>NC_045629.1:44010597-44635597 GCF_009829155.1 Mustela erminea | reverse complement strand
CTATTGGGATTGTATGTTTTTTATAGTCCTCTTCTATTTGAGATACATAGGAAAATAATTGAAGGAAAAATACAACTTTGAGTTTTGATACAAAATTCTCCCATAAAGCCTGAAGAAAAGAGGGGGGTTATAATTGATGAAGCAGAAAAATGGATGGTTATCAAAGCTGGGTATACAGGGGGTTCAGTGGACAACTTTACATCTATGTTTGTTTTTAAATTGCCATAATGAAAGTGACAAAGAAACAAAGAAAAAGAGAGAAAGGGAGGAAGTGAAGGAGGCAGAGAGGGAAAAACAGAGATAGAGAAAAAGGAAGAGAAGGAGGAGGTGGAAGAGAAGAACAGAAAGGAAGGAAGGCTGCCCAGGAAAAAAATGAAGAGTTAGGGTAAGTTGCCAACTATTTTTCACCGACATACCTAAGTGCACCCTTTTGATCTATTCTAAATCTAGTTTGTTGGACTATAGGGATTTACATTTGTTTCTTTCTTTTTTTTTTAATTTTTTATTTCTTTTCAGCGTAACAGTATTCATTGTTTTTGCACCACACCCAGTGCTCCATGCAACCCATGCCCTCTCTAATACCCACCACCTGGCTCCCCCAACCCCCCACCCCCACCCTTTCAAAACCCTCAGATTGTTTTTCAGAGTTCATAGTCTCTCATGGTTCACCTCCCCTTCCAATTTCCCTCAACCCCCTTCTCCTCTTCATCTCCTCTTGTCCTCCATGCTATTTGTTATACTCCACAAATAAGTGAAACCATGTGATATTTACATTTGTCTCTAAGTCTCTAGAGAGTTTTCATTAGTCTACTCATCAAATATTTAATACATGGTGACCCTGTATGAGGCTCTAAAAGAAGGTTAGGTTGATAGAATTAAGAGATAAATATGTTGGGCGCCTGGGTGGCTCAGTGGGTTAAGCCTCTGCCTTTGGCTCAGGTCATGATCTCAGGGTCCTGGGATCCAGTCCTGCACTGGGCTCTCTGCTTAGCGGGGAGCCTGCTTCCCTCTCTCTCTGCCTGCCTCTCTGTCTACTTGTGATCTCCCTCTGTCAAATAAACAAATAAAATCTTTAAAAAAGAGAGAGAGAGAGAGAGAGATAAATATGTTGTATGGGAAACCAAAATAGGATGTTATTTTTACCATAAAACATACTTATTCTGCAATATAACATGGGAATGGCTTCACTGAACAATTGTAAAATACATGAGCACAGGGCTCCGTTGTCCTAAAAACAAGGATTCATGTTTATTACCCTATTGTTTCACTACTTTAAGCAGGGCCTCTGCTCAATCTGATTCCAACTGAGGAAGGCAGGTTTGAAAGAAGAGTGCCGGCCTTGGAAAGAGAGCTGGAGGGGAGCAGTGCCCACCCAGTCAGAGAAGGCACCAGATAGCCCCAAGCAGCCCCCTGACCCAGTGCTATAACAACAACCCCAACAGAGAAGTTAATCTCCTTAATGGAAAACAGATATGTTTCTTACTTATACCTATTAAAGTTCTGGTCTTAAACATTTCCTGCCTTCTAGGTACTCTGCAAAGAGAGGGGATCCACAATGTCTCTACATACAGTCAAGGTGAAGAGCAGCAGAAGGAATGGCCTAGAAAATGCCCCCTTTTTTTTCCCTCTAGTCATCCCTTCCTACTCAGGGAATGCAAGATAAAGAAAAAAGCTGAGACAAGTAATTGAAAAAAGGGGTGGGTAGGTGAAGAATACCTCATTCTTTGTTCCTAATTCTGTTTCTCTGGTGGCACAGGACTGTGGTCTAAAAAGTATGTGTTCCGCAGGGTCTATTAAATTTCCATATTGTGTTTGGAGAAGACATACAGCATTTCAGACATGTGCACTGACTCCCCTTTTAGGCATTACAAATGGGGAAGATGGCACCATGCTAAGCACAAGAGCTCAAAACAAATGATCAAGAACAGGGATGCCTGGGTGGCTCAGTTGGTTAAGCGGCTGCCTTCGGCTCAGGTCATGATCCCAACATCCTGGGATCGAGTCCCACATCGGGCTCCTTGCTTGGCGGGGAGCCTGCTTCTCCCTCTGCCTCTGCCTGCCACTCTGTCTGCCTGTGCTTGCTCTTGCTTCTCTCTCTATGACAAATAAATAAATAAAATCTTAAAAAAAAAAAAAAAAGAATAGTCTAATTTAGCTCTAACCATTTGGCCCTAACTTCTTGAGAACAAATCACAGTGTACTGTTTTGGAAGGGGTTTTGGAAGAGTTCAATCTTGGCTCTGCCAATTACTGGTATGAAAAAGGATCTTCACTTCCTTGACTCTCAGCTTCCTGATTAGAGGAAGGGGCTAACAATGCAGTCCAGAGGGGTTTGCATTCATTTGCATGAGAATTGTGTTTCGTCAGACCAAAGCCAGGGTGTGAAAATGTAAATTTATCTTTTCTTATGGTGGAATTTAGATTGTAATGCTCCCAAACTACTTCTGGTAGCAGAAATCAAGTCAAGTTATTTCCATGCATGTCAGGTTTATTTCAGGTATGCTCAGTCAAGAGGGCTCGATACTGTCATTTGTGACTGTGTGAGTGTGTACTCTCTCCCTTTGAGTGGGGCAGGGGTGAGGGATGCCACAACAAATGCAAGGGCACATTCCCTCAGCATCAAAGCCAAAGATAGGTCTGTTCCCAAGCAGCTGGAGAGTGGGCACATGGTTGATGTTGGCCAATAGGATAGGCTCTCCCAGGATACCAAATCATCAGTGAGCAGGAAGTGAGGGATGCTGGGGAATTTATTCTGGCAGCAGCAGCAGCAATGAGACCCAAAGTCCTATTCTGGGAGTGGCGGAGGTTGACGGCAGTGATGTCCTGTGTCCATTTCTGACAGCAGTGATGCAGTGCTGGTGTCATCTGTATCTTACCAGACATTTCCTGTGCTGTGGTTTTGGCAGGAGATGGTTCTGCCCTTTTTCTGAGCCCACTGATTCTGAGAACTCCCTGGTATCCTTCCCATAAATTCCTTTTCTGCTTATATTAACTAGCGTTGTTCCTCTATTTCTAACCAAGGATCCTGACAATTCACCTAAGTATTTCTCCCAAAATTGCTCTGAGAGGGTGGTGAGGTGAGGCACTGAAGCCCCACAGGACTTTACATAGCAGTATCTCATCCAAAGGAGGCTCCTGGACCTTGGATGTGCTCTGTTCCACATGGGCACTTACAGATATGAAAGTGATTCTATATAGTTCTTAGTCATCATCCCTTCTTCATGCTGGCCACAACTGAAAGGTTCTGTTCCCCATCTGACCCCTAGTATTATGGTTCACATCACATGGACTATGGCATCTCCATCCTGCAAGTCTCCCAGCCTGAATCTCAGATGTTAGACAATGTCAGTCCCATGGAAAGAATTTGCTGCTGCTAAACCCCACTGAGGCACATGAAGGCTCTGTGAATTTGCCTAAGGTCAGTCTGCTTTGGCACCCAATATAGGTACTTTTGTCTGTCTAACCCACGGTGCCACAAGGAACTATGGGGGCTTGCTGCCTCCCAAGAGCCTGACAAGAAGTGGAACATAGGACTTCTTGATACTTGGATCTATCTGGGACGTCTGTGGCCATCCCCTAGGATTCAGTCCAAGGTAGGAATGGGGCAGGCTACAGGGCCTGATTCTTGAGAACATTGCCAGATAGAAGTTTTCTAGTGTTCTCCAACTCTCCTTCACTACCAAGTTGGAGGATCATATACTTCTTTGGGATGGGGAAAAACAGAGGCCCAGATATAGTACATATTCACACACAATAATTCCATATTTACTGTTTAGACTAGGACTTCGGTATTTATATCACTATTTATTTAGAAATGTATGCATATAGCTACTCTACAAATGAAATCATATTAAGGAACGTAATCTATGTCACCTTTACCATCCCCCAGGCAAACACTTTTAAATATTTCAGCCACTTCTTTCATAAAATTATATTGATATTTATTCAATTATCTGTTTGCTTTCTCTTATGAAATATGTGCATTTAGCTCAATCACAGTTCCCTCTTCTTCTGTCCACCCTTCCATTAAAAATGTTATGACAACACATGAAAAAGACAATGATACAGCACTGAAAGACAACACAATGATCTGACTGTCAAGCAACCAATTGCCAGAATCTGGAAAACACAGCTCTATATTTATATGGCCGAATTGAGAATTATGGTTGACAAAATTTGACTATAAATATAAAAAGTGGTTATTGAAAGAAAATATAGATAAAACAAGTGTACTCAAAAAATTATATAACTTAAAAGGGGGGGAAGGAAGATATAAGGTAGTATTAGAAGGAAAAATATGTCAAAATATTCACTACACCCAGGTTTTTCCTGTATCTTAAGTCTTGTGAATCATGCTGCAGTGAAAATGGGAATGCAGATACCTCTTCAAGATCATTTCATTTCCTTTGGATAGATACCCAGTAGTGGGATTGCTAGATTATATGGATTAGTATGGAAGTTCTACTTTTCCTTTTTTAAGAACCTTCATTCCTATTTTCCATAACGTCTGTACCAATTTACATTCCCACTCGCAGTGCACAAGGGATCCCTTTTCTTCAACCTTGCCAATACTTATCTCTTACATTTTTTATGTTTAGAAACAGGTCTATTTTTAAGTCAAGTTTCTGCCATTTACCAACAGGTCCTTGAAAATCTTTGTAACTCAGCTTCTTGTATATTTAAGGAAAAGGAAATGCCCTCTTTGTATAGTTATTACAAGATTGAATGAGATCGAACAAATATCAGAGTCTTCTACTGCACTGGGCCAATCAATTTCCACATTCAAAGGGGCACCACTGGAATTCCATAGCATTTTGAAAAGAATGTTCATCATTCTTTCCACCTCTTGAGGAACACAAAGGAAATTCAGCTCAGAACCTAAAGCCTAACTTCTTATAATTATTCTCATAGCCCACAGCATCTCTGGAATGTCCACTCCCCAGTGCATACTTTTGTCCCGTTCTCCACACCGTAGTCTATGCCAGCTCTTACTGTCTCAGTCTCTTCCCCTCTTTCTCCCTGAACTCTCCAGTCTTGTATTTCTGTACTCGCTTTCCTGATTCAGTATTTAAAATCACAAGAACCCTGCCACAAATTCAGACTTCTTCTTACAGGGGACAGGAAGAGAAAAGTTGCATAGACTGAGAGGCAGAGAAAAGGGAAGAAGGAAGTAAAGTTGGTGTTACTCTTTAATAAATGTTATCCCTATGGCATATCTAAAGTGTCTTACACAGAATAAATACTATTTCTCTTCTCAATGACTCCCAGCATTTCATAAAGGCTTAGTCTTTGTTTTTGATAGATCTTCCATAAATAAAAATAATCATCTAATCCTTGAACGTTAAATTTCTCAACACTCTCTTCTCAACTCTACCAATTAGCAATCTAAACTGATTCACAAAAGGGGGACAGCTGTTTTGAAGCAAACTTATGATTCAGATAATATTAAAAACCTGTATTACAATATGAATAATCACCTCCTAAAGTCTCTATTCGATGCTTTTTTTTTTCTTCACTGCATTTTCTTAAACCAAGGCACACCTGCACCCCTTACCATCCCAGAGGGAACTAGAGTGAAACTAGACTCTACAAAAGACCCCCTCGGTTGCTCCAACTTTTTAAAAGTAAGATTTTTTTTTCTCCTGACATTTTAGAAGTGTTATTAAAACTCACTGGATTCTTGGGATTTGGAGAGAGAAGAAAAGAAACAACTTGAAACCTTGATTTTCCTCCCCTGGATATCATGTTTGTTTTGACATGTGGGTGTGGTGTGCTTTTCTGGCAACGACTGTACAAATTCAACCCTGGGTGTCTACAGGACACAGAGCAGCCATGTCTAGGTTGCTTGAACAAGGAGTATTGCTTTTGTGTCTGCAGGTCATTCACACACAGCTGCTGGGCTCAGGTGTCATAGCACCAAGCTGCTCTGTTCTTTCATTAAGATCTTAAGCTACATACTTACGTGTCTGATAACAAAAAGCAGGGAGAAGGACTGGCTAACTGTTAATGTAGTGGTAGAAGGAGATGAGCTTTGGGGGTCATGGGTCTAGAGGAAATGTACAGGTTACAAGTTTCTGATTCTTTGATCTAGATACCAAGAGCTTTTTTTAATGATATGTTTCTAATTGAGTGTCAGGATGCCATCATTTCTGCCACCTCTTTCTTTCATTCTGCTGTCCTTTCCACCCCACATTTCTTAAACATCTTTGATAGTTTGAGATTGTATGTGGAAGTGTAGAAGAGTGATACACGGTTTCTGTTGCAGAATTTCTTCTGTTGAAATGAGTTTAAACATTTTATCTCAGTCACCATCATTCCCTTCCTCCAGTCATAGATTGTGTCATTCCTGCCATACACAATGAACTACATGGGGTTCATGCATTCCTCATATTATTTCATACCTCAATACCTTGGTGTGTACTTCTCCCTCTGTATTAGAATTCCTTTTCTTCTCCTCACATAGCTATTGCCTACTTATCCCTTAAGACTCAACTCATATCACTTGCTCCCAGAAATCTTCCTGAACTCTCCCATTGTGTTCCCACAGCAGCCCATACATAGCATTAGCATTTTTAAAACCTCATATTTGCCAAGCACTTATTAAGGGCTAAGCATTGGACTAGGCATGTAACCTCTATTAATAAATTTAATCTTCATGACAATCTCATAAGAAGTGTCACTTAGAACTGTTTTGTGCAGACAAGGAGGAGGAGGTAGAAACATTAAGGAACTTTCATCAGGCCAGATTATTCATGGGTGGTGAGGTGCAGTTTGAAGGGCAGATCTGTCTGACTTCCAAGACTATCCTCTTCAGCACTAGATCATTCTACCTTTTGTAATAATTTTAAGGTGTATTTACTGATATATTTTATCATGGGTATACCTCCCCATCTCTTCCATTTATTTCAAATCACCCTGAGGTCAGAGCTAAAATCTGACTCAGATTTGTAGTTTTGGTATAGACTAGTAAAGTGCCTGGCTTAGATCAAGTGCCCAACAAAATGCTGTTGAAAAAAATGACAGTGGACATCTCTATTCTGTCACTTTCCATGTTCAGCTTACATCAGACTGCCTCTTTTCTCAGTGAAATTGAAACTCAGCTTCACCAGGTCAGACCATACCATATGTTAGTGAGGAAAAGCAGAAGGAATGTGAGGCAACTGGTGTACTGGCAGCTCCGAGTAAAGTGATCAGGAAAAACAATGTGTAAGTGCCCAGGGATGCCAAGCTCCAGGGATGAATTAGTTTGTGCAGCTGGGAGTCAGTGGCAACCAGCCCACCAACCTCATGTAGGAAGCAATCATCAATAGAGCAACACAGACCAAGGGCCGAAGAAAGACCCTGTGAAACCAAAAGTTGATCAAGGGAAATCTAAGTAAGGCCAAATTAAGGATAAGCTAGTGTAGACAAGATGAAGCACGGTGTCTATATTAGTACTGATATTCCAGCCCTATATATATACCCATGCATCTGTTTGCAGTAATCCAAATCACCTATAGTTGGACTTGGTAGTGACTCCCAGAGCGACAGAGAAATAAGACTTATGGAGAGAGATAGCACCAAGGAGAAAAAGGATCTTCCCTACAGAAAAAAACTATGGGAGATGACTTTAGGCAATCTGGGATCCCAAGCTCATTTGTTAAGGAATGAAAGGGTGACTAAAAGCAATTATGTGGCATAACTAACAGAGAGGATGGTGTGTGAGTCCCACTGAAAGTAACAGACAGGGTCTGCATGAGAAAAATACGACTGTGGAGGAGATCTGTGATGAGGGGAGGAGAGTGTTAAATATTTTCCAGGAATTTTAAATGTGGGGGTAACGTGTTATATGCATAGCTGGAGAAGTCATACGAGTGTAACAAATGGATGAAGAGTCATGAAGTTAGATACAGGACTGAAAGATGACCACAGAAAGCATTTGGGATGAGATTAAAGGGAGAGAATAGATAAATGTGTATTTCAAGTTCCCATACTGAGAATGTAAGTGTTGGGAATAAGCAATATGCAGTTAGAGAACAGTGAAGAAAACTGGAAAGCCACTTCTTTCTAGATATCAAAATCCTGGGATCCCAGCTTCAAAAGAATCAGTTTTAATAGCAGAAAAGATAAGGGAGCAGGAGAATTTCTGGAAAATGAATGAAAAAAAACATGAAAATAAAAACAGCAGCCCACTATAGGAAACCTAAACTCCAAGTCTATAGAAAGATCACAGTAACACTGAACTTGAGACAGAAAGAAAAAAAAAAAAAAAAGGTTGGGGGAGCACTTGACGTGGATGAAATGAAACGTGAATATGACAAGTATGGAGAAAACACAACTTCAGGTTGGAAAATGGATTTAAATAGTGTATGTATACAGAATCCTTGAGGAGAGAAGAAAAGTCAAGACAGTTCAAAGCAAGAAAAAGATTTCTTTACATGGGTCAATAGAGGAATACAGATATACCCATAAAGAGTGCATTTGGTTAAAAGTTTGAAAATTATTTCACTTCTGGTAAAAGATATACAGTTATGACTTTGAGCAGTAGGAAAAGAGCTAGTACATAAAATAAATTTCCAAAAGGAATGGAAAAGTGGAATTATGGAAGGAAATGGTGCTTATCTCTTGACCAATGGTCCTCCACACTGACTGTGTGTTAGAATCATATTTTGAACCACACCAGCAACTAGGCTCCAGCCCCAGATATTCTGAATTAATTTTCAGGGGTGGGAAGTCCTAGTACCTGTATTTTTAACACAACTTGCTAAGGAGTTTCATGTGTTAGCTAGAAAACATGAAAAGAGACTGACTAAAATTTAAAATTTAGGGTCAATCTAAGAAAAATCTTATTGAGGAGTGCTTATATATATAAACCTATTTACCATGTAGAATGTCATATCTAAAAGAGAAGTGAATCAACAGAGGGCATAATTATGTGTAAATAAGAATACAGGTAAAAGAGCTTAAAAATAGCAAATAAAAAATGAGAAATTTGACAGGGCTGTATAAGGAACCAATAAATCTTGATGGAATATGAAGAAATTTAAAATAAAGTAAGAGGAATAAGCAAAGAAGGAAGATAGCAATCTCCTTTCTAATGTCTTTGTCTCCTCAGTATCAGCAAAGCAGAGCCTGGCATGAAGTTGGAATCCATAAATGTTTGTTGGATAAAGGAATTCTGCATAAGGATAAACATGAGATAGGAAATCAGGGACACAGCGTAATGAAAAACAAAAAACAATGAACCAGGAATCAGCACTGGACTTCAACTACCAAAGTGTTGCCAAGCAACTGGATAAATCAATACATCTCCATCGATCATTGTCAAAGCTCCTCTAGCTCTAAAAGTTTATGACTATATCCTAGCTCTAAAAAATAAGTAAGACCTCAAGGAAAAAGGAGAAGTCAAAAACCTTGAAAGGCAAAATGGAATGTGCCAGATACACTGAACAGAATTCATGGGTAGGTAAACCAAAGGGGAAGAAACGAAAACCAAAACATCAAAATGGGGGTAAAGGGAGTTTATAGGTGCACTAAAATGTAAGCTCCCTGAGACCAGAAACCATCATATCCCCATTATCCAGAATAATGCCTGGCTCATGGTGGGTGCTGACTTGACTGGAAAGATGAGAATGCCAGATTTTTATACAGAGATTCAAATTGGGCATTGGTCTAGAAAGCACTGTAGAGAAGATGGTCAAAAGAGGAGATGTTCAGTAAATGCAAAGTATTCACAAGTCATCACCACTTATTTCTATGATTGTTATATTAGAAGGGGACTGCCATCAACTTATTTGGTCACAACACATGCAGTAAGTACAACAGGGCATGGTTCACATGAAACACTGGCTTGAAGTTAAGTGTGGTGACATGGAATTATTTCAGATATTGAAAGAGCTTTAAAGCAGTCTGGTTACCTGCCAAGTTACTTTTTTCTCTTCAGCCAAATACATGTGCTTTTCCACAGAAGAAGGCCAAGAGGCCTTGATCATGAATCCATATTTGTATTGCAGGACCATTCCTGAAGAACACCTCAACAGCAGTCAAAACCTTCCCCAAATAGCTCCAATGGCTCCAACATTTAGTCCTAAACTCTTTTTCACCAAGTAAACCTGGTCCTTAATTTATAACTCACAGCTTTCCAAAGAGTAGTAATTTCAACAAGGAGACTACATTTGCTTAAGTTCAAAGACTATATGGACTTTGTTAAGCTTCCCTATTTCCCTTCATCACCCACAAATCAAGGGCTCAGATGAAATAATGAAGCACACCAAAACAGAGGTACACATGCATTTGTTATGGGAGGCTAGCCAATAAGCTGGGCCAAGTTTTCCAGGGAGTAACATGGCATTCCTTTTATCCAACAGCCAACACACTTGTATTAAACACCTGTATTGGGTACTGTACTAAGGGCGGGGGCTAAAAAGATTACTATGTCAAGGTGTCTCCCTAAAGGGCTTCATGGCCTATTGGAAGAGATTGACTGATCCCACAACTAAGCAGGAAGGGAGAAAAAATGAAATATATTTGTTAAATATCTGCTGGAGGCCAGGCTTTATGCTATATGCATTATAATTTTATCTCTTTTACAGATAAGAACACTGAGGTTCCAAGAGATATTTACTGACCCAAATTCTCAAACCTAAATGTAGCATAGTTGGATGGGCACTCAGATTTGTCCTCCTTGAAAATCCATTCTCTTGCCCCTCTACCATATTCATATGCAATTTTTTTAAAAGTTAAAATAACAGTGGATGATAAATGCTATCCTAGTAGTAGTTTGAACAAAGGACTATGGGAGCACAAAGGGCGTAGTGAAACTGAAGGGGGTCAGGGAAGGCATCACCGAGGATGTGACATTTGAGCTGGGCCATGTTAAACAGCTGGAGTCAGTCCTGCTGGATTACTAATGTGTTGATTTTTTGACTACACCTCTTGGGCACTTACCAGAGTCACAAAGTGAAGGAAGCAATAATTCTTCTCTGGCCACCAAAACTGCTGAAATGTAGTCACCTGCTATTTCTACACAGTCTCATTTCACACAGAGAATTTTTTAAATAAGGTTGCAGTTAGAGGATGTTAACTTAGGGAGCAGCAGGTGTGTGGATGGGGCAGCGTGTAGGCCACATCTGATAGAAGGGGGAATCCTATAGTGCCTTGGAGTAACCCCTGCCCTGCTTGCATGCTGGGACTAAAAGTACACCAATTAGATAAATGAAACAAATAGCTCCAAAGAAGATCTGCAAAAGCATGTGGAACAATTTTTGTCTGAGAGCTGCTTCAAAAAGAAAGATCTCAAGCATGGATTAAAAAAAAAAGTTTCTGTTTACCTATTGATGATAAATCAACAGGGTTACATGGCAGCCAAATGGGTCTTTGAATGTGCTGCTTCATTTTCCCCATTAAGCCCAAGGATAGTCACAGAAATGGAAAAAATAAGGCATTAAACTTCAGTGACGCAAAATTTGGAAAAATATGTGTGATCCATTAAACAAAAGACACTGGGTTGGACATTGATGGAAAGTACCTTAGAGTAAATTATGGAAAGTTTAGTGACTATGAACTCTGGAAATAAAAGAAAATAATGGAATGCCCACATAAAGTACATAGAGTCACCAAGTAGGGAGGGAAAGGGAGAAAAGGGAAAAGATTTCTACAGTACTATGATGTTTCTCTATAGGAGACAGTAAGGGCCTACAAAGCCAATAGGTGAAAAACTGTAAGCCAAATGGGCAGAGCAAAGCATGACTGAGCAATTCTTAGCTCATCTCCCTGATTCCGACTTTGCACCTTATAAATGATTCCTCCCACTGTGACCAGTGATCTCCCTAAAATGCAGATCTGATTATAGCATTCCTCTGCTTAAATACCTTTAATTACTGAATCTCAAGAAAAAGTCTAAATTCCTTAGTGTGCCATGCAAAAACCACAATGTAGCCCTCCCTTCTTGTTGTCCAGCTTCATCTCTCTCCTTTCCCAACTTACTTGATTGTCTGATGGGGCTGAATTATCTGACTATCCCTCCGATTCAAACTCTGAAATGTTGAGCATGTTATTTCTCCTTCCTGGAAAGACATATTCCACCACCATCTTCCCTTTTCTCTGACTAGTTCCCATTCCTTAATTCTTTCATCTAACATTTACTGGGCCAAACAATGGGCTAGACCCTGAGTAGAAAGCAAAGATGGGGCTGGAGATGGTCCTGGTTCTCTTGGGTTTCAGTCCAGTATGGTTATTATCACTTCCTTCACGAAGTGAAGGCTTCAAGGCTTGACTGAATGCCTCTTCTTTCTCAAAGCACTGTGAATGATTATTCATTGTAATTAATGGTTAAATCATTAGTTTAATGAATAACTACTGAATCAATAAAGCCACAAAAGATCATGAAAGTTATCATTTCCAATGGTACAGTTTTCTTAACAGCATTTGCCTTTCCTTGGTTCAATATTTACTGGATGTCTACTACCAAGGCACCATGCTAAGCACTGGCTATCTGAAGATAATTAAGACAGTCTCTGAGATTAAGGAGTGTGCAGTCTAGGAAGAGAGAAAAATACATGACTTTTAATATAATTTTAAAGCATATAAATGCCTAAATTATTATAACATCAGAAATGCTTCATATGTTTAGTCTGAACATATCTCTCAATCCTCATAAGAATTCCGAGGTAGAGGGATTCCTGGTTGGCTCAGTGGGTTAAAGCCTCTGCCTTCGGCTCAGATCATGATCCCAGGGTCCTGGGATTGAGCCCTGCATGGGGCTCCCAAGCAGGGAGCCTGCTTCCTCCTTTCTCTCTGTGTGCCTCTCTGCCTACTTGTGATCTCTCTTTCTCTGTCAAATAAATAAATAAAATCTTAAAAAAAAAAAATTCCAAGATAGAGACAATTCTTCTTATTATCCCTCTTTTACTATGAGAAAACAGAGATTAAGCTTTTTGCCCAAGGTCATGGTTGAATCCAGCCCATTGTCATCCAGCCTAGGATTTTAAGATCATAATAGAGCAAAGTAGGTATTACAGTAATATGGTATGCATAAGGTGCACTCTTGAAACAGAATCAAGAACTGAACCCAGAACTGAAATTGAGGAAAAGTTTATTGAAGTAGCTGAGCTCTTTCCTGTGCTAAACCCAAAGTCAATATAACCAATCACAGCTGGATGAAAGAACAGACCAACTTACCCCAAATCAGACAGATGAGAAGAAAGAACTCAGGATGGCCGTCAGATGATTCACGCAAGCATGCTATTCTTTTTGTCAAATACTAAAATTATTTTATAACATTTGGTAAAAAAGTACTGCCCCCACCATCCTAAAGTCCACCCCCCATCCTGCCCAAAATGGTTGCAATGTCAGTTCTGTGAGACAGAAGCTTCTCTGTCGGCTTCTAGTCTCTCTATTCTGTTACCCTGACCTAATTCTTGATGCTTCTTACCAAAAACATGCTGCTATGATTAACAATAGTTTTGTAACAGTTCTTGACATCAGCTAGACTAAGTGCTCCTACTTTGTTCTTCTTCAGGAGTATCTCGGCTGTTCATGGCCCTTTGTTCATTGGTTTATATTTTTTAAATGCATTTGTCCAGTTCTGTTAAAAACCCTACCGAAATTTTGATTGAAATTGCACTGAGACTGGAGATTGGAAGAGAATTGATATTTTTGTGATAGTCTTTCTATGAAAAGATGAGGTATCTTGTCTAGGTCTTAGTAATATCTTTCAACAGATTGTAATAGTTTTCTCTCTAAAGGTTCTGCATGTCTCTTATTAGATTTATTCCTAGAACCTTATTTTTGTTGCCATTGTAAATAGCATCTTTTAAATACATACCTATTCTACTTATTGTTGATTAACCTGACCTATATCTAGCACCCTAAACTCTCTTCTAATTCAAAAGAAATTATCACTTCATCTTCTATGTGGATAATTCTATCATCTGCAGTAATGGCAATTTTATTTCTTCCTTTCCAAGTTTTATACTGTTTGTGTATTTTTTCTTCTTTTACTGTGTTGGTTAGGACTAGCAGTAAACTATTGACTAGAAATGTCAATAGCATTAGCTGGGTTTTTTTTTTCTGATTTTAAAGAGAATGCTTTTACTTTTCATAATTTAAATAAACATCCTCTGTAGTTCTTTAGTAGATACCGCTTATCAAATCAAAGATGTTCCTTTTTATTCTGAGTTTATTAAGTTTTGTTTTAATGTGAATGTATTAGGAGTTTTAATTATTGCTTTTATTTTTCACCTATTGAGAGGATTGTATCACTTTCCTCTTTAATCTGTTAATGTGGTGATTTTCTAATATTGAACTAATTTTGTAACTAGGACGCCAGATTAGCAATGATTAATGTTTCTTTGGATTTCATTTGCTTATTATTTCCATTAGAATTTTTGTATCCATATTAGTGAGTGAGCTGGTCAAAACCATCATTGTTTGGTTTTGATAATAAGATCTAATAGCCTCATAAAATAAGTTGAGGAAGTGTCCTCTCTCTTCCTATTTGCTAAAAAAAAAAAAAAAAAAGTGAAATTATAGGGTTCTTTTTCACCAAAATCAGATGTTTATTCAAAATGTATGAATAGAAAATCAATGTAAATACATACATTATTTAGTTCTCTTCAGAATAAATCCTTATGACCCATAAAGGAGCATTTTCCTTTCATATCTAAGACTAACTTCTTTTTTTTTTTTTTAATGTTTGAAAGTACTTGAAAAAATTACTGGTAAAATCATCTAACCCTACCACTCTCTTTGTAAAAGGATTTTAAACCACTGATTCAAATTATTTTATGGCAATAAGACTATTTAGATTTTATCTTTTTTCTTTTTTTGTTTAGATTCTTTTTTTTTCCAAGGAACTTATACATTTTATTCTATCTTTTAATTTACTGAAATAAATTATATATAATAGCCTGTTATCTTTTTAGGTTCTTCTTCTGAAGTTATATCTCTCTTTTTAAGTCCTAATATAAATTTTTTTGGTGACTCTTACCAGACACTGAGCAATTTTGATAAATCTTACCAGACATTGAGTAATTTTGTTACTTCCACAAAAACCCAACTTCATTCATTCTCTCCTTGTTTCCTATTTCATTAACTTCATTCATTTCTCCCTTTATCTTTGTTATTTCTTTCTTTTTATGCTCCTTGGCTTTATTCTATTTTTATTTTTAATATAATTAAGTTAAAGTGTAAGCTTATTAATCTTCAGTCATTCTCTTCTAATATAAATATTTAAATACTGCCTTACCTACATTCCACAAATTTGATATGTATTTTCATTCTCATTCAATTGTATTTTCAAATTTCATTATGATTTTTATTCGACCCATGAGTTATTCAGTCTTTGGAATTTTTCAAATGTACTTTAAATTTTTCAAATGTAGTTTAGTAATCATTTTGTAATACATTTCTAATTTAATTGCATCGATATCACAGAATATAACAATTCTGAAAATTTGATGAGACTTCAGTTCTCATAACTGATTCAGTTTTCATAAATGTTCAATGGATGCTGCAAAGAATGTTTTTCTCCAGTTGTTTGGAGCAGGAGTCAAACTATTAACTTTGTTGAGTGTAGTGGGCAAATGTATATTCTAAACTATTGACGTTTCTGCTTGATTTATAAATTGGTGAAAGTTATTTTAATACTGATTATGATAGTGAATTTTTCATTTTATCCTTAGTTATTTTTCCTTTTTATTTTATATGTTTTGAAGTTGTATAATTACATGCATACACGTTTCAACTATTATTTATTCAGGAGAATTCAACCTCTTATCAATACATAGTAATTTTTTTTTATTTTTAGTAGTGGTTCTTATTTAAAGACTTACTTTGATATTATCAAAACCACATCAATTTATTTTTCATTACTATTCTCTTGGTATATCTTCTTCCAACATTTTAAATTTTTATATTATACATAGGTCTCTCGCAAATAACACAGGACTTTCTAAATCCAGCCAAACTTAACCTTCTAACTGAAGAGTTTAGTTCATTAATAGTAATTGAGATTATTGATATATCGTATTTCTTTTTACCATCTTATTTTTGCCTTTTAATTTGCTTTGCTAAATACCATAAACACCATATTTGATGATAAACAGTTTTGTTTCTCTGAAAATGCCTTTATCTACTTTCATTCTTCTTAAAAGGCAGTCTTATTGGCTATATAATTTATTTTCTCTCAGGTTTACATTTGTTTTCTCTCAGACTTTAAAGTAGTATAACACTATATTATATTTTTCATTTTTGTCTTCAATCTAATTGTTATATAATTGTTGCTAATCTGTCTTTTCTGACTA
Organism: Mustela erminea; assembly: GCF_009829155.1. Lineage (NCBI taxonomy): Eukaryota > Metazoa > Chordata > Mammalia > Carnivora > Mustelidae > Mustela > Mustela erminea. Next base: position 44,619,315 of record NC_045629.1, on the reverse strand, counting down.
CTCATTAGATTTGTTTTTCTTTCTATATTCTGCACCTAACTACCATGTAACTGAGTATATATATCTCTGCATTTTTCCTGTTTGGAATTTAGTGATACCTATATCTTAGGACTTGTATCTTTTATCAATTCGGGGGAAATTTTCACTATTATCTCTTATCTTTTAGAATATTATCTATTTTTCATTCTTTCTAGCCTCTCCTTCTTTAACTTTAATTACATTAAAACATTCCCATTTTATTTTCATGATTCTTGATTTCTTTCATGGTTACCATACCTTATCTTTTACACTGGTGTGTCTGGTCACTTCTGTAGGTTTATATTGTGGTTCAGTACTTTTCTTGAGTAAATGAACTGACTTGGGCGCCTGGCTGCCTCAATCAGTGGAACATGCAAGTCTTGATCTTGGGGTTGTAAATTTGACCCCATGATGGGTGTAGAGATTAGTTAAAAATAAAATCTTTAAAAATAAAAAAAAATCTTGAGCTTATTTCAATTATATTTTCCAGGTCTGTAATTTCTTTTTCAAATGTAACTTTGTCATCATTGAGAGTTTCTGAACCTTACTCATACTTAAAATACTATTTTTTGTTTTTTTAAACTTACAAACTATGCTTGTTTTCTACTCCATATTTGATCATTTGAATATCATAAAACTGTGTATTTGATTCAACTACTGGGTATTCCTGCGGATTTTCATCCATGTTTCTTTTTTTTTTTTCCCAAAGATTTTATTTATTTATATGAGAGAGAGAGAGAGAGAACAAGCAGAGGCAGGAAGAGAAGAGGAAGAAGGGCAAGCAGAGAGGGGGAGGGAAAGAGAGAAGCAGAATCCCTGCTGAGCGGGGTGCTCAATACAGGGCTGGATCGCAGACCCTGAGATTCTAACCTGAGCCAAAGTCAGATGCTTAACCAACTGAGCCACCTAGGTGCCACTTCAAACATGTTTCTTGTTCTCACATCTATGTTGTGATATTTGACTACTGAGTCCATTAACTGATGTAGCTTTCCCTGAAGGAATTCTAAGAGACATGAAGTTGAAGGTTTTTTCATCCAGAGAGAATTTATATTTGCTTCTGCTAGCCAATTCTAAACCTACTTTTTCCTAATATTTTGGTTTTCCTTCTAGTTAAAATTGAAGTCAAATAGGTAAGTTTCCCTTGTAAATTAGGATTTACCTCTAGTTCACCGAAGCCCTTTTGCATAGGTAGGGTCTTGGCTTCACACAGGTCCTTGATCTGACTCTCTACATTATATATACATTAACATTTTTTTTCCCCTGCTCCCTATGAGGCCATTAAAACTTAATCTCTGGATCGCCAGAAATCCATAGTGCCCAGAAAGCAGTCATAGACTTTTCTCTCAGGATTTATGCTTTTACTTCATGTTTGACTGCTAGGGATTTCCTTACTCTGTTGCCAACTCAGCCATGCATTGAAAAGTTTTCCACTTTATATAGTATCTTAGATTATTTTGTAGTGTAACACTTTTCAGAATATCAAGCAAAATGGAAATTTGTTATTTTTAAATTTTATCTAAGTTAGAACAGTTCCTTTTTAGATGACAAAGTTACTTTCTATTAAAAATTCTTTATAATTATAAAAAATGTTTCTGTAAAAATAGGAAGTTATAAATAAAATTCACAGAAAGAGAATATTGCTGAAGATTTCATCACTTCCCAAAGATATTCATGTGTTAGTAGATTAAACCATATGAAATAGTACTGCTATAGGTCATAATCAACAACTTTATAAGGTCCAGATAACTATTTCCTTCTAGTCTTTTTTTCAATAACTGTTTTACATAGTTAAAATAATTTATATATAATTTTGGCTATTTTTTTCTTTGCAGAAACATTTGCCCATTAAACTTCTTACAAATAAACTGCTCACATAAAATACATTTATATGAAGTTAAGCATAGTTATTTTAATCATTTCCCTATTTAGGGGCATTTAAATTGTTTTCAGGTTTTTTTTTTTTTTCAATAATAATACAGTAAACACCTTTGAGCATAGAGCAAATTTCTTAATTTTATATTTTCCCTTAGAATGGATAAATAGAAATGGAATCAAAAGATTAAAATTTTTAAAAATCTTATTATCAATCAGAAAATTACACCCTCACTTGCAGATTTAAAATAATCAGAAAAAAGTATTTAAAACATCTTCCAATTTCCTAATTTCATATTTCAACCCCTTACTAGAAGAGTCATGGGATGATTTAGATCTAACCTACAACTCACATATTATAATGTATTCTTTTTTAATTATTATCTGTTCTTCACAAGAACAGCTAAATAGCTCTCAGATACTCACACATTTTATGAAATGACTGGAAGAACTTCATCCAACTTCCCTTAAGACTTTATTTAAAAGTTCTATAAAAGTCAAATTATCTAATTATACAAAAATTAATTAAAACTGTCGGAACTTTAATTAATTAAAATTAAATTTTAATTCAAAGCGGTGTTCCATTCTTACCAAGGCCTAAAAATTAGTTCAAATTGTTCAGATTTCATTTCCATTTGTGAAAAAAAAATTTTATTTCACTCTCCCAAATTCCTGTTTAACAAAAATGATACTGATTCCTATGTTTTTCTCTCACTAGACTGTTTCAATAATAATAACAAAAGGTGGCCTTTACTGAGTGCCTAATCTATGCCAAGAACTATGTTAGGTAATTTATATTATTTCCCATTTCCATAATAAACTCTCACGGTATCATCACGCGCCCTTCATAGCTACGGAAAACCGAGTGTCAGAGAGGTTAAAGGATCTTAGGAAAATAAAGGGTGTAATCAAAGTTGTAATGGATTTGGCTGAAGTCAAGTCTTCATCTATATAAATACCTACAACCAGTCAAAATTATGGCTCAGAAAAGGTGGGGGTGGGTTTTTCGTATGCATAGCACACCAGATGTCTTGAGGTAATTAAAGAATCTAGGCACTCAGTGGCTCATCCTTTATGTCACGGATAAAATTTAAAGACTGCAGTAAAGAAACCAAGCTACCAACACCGCTGGAAAAAAATGCCAACAAACAAACAAAAAAGCTGAGAAAGTGAATATATAGCCAAAGATGATTTTCCCTGTGGCTCCACTTTAATCAGCTAATAACACGCAAGTGCAGCATGGCTAAGCTAGTTCTTTCATTCAATGCCATAGCCAGGAGATGCTGTTTCAGTTTTAATAGCCCTATGAACATTCATCAGGAAGTCAGTGTGGCCCTCCAGAATCCTGCTGTAAAAACACGGTGGCTTTTTTAATCAGAACTATGCGTCCTTCAACACACCCCGATTCTATGTTGAATTGATGTGTCTCACCATTCATGCAGATGAATCCCAGGGAAGTAGAAAAGGGTCAGTGTGGGCCCAGTTAACTAGAGCCCAGGTTTCATGGACAGTAGGGTTTTAACTCTTGCTGCCATGGCCTTTAAAAAAATGAATAAATTATGGTAGGAAAACTTCTCACCTTGAGAGTTACTAGGTACCCTACATGCTGGACACAAATACTGTGAAACATAAAAACATTGATGTAATTTCAAGATATATCAAGGTTGATATATATATACACATATATGTATATATATGTGTATATATACATACACACACACATACACACATATATATTCTCCTGCAGAGAATGCCATATAGGCAGGAAATCTGGAGGCTAATTTAATAAGTAGGTTTTGTTGTTTCATTACAAATGTATGGTTTACCAAAAGTCTTGCATCAGTGTTGTTTTGAACATTACAGTGTGTCTCCTATGATTATCACCCCTGGCTTCTGAATGAAACTGTGTACTCATTGAAAATCTGTAGCTGGAGGCACCGAGAAACAGGAAGAGGTTCAATAATAAAGTATAGATACTCGCTTTTCCTAAAAAGTTTAAGATTACAGACTCTTAGATCTTTCATTATTGAAATCACAGTACAACATGGTGATGGTCACTTCCAGGTTTGAAGCTTCTACTGTCCATGAATTAAATGGAAAAAGTTTGTTCATGCCCAATTTGCAATTTATTATCCAGGAGTTGACCAAAAATTTAATTTTGTATATAAGAATAAATAGCTTTCAGAAAAAAAATGCATGCTTTGAATGTCTAACTACTACTAATCTTTTTGCCATAGCCATTAGTTTCTCTAAAATCCAACAACTCAAGTTAAACATGACTTGGTCTTTACCAAAAAACTATATATATCCCATAAACCAATTATCTTGAATTTGATCTCAAATTTATTTTTCCTTAAATAAACATGTACAGCATCCAGTAGTACAGATACTCTTTAAATTCCTCCATTGCTCTATCAGAGTATGTATCATGTCAATCATGAATCAAAATTCTTTTTCATTTATTTAAATAAATCAAAAACTTTTATAAAATGCTATTTCCCCAAAATTCTTACGGAAATTATGAATTCACTTTTGCAATTTTTCTTGGCAAAACTTCTGGAATGAATTAATAAAATGCAACCTTCCATAGGAAATGCACTTCTGAAAAATAACTTCCTCCATTGAAATGGAGTCTGTATAATGACAAGTGACCTCTCCACTTTACAAGGTAAATTTTAATGCTTATTTGCCACATTATTCATTTTTATTGATAATAGGAGGCTTCCATCAGAGATTCATTAGATATATGAAATAATTCCTTGCCAGTTATGTCCCAAATACTTAGGTACAAACATATCTGAATATCTAGAATAGAGGCAAATTCGGGGTCATATTTTTATTCAGGGTTATAATCTAAGAGTACTCCTACATTTTGACAAATTAGGTTTGTAGCCAAGGTGGAATTAAACAGGTAAGGAAATTAAACTTATTAAATTTTTTGTAATCGTTGTAATGGGAAGTGACATCTCATAAACTTGTCTAGGAAAAAAATTCTGCCCTCCTGTAATAAAGTCAATATGTGCAGAGTAATGGCATGAGGGCCAAATTAAAAGTTGATCTGCCTTCCCTGAAAGAAATACCAGGGAGCCTTTGGTCAGGGCTAATCTCATAAATGGGCCTGGGAGGTAGATACCCAAGCTCTATATTCTGAATGCCCCACTAATGCTGTCCTTCTCAAAACATCTCCCTGAGGTCTGTTAGTGATACCTGAAATTCCAGCAGTTTATTCCTCTCCTTTCATGCTTTTTTTCCCCCCAAGCTAAAATGTAAATATCAAAGAGAAGAATAACACATGTAGTTCATCAATCATTTCTGTGTTCATGGCGATAAGTTTTTAACAAAAGAGGTGAATAAAGTTTGAAACAACTATTCGTAATGGAAAGGAAAATGCTAGGAAAGGAAGAAGTCCCTGGAAGATGCAGGAAAGCATTGGGAAATATGGGAGGGCAGAGGAAGAAAAGGAAATCGTCTTCTTTTTTCTTGTCATAAAACCAACAGAACACATCTCAGTTTGAGATTTTAATCATCCCAGAGCATGACAGTATGAGGGGAAACATTGATGGCTAGGCTTGAACTATGCTTTCAAGAGCTAGGCAAACACACAGAAAAAAAAGTACAAGTAAGGTTTTCTCAAACAGAAAATAAAGTATGAAGTGACTAAGAAAACAAAAATTAACAAGGCAAGAAACAACAAATGTTGGAGAGGATGTGGAGAAAGGGGAACCCTCTTACACTGTTGGTGGGATTGCAAGTTGATGCAGCCTCTTTGGAAAATAGTGCACAGGCTCCTCAAAAAGTTAAAAATAGAGCTACCCTATGACCCTGCAATTGCACTACCAGGTATTTACCTCAAAGATACTGATGTAGTGAAAAGAAGGGCCATATGCACCCCAGTGTTCATAGCAGCAATGGCCAGTTGCCAAACTGTGGAAAGAGCTGAGATGCCCTTCAGCACACGAATGGATAAAGATGTGGTCCACATATACAATGAAATATTACTCAGCCATCAGAAAGGATGAATACCCAACTTTTGCATCAAGATGGAAGGGACTGGAGGAGATTATGCTGAGTGAAATAAGTCAAACAGAGAGTCAATTATCATACAGTTTCACTTAATTGTGGAACATAAGGAAAAGCATGGAGGACATTAGAAGAAGGAAGGGAAAAATGAAGGGGGTGAAATCAGAAGGGGAGATGAACCATGAGAGACTGTGGCCTCCAAGAAACTAACCAAGAGTTTTAGAGGGGAGGGGGACTGAGGGAATGAGTTGACCCAGTGATGCTTTATTAAGGAGGGCATGTATGTGTTATACGTAAACAATGAATTTTGGGATACTACATCAAAAACTAATGATGTACTATATGGTAACTAACATAACATAATAAAAATTAATAATAATTTTTAAAAATCCTTGATTTGGAAATACAACCATCAAAGAGTCATTATCTACAAATACCTCTAACCACAGCATTTCTTTTGGTTTCTACAACATGGTTAGAAGGCAAGAAATCAACTAGCAACTCTTTAAGAGGTGAAGCTAAGAGAAGAAACCTAAGTATTTCTCTATGTGTGTTCCATGGAATATTTGAATGGGTAGAGGCTAGAATGATGAAGGGGAAGGTCTCAGAATAAGTACATTTGAGGAAAATGTTATGCTATAGTTCTCTCTTAGGAAGTTAAACACTTCCTAAGTTAAACACACTCTCTTAGGAGTGTGGCAGAGACTGCTATGAGTTCACTAAAACTACATACTATTCTCCAGATCACATTTCCCACCATTCACTGCAGTTAGGAATGGCCATGTGATTGAATTCTGTCCAGTGGGATGTGACTTTTGCGTAGAAGTCATGTATACCACTTTCTGGTTTGGCGCACTGACACTTTGCATGAGCCATCTTTCTTCGCCCCTTTCAACTTTCTGAAGTGGAGATAAATCTGGGGTGATTTGTGGAGCTATACATGGAGGATGATGAAATTTAGGTGGATAGTGCTTGACTTTATGAATTATCTCTTGGAGGCAGCCACCTAATCAAGAGCTCCAGCATTAGACCAGGTCATGAGCCAGGAATATATATTGTTACATTAAGCTACTGAGATTTCAACTTTTTTTTTTTTTTCTAGAATAGAGGCAACACCATTTATCCTAACTACTTTAGGTATTTTGTATTTTAAATGTCAGAAAGGCATTACAACTAAAAATCATGTTTATTTTCACTAAGTGCAGTTGTTTTTTTTTTTTTTTTCACTGATTTGACCACAGATTATGGTTTGGTTTGGTTTTTAACTATTATCTGATAGAACTGGTTTTCTACTTAGAAAAAACCTCTATTATGACATTTTTTAATTTTTTTTTAAATATTTTAAGAGTGAGGAAAGAGACAGAGGGAGAGCAAGGGAGAGAATTTTAAGCAGGCTCCATGCCCAGCGTGGGCCCCAATGTGGGGCTCGATTCCACAACCCTGAGATCATGGCCGGAGCTGCAATCAAGAGTCAGATGCTTCAAAAGAAATGAAATCTATTCCATTAGGGATGACGTGCATGGAACTAGAGGGTATTATGCTTAGAGAAATAAGTCAATCGGAGAAAGACAACTATCATATGATCTCCCTAATATGCGGAAGTAGAGATGCAACGTGGGGGGTTTGTGGGGTAGGAAAAGAATAAATGAAACAAGATGGGATCAGGAGGGAGACAAACCATAGGAAACTCTTAATCTCACAAAACAAACTGAGGGTTGCTGGGGGGAGGGGGGTTGGGAGAAGGGGGGTGGGGTTATGGACATTGGGAGGGTATGTGCTATGGTGAGTGCTGTGAAGTGTGTAAACCTGGCGATTCACAGACCTGTACCCCTGGGGCTAATAGTACATTATATGTTTATAAAAAAATTAAAATTTTTTTTAAAAAAAGAGTCAGATGCTTAACTGACTGAGCCACTCAGGTGCCCCTGTAATATGTCTTTCTTTAGAGAAAACTGCACTATGCTTTTCCTTCACTTCCCCCACCTTTCTGGAAGTTTATTCTAGCCAAGAGAAGGAAGAAATGAGTTATAGCTAGATTTGAGGAAGCTACAGTACTAGGGACTCTAGTTATAAACTCATGTACAGATCTGTGTTAAGATAAATATAGCTATTTCAACACTGAACTAAACAGGTAAGCTCAAAGAACCAAAGCATGTTCTCTGAGGCCTAATGTAGAAAGAGGGAAGAAGAAAGAATATACATAGTAGGTAAGCACTAGTGTGGTAACAAGAGGCCAATATTTTAAATTTTGTATTATTTTATATTTTCATATAAGAGAACATCACACAGGAATGATAATTACTATTAATAACGTTGCTGAGCCATTTTAAAAATAAAAATATGCGTTGTGACCTTGTATCAATTAGGACTCCATGAGAAAGACAAACTCAAACTGGCCTAAAAAATAACAGGGATTTATTGGTCTCAGAGGTAGGACAAGCCTCAGGATTGGTCTGACCCACCAGCTCTGTGATGTACTCAAGGAGTGGCTCTTTTGTTTTTTCTGTTCTTCTTCCTGTGAGATCAACAGCATCTTCAGTTTGCTTTCCCTTGTGGTACCAGGAACTTCAGTAACTCTAAAGTATGCATCCACACATCAAAGAGACCATATTTCCTCCCCAAACCTTCGCTCTCGTTTTGTTGATCTAACCCCAGTCACACCCTTTCCTATACTCTCACAAAGTAAAATATTCGGGAAAAATGACATATATTAATTGACTTGTGTCTGGATTACTTGGACTTGTCACTATGGCAAAAGGAACCTTCCTCATTATACTACATAAGTTAGGTCCTTCACTTGAAGTTGGTGGTGGGTTAAACCCTTCCCCATACTATATGGCTGCCAAACAACAGGGGAGAGGTGAAATCATTGTTGGAAGGATAATCACAGATCAATCTTTGAATAAATTATTTAATAAGTGTTGACATTTTTTTGCCAGACACTTATATATAAGAAATTATTCTAAATATTTAAATACATAACTCATTTAAAAATTAACTCATTACGTATATTAACTTACAACAACCCTATGAAATAGCCAATATTGTTATTGACATCATTTTACAAATGAGGACACTGAAGTATAGATAGGCTATATAACTTGCTGGAAATCAAGGCTGGTAGGTAACAGAACTTGGTTTTGATTTTAGGTGGTCAAGATTCAGAGTCTGTGTTCTATTGCAACCATGTTTAAATTTTGTAAAGGCACATATATCTAAAGTACACTCACACACATAAGTATACAGCAATATGTGCATATTTATACATTTATACATACACTTATATTTATACCACATAAATGCACTCCTGTACAGGTACTCATATTGGATGAGAGGTCCAGAGGCCTTATGATTATAACAAAGGTGCCATCTGGTGTTAGAGCCCTCTAATTGCAGAAAAAGCACCCAAATAGAAATGAAGATCTTCAAGCAACACAAGTTCAAAAGTAGTCTAAATTCTGAATATCAGAGCTGTCTCACTCTTTGAGGCATCTGTATGATGCCTGAAAGTACATTTAACTGGTTTCACAATGCTGCTTCCAACCGGCACTGTACATTTATTCTCTATATGACCTGCAAAACCACTTCTAAATGGGAATCACTTAATTCTCATGTCAAGGGAAAGAGCATATATAGAATTTTTTCTTTTTTTTTTTCTTATTTTCAACTTTTTATTTTTTATCTTTATTTTTTAACATCTTAATTTTATTTTATTTTTCTCATGTTCCAAGATTTATTGTTTATGCACTACACTCAGTGCTCCTCCATGCAATATGTACCCTCCCTAATACCCACCACTAAGCTCACCCCTCCGCCCACCTCACTCCCCTCCATAACCCTCAGTGTGTTTCTCAGAATCCAGTCTCTCATCTTTTATCATTTCATCATTTTTTTCATTTGGGGAAAAATGAACTGTCCTATACTATTATATACCAAGTGTCCCCACACCCCCTGCCAGCCCTGTGCATACATCTGCTTATCCCAAGCAGCTGACTTCAGATGCAACATGCCACTCTTCTTTATCAACCAATTAATGGATAAACTGCGATGTTTGAAAATCATGCCCAGAGCATGGGAGTACAGTGTGGCAGACTCCCTGTTTAATTTCTCTTGCTGCTTTGTTAAACTCGGGAATTGAAATTGGTCCGCCATGTGGGGAATCTCTCCATAGAAACCAAACCCTGAGTCTGCGCTTTCCTTTCAGAATAATTAATTCTAGATTTCTGAAACTACTTTAACAACTAACCTTGAATTGAAATAAGGTCACTAGGAGCAATATTTCCTAGCCCAGACCTTCCGACCAGGTGTTTCACTCCACTGTAACTTGCCCAGTCAGTATTTCCCCCAGATAATGATTTAATAAACCTACTGGTAAAGTGGAGGAGCAGCTTAATTTGTTCACACTGACTAGTCTCCATAAAAGCTCTGTATAAATCTAGAGTGACTGCCTCACTGTCATGTGAGTACTCTCTTAAAAATAAACAATAAGACTTCCAGGGAAGATAGCAGAGTAGGAAGATCCTAGTCTCACCTCATAGATTTGCCTAGATAAGATCCACATCAGCGTTAGCAAAAAAGAAAATGACATAAAGACTGGCAGAACAGACTCTCCACAGCTAAACGTGAGAAGAGACCACATTGAAGAGGATAGGAAGGACAAAGACACAGCCAGGAGCCAAAATGGCCCATAGAACTACACTTGGGAAGTACGAGTACTGCAGGTGTGAAGAGCGGAGAGAAGGAGACCCCATACCAGGTACCACAGGCACAGGGGCCCCTCAACACTGGAAAGGCAAATCCTCATAACATTTGGTTTAAACCCAAAGAAGGTAAACTTTGCAAGCTCTTACAATCAGTGGGGCTTAACACCTGGTACTTTAAAAATCAGTGGGCTCAGCTCTGGGAGATCTGAAGGGCAAAAAGAAACTGAATCCCCTCCCTTAAAGAGACAGGCTAACAAACAGCCCCACTGAGATAAAGCACAGAAGCATCAGTTTAAAAAACACAGAGGATATACAAGAAAGAGATTTGTTTACTAATCTCAGAGCACATGCAGGAGGGGCAGGGATCTTTGTCAGAAATCTCCAAGAACAAAAGAGATGGCAGGTACCATTTCACTCCCCAAGCCTCCAGCCTAGACACATAAACACCTGTGAGAATGGTACCAAAACTCTCTACCTGGTTAGTTTACAAACCAGCTCATCCCATGCTCCTCTGCTGACCATGCCCCACCCCCAACTTGGCCTTAGCAAAAGTTCTTAAAATCAGCTACAGGTCCCTACCTATAGCTTATGAGCATAAACCTTCCTAGCAAAACAATCCCAATCCAAATTCATCTTTGGACCCATTCCATTCCCAGCACACCCTCAGCAGGAGTCCATCCAAAGCAGCACAACAAGCATGGCAGTGTGCAAGCAGTCCCAACAGGGGTCATCGCCACCTCCAAAGTGACTCCTGCCCCAGGGATAAGGGAAAAATACAATAGATGTGAGCCCAGCAGTGGGCTATGGGCAGATAATCAGGTCTGACTACAGGTCCAACCCATGAACAAAAATGTCTCATGAGATGACACAGGGAGATCACCCTACAGTATAGTGAGACTACAGCTCTGGCAAATGTCTGATCTGATCCAACTCAAGCATAAGGCAGCCCCGGACTGGCCCACTAACAACACTGCCCACAACAGGCAAAGAGCAATTGCAGACAACTGGACTGAAGGCAAACATGCCTCAGCCATAAACATAGGACACATAAAACACACACAGGAGACACCCCTGAAGTGCCAGATTCTGATTAACAGGGGACAGTGCATTGCAGGGCATTACATGGCCTCTTCTTCATAAGGCCATTTCTCTTTCTTTCTTTCTTAAGATTATTTATTCTAGAGTGAGAATGCATGTGCAAGCTAGTGGAGGGGCAGAGGGAGAGAAAATCTCAAGCAGACTCCCTGTCAAGCATGGAACCCAAGGCAGGGCTCAATCTCCTGACCCTAAGATCATGATCTGAACTAAAATCAAGAGTCAGATGCTCAACTGACTAAGCCACATAGGTGCCCCATAAGGCCATTACTTTCAAGAGAAGGAGATATAACTGACTTTTCTAACATATAGAAACAGACATAGCAAGTTAGACAAAATTAGGAAACAGAGGTATATGACCCAAAGGAAAGAAGAGGACAAATCCCAGCAAGATAGCTAAATGAAGTAGAAATACATAATATGCCTGATATAGAATTTAAAGTAATGGTAATAAAGATACTCACTGGACTTGAGGAAACAGCAGAGTACCTCAGTGAGACCCTCAATAAAGACATAAAAAAAAAACCATTAAAAAAGAACCAATGAGAGATGAAGAACTCAATACCAGAATTTAAAATACACAAAAACAGAAGGAATGAATAGTAGACTAGAGGAAGCAGAAGAATAGGTCAGCAAGCTGAAGAACAGAGAAATGGGAAGCAATCAAACTGAACAGGAGAGAGAAAAGACTAGTAAAAAATGAGAATAAGTTATGGGAACTCTGCAACTTGATCAAGCATCATAACATTTGCATAATAGGGATCCCAAAAGGAAAAGAGAGAGAAAAGGAAGCAGACAATTTATTTGAAGGAATAATAGCTAAAAATCTCCCAAGTCTGGGGAAGGAAACAGAAATCCAGACCCAGAAGGCACAAAGAGCCCCCGCAAAAAATTAACCTAAGGAGGTCCACAATAAGACATAGTAATTAAAATGGCAAAAAGTGGTGATAAAGAGAATTTTTAAAGCACCAAGAAAAAGGAAAGAGTTACATACAGGGGAAAGACCATTAGGCTATCAGCTGATTTTTCAAAAGAAACTTTGCAGCCAGAAGAGAGTGGCTTAATATAGTCAAAGTGCTAAATGAAAGAAATCTGTGACCAAGAATATTGTATCCAGCAAGGCTAGTACTCGAAATAGAAGGAGAAATAAAGAGTTTCCCAGCAGACAAAAGTTAAAGGATTCATCACCACTAAACCAGGCTTGGAAGAAATCTCCAAGGGGACTCTGAGTAGAAAGGAAAGACAAGAAGGAGTTTCAAAAAAAAAAGATAAGCAGTACCAAAGCAGTAAAATTAAGTATATCTATAAAAATCAGGCAAGGGTTTCACAAAATAAAAGGATGTAAGGTATGACACCATATACCTAAAATGTGGAGTAAAAATGGAGTGCTTTTCAAATGAGTTCAAACTTAAGTGACAATCAAATTAGTATAGACTGCCACATGCATAATATGTTATATATAAACCTAGTGGTAAGCACAAATCAAAAACTGGTGATAGACAAGCAAACAATAAAGAGAAAGGAATCCAAGTATATCACTAAACAAAAGCCAACAAACCATGAGAGAAGAGAGCAAGAGAAGGAAAAAAGAACTACAAAAACAACCATAAAACAAGTAACAGAACAACAATAAGTACATAACTATCAATAATCACTTTGATGTAAATGGACTAAACTTCCCAATTAAAAGACATGGGGTGGTGGAATGAATGAAAAAAAAGGAAGACACATCTAAATACTGCCTACAAGAGAACCATTTAGACTGAAAGATACATTCAGATTGAAAGTGAAAGGATGGAGAGCATTTAAAGGAAATTAAAAGAAATCTGGAGTAGCAATACTTATATTGAACAAAACAGACTTTAAAACAAAGACTATAACAGGAGTCAAAGAAGGACACTACATAACCATAATGGAATCAAACAAAAAAGTATAACAATTGTACATATTTATGCACCCAACATGGGAGCACCCAAATACATAAATCAGCTAATAATAAATATACAAGAAGTAGTCAATAGTAATATAATAATAGCAGGAGACTTTAACACCCCACTTACACCAATGGACAGAAAAACAACAAGGAAACAATGGCTTTTTGAATGACATATTGGTCTAGATTGATCTAACAGATTTATTCAAAACATTCCATCCTAAAACAGCAGAATACACATTCTTTTCAAGAGCAAGTGGAACATTCCCCAAAAGAGATCATGTTAGGCCACAAAACAAATCTGAACAAATGAAAAGTATCGAAGTGATACCATGCACCTTTTCCAACCACAATGCTATGAAACTAGAAATCAACCATAGAAAGAACATCATGTGAAAGAAATCAACCATATGGAAAGAATACCAATACATGGAAATTAAATAACATGCTACCAAATGATGAATGATTCAATGACAAATTCAAAGAGGAAATCAAAAATACATGGAAACAAATGAAAATAAAAACAAAATGGCCCAAAATCTTTGGGATACAGCCAAAACTGTTCTAAAAGGGGAATTTAAGGCAATACAGTATGACCTCAAGAAACAAAAAAAAATCTCAATTTAACTTTATACCTGAAGATGCTAGAAAAAGAACAAACAAAACCCAAAACCAGTAGAAGGAAGGAAATAAAAATTAGAGAAGAAGTAAATGAAATAAGAGTTGAAAAAAAATCAATAGAACAGATCAATGAAACCAAGAGCTGGTTCTTTGAAAAGATCAACAAAACTGATAAACCTTTAGCCAGACTCATCCAAAAAGAAAGAGAGAGAGAAAGGAGAGAGAGGACACAAAATCAAAAGCTCTGAGGATAAATAACAATTGATGCCACAGAATACAAAGGATTATAAGAGAATATCATGAAATATCATATGTCAACAAATTGGACAACCTAGAACAAAAATGGATAAATTCCTAGAAACATCTGTATCAGGAAGAAATAGAACACTTGAACAGAACTGTATCAGGAAGAAATAGAACAAAACTGTATCAGGAAGAAATAGAACACTTGAACAGAATAACCAACAGCAATGAAATCGAATCAGCAGTCAAAAAACTCCCAACAAAGTCCAGGACCAGATGGCTTCACAGCTGAATTATACCAAACACTAAAGAGTCAATACCTATACTTCTCAAACTATTCCAAAAAAACAGAAGAGGAAGGAGAGCTTCCAAATTCAATCTATGGGACTAGCATTACCCTGATACCACAACCAGATAAAAACACCACAAAAACAAACAAACAAACAAACAAAAAACCTACAGGCTAATATCTCTGATAAACACAGATGCAAAATTCCTCAACAAAGTGGGTTTATACGGAACATACCTCAACATAATAAAGGCCTTATATAAAATATCCACAGATAACATCATACACAATGGTGGAAAAAATAAAACCTTTTCACTTAAGAAGACAAGGATGTCCACTCTCACTACTTTTATTCCACTCTCACTACTTCTGATACTAGAAGTCCTAGTCACAGCAATTAGATAAGAAAAAGAAATAAAAGGTATCCAAATTGGTAAGGAAGAAGTAAAACTTTCACTATTTGCAAATAACATGATACTGTATATAGAAAACCCTGAAGACCCACCAAAAAATGACTATAACTGATAAATGAATTCAGTTGGGTCACAGGGTAAAAAACAGTATACAGAAATCCAGTGCATTTCTAAACACTAATGAAGTAACAAAAAGAGAAATTAAGAGTATAATCCCATTTATAATTGCATGAAAAATAAAATACCTAGGAATAAACTTAAACAAGGAGATAAAACTATAAAACACTGATGAAAGAAACTGAAGATGATATAAACAAATGGAAAGATATTTTTATGTTTATGGATTAGAAGAAAAAATATTAAAATGTCCATATTATTCAAAGTAATCTATAGATTTAACCCAACCCCTACCAAAATACCAATAGCATTTTTCATAGAACTAAACACATAATTCTAAAATTTGTATGGAACACAGAAGACCCCAAAAGCCAAGCAATCTTGAAAAAAAGGAACTAAACTGGAGACAGCACAATCCCAGATTTTAAAATATACTACAAAGCTATAGTAATCAAAACAGTATGGTAATGGCACAAAAATAGACACATAGGTCAATGAAACTGAATAGAGAGCCCAGAAATAAACCCATGATTATATGATCAATTAATCTTTGATTAATTGAGGAAAGAATATGCAATGGGAAAAAAGTATTCTTTCCAACAAATGGTTGGGAAAACTGGAAAGCTACATGCAAAAGAATGAAACTGGACCACTTTCTCACAATATATACAAAAATAAACTCAAAATGGCATGAAGACCTAAATGTGATACCTGAAACCATAAAAATCCTAGAGGAGAGCACAGGCAGTAATTTTTCTGACATCAGCCATAGCTACATTTTTATAGATATGTGTCTCCTATGGCATGGGAAACAAAAACAAACATAAATGATTGGGACTGCTTCAAAATAAAAAGCTTCTACACAGCAAAGAAATCAATCAACAAATATAAAAGACAAACTACTGAATTGGAGGATATACTTGCAAATGATATATCTAATAAGGGGTTAGTAACCAAAATAAATAAAGAATTTATACAACTCCCCACCAAAAAACAAATAATCCAATTTAAAAATGGGCAGAAGACATGAACAGACACTTCAAAGAAGACATGCAGATGGCCAACAGACACATGAAAAGATGCTCAACATCATTCATTATCATAGAAACACAAATCAAAATCACAATAAGATATCACCTCACACCCCTCAGAATGGTTACAATCAAAAATACAAGAAACAAGTGCTGGCAAACAGAAGAAGATGGAACCCTTGAGCACTACTGGTGAGAATGCAAACTGGGATAGCCAATGTGGAAAATAGTATGGAGGTTCCACAAAAAAATTAAAAATAGAATTACCATATCATCCA
This sequence comes from Mustela erminea, assembly GCF_009829155.1. NCBI lineage: Eukaryota > Metazoa > Chordata > Mammalia > Carnivora > Mustelidae > Mustela > Mustela erminea. Next base: position 44,602,682 of record NC_045629.1, on the reverse strand, counting down.
GTAATTTCACCACTGAGTTTTATCCAAAGAATATGAAAACACTAATTCCAAAAGATATATGCAGCCTTATGTTTATTGCATCATTATTTACAATAGCCAAATAATGGGAACAACTAAAGTGTTCATCGATAGATGAATGGATAAAGATATGAGATATGGGAATATTACTCAGCCATAAAAAAAGAATGAAATCTTGCCATTTACAACAAAATGGACAGATCTAGAGGGCATAATGCTAAGTTAATTAAGTCAGAGAAAGAGACATACCATAGGTTTTTCACTCATATGTGGAATTCAAACAAAACAAAGAAACAAAAATACAGACTCTTAAATATAGAGAACAAACTGGTGGTTCCCAAAGGGTGAGAATGGGTGAAACAGATGAAGGGGATTAAGAGTACAGTTATGATGAGCAACTGAGTAATATATAGAATGTATAGAAGTGTTGAATATTATACACCCGAAACAAATATAACACTGTGTGTTAGTTCTACTGGAATTAAAATTTTAAAAATAAATAAATGGGATGTTGCTGTACACATAAGTACACAAGACTCCAACAAAATCATAGGCTTAGGCTTTGGGCTGCTGAACATTAAGTTTATCATAGCACATATAGTGTTAATCATAGGTATTATTTTAGTGCATTTAAGCTAGCTGGGAGGTTTTGGCAAAATAGAACATTCTCTTAGTTCAGATTCAAATAACAAAGATTACACAAATGCAGATTACATAACTTCACAGCTACATAATTTCACAGCAACATTTTTTTAAAGGCATGAAAATGTGTTGAGAAGTCCATTGATACACAGCATGCAGCAGGGTTTTCAAAGATTTTCTTTTGAATCCATATCTCATTAATTCATTTGGCAGTAGGGATTGGTCATAATCAGCGTGGATTACAAAAGTCTCAAGATTGTCAGCCTTTCATTGAGTCAAAAATATCACTGAAGGAGCCCCAGTTCTGCTCAAAAGCTCCATCTGCTCCTTTAAGTCCACTGGTAGACACTAAACATGAACATTTGCCTCCTAGAGCTTTGGTCCAAAGTTTTATATACAAGTCAAGGATAAAAAGTAGTGATATTTGCATAATCTTTCTTCACAAAATCTGGAAGAATGAAAGCTCACACTACCTATTCTAGCAAAAGAATATGAAAATATTTCTTCAACACCACTGAAAATACTGCATCTTAACTAATTAACATTCTTGATTTCTTAATCTTTTCAGTTTGGCTGAGTTTTCTTTTTGAATAAATTTTGCCTCCTGATTCTAAAGGCCATTCATGAATTCACCTGTCAGGGAGTCTTCAGCATTCTTCTGTGGGGTAAGACTCCTCATCATTCCATGGCTCCTCCTGCCAGCTCCAGTTCTGCCATCTCCCTTCTGTCCTACACTCTTTTTTTTTTTTTTCCCAGCATAACAGTATTCCTTGTTTTTGCACCATACCCAGTGCTCCATGCAATCCGTGCCCTCTCTAATACCCACTACCTGGTTCCCCCAACCTCCCACCCCCCACTGCTTCAAACCCCTCAGATTGTTTTTCAGAATCCATAGTCTCTCATGGTTCACCTCCCCTTCTAATTTCCCCCAATTCCCTTCTCCTCTCTAATGCAGTAGCCAATGTCTGGAAACCTGCATCCAAATTTTATCTTATTATTTTTTAAAGATTGTGTGCATGTATGTATGTATGTATTTGAGAGAGAGTTGAGAGAGAATGAGTTGGGGGAGGAGAAGAGGGAGAGGGACAAGAATACTCTGGGCTAAGCCTGATGCAGGGCTGGATCCCAGACCCTGAGATCTTGACCTCAGCTGAAATCAAGAGAGATTCTTAACCACCTGAGCTATCAGGCAACTCTGTGCTCAAATTTTAAAATAAATAAATCATAAGGGAACTTTCTCCCATAATGAAAATATTTGATATCTTGGTTTGAGCAATATCTTGGTTTGACCAATAGATAGAAGGGTGTATAGAACTTTCCAGACTCATTGAATTAAGTAATATCTATGCTTTCTTTGCCTTTACATTATATCCTTAAATGGGCAAATAGCCTCTACATCCACTAAAAAATTCTCTTTGGCAGGCATGATTTTATTTTCTTCAATGGAACATCCATCTCCCAGGGCAAAGCTGAAAGAAGCACAGATCCCATTTTCAGGGTGGGCTCTGTTAATTTGTGTTGGTGATGAAGGTTCCTGAAGAAAAATCTTATGACTTACACGGGATCCAAATCCAGAGATGACGACACATCTGAGATGAAAATGTCCAATGTAAAGCTTTATCACTTCTTCCCTCCAAAATACTTCATGTTCACATATAAAATGTTACGATGTCTTATACATGGTAGAAGAAGAAACTTCTGCTGAAAACCCAGCCTTCTAACACTCAACACAGTCTCGTGAGAAGGTATAAATAAGTATCTAACTCTAACAGTGTTACCACATTCAAGGACTTGCCATAACCAGATGGCCTGCTTCTCATTCTACTTCCAAGTAATGGCAAGCATTTCCTGAGCACTTTCTACGTGTTATATGTAGCTCTAAATACTTGATTTGTATTATCTTAATCTTCACATCTTTATTTGTTACAGAGAAGAGCAAAAGGGCAGGTGGTTGGAGTGATTGCCTTATCTACCATGACAACTTGCACTTCCTTCTCCTTTCCCACCATTCCCTCATGGAAGTCAAAGAAATGGGGATAAGCATGAACTCTGAAGGGCAAGGCAAAGGCGGATAGGCACGTAGGTGACTTCCATAGTTAAAATTAGAAGGCAACCCAGAGGTGGCATGTGAAGGGCAGAGAAGCGAGCTTAGTTTACCTTGTGGGTACATTTTCTGTAGAGAATTTGAAAACAACAATAAAACTGACTAACAAGTTTATCTGCTTTTTATTATCACCATGTGCTGACCATTCTAAACCATGTCAGTGAGAAGCTATTTTCTAAAAAAATCACTACTTGTCTAATTCTAAAAAATATTACAGTTTCTGATAAGTTTTGACATTAATATTCAAGACTCAACTGAGTACATTTTTATTAATTTCTCTTAATACATATTGTGCTATTCATGAAAGCTAATTTAGAAAACTCCTAGGTATACAGTCAGCCCTCAACAGACACAGACTCAGCTACACACATTTATTTTGAGACTAAGTTGGTAATAGCTCAGTATCTTTCAAGCTCACTTTGGGCACAATTCAACTCTCCAATCTCATGGTATTAAATATTCCTATATTTATGTAGTAGATTCAAAACAAACAATGATAGCAAGGGAATTGTAAAGGCAAAGAAATAGAATTTGCAATACTCTAATTTGGTATTCTGTGTAAGTCTTCGCTTTTTTGGAACTTTTGGAAAAAACAATTCATTCACTCCAGTACCACTTACCTGTTGGAAAATACTGCAGAACATGGGTATAATAATGAAAAGTCTTTCCTAGGGCATTTGAAGCTATGCCCACAGTAAAGACACAAAAGAAAATATGGCACAAAAGGATCTACTCAAATTTTATTCTTTCTTCCATGAATTTCTTGTTACCTTTTTTTCTGGAGTAAAGCTTTAGGCGAAATCAGCCAGAAACAAAACTATTTGCCAACAACCAGAATCAGGCTTCAATCATATACAGTGAGATATTAAGCTTTATAACTGATTCTTTTAGATCAGCTTAAACATACCATTTAAAGCCATTAAACATGCAAATATAAAAGTATAAGGAAATGGGTATTTTTAAAAGGATCACATTTTGAAGAACACCAAGAGAAACCACAAAAGATGGGGGTCTTACATTGCCAAAAGCAATTAAACAGAGAAATATGAATCCTTCAATCATTTTCACCAAGAACTGGACTTTATGCTAAAACCATGGGTCAAAAAAGTCAATGTCCTCTGTTATTCAGCCATTTTAATATAATTTTCGCAGAAAAATCCAAACTTTGTAAGTTTGTACTGGAAATAATAGAGATTTCTGGTAAATTTTCAAGTTCAAATATTTCAGTGGAAATGTTTCTACTGAGAAAGGTATGAAAGCTACCAGAAATGTGCTTGAAGAAAAAAACAGACATAAACAGTACTGCCTTTCCTGGAATATTCTGACAGAAATTTTCATGAATTTCCACAAAACTCAGTCCTATCTGTGACTTTTCCTAGCTATTTGCATATCTTTGGATAAAAAAAAAAAACAAAATTAAGTGTAATAAAAAGTATTTTTCCATCAATTATAAGTGAATATAAGTTGACAAATTGTGTCTATACTGTCCATTGAGCATGAATATGCAAAGAAGATATATTTGTCATTGACAAATTTGTAGAAGGCTGAAAAATAGAAACTGTTACTCAGTGCTGTTACTCAGTGATAATTAGGAAGAGCTATATTATATACTATACTATATTGTACATTTTAGACTATATTATATAGTATAATATAGTATAACATACTATATTATATACATATATACATATGCTATATTATATACATATACTATATTATAATAATGAATATTATTCATTACAGTTTTAAAACAATGTAGGTATAAGGATTTTTCTTTTCACCACGAAAATACATTAGTATAATTAAAAGTATTGGGGTGCTTGTGTGGCTCATGTTAGAATATTGGTTTTGGCTCAGGTCATTATCTCGGGGTCCTGAGATAAAGCCACGCTCAGCAGGGAGTCTGCTTGGAATTCTGTCTCTCATGCTCCTCCTCCCCTCCCCACTACCTACCCACCCCCTACTCTCTCTCTCAAATAAATAAATAGATCTTTAAAAAGTAATTAAAAGTATTAATCTATTACTTTTTCCTTTTGGTGCTATAATATTTGGTTTCTTATTTAACTGGCTAGCATGATTATATACACATACAACAAGAAATAAAATTTTTACTGTGTCTTTTTTCAATTATTATTCAGCTGAATAATTAGTTTCATATAGAGAAGAAAGAGATTTTTAAAAAATTGATCTCCTCCCCCCAGCAACCCTCCGTTTGTTTTGTGAGATTAAAAGTCACTTATGGGGAGGGGGTTTGGGAGAAGGGGGTGGGATTATGGACATTGGGGAGGGTATGTGCTTTGGTGAGTGCTGTGAAGTGTGTAAACCTGGTGATTCACAGACCTGTACCCCTGGGGATAGAGTATTATGCCTCCATCAGAAAGGATGAATACCCAACTTTTGTAGCAACATGGACGGGACTGGAAGAGATTATGCTGAGTGAAATAAGTCAAGCAGAGAGAGTCAATTATCATATGGTTTCACTTATTTGTGGAGCATAACAAATAGCATGGAGGACATGGGGACTTAGAGTGGAGAAGGGAGTTGGGGGAAATTGGAAGGGGAGGTGAACCATGAGAGACTATGGACTCTGAAAAACAATCTGAGGGTTTTGAAGGGACGGGGGGTGGGAGGTTGGGGTACCAGGTGGTGGGTATTATAGAGGGCACGGATTGCATGGAGCACGGGGTGTGGTGCAAAAATAATGAATACTGTTATGCTGGAAATAAAAAAAAAATAAAATAAAAAAAAAATAAAGTAAAAAAAAAAAAAAATTGATCTCCTGTAAGTGATCACTCCTATAAGTGATTGTTTAAAAATGATCTCATAAGTGATCTCCTATAAGACATATACTATATACACCATCACTGGAGCCAGGTATAAAAAGAGAGTTGAAGAAAGTAGAACAGAACTGTGGATAGCCGTGTGCTCTGATTCAGATCATTACCCAAACGCTCATGGTCAAAGTCAGTGGTGGCTCCAAAATTTCTACATAGAAGGCACTTTCTTAGAAGAGTCCATCTGTTTGGACAGGAAGTCAGAAGCCTGTCTAAGGCTGAATTTTCTTAGCAAGGGCAGTTGTTTTACTGGCATGTTTATTTGGAGGCACTGGAAGTCAGGAGGAACAGGTGGAGAACAGGAGTTATAAGCTAGCCCTTCCTAATTGCCACTGAGTAACAGCATGGAGGTGTCCTAACTGACTAACTGCACGGGACTGGAGATTGGGGAACCTGTGCAAAATCCAGTTATGTAAGCTAGTCATGGGACCACAGACAAGTGTTCACTCTCAGTCTCCTCATCTGAAAAATGAGGGGGTTGGCCTAGATGGTCTCTAAAGCCCCTGCCAACCATAACATTCAATGGTTATGACTCATTTGCCATGGTAGTTTTAAACTATGGATGGCCCTAGATTTGTGCCAAACTTACAATGCATCAAAGTGAAGAGACAAACAGCCACTGAGCCAGAGACTATGAGTTAATGGCCAAGTCACATTTGGACAACTGAGAAAGTATCAGGTTCCTGTTTAAGAGACCAGGTGTTTCACATAGTGTGTGTTGTTCTTCCATAAACGTTGGCTTCTTAGATCATGTCTACATTCACAAGTCCTTCTGTAAACTGTGTCACTATCAACTTGCAACCAACACTAAAGTTTTTTCTCTTTCTCTTTCTGTGTCACCTGGAACTCCTCTCATCCCAATGGACAAAATTTGGTATAAGTAACTTTTAAAATTGCTGCATATCAATCTAGTTTACACAACAAATATTTCCATATGGGCAGGAGTCAGTTTTCTGGTATTTGGAGGACGGGCCAAATCTCAGAGTGGTCTTTGAAATCAAAAACCAAATGTGGGATGAGCTCATTCACTGGAACTTCGTTAAGGAGAATTCATTTCACTTCCTTGGCATAAATTAAGCTGTAGTGAGCTAGTGAAAGATTCCACCACCTTTCACTGAGATGGTAAATTGAGCTCTGCAGGGGAGGTCAGAGAAAGACCTAGGTCCTCTGGAGAATGTGAAAGAAGTAGAACCCAGTGGGGTGTGTTGGTTTCCTGGCTGGAAGCCAGGAGAATCAGAGTGGCCACAGTGAGACTGCAGGCCTACATCCTTCAGTGGGAGAAGAACTGGTGAGAATCTCTGGATCTCACCCAGGCTGCAGTAGAGGAAAGAAGAAAAGTGAGAGGACTGTCTTCAGGAGGAGGAGACATGACCACCATCACTGCCCTCTTCTCCAAGTGGAGACACCCCCAGTTAAGGTCAAGAAAGAGCCTGCTGAAGGTAACTCTGTCCCTGGTGAGTGCAGGCTGGATTCCGGGGCCTAAAGGCAAGAAACAGTCTCTATTTTCAGCTCCTTTTCCCAGTGAACCCTTTGAACATGGCCATTCCATGGGGTTCCTTCTTAGACTTTTATGCATCTCAGAGTCCCCATTACTCACAGCAGTTTCCTCACTCCCATGTCTAAGTTAGGCACCACCTGTGTATTACCAAATCCTGGCACCACTCCTCAGCCAAGACCATTCTCCTGTGGAGAATAGGAGACCAACTCTCCTACCAAACATTCCTTAGACATCCCCAAATCCTATCTGAATCCAAACTACATACCTCTACTTTCATGCGTGCCCTGTTGTCCTCTCAGAAAATGGCATCCAAACACTCCCACTCACCTGCTTCAGAAACCTGAAAGTAAACCTCAATTTCATTCACAACCCCAACCAATTAGTTTCAGCATCATATAGGGCTCATTTCCTTGTAGTTTCAAATCTATTTTTCCCTTTCCTTTCCTACTGTCGCTGAATAGAGTTCCTCACATTTGCCTGCAAACTCCCAATACTGCCTAGTCTTGTTCCTTCCAGTTACCCTCCATGTCTTCACAGAATGAGCTTCCAAAATTGTAAATACGATCTGGTTACTACCCTGCTTAAAACCCTTCAATGATGCCAAAACAAAGTCAAAAGGCAAATGACAAAATGGGAGGAAATATGTACAGCATGTGTGGTAAAGAGTTAAAACCCCTCACATACATGGAGTGTCCATATATTGGTGAGAAGAAACAGTGCAACAGAAGGATGGGCAGAGACTATGAGCAGGCCTTCCATTCACTAGGAAATGATCAATAAACCTTTGAAATCTTCATGAGCTCTAGTTGCCAAACAAACATAAATCAAAAGAAGAGTGAGATTCTATTTTTTCACCTATTAAGAGTGGCAAAAGTGAAGAGGATTGAGAACATCTAGGACTTAGAGCGCATGCGGACTTACAGACTCATATATATATTGCCACAAGCTTTATGAAGAATAGTTTGACAGTATATAAATTTAAAAAGGGATAGAACCTTGGGACCAGGTATCCCAACTAGGTCTCTTTGCAATAAAAAGAGAAGCATCGTTATATAAGGATATCAGTATGAAAACAAAAACAAAACAAACAAACAGAAACATACTCCTAAATACAGAGACCTGGTGGCTGCCAGAGGGGAATGGTTGGGAGATGTGGGACATAGGTGAAGGGGCTTAAGAAGTATAAACTAGTCATAAAATAAATAAGTCACAGGGATGAAAATCACAGCATAGGGAATATAGTCAATAATACTACAATAATTTTATATGGTGATAGATGATACCTAGACTCATGATGGTGATCATTTCATAATGTACATAATCGTCAAATCACTATGTTACACACTTGAAATTAATATTGGATGCCATCTATATTTCAGTTAAAATTTAAAAATTTTTAAATGTTTACTACACACTTCTTGTAACAGCAGAAAAACTGGAAACGATCTGAATGACCATCAATAGAGGAGTCAAAGTGCATTCATATTATGGAACAATATTATGCACTAATTTAAAAGAATGAAACAGATCTAAATACATTATTGTGAAAAGTATCCATAATGTACTCTTCTTCTTTTTTTTAAAGATTTTATTTATTTATCCAACAGACAAAGATCACAAGTAGGCAGAGGCAGGCAGAGAGAGAGGAAGAGGAAGCAGGCTCCCTGCTGAGCAGAGAGCCCAATGCGGGGCTCGATCCCAGGACCCTGAGATCATGACCTGAGCAGAAGGCAGTGGCTTAACCCACTGAGTCACCCAGGAGCCCCACCATAATGTATTCTTAAAAAGAAAAGCAGGCTATAAAGTAATATGCATAACATTATTCTATATTTATAAAAACTAAGTAGTCATATATATTCACATACAGTTATTTTAGAAGAAAGACATTAAAGGATATGTAGTGTGGGGTAAATGGAGGTGGGGCCTAGAGGAAGAGATTTTCTTTCTTTAAAATACACCTCAGATTACTCATTTCTCCTTATCCAAGGATGCTGTTTATTATCTTCATGGCATGCCATCATCACAGTCTATAATTAATTTCTTATGTTTACTTCTAAAATGAGTTTGATCTATCTCATTCTGACAGGGTATAAATTTCCTTGAGGCCTACACCCATACCCATCTTGTCCTCAGCACCACACAGGACCTGGCACTTTAGAATAATTATTAAAGTGGTTTATTAACCATTCAGTGACTTTTGTAATTTAAAAAGAAATTAAAAAGTCAAACTCTATAATGGCATTTCAGTTTCAGGAATAAAAGCTCAGAATACATTCATCATCTGGTTCCTGGCTTCCTAGGCAGCTTCATCTCCCAGCTCCCCACACAGTGCCCCTCCTCCCCCATTCTTCCCCAGGAGTTCTTCAAGGCTAAGATTCCTTGAGGGCAGGGACCATGTCTTATTGGCTTCTGGACCCTCATGCCTTATATAGTGGCCAACAGGTTGTAGCTAATGACTGCCACAAATGCAGATGAGGGAGGGGGGACAACAACACAGATTAGACTAGAAGTAGGGGATCCCCTTTTGAGAGTGGGCTGGGCTGCCAGTTACAAGCTCTGGGACCTTGGGAAAATCACTTATAAAATGAACATAACCGCATTAACCCCCTTACAGAGTTATTAGGACACAATGATATAGCAAGTAGGTATACTGTAAACTTCTAAGAACTTTACAAATACTGTTTTATTAACAGATTGACTAGATATCACATTTATTTCTCAAAATCGAATGTAATCTGTACCAAGTGCCACTGAATGATGAGAAATTCAATTTCTGTTGTTACTGGTGTTCCCTTCCATTTCTCCTAGAATCATTCAGAGGTACCAAGTGACTTCCCGTGGTCCTCGAATTTGGAGAGAGCCCTCTCATCTTTGGTCCATACCACTCTGCAATTGTGTTTAAGTTCCAAGCTTCATAAAAACAGATGGCTCTGCACTTTGGGCCAAGCTGGGACATGCGGTTTTGCCCCAGCTAGGGGCTCTGGCATCTGGAGACAGAGCTGCCCAGGTAATCCATGAAGTTTTCCCTGCCAGAGTCCTGGCAGCATTGTGAGGAGCCAGGATGCTGTTCATAGCCCAAGAGCCCACACTCGTCTCCAGCTTTGGTAATAGTTTTCCCTTTCCCAAAACACCCACCATCTCCACCCTGCCAGCATGCTTTCCTTTCTCTCTGAACAACTGTAGTATAATCCCTTCACAGAGGGGTCTCCAAGCAACTTCTAAGACCCCTGAGATGAAGGAACACAAAGGGATAGCTACTTTCTTGGAACCAAGATAAAGACAAAGTACAAATAGCCCTTGAAATTAGTCTGTCACTTTATTGTTACCAAAACAATAATCAGCATAGAAGAATGATAGCAATCTACTGGCATGTAATTGACAGCAGTTCCTATAAAAGCTTTCCATTAAATGACTCCCAAAACTATAGCTTATGAATTTGAAAAGGACCCTTGAGAGGGCTCACCCAATCCAAAGCATAAGGTAACTACTTCCAATATTCTTAACACCATTGTTATGGTAGAAAGAAAACACTACGTGCAAGTCTTACTAGATAGTTCTGTTCTTAAAATAAAGTTGAAATTCACTGAAGAAATGTGTTGTCTTGTGTGCTCTATTTTCCATGGAAGGAACTCTGCTTTAGAAGTTTCCAGGAGACTTTACCCATCCTTTTTTCTTAAGCTTGTTGGACCAGCTGTTCTCTAAGAGATTGTGTCATAGGTCTCTGTAAGGGCCTATTTAGCCAGAGTGGCTCCATCTTGGTTGAACAGCCATTTTGTTGTTTATGCAGTAAAACTTAAACTGACCCTGCCCCCGCACAAGGGTACTTACTTAAAAGCAAGTCTGGGAAACTAGTAAAATATGGTCGACCAGTCCCAGATAACAGAGCCCAAAGACAAGGGCGGGTCAGGCCAGGTGGAAACATCCTATCTCCCTAAAAAAATGTGGGCCCCGCCTTTTGGGTGCCAATTCTGACCAAGGCGATAGGCTAGTTCAAATAGCTTCTATAGGGTGAATTGTAATTCAATTGGCCACCCATGTGTGACCTAGCATGACTATGCAACTTTCTCTGTGTGTTGCAATCTCATTGGTCACCTGTGTGTGGCCAGGCTCAACCACATGGCCTTTGCTCTATAAAAGTTAGTCTGTGAGGCTGGGAGGGGTTGCTCTCTCTGTAAGAGGTGGTCCTGACTGGTCGGTTTGATTCTCGATACTTGGCATGAAATAAAGCTTTGCTTGAGCTTCGCTTTGTATCAGTCTCGCTCCTTTGATCACGGACCCTAACAGTCTCTGCTGTCTGTGAGCCATGTTAACTTGTCAGTACTCCAAGAATTCTCAGTCAGGGTGCTGGCATTTTCAACAGAAGAGTCCCCTAATGGATGAATGAGCTATCCAGTGTCCCACCTGCCTTGGGATCCCCTGCAAGGCCTGGCTACCTGCCATTATGCACACTGTACTTTTTTCCACTATTTTGACAGCCAAGGTTATTACTATTTCCCTTCACGTTCAAGGTGCTTTCTTTCACGTTGCATCTCCTCACAGATTCAGGTAGGACGTCGTGATACACAAGTGAGTCTAGATATCCTAGAACCAGACCTTAACTGATGCAGAGAAAATCTGGAAGCAGCCCCCTTGCCCACTGCCCAGTGTGTATGGTGCTGCTACAATGTCCAGCCATGTGATGTTGGCCAAGACACAAACTGGTCAAATATCAGATGTCTTGTCTTCAAATCAGGAGAGTAACTCCAAATAATCTTAAAGCACAGCAGCTTGACCAGAAGACTACATTATATTACATATGATAATGTTTCCACATGTAGAATCTCATGAGATTCCTTCCAGTTTTAAAATCTAATATCCTATTTGGGGGGTTTATTTTGTTTGGGTCTTAGTGTGCTCTTGACCAAAACAAAAATAATAATCCCTGCTTAAACCATGAGATTATTGAAAGAAGGAATAAATAAAATAAACCATGCAAACATATTTTGAAAACTACAAAGTTTTGACCAAATTAAGATACTGTTGTTGTTGTTTTTAATGACTAGGGGTCCTCTCTTTAAGGATTGACAAGCAAATAAAAATAACCATAGTTATTTTCATATAACTGAATTTTAGCCTATTTGTTTTACTTACAAAATTGTTTCTTGGTCAAAAACTGTTTTTCTGGATTATCAAATAAAATAGTTAAGTAACTTTAGACAGCTCCATTGCCCCCACACAACTTTAGTCAAAGCTACAGAGAAGAAATGTGTTTTATTATTCCATTTTTTCCTGGATTATAGGATGGCCTAACTCTAATATTTTCATCTGTGGTAAGGAAATACTTATAATCTATATCTTCTTACATCAACGTATATACTTTATCATAACTACTTCCTCTAGTCTGAAATTTGGGTGCAAAATCAGGTGACATTCAGATCTGGACTATATTAAATACCTTTGGGTTTGATTGAGTTGGATTTGTAAACAAATGACTTTCCTAAAAACATGAAGTCATATAAAATCTTTTACTATTAATGCCTTGTTCTCTTCTGACACCATAAATAAACCTCATTTCCCCTCAAGGATTAGTGAGAAAAGCACATTTTGAAAAATCTCTCTTTCTGCAAAGATATTAGGTAATTGCTCTCCACTGCCTTGCCCTTGCTTCTCTTTAGGTCCTAATGAAGAAAATAAACAATGTTTCAAGTCAAGCATGTCTTGGAGCTCAGTGTTTTAAGCAGGCTTCTACTATCTTGGCATTTCTACAAAGTCTGTTACATGATTTACAATGAAACTGGCTGTGGTGAGGAGTTTAATCTCTACCAATGCCAGGCAAAATCAGCCTTGCAAACATTTTAACTTCGCCTGCTCTTACTTCTGACCCACTCTCCTTTCTAGCTTCCTATCATTTTTATATGACTACCATAAGAGCCTCCATTATGCTAGACTGAGCATTCTCTCTTCTCCCTTTTTTCTTTCAAAACACATTTATGGTGTCTGCTATGGGCAGCACACTGAGCCCATTTCTGTAAGATCTAGAAGGATCAGGAAAGATCAGCCCCCAAGTGGCACAGGGCAAATCTAATGCTCCTACAAGGTTAAAACTAATGAGAGATACCAATTGTGAAATGGTATTTGCAACATGGAAGACTTCTTGGAAGAGGGGTCTTTTAAACCGAAGAGTGAAAGATCAATAGAATTCAGACATGTTGTGATGGAGAAGGGAACCCAGACAAAGGGAACAGGTGTGGGCAAAGGCAAGGAGTTGAGAAAATACCCTAACATGTGTACAGCCTGGAGCAATTCAGGTTGGCTAAATCATTAGGCCCCCAAATGGAAGTCATGCAAATTATGGTTAGAAATGTAGTTACAAGGTCCTGGGTATTTGTGGTTAGTATTATGATCATGCTGGGTTACTAAACAACTTGGAAATTTCTTTTCTCCCCTATTACCTGCTAGATTAGGCCTCTATGCTAGGTGGAGGAAAGAAAGTAGACAAAAAAGAAAACAAAGAATAAACAAGTCATGGTCCTACCCCTCAGGGAATTTAATAAAGGGGAGATACATGCAGAGATCTTTAAAGCATAATGTGTTACAACAGCTATGGCCCCATCCTCCAGTATGGATCTCTGAAATGATATGAAAATACAATGTTTCTAAATGCTAAAACTTACCCAATTTTCTAAAAAGAATGCATCTGTCCCTAATAGAGGAACACTGCATGACATTTATTCTGTGTATTTTATTAGCAAGATCCCATTCTTTTTTACTTTCTCTCTCATGCCTATATGTGCCAGACAGATTTTTAAAATGTAAAAAAAAAAAAAAAAAAAAAAAAAAAGCAAACTAATTAGGTTTGAAATTAAATTGAAAACAGTTGAAATTAAACTGAAATTAGTGGGAACTAATTTAATGAATTAGATTGAAAATAGTAGGGGTTCTGGTAAAATTAAGCTTTAACTTGAGATAATTATAGATTCCTACACAGTTGTTAGAAATGATACAAATGATACAATTATCCTATGTACACTTTATTGGGTTTTCCACAAAGGTAGCATCTTGAGAGACTATTTTATAACATTATAACATAACAACCAGAGTGTTGACATTGATAGAGTCAGGATACAGAACATTTCCATCACCACTAGGGCCCCTCAAGTAACCTTTTTATAATTTCAACTACTTCCTGCTCTCACCTTCTCCTGAATCTCTGGCAATCCCTAGTCTGTTCTCCATTTCCAAAATTTTGTCATTTCACAAATGTTATAGAAACAGAATCACAGTAGGGGTGCCTGGGTGACTCAGCCAGTTGAGCATCCAACTCTTGGTTTCAGGGTCATGAGATTGAGCCTTGTGTTGGGCTCCATGCTCCATGGGGAGTCAACTAGTCCTTCTCCCTCTTCCTCTGCCCCCCTGCTTGTGCATGCCCATGCACGCTCTCTCTCTCTCTCTCTCTCAAACAAATAAATAAAATAGAATAGAATCACGGTATATAAACTTTCCAGATTGTTTTTCTCCCCCTCACTCTGGATTGTTTTCTGGAGAGTTATCAATATTGTTACAGTTATCAATATTTTGTTCTTTTTTACTGCTGAGTACTATTCCACGGTAGGAATTTACCACAGTTGGTTTAACCGTTCACCCATTTAAACATATCTGTATTGTTTCAAAATTTTAGCTGTTATGAATAGAGCTGCTATAAACACTCATGTATATGTTTTTGTATAACCAAAATATTTCATTTCTCTGGGATAAATGCCCAGGAGTGCAATTACTGGGTTCTATGCTAGTTACATGTTTTGATTTTTGAGAAACAGCCAACCTGCTTTCCAGAATGGCTATACCATTTTACATTCCTGACAGCAATGTATGGGTGTGCCAATTTCTCTGTACTTTTGTCAGCATTTGATGTCACTGTTTTTTATTTTACCCTTTTAACATGTTTGTAGTAACATCTCATTGTCGTTTTAATTTGCATTTTAACCATATTTCAGTGTGTTTCTTTGCCATCTGTGTATCCTCTTTGATAAATGTTTCTTTATGTCTTTTGCTCATTCTCCAACTGGATTTTATTTTTGTTTGATGTTTTGGTTTTTTTTTTTTTAACTGCTGATTTCTCCTTCATATATTCTAGTTACTACTCTTTTGTAAGAAATGTAGTTTGAAAGTATTTTCAGTCAGTTTGTAGCTTGTCTTTCATTCTCTTAGTCTTCCACAGAACATCAGGCTTTTTTTATGTAGCCTAATTTATCCAATTTTCTATTTATAGATCACGCTTTTGGTGTCAAACCTAAGGACTTTTTGCCTAGCTCTAGTTTTCAGAGATTTTTTCCTTTTTTGTTTCCAAGATTATTATAGATTTATATTTATATTTTTGAGTTAATTTTTATATAAAATATAAGGCCCAGGGTGGGGTTCATTTTTTTGTGTCTGGATATCTACCTGCTCTGATACAATTTGCTTTTGCACCTTTGTCAAAAACTAGTTGGGAATATTTATGTGCATCTACTTTGGGGTTCTCTATTTTATCATGTTTATTGATGTGTTTATCCCACTCATATCACACAGCCTTATACAATTAGTCTTGAAAATGGGTAGACTGATTCCTCCCACGGTATTCTTCTTTTCAAATATATAAGCTATTTTAGTCCCTCTGCCTTTCCACACAATTTTTGACTAATCTTTTCTATATCTTCAAAAATTATGTTGGGATTTTGAATTGCATTAAAATTCAATGTCTGACATCTTTAGTAAGTTAGCTCTTCCAATATGAACATACAACATCTCCATTTATTTAGACCTTCTTTTACTTTTTTCATCAATGTTTTGTACCTGTCAGTCTGTAAGTCCTATATATGTTCTGTTAGGTTTACCGCCAAGTATTTTTTCAGCAACTGTAAAAGATATTGTACTTTTAATTCCAGGGTCTGTATGTTCATTGCTACTGCACTGAAATATGGGGTGTGTGTGTGTGTGTGTGTGTGTGTGTGTGTGTGTGTGTTTATCTTGTTTCCTATGACTTTACTAAACTTAGTAAGTTCTAGGAATTTTTTTGCAGATTCTTTTGAACTCTCTACATAGATAATCATATCATCTGCAAATTGGGGCAATGATATTTCTTCTTTTCCAATCAGTGTGCTTTTTTAGTTCCTTGTCTTGCCTTATTGCACTAACTAGGACTTCCAGTGCTCTCTTGAATAAAAGTGGGAAGAGCAATCATCCTTGTCTTGTTCCTGATCTGTTGTGCAAAGTATTCAGTTTTTCACCATTAAGTATAATGTTAGCTATAGGTTTTTGTAAATGTTCTTTATCAAGTTGAAGAAGTTCCCCGCTATTCTATTTTTCTGGACATTTTTATCATGAATGTTTTTATTTTTTAACATCACATGTGCCGAACAAAATCCATCTGCAGGATATTTTCAGCCTTTATGCCAGCATCTTGCAATCTCTACAATGAGTTTTTCCAGATCTTGATTTTTCCCAAACACTTAAAAGTAAGAGGGAAAAATAAAATGAAAGCAGATAGTAAATGCACAATAGGCTAATAATCTTCATTAACCTTCTTAAATTATTGTGGTTTTGTCCATGTTTATTTAAAGTTCCACCCAGCTGAGACTATCTCCTATGTTCAAACAGAAGCATCTTCCCTTTCTTTTTATTATTTTTTAATTAATTAATTAATTTCAGAGAGAGTGTATGTGGGTACACATTAGCAGGGGAGAGGGAGAGAGAGAGAATCATAAGCAAGCTCCCAACTCATCATGGAGCCCAACGCAGGGCTAGATCCCACCACCCTGAGATCACAACCTTAGCTGAAATCAAGAGTCAGATGCTTAACCATCTGAGTCATCCAGGCATCCTCAGCATCTCCCTTCTAAAACAGTCATCTCATGCTAATCCCAAGGACACCCTTCCCATCTGATAAATGGTATCATGGAAATAACAGATTTTTATTCTTCTCCCTCTTAGTTCTCCTCCCCCCTCCACACACACACACCATTCTTGGCCTTTTGTTGTCAAAGGACTTAGACCTTGGCCAAGACTTTAGTAAGGCTCTTAGTGGTCACTCCTCACAAGGTCTCCAAATTGAAATGCATAAATTCAAATTAATAAGGAAATTAAATATAAGGAATCTTAGCCAAGAATAGACTAAGCTGAGAAAGACTAAAATATGATACAAACTAGAAATGGGGAAGAGAAACAGAGGACTAAGAAAATATTGTTTATGGGATAATTGATCTTTTTCTCAGTATGTTTTCTGAATGAATCCACCTTAAAGTAAAACCATCCGAAAATACCAAAGACCTATCTCAAAACTGAAATACTATGAAAACAGAAAATATATGCTAATTCTTAACTTAGTCTATGTATTATTCTTGAGCTTCAGTTAAAGTTCTATGGACTCCAGGTAAAGGGTTGTATAAGACAAGGAGTTTCTTCTCAAAACTAACATATTTAGAGAATTTATAATCAAGTGAGAGAGTCATTCTCTCAGCTAAGACTTCCCTTTAAGGACACAGATTTGGTGTTTACTTTCATCTATAAGAATCAAGAACAGAGTGAATACCCTTGGTCACCTCTCAACATCAGGTTTTGCCATTACTTAAGTACTTGAGTCCTACCATCCAGCCATTCAACATTTTAATCTTTCCCATTACGGCATGTAATTATAATAAAGTCTTTCTGAACTGCATTTTGAACTCTCTATTCTGAGGCAAGCAATCTTTGTCAATTTATCCTAACTTTTAAAAAAAAAACTTCTATCCTAAGTGGTACAGACTGAGTAATTCTGATCTCATAGGGCCATGGGTCTTGGAAATGCCATGTCCATTTCAGTTCGATTAACTCCGAATGAAGGAGAGAGTTCTGCTTTGGATACTTGGCAATGTAACCATAAACAGAAGACTAATCTTTCAATAATACAAGTTTAAGAAAATAAGAGGTGACTGGAACTCTGTTGTAATGAAATTGCCCGTGCATGGCAGTTTCAGGAAGGGTTTTTTTCTTCTGGGAAAGCCGGGAGAGCCACACCACCTCTACCCAATGAAAGTAATTGAGTGAATGATTTCACTTGTTTCTTCTTTGGACCAAATTAGGTCGTGGCCATCTGTGGAGTGTGCTAAATACCTTAGGGGAAGAAGGCTGTTTTCTCATGTCATTTATGTAATGGCTGTGTTGTCACTTGCCACCTTTGAGCAAAATCAGTATGTAGCAGAAGTTGGGCCAGGTTTTCCACAGCTGAAGTAAAGTAGGGAATTGGGGCAATTGTTCAGTTAAATTGAGCACATTTTTAAAAAGCAACACTTTACTTCAAATTACTCAAATCCTTCAGGGAACATTTCTAATTGCCCTGGACTAACACTTTTCTTCAGCTATTGACATCTGGCCACCAAGCCTCTTGCTGGAGCCACAACCAAATATAAATGGATGAGGAGTTTTTAGGGGGGTGCATTCTCTCCAAATATTGGAAGAGTGGTCAGGAATAAGAAGGATTTGACTGTTCTGAATGAAACTGAAAGACAGAATTAGGATGATACTGGGCAAGATCTACCAAGGAGGCAGGTTTAAGCTCAGTTGAAAGGAGCTCCAAATTTTCCAATGATAAAATGGGCTTTCTTGGGAAGTATTAAGTTGTTTGTAGCTGGAAATGTTCAAGGAAAGGATTGAATCAGTGTTTCTCAAACTGTGGGTCACAACTGACTAAAGAGTTATGAAATCAATTTATGAGCTATGACCAGCATTTTTAAGAAATTGGAAAGCACTGGAATGAAATAGGATTGGATGGAACAGAAGAGAATAAGAAATATATAGAGCACTACAATAGAAATTAGTATTGCTTTGTGAAACTTTATTTCTAATTACTTTTGTGTGTGTACACACATAGAGACATTTGTACTGGGTCACAACATAAAATGTGGTTTTAGTGTGGACTGTAGTCTAAAATGTTGAAAAAAGACTGGATTAGACATCTAGCTGAAGGGATGTAAGTATTGGACAGGAGTGATTGGACTATGTGACTATTAAGACCTAGTTCAAAAAGGAAAGCACAACCAGTTAAAAGGGTCTCAATCTCCATAAGTTAAAAAGAAATAAGTTCTCTAAAAATATGTAACTGTTCTAATCCCAAGCCTGGAAAAAAATCCTCCCACCCTGAGTCTTCATAGAGAAAACACTAGATAAGGTATTTTTTAATATGTTATAATAATAAACACAATGACAATTTTCATAGGACCTTTTTAATGATGCCCCAAAATATGAATTCATGGCATCATACCAAAGCAATGGTCAGAAATCAGGTCTAGGGGCACCTGGGTGGCTCAGTGGGTTAAGCATCTGCTATCAGCTCAGTCATGGGATAGAGCCTCACATAGGGTTCCCTGCTCAGCAGGGAACTTTGCCTCTCCCTCTCCATCTGCCTCTCCACCTGCTCATGGTCTCTCTCTCTCTCTCTCAAATATATAAATAAGGTTTAAAAAAAAAAAAAAGAAGTCAGGTCTAAAGAAAGCCAATACTGATGCATCCAGTACAACTTTTCAAGTGATCTGATTTATTAAAGGGCAGATATAAGCTTGAATATGCTGATCTACAATGTAGTTAAGATCATACCATCAGGGAAAACATGTTAAGTGACCAGCAAATCATATTAATGGGCAAACAATGGCTGCCTCTCTGCCTGTTCTAGAAAAGTCTTATGCCTTTTCATTTAGAGCTTTCAACATGTATCAAATTATATTATTGATAATTGTTTGGACAGGTTTTTCTGTCTTTCCCTCTCTTTTACCACCATCACAAAGAGTAAGCTCCTCAAGGATATAGGATGGACATTATGTATTGTACTCTCTCAAGCCAGCAGAATACATAGAATGCAGGAGGTGCTCAGTAAGTGCTTAATGAATAAAAGAAAGAACTTACAATGACATCCAAGAGAATCCAACTGTCTGGGGTGACAGGATGAAGAATAATGAAGAGAAAAGAAAAGACTTGAGTTCAGGAAGTTTTGCATTCAATAAAGCTAGAGATTTCTCTGACAATTCAAGGAGGGTAAGCTCAATTTAGACATAGAAAGAATAAAAGTACTTTGTTTCCAGATCCCACTCTCTAAGATCTCAAGAGAGACATGAACTCCTAAGGGTCACCTCTTTGTCTAGATTCTGTATCATTCTAATATACTTGTAAACATTTTTATATGCTTTAGAAATTTCTGTTGCTCTTAAACAACTAGTATCAGAATAAAATTCTACCCAGAACATTCAGGAGGGAGTTAAGGTAGAAGAGGTATGTAGAGACAGGGACAGGGAAGGAGAGGGACTTTATCTAGTAAAGAAGATCAAAAGTTCCTTCAAGAACTGTTGGCAGGGAAGGCCATGCTGCTCCAGTAGAAAGAGAATTTCTCAGTTTTGTAAACCAGCCAGCTCCCTGTGTCCCTTTAAGGCATTAAAATCAAGTATGTTCCAATGAGGGAGTGGTTTCTAGTCATTAGAAAAAAGGACTCAGAGCCAGATTTTTTACATTTTCATTCTTGGCTTAGCCACACAATCTCACTGTAGCCCTGGCAAACTTTTCCTCTTACCATTTTGAGGCCTCTCTTAACACATCTGTGAAATGTATGTGTCAGAGTGTGTAAGGGGTGAATGACATCAAACTGCAAATGGGAGCCACGGTTCCAGTGGAGAAATGGTCAAGGCATTAATGAACATCATATTCAGATGAAGGAGTGAGTGTTTGAAAATGACAGGAGAGATCATTAGAATCCAAGTAGCATATAGTGTTTTACAAAAGAGGATAGCACTATTCATTCATTCATATAGGAGAGCTCCAGGCAAGATATGAAACCAGGTTAACATAAAAACACAAAACACCAAAGGACACCAGAATTTAAGATTCTCAGTGTCCACCTGTAGCTGTCATTGTTTCTGTCTTTCTGCCGAAATACAAATCTTCACCCACCATCTTCTTGCAGGTAGTCATTCAAATTCTATGTGAATTTCCCAGGATGAAGGACTTTTTGGTACCAAAACTAGAATGATCAGTTGCCTTAATTAGGAAAATAGAGATGATTATCATATGGTTTCAATTACCTGTGGAGCATAAGGAATAATACGGAGGACACTGGGAGATGGAGAGGAGAAGTGAGCTGGGGGAAATTAGAGGGGGAGACAAACCATGAGAGACTGTGGACTCTGAGAAACAAACTGAGGGTTTGGGGGGAGGGGTTGGGTGAGCCCAGTGGTGGGTATTAAGGAGGGCATGTATTGCATGGAGCACTAGGTGTGGTGCATAAACAATGAATTCTAGAACACTGAAAAGAAATAATGTAAAATAAAATTAAAAAAAAAAAAAGAAAGAAAAGAAAATAGAGATGAAATTACCAGAAGGTTCAAGAGGATTCCATATATTTACTCTCCCATCAGACAACTATCTTCTTCGACAGTATGCCTTTTAGCTAAGTATTCTCTCTCAGGTTAGAGGATTGAAGGAAATTGTGGGGCTGTGTCTTAACATAACTGGCTCTTCCAGGATTACATTTTTTAAGTCATTTCTATACAACCTTCCTTGGGTAAAACTGCTTTAGTGATCTAGAGGGACTACAATAAAGGATACCCTGATTTAGTCAACGAAGATCACATAAGAATATCATACTATTCTATACTATAGACAATGATGTGTCCTCACATAAAAACAATTGTAACCCAGATTAACAGTAAAATAGTCAACCTGGAGAATTCAAACAGGAAAAAAATAGATAAGAGGGCCTTGGTGTGTCTTTGAAATGGCATTCTCAAGTTAGAAAACTCCAACTGTGCAATTCCATCTTCAAAAAGTACTAAATCTTCCTATAATAGAAGAACTAGAATCCATTAAAGTACCCCCACTGCTGTTTGAGGGAATTATAATCCTAGATTTGTTCAGAAACACTTTGTTCCATAAGGTAAAAGAGCCCCACGGATAGATCCTGAGAATCACAGAAGGAAGCTAGTGCAGTTCAGCCCGGGAGCTGGTTGCTTAGGGAATGATGTTAAAATTAGAGGGTTTCTATAAGAATGTTCTGATAAGGAATGAGAGCAATACTAAAAATGAAAGAAGAAGGAACCTAGGAAAATAAGGGAGTTCATATATGGGGACCTTCAACTCTATAGGTGTAAAAGTCATAAAACCATATATAACAGCCATTTAGAAATCCATTAAACAGTTATAGAGTCAAGGTTCCCAGAGTGAACAATATCTATTTTCCCTAAGGGGAGGAAGGATCTCAGTTCCTGGTTTCTTGCCTGAAAAACCAATGTGGGGAGGAAGTAGGAAGAGAAGATAAACACACGTAGGGATTCATGTACAAGGAAATACGAACTTGCTCTGACTTGTGAGCAGCTTTAGTTTGCAGAAAAGCCATCAAGGTGCAGCTTCTCCCTTAACAACTCATTTTCCTACAGGGTTAAAAGTAAGAAAGCTATTCAGCATGAATTTTTTTTTTTAATCTCAAATTCTATCTGCAAATACAAATTGGCCATTTAGCACCAAAGGACTTGCAAGGACTCCATTTGGAATAATGATGAAGTTCAAAAGGTTAATCAAGTTATTAACATTTTAAAAGAAGGGAAATTTTCTTTCCCAGATGGCTTAACAGGTGACTCCTATAAATTACACAGTACATTACAGCGGGCATCCGCTAGCCCGGTTATAGTAGAGAGTCTGTCAACATTTCCATTAGAAAGCCCTATTTTCAGAGTTTATAACTCAGCCATAAAACTCTGCTCCAAGCTGAGCCTTGGCTTTCTAGTTGAATTCTCAGCTCAGCAGCAAGCTCTTTTCTTTTCTTTTTTCTCCTTCATCTTCTCCATTCCCATCCACTCCTCTGTCCCCCTCCTCCCCTTTTCCATGACAAAAAAAAATTTTTTTAATCGTTGCTCTAAATTAACTAAGTTAGAGGATGACTTGTGCTTAGGGAAGTCTTTCAACCACTTCATATTTAAGGACATCTTTTTTAATGTTCAGGTATTGAGATTTTTTTTTTCCAGAAACTGTTAGGAATCAAGATGTTTCTAATCAAGGCCTGTGTTGGAGTTCTTCAAACCATAATGAAGATGTGTAAGCCATTAGCATTCAAGTCGGGGAAGGTTTTCAGGAGAGAGGATTTTATCTTAGAAATGTTTCACCTTGTTTCTTGAATTCCAAATGTCTACATTTAATTCTGTCCCCTAAAGGTAACAGCAATGGCATATATCCCGTTATTTCATCAACATGTGCACAGGGCTTTGGAGAACACAGCCTCAGCACAGCAACTTCCAGATGGCCAGTATGTGTGTTTACAGGCCACCAGGATGGAGAGGAGACAACATGCAAAATACTAAGTGACAAAGAAGGTGCACAAGTGACAAGCGGAGGTCTGCTGTTCCAAGTCTGGTCAGTCACAGCTTGGGGAGTTTTTATGGCCTATTCAAGGCTGTGGTGCAGACTAAACAAATTTTCCTTTACTTTCACCATGACATCCTTGAAGACCAAGCCAGAAGGTGGGGAAAACTAACTCACACAGCCAACTCTGCTCAAAGGAGAGACTGCGGCTTCACTGTGAAAGCTCTGTGGCAGACCTTGGAGCTTCATGCCCAGGGCCCCCCCACCAAAACTCTATCTCAGACAGAAAGTTAAGCCACACAGGAATTTCTCTGCTAAGGCAGGAGAGGGAGGGGAAAGTTCCAAGAATATGACTGAAACACTCTCAGAGGAACAAGAAGAACAGAGCAGGTCAGAGTGGCACTTGAACAATTCTCCCAAGACCCAGACCAAGAAGGGTGTATCTGAAAACGGTTCAAAGTGCTCCCTTCGGTAGCACATATACTGAAAACGGTTCAGAGAGAAGGTGGTCTTTCTCATCAGGTCAGCCTCTGTCTTGATGCCAACTGAGCAGGTCCTAAAATTAGGCATCACCTCCCACCTAGAGGGGAGATGGCCCAGGGGCAAAGGGTAGCTCATTTCCCTCTTTACCCAGGCAGAGACCTATCAACCTCCTCCCCCATCAAAACAGGAGACTGCAGCTGTTGGACTGTCCAGGGAGTAGCATTTTGGCTTGAGAAATGTTCCGATGGAAGGTGCTAAGATTTATCTACTGAGTTCGCCCCAGGCACATCTGTTGAAGAACCTCACTCACATATCCACTTCTCCCAGCCGATCACCTTCTCATATGTTTTTCATATTTTTTTTTTGTTAATATGCTTGCTCATTAGCAAAGGTATTTGGCTTGGAGGAAAACCGTACCCCTTTACAGCTCATCTTTTCCTCCTCTTGAGTCCCATACTCATGTCATAATATTTGAGTTTGTGATATACATCACCATCATTTCCATAGCAATGGAAACAGCACCCCCTGTGAAAACAGGATTTGCGATTCAGTGAAAGAAAAAGAACTGAAAAGAACTTCAGAGAACAGCTGGAACAGCCTCCTGCCATAGACAGGTACATAGCGAGGCAGTCCAAGGACTGTTTTAGATCAGCACACTCCACTCACACGCAGAGCACACACACCCCTCCTCACTGCTCTGGAACTAGGTGTCTGACCATGTCTCTGCTGCACAAACTAGCCAAGAGCTTCAGATGGCAAGAACTGCGTCTTGTTCGTCATTTTCCCTTGAGCATCTTAGCTGATGGCTGAGAATTGTGGGTACTTCAGTGAGTTTGGTGAATGACGCAGATGCTGTATGTTGGACCTGTAATCAGCTTTACAGCCAAGATCCGCTTATGATGTGTCTAAGCATCCTCTGTCATAACTGAAAGATACTGAAACTCTGATTTTCTATATGAAAGAAGTAAATTGTTCAAGGATATCCACAAAATAATTATTCATTTTAATGCCTGAGATAAGTTACTGATTCACCACCTCATTGTCTTATTGTTCTTCTTAAAACCCAGGAAATTCATCTTCATAACAATTCACTTTCTGCTAGGACATTCCCAATGTACCCTATGTCTCTTTTAAGTATTAAATTCTATTGTAGTGGGACTATATGAAAAAGCTTATTGGAAAAAAAAAAAGAAGAAGAAATGAAAAAGTAACACCATGAAAAGGTAGAACTGTAACATCTTTTTGTTTTACTCCAGTGGACTTGTTCTATGTTTTGAATGAACTGGAAATCATAATCAAATTAATGTAAAGCAGAAGTGATTAGTGTTAGGGGCAAGGGAGGAAGTTTTACTATAATAAAATCTATTTCATCTAAAAAAAAAATTCTAATTGTAACTCAAAGCACGGAGTGAGGATTCTGTAAGCCTCAATTCTAGTGTGGCCATCATTTGCTGAGTGACCCTCACCAGGGCACACAACTGGTCTGGGCCTGTTTCCTCATCCATAAGATCCCTGACTACCTCACAAGGGTCATTGTAAGGAATAAATAAAATAATGCATGCAAATGTCTGTGATATTCTTAATTGTATACAAGTGGCAACTATGTGCGTTACTAAAATTATTCAGGTAAGGGTGTTCCCAGTGCCTAACACGGTGGACTGCTTGCCAACTTGGTGGTTGCCAGCCCGGAATGATGGTTTCCACTAACAATCTCACATTTGTTAAAGAAAACTAGAGCCAGACAGTAAAGCAGCAAAAATAGATTTCATTCAGAAACTATTGCAATAGGGGCAAAGAGACCTCAGTAGAGAACTGGGCTCAATTCCGAATACAAGAGGAATAAGTGAGGATTTATAGCCAAGGAGGGGGCTGGTGAATGGAAAATTACTAAGAGAAGATACCAAGGGTAGGGGGAGTTCTTGTTTATCTGACCTAATGGGAATTCTTGCTGAAGGCAGACCCATATAAAAGATGGGGGATTCTCTCTCAACTGAATTAGCAAGATTCTTGCTGACTTGGGCTGTGTAGGTCACACAAGGACTACAGGGTGGAAGTAGGGACAGGGCCTAGGTCAACACCTAATGGAGAAGAGGGCTGAGGGAAGCTTAACTGAAGTTTGGTCAAGAACAGAGTTTTGTCACATTACTGAGTAATACTCAGTTTTAGCCTGTGGTTCTCCTCACATGTCTGCTTTTGACTATACTTGTGCCACTCGTCACCATTCTCCTTTTTTTAAATATATATGTATCTGCTTCCTGGGCCCTAGTTTAGGCATCAGATACAGATAAGAAAGCAAGCCACGGATTGAAATAAATGTAAATATGTAGGTTCTGATTTATAGACTGAGAACATTCCAAAGTTAACTTTCTTTAAAGGAGAAGCCACCTCTCTTATTTCTTCTCTTTCAGTTTCCCCTCCCTTCCCCTATAGCCCTCTGCAAATAAGAGAGGGAGAAAAACCATATAGGACTCTTGACTCGGGGAAACAAACTGAGGGTTATGGAAAGGGAGGTGGGTGGGGGGTGGGGTAATTTGGTGATGGGCAATAAGGAGGGCCTGTGATATGATGAGCACTGGGTGTTTTATATAACTAATGAATCAGTGAACACTATATCAAAAAAAAAAAAGAAAAGCCACTTGAAGTATTTTTTTTCACCCCAATAAATGATGCCTTTTCTGTAATAATTTTTTTCCCTTTCACTAAAGTATAATCTGTCCCCTAACCCCACCAACTTCAGCAAAAATGACAACTGACCAGATACAAACAGAAACTTTTATTTGCTGACCCTTGTATGTCATCACAAAATTCCATTGTAACCCAGACTCCTCATTATCTGATTGGAGCCTCTGACTTTCTTTTAGACCAATTTCATAGATAGACCCAGTATGTGTCCAAGAGCCCTGGAGCTAGCCAATCATCAGACTGACAGATGCAGATATACTGACAATCAACCTTTTAGCCAAATGACCATATACTTTTTGGCACTACCGCTTTCAAGCTTTTTAACCCAAGAGCCCTAAGACGGCTTTGACCATCTTTCTGTTCCTTTCCTGCCACTTCGATCAAAGAGGCAATTTTCTTCTTCTCTGTCCATCACATAGCAGTTAGATTATGAAGAATATTTTCCCCTCCTCTTTTACCTCATAGATCCCAAATCATTCTTATGCCTCCTCTTTTCCCTTCATTAAGTATGCAATGCCTGGCCTCATTTTCACTTTACATGGGTCTCTTGTGGTTTTTTTGTCCAGATCTGGGATTCTGCATATTGCAGCAGCTCCCTGCCCTCCTTCACAATCCTAATGGGATCAATGATGACGATAAGATCTATAAGTGGGCTGGGGGTTTGATATAGGTGTTTTTAGTCCTGACAACCTACGGGAAGAAGTAAGAAGCCCAGAGGCCATAAGTGAATTGATCATGTAAAGTATGACTTACTGCTAGACAGTTTAAGGAACTTGCTTTCTGATTCCAAATTCTGTATTCTTTCTGCTAAACTAAATAGATTTTCTGTCCCATTCATCTTCCTTTTTTCCATTTCCATTCTCCTTCCCATGTTTCATTCACTACAAATTTTAAATCAACAATGTAAGTATTCAACCCCTTAACTTCCCTTTTCCTCCATTTTTATCCTCACCCTTCACCGTACAATTCCCCAAAGCCTGCATTTCCTTCCCTAGGGTTAATATAGTCCCAAAGATCTATCATGCCTTGAGAAATCACTGGACAAACAAAATGAAATCTGGGGCAGATAGCAGATCCAAGTTTTGGGAGCTGTGAAACATATACATTTTGAGAGATACCTTTAAGAGAAATAATCCAAAATTACTAATATAAAACTAGGCAGACATATAATTATTTATTTAGAATTAGAAAAGAAATTAGAACTACAAATTTTAAAAGCTAACAAAAACCACAATATCCAGAAAGTCACCAAAATATTTTTAACTGACTGACACATCTGTGTTTTTTTTTTTCCTACATCTTTTGGCTGTTACTCAGCTACCTCTTCTTTTGATAAGAACACTGTGATATTTTCAATATAGAAATTGTTTTTAAAGATTTCTTTATTTTAGAGAGAGTATGAGTGGAGGTGGGGGGCAGAAGGAGAGGAAGAGGGAGAAAAGCAGACTTCCCATAGAGCCTGATGCAGGGCTCAATCTCAGGACCCTGAGATCATGACCTGAGCCAAAATCTAAAGTTGGATGCTTAACCAACTGAGCCACCCAGTCACCCCTCTATATAGAAAAATTTTCTGACTTTTTTCCTCTAGAGTAATTGTTCAAAATTAAATTTTGTATACTTAGTAGTTTAGAATAGTTTATTTTGGCTTCATAACTATTAATGATAATACTATCCTAAGATGCTATACATTAGAATGCTTAAAATATAAAATGTCACTTGATACTACAGCTATTGTTTGTGTCCTACAAACATAGAAATTCTGACAAATACTATTCTGTGCAGTTCTTATAAATAAAAAGACTTTATAGTGCCTTTATAATTGCATGCAGTACATCAAGGAACATAATTTCATCAAGAGAAAGAACTTCCATTTCGTTTAAGTGCTGATAAGAATTAAATCTATTGCTTGCAATTTTACACATCTACAGTTTGACTTTCCCACAGCTTGTAGCTCCCCACAATTTAAACTGTTCCTTCTCCATACCACATGCTTCTCACACTGGGCAGAGCTGTGGACTAAGGCTTCTCTTCCTGCAACTTCGGATTAAAACACCAGGGAATTCATTTCAGTGAGCAATGGGCATATACTTATATTATTTCCACATGCTACAGCTAGAAAACTAGTCATGGAGTAGACTGAAAATCATAAATTTATCTTACAAGACCTAAACTAAGTGAACCCTAACACAACTTCCACTTAGATGGATCCCAAAAATGTCCATAGTTCTTCCATTACCATCTAGTGTGAGGAAAAGAACAAAAGGGAAATTCAGAATGGAGAGAGGCACTGGTCTTAACCAATTACAGTTAAAGTGGTCTACCTTTAAAATTTTTACAAAAACTAGGACTACATAAATACATTGTTGGGTTCCTCTCAAGGTCTGAAATATAAATTTTATTCCCTTCCTGGTAAATCTGCCTCTGGTAGTTAGGCACCAGCCATCTTCCCTAAACAATCTTCAAGTTACTTTAGAATGAAAGGTATAACCAACAAAAATTGAAAGCAGGGTTATCTTAAAAATGCTTTACTAGGATTAAATCTTATTGATAAAGCTACTGAATCCAGTAGACTCTAGAATCCTTGACTACAGGTCATTTTATTGTCTTTTTATCTGTATGATATATCTGTCTTTTTATCTTGTATGGTATACCTGTAAAAGTGCTCAACACAAGTTTTGCGATGAATGAATGAATGAATACATGAATTAACAAATGCTATGAAAATCCAACATTTGAAAATATATCCTTGGTAAGTAAAATAGAATGTGAGGTAAGGAAGGACAGATTCACAGTACCTAAGATTGTAATGACTGCCCCACACCTATCAAAGATGATGTAATTCAAATGATAGCATCTTCAAACAGAGACTGTTGTTGTTTGATAGTGAACAATTTCTATCCAAACAAAAATGTTTTTAAGCACTCAGGGACATGAATTCAAAATGGAAATGGATTTGGAAAAAACATAAAACATTTTGCCATCTGTTGCCCTGCTGAGTTACTGAAGAATATCCTCCTGAAATGTTCATATTTTCAGATTAATTGGTCCATGGCTGCCAGACATGAAGAAGAAAGAAAATCTGAAACTGAGTGATTCCACTAAGTTGTAAATGATGCACTACAAAGACACTGCTATTTGGAGATGGAGTTGTGGATTAAAAGTGGAGTCAAACCAGGGGGAACATTCTTAGGTTGTCAGAACATTTTATCCAACAATTAATCATAAGCAGCACATTCCAATAATTTTGATTAATTTAATGCTTAATATGTTTTTAATCTCAAAATTTCTACCAAAATATATTTACTTCACATTCCTCATCTTCAGAGAATCATCTTTTTAATTTTTATAAGCATCAGGAATTTGATGAAGAATTTGGAGTAATGGAAGGAAAAGATAAAGGGGATAGAATGAGAGACAAATGAAATGAGTGAGATTTCCAAAATAGCAGCAAACAAAGAGAGGAGAATAAAGTAATCAAAGAAAGCTAGAACTGCTTCTTATATTTTAGTCATGCCTTTCCCCTAAGGAGTATAGCACAAACCAAGCTCCAATCTACTCAAAGCTAAAGAAAACAATACAAAATTGGTCTCACTCCTGTACATCTCTATCTCTCACTGCCGCCAGAGTTTCTGGTGGCTTCCTGAGAGCCCAAGATGAACAGCCAGCTCCACAAGTCTTGTGGATCATTTCCCAGAAGGCCCACTTGGGTGTCACCTCACCAGTAATCATGGAGGGAATTTGCAAGGCTTCACCACTGGAGATTAGGTTGTGATGGAGAAGGGGGACAGGCCTTACAGCACCCAGAGTTCAGATCTTAGCAGACCAAATTCCTCCTCACAGTGGTACCAGTTAGAGATCCCGCCAGCCGCACTGCCCATCTATAGAGACAAGCCAGTGGCCCCGTTGGTTCAGGACACTGAACAACAAGCCCTGCCAGCCTTGAAGCTTATTCTGCCACTTCACCCAGACAAGGAAGTTAATTCACAGCCCCACCTACTGCTAGGTGCAGTTGCTTCCCTGCCTGACCATGAAACCTTGCAAGAGCACCTGGAAAGCTAGGTAGCCCAGCAGCACTTGAACAGAAAGCCCAGCTAGCAATTCTGCCTATGTACAGAACTCAGCTGGTGGCCCTGTCTGGCTGGGTAGCTCAGTGCACAGGTCTGCATAATTTGGTTTGCTGGCCAGTGAAATGTGCCAGTCTTGGAGCTTGCTCTGCTCCCTGTCTAGGCAGGTAAGATGATCTTGCCCATTACTGAGTATACACCTTAGTTTTATCCAACCAGGAAACTTCACCAAACCACCCAGGAGCCCACTTGCAGAGTTACCAAAGGAAAGAGTGCAGACACAGCAGCTCTACCCATCTGCAGAGCTAAGATACTGGCCCTGTTTGGAAGTCTGTGAACACTTCTGCCTAATTTTGGTCCCCAGCCAATTAGTTCTACTGGCCCTGAAGTCTGTTATATAGCCCCAACCAGGCAGAGAAGCAAATCTGAAGCCCTGTCTGGGGCTGAATATAGCCTCCAGCTCTGCCTGACCAGGAACTCTTACCAAGAATACCTGGGAAGCTGCATAGTCCATCTGACGGCCCCACCAACAACAGCACCCAGAGAGCCCAGCCCAGCTACTGGCTCTGCCTATCTGCAGAACCAAGATAAAAGTCCCATGTTGCCAGGAAGATGGTCCCCCACCACCAAGGTTTAATGGCTATGGAGTCCATCCCACCACCCCACACAGGCAGGGAAGCAAGTTCATAGCCTCATCAAGGGCTGATTATAATATCCAGTCCCACATGATTGAGAAGACTAATCAGAGAATCCAGTCAACTGCAAAACCATCATATGGTCTTGCTTGATCAGAGAACTAAGAAAGAAGTCTTACCCTACTATTCTCAGCCAGTGTCACTCCTTTAAACCTCAGTGCTTGGACAGTAGCCTCACCAAATAGAGAACCTGATAGCGAAACCTACCTGCCCAAAAACACTACAAGTTGACCAGTCCAGAACCCTAAACTGAGATGACTGGTGAAGGACTATCTCTGCCAAAGTAAACCTATAAAGTCTGGAGGAGGAACCCACTTCCTCATATGCCCAGATACCAATGCAAGAAATCAAGTATCACAACGAATCAGGTAAACATGACACCAAGAAAGGAAATAAATACATCTCCAATAATAGAGCCTAAAGAAATGGAAATCTATAAATGGACAATACAGAAAATTCTCTCAAGAAGTTTAGTGAACTTAAGAGCTGAATAAGACAATGACTGAGTTGAACATTTGAATAGAAAGCTTCAACAACAGACTTGATCAAACAGAGAGAAGAATCAGTGTACCAGAAGATAGGTCATTTGGAATTATCCAGCCAGAGGAACAAAAAGAAAAAAGAATGAGTAAGAGTGAAGAACACCTATACAACTTATGGGACATCATCAAGAAAACAATGTACACATTATGGGAAACCATCTACACATGATGGGAATTCTAAGAGGAGGAAAGAAAGGGCCAAAATTAAAGTATATTTAAAGCAGTAATGGTTGAAAATTTCCCAACCCTGGAACAAAAAACAGACACCCAGATTCATGAGGTCTAGAAGACCCCAAATAAGCTGAACCTGGAAAAGGCCAAACTGAGACACATTATCATTAAATTATCAAAAATAAAAGACAAAAAGATAAATTTGAAATAAAAGACAAAGAGATAAATTTCTAATAAGAGAAATTTCATATACAAGGTAACCCCCATAAGACTTTGTTTAGATTTCTCAACAGAAACTTTGCAGGTCAGGAGAGAATGAGATGATATATTCAGAATACTCAAAAAAAAAAAAAAACCCTATAAACCAAGAAAACTATACCCAGCAAAGCTGTCCTTCAGAAATGACGGAAAGATGCTTTCCCAAACAAAATATGGAGTTTATCACCACTAGATCTGCCTCACAAGATATGCTAAAGAGAGTTCTTCAAGCATAAAGAGTGTTAATATCATCAAAACATATGAATGTAGGTGTAAAAAACACTGATAATAGTAAATATATGTTCAAAGTTAGATTCTCTAATATTGCAAAGACAGTGAATAATTCGTTCACAACTCTAGTTTAAAAATTTAAAAACACAGTAAAAATGACCATAACTAAAATAATTTTTATTGCATACACAAAATAAAAAATAGGTAAGCTGGGGGCACTGGGTGGCTGAGTCAGTTAAGTGTCTGCTTACCACTCAGGTCATAATCCCAGGGTTTGGGGATCAAGACCTGCTTGGGGCTTCCTGCTCAGTAAAGAGTCTGTTTCTCCCTCTCCCTCTGTTCTCCTTCTGTGCACACACTTGCTCTTTCTCTCTCTCTCTCAAATAAATAAATAAAATCTTCTTAAAAATTAAGTAAACTGGGTATCAATCAATAACCTACAATGTGAGAAGGTGAGAGAAAAGCAAAAGCATGAAGTTAAGAAATGCTTTAAAGTTGCCATCAGCTTAAAATGTTATAAATATAAGTTATGTGACTCCATGGAAACCACAAACAATGTAAAGTAGTTATGTGAAAAATTATGTAAATGAATCAAAACACACTACTACAAAAAGTCATCAAATCACAAGACAGAAAATAAGGAGCAAGGAACAAAGAATCTACAAAACACTCATAAAACAATTAACAATTAACAAAATAGTAATAAGTCCTTGATATCAATAATTACTTTAAATGTAAATGGAGTAAATTCTCTAATCGAAAGACATCAAACAGATGAACTGATTTAAAAGAAAAAAAGCAAACTAGATCCAAAAATATGCTCCCTACAAGAGACAGAGTTTAGCTTTAAGACACACATAGACTGAGAATGAAGGGATGGGAAAACATATTTCAAGCAAATGAGAACCAAGAGAAAGCTGAGGTGTTTATATTTATAATAGGCAAAACAGACTTTAATAGTCATAAGAGACAAAGAAGATCATTACATAATGATAAAAGGGGTCAATCCATCCTAATAAGATATGATAATTGTAAATATTTAAGCATTCAATATAGGAGCACCTAAATTTATAAGGCAAATACTAACAGAACTAAGAGAAGACATAAATAGCAATACAGTACTAGTTGGAACTTTATTATTCCTTTTTCAAAATGCATAGATCATCCGTACAGAAAATTAATAAGGAGACAGATTTGAACAATGCTATAGACCAAATGAACATAACAGACATATACAGAACATGCCATCATACAAAAACAGAATACACGTTCTTCTCAAGCATACATGAAACATTTTCTAGGACAACTCATATGTTAGGCCACAAAACAAACCTTGGCAAATTTAAGAAGCTTAAAATCATACAAAGTATCTTTTCTGACCACAATAATATGAAAGTAGAAATCAATAACAGGAAGAAAACCAGAAAATTTACAAAACATGGAAAATAAACAACATACTCCTAAACAACCAATAAATCAAAGAAGAAATTAAAAGGGAAATTTAAAAAAAGCTTCTGGCTCAAACAGAAATGGAAGACACACTATCCCAAAATATATGAAATACAACAGAAGTGATCCTAAGAAATAAGTTTATAGAAAAGAAAAAAAGAGTTCACAAATTAAAAAAAGCTAACTTAACACCTCATGGAACTAGGAGTTAGAAGGAAAGAAATAATAAAGATTAGAGAATAAATGCAATAAAGAACACAAATATAAAGTAACGAAACTAAGAGTTCTTTGAAAAAATTAGCAAAATGGGCAATCCTTTAGCTAGACTAACCAAGAATAAGAGCAAGGGCCCAAATAAATAAAATTATAAATGAAAGAGAAGACTATAATAACTGATACCACAGAAATGCAAAGGATCACAATGGACTACTATGAACAAATAATGTCAACAAACTAGGTAACCTAAATAGATAAATTCCCAAAAATAACAATCTACCAAGATGAATCACGAAGGAACAGTAAATCTCAATAGACCAATAATGAGTGAGGAGATTGAAGCAGTAGTTTAAAACCTCTCAACAATGAAAAGCCCAGACGGTTTCCCTGGTGAATACTACCAAACATTTAAAGAATTAATATCAACTCTTCCAAAAGTTGAAGAGGAGGGAACACTCTCAAAGTCATTTTATAAAGCCAGCATTGCCCTGATACAAAAGCTAGGTAAGGACACAAGAGAAGAAAATGACAGCCAATATGTCTGATGAATACAAATGCAAAAATTCCCAACAAAATACTAGGAAGCCAAATTTAAAACACATTAAAAGGATCATATGCCATGATCAATAGGAACTTATCCCTCAAATGCAAAAATGGTTTAACATATACAAATCAATAAATGTGATACATCACATTAATAAAACAAAAGATAAAAATTGTATGATTATCTCAATAGATGCAGAAAAAAGCATTTGACAAAAATTAACAATCATTCAGAATTTTTTTTTAAAAACCTCTCAACAAATTGGTATAGAAGGAATGTACCTTGACATAATCAAGGCTATATATAACACGCCCATAACTAATATGTTACTCCATGATGAATGTTGAAAGCTTTTTCTCTAAGATCAGGAACAAGAAAACGATGTCCGACCTCACCACTCCTATTCAATATAGTAATAGAAATGTAGTCAAAGTAATCAAGCAAGGAAAAAAAAAGGGGAAATAAAATGTATCAGAATTCTCTTTTTCCAGATGACATGATTTTACATGTAGAAAATACTAAAGATGCCACCAAAAAACTGTTACAACTAATACATGAATTCAGTAAAAGTGAAGGATAGGAAATAACCAAACTAAAGTTAGTTGCATTTCTAGCCAAAGCAATCTTGAGAAAGAAAAACAAATCTGGAGGTATCACAATCTCAAATTTCAAGGTATACCACAAAGCTATAGTAATCAAAACAGTATGGTACTGGCATGAAAACCGACATAGAGATCAATAGAAGAGGATAGAAAGCCCAAAAATAAACCCATACTTACATGGTCAATTGATCCATGACAAAAGGAGGCAAGGATATAATGTGGAAAAGATAGTCTTGCCAATAATTGTGCTTGGAAAATTAAAGAGCTACATGCAAAATTATGAAACCAGACCATTTTCTTACACCATACACAAAAATAAACTCAAAATGGATGGAAGACCTAAATATGAGACCTATAACCATAAAACTCCTTAAAGAAAACATATTCATTAATCTCTTTGACATTATCCTAGCAACATTTCTCCAGATATGTTTCCTCAGGCAAGGCAAACAACAACAAAAATAATCTACTAGCCTATACCGGAATAAAAAGCTTTTCACAGCAAAGGAAACCATCCACAAAATGAAAAGGCAATCTACTGAATGAAGGAAGATATTTATAAATGATATCCAATACGGGGTTAACATCTAAGATATATTTTTAAAATTTGCACAGCTCAACACCAAAAAATATCTGGTCAAAAAATGGGCTGGGGACCTAAAGAGACATTTTTCCAGGCAGCCAACAGGAAAAGATGCTCAGCATCACAAATCATCAGGGAAATGCAAATCAAAATCACAATGAGATATCGCCTCACACCTGTCAGAATGGCTAATATCAAAAACACAAGAAATAACAAATGTTAGTGAGGATGTGGAGAAAAGGGAAACTTGTGCTCCGTTGGTGGAAATGTAAATTGGTGCAAGCACTTAAAAAACTAAATACAGAAATACCATGTGCTTGGTACTTCTACTAGTAGATATTCACCCAAAGAAAGTGAAAACACGGGGTGCCTGGGTGGCTCAGTGGGTTAAATCCTCTGCCTTTGGCTCGGGTCATGATCCCAGGGTCCTGGGATCAAGCCCCATGTCGGGCTCTCTGCTCAACAGGGAGCCTGCTTCCTCCTCTCTCTCTCTGCCTGCCTCTCTGCCTACCTGTGATCTCTGTCTGTCAAATTAATAAATTTTTAAAAATCTTAAACAAAAAAGAAAGTGAAAACACTGATCATATATATACACATGTATACATGTGTATGTGTATATATGTATTGTGTGTGTGTGTGTGTGTATCCCCAAAAGATATATGGACCCTTATGTGTATTGCAGCATTATTTATAATAGCCCAGATATGGAAGCAACCCAAGTGCCCATCAACAGATGAAGGAATAAAGAGATGTACTGTGTGTGTGTGTGTGTGTGTGTGTGTGTGTGTGTGTTTTCAAAGACAGATACCATATTATTTTAGTTATATGTGGAATCAGACAAACACAACAAATGAATAATCAAAGCAGAAACAGACTCATAAAAACAGAGAACATACTGGTGATTGCCAAAGGGGCAGGGATTGAGTGGATGGGCAAAATAGATGAAGGGACTTAAGAGATAGGAACTCCCAGTTACAAAATAAATAAAGCATAGAGATGAAAAGTACAACATGAAGACCATAGTCAATAATATTGTGATAATGTTATATGGTGACAGATTTTAACTCTACTTACCCTGGTGAGCATAGCTTAATGCACAGAATTGTCAAATTACTATGCTATACACCTGAAACTAATATAACATTGTATGTCAACTGTACTTCAATTTAAAAAATAAATTAGTTGTGTTTCTATACACTAACAACAAACTATTTGAAAAATAAAACAATCCTATTTATAATGGCATCAAAAATAATAAAATACTTAAGGATAAATTAAAATAAGGAGGTGAAAGATCTCGACACTGAAAACTAAGAAATTAATGAAAGAAACTGGAAAAGAATTAATATTGTTAAAGTATCTTTTCTACCTAAAGCCACCCATCGAATCAGTATAATCCCAACTGAGATTCCAATGCCATTTTTCATGTAAATAGGGAAAAAAAAAAGCCACAAGGAGTAGTGGGTGGAGGAACTGGGTGAAGGTGATCAGAAGGTACAAACTTCCAGTTATGGGAAAAATAATTTCTGAGGATATAATGCACAGGATGATGACTACGGTTAACAATACCGTATAGTAGGTTTGAAAGCTGCTGAGAGAGTAGATCTTAAATGTCCTCATCACAAGAAAATTCTGTAACTGAGGTGATGTTAACTTACTGTGATAAGCATTTCACAATATATACATATAATAAATCATTATGTGGTATGCTTTAAACTTATACATTGCTATGTCAGTTACAGCTCAAGGAAACTGAAAAGAAACCAAAAACTAAAAAAAAATAATAATAATAAAAATAAAAATAAATAAAAACCTTTTAAATAAGTAAATAAAAGAAAATAATGAAAAAAAAAAAGATTTGAACAGGATACTTTGCCAAAGAAGATACATGGAGCAAATAGCACATGAAAAGAATGATGCTTAACATTAGTTGTAAGGGAAATAGATATTAAAGCCACCTTGAGATACTATTGCATACATATTAGATAGGCTTTTTAAAAAAAGATATTTACCAAATACTGCTGTTGAGGATGTGAAGAAAAACATGATGATAAGTTAAAAAAAAAAAAAACCAAACTCAAAAGGCTATTATATAATATATGACATTGCAGAAAAGACAAAACAAGGACAGAAATCATATCAAGAGAGGAGAAGGGAATTGAGAGAAATTGGAGGGGGAGATGAACCATGAGAGACTATGGACTCTGAAAAACAATCTGAGGGTTTTGA
This sequence comes from Mustela erminea, assembly GCF_009829155.1. Lineage (NCBI taxonomy): Eukaryota > Metazoa > Chordata > Mammalia > Carnivora > Mustelidae > Mustela > Mustela erminea. Next base: position 44,564,511 of record NC_045629.1, on the reverse strand, counting down.
AGGGGTGGGGGGTGGGAGGTTGGGGGAGCCAGGTGGTGGGTATTATGGAGGGCACATACTGCATGGAGCACTGGGTGTGTTGCACAGACAAATAATTGTTACACTGAAAAGAAATTAAATTTAAAAAAAAAAAGAAATCATATCAGTGGTCATCAGGGGTTAGGACGAGAGAAGGAATTATCTACAAAGGAACTTGAAGGAAACTTACAGGATGATGGGAATGTTCTGTATCTTTGCCATGGAGGCAACTGTATGACTGTGTAAATTTTTCCAAATTCATCAAACCATATGGAAAAAGGGTAAATTTTACAATATGTAAACTCTACCTTAGTAAACCAAAGAAGGCATTACAATAAATCCAAAATAAATGCATGTAAATCACTCTGTGAATCATGCTTTTAATGACATTTACTCAAATCAGGGCAGAATTCAGAGCATTATTTGAATTACTGAAATTTTTTTGTGATGGATTTTTCAGATGAATAGAATACATTTTCCTAAAGTGTTTACTGCAAATAAAAGTTGTTCAAAAGTGAGACTTCAGGGGCGCCTGCGTGGCTCAGTGGCTTAAAGCCTCTATCTTCAGCTCAGGTCATGATCCAGGGTCCTGGGATTGAGCTCCAAATCTGGCTCTCTGCTTGGCAGGGAGCCTACTTCCCCCACTCCCCTGCCTACTTGTGATATCTGTCTGTCAAATAAATAAATAAAAATCTTTTTTAAAAAAAGATTCTTTAAGAAAAAGTGAGACTTCATTTCATATTACTATCACCAATTAGCATATATGGTAATTATCCATGGCATAATTGAATATTCATTGATGAAAATATTCAAGAAACATTTCCTGAGTGTAACTAGACTATAGCTTGAAAGTACTCACTTCTCCCCAGTTCTGGACCAGTAGGATATGCTCCAGACTTCTTCAATAAACTTTCATAAGGTATGATCAGACAAGATCAAATCTTAGAAAAATAACCTCAAACTTAGCTTCAAATGGTCCATAACAGTAAGACTGTTTAATATTAGAAAAGAGTATCATATTGTATAGCAACATTACAAAGATGGTAATTAATACACCTAGAACAAGTGAAACCTACCAAAGAAATTTTTTGTTGTTGGACAAATGAATAATAATTGTCTTGATAGTACAATTTAAAAAGGCTTCATTTTCATGTGTGTTATCAGGGCTTCAATATAGAACATATTGTCAAGATTAGTGACGTGTGAATACCAATGGTGTTTTTCAAACACCAAGTACCAGTATTTTCTGGTAAATGCCAATTTTCACACAACAAATTAACTAAACATAACACAATTTCGGGAGATGATAATATCAGCATAATTCACCCAAATTATAAAAATGGCAACACTTAAAATCATGCACATTATTTCACCATTTCATAAAACTTCTCTTTAAACCTCTACGAACTTTCCCAGAGTAAAAAGATTCCTCAAAACCTCATGATAACATTAAACTACAAAATTCTGGAAATGCAGGGAGTTATTTTTCAAATTTTTGCCTTAAGATTTTTTTTTAAGTCTATGAAAATATATAGTGAGGAGTGTGTTGAGAAAGGTGGAGAGGGTGCCTGGGTGGCTCAGTGGGTTAAGACGCTGCCTTCGGCTCAGGTCATGATCTCAGGGTCCGGGGATCGGGTCCCGCATCGGGCTCTCTGCTCAGCAGGGAGCCTGTTTCCTCCTCTCTCTCTCTCTCTCTGCCTGCCTCTCTGCCTACTTGTGATCTCTCTCTGTCAAATAAATAAATAAAATCTTTAAAAAAAAAAAGTGGAGAAAAAAAGAGCTTCTGGTTGATGGATTCAATATGTCTGAAAACACTTCAATAATGTAGAGAAAAAAACTTCAAGAGCAAGAATTTTTATAAATAGAAGACTTTCAGCAAGATGGACAGGTGAGCAGTTCTTGCATCAATTGTACCCACAGGAGAAAGGTCTCAAGAAAGCTAGTTGATAGAATCTTCTGTAAGACAGAGTTGGCTACATCCAAAGATTCATCTTTTACTAGAACAATGTCATAAGAGTCCATGTACTTTTTAAAAAGCTCTTCCACCCTATCATTTAGATATCCAATTTTCAGAATGTGTTCAACATTAGCTACTCCATCTGCCATTCTTATATCCCCTTGAGAATCTCCCAGCAGAGTTAGTTGCTGTTGTCTTTTCATCAATTGAAATATTCTGTATTCTTCAAGGCACCATCATGTTCGCTAAATAAAGAAATTAGTTTGCTTTTAAATCCTTTGAGCACCCCCATTACCATCAAAATCCATGAAGCCAGACACTATTGTGATGTTTGGGTGATAAACGCTAGCCTGATGGACTACCTCCTCCAGCATATCATCAATACCAGCTGAAAATATGAACACAGAAATACTGTATTGCTGGAGCTTATCAAAGAAATTCTCATACTCTTCCTTGAGCATAACATCAGATTCTGCCACCATGTGATTTAATATACCATTCAACAAGCAAACCATGTGATCTAGTATACCATTCTACCATATAGGGCTACTTCTCTTCTACAGTAAGAACAGGATCAATTTTAATAGCGTATTATTCCTTTAGTTGCAGTATCTTTTTTCAGCATTCATCTGTAACTAGCTTACTGTTGTCACTGATATAACAACATGTTGGGCATCTTTTCCATTCACAGGAAAATCTACTGAGTGTCATCAAAGTTTGTTACTTCCTGAAGTTTGACAGCTTCTCCCTTAATAAGACCACAGATAATCTCTTCTACTCTTAACAGCGTTCTTGTTTAGAACTGGACCTCTCTGGAATTATTGCATCATTCTCACATGTATAGTGAGATTAGACATTTTTTGTTATCCAATCTTCCTTAGGGCACTTGAGTTCTTTTGTACTTGAATTTGTCTTAGGATAACAGCATAGGTGGTAAGCAATATCCAGAGATGCAGGGCTTGGATACAGACATCTTGATGATCTTGGTCTTCCATATTGTCTTTCTCTTTAAGGTACATATGTACTGGTCCAGGACCCCCCACGTACACACTAGTGCTTTCCACCACATCTATCCTTGCCACAGCCACCTGGCCCATGAAAGAGTGTCCTGTACCTCCCAGCCAGAAAAGAAACATTCAAAGACATTTTTAATGGTCCAGACATTATAACTCTCAGATCACTCAGAAGCAAAATGACAAAAATGTAACGTAAGACCCAAGAACATTACTTAACAGTGAACAGAAGAAGCAAGTTATATACATGGTATTTTTAGTTATAATCTCTCTGCTGAAGGATACCTCAGACTAGAATCCAATGACCTTAGGTACTAGTCCTATCTACACCAATGCAGTTTCCCTACTGCCCATATCCATCTTTGAAATAATTAAATAACCCAGCAATTTCAATAAGGTTTTACTGTAAATATGAACTCACAAATGCTTCTTAAGTTCCCAAAGATAAGCGATCTATACAGGGTTGGCTTCATGGACATGCCACTTACGCATTCAGGTGCATAGATTAGAAGGGCCTAAAGTTGGTTTAATGCTGTCACTATATTGACATTCTTCACAATTTAACAAGGACCCCATATTTTAATTCTGTAGTGGGCCCCATGAATTATGTACCTGGTACTAATTATAAATACCAAAACTGACATGAGGATTCTGAGTTACTCTTTACATATAGTCACTTGTGTCATGCATTTGACAAAAATCTGATCAAATTTACCTTCAAACACTTTAGTTAATAAACTAAAGCTGGAAAACCAGCAAGTTGGACTCCTATAATACCTAGGAACCTCTTGTAAGATAGGCATGTTGCAAGAATAATTCATCTGTTTCAGAGTTTGGAACTTCCACTTCCTGCTCTAGTAAAACAGGGTAAAGAGAAAACTAGGTAGACTTTCCTCTCAGGTGATCAATTGTCTTCGTATGGGAGCACATATTTAACTTGGTTTTCTCTAAATTTTCATTTTATTCTTTGATTCTTCCTCCTAAAAAGTTTTATAAATTAATTTATTCATTCATTCAACGTCTGACGAGTACCAAATATATGCCAGGCATTTTGTGCAACACTAGATAGACAATATAAAACAAGGCCGAATAAAAATAAAACAAGAAAACAGTCTCCTTCCACAAGAAACTTAAGGTCATCAAATCAATCACACCTAATTTTCTCATTTATAGTCTTTATAATTTTGTGATATTTTCTCCCAGGGTATTAATTTCTAATCTATGAATCTAGAGAAACAATAAGATACATACCAGCTTTTTCAATAGCAAAATAATAGAAATGTACCTTGTAAAACATCAGCTTTTACTATTTAATAATGAAAGTTGGCTGAAAAAAAAAAACAAAAAAAACAAAGTGCCTTAACTGTGTGAAAGGAATCCAGTGAATAGTTAGCATTGCTCCTAATCTAAACCATGTCACCATTCTTCCTTTCCTATAAATGGCATGCACTATCATGGTCAGTCTCAGAGCTGGCTCCCAGCCCAGTCAGCCCCTGCAGCCAGCAGGGCCCAGGGCAGCAGTGTCTTTTATAAGTAGGTAAAAAGGATTTGGCTTGAATCTCAATTGCTGAGTCTTTCTGCAAGATGGCAAATACATAACCCAAGTGCTTTGGAGCGGAGCTGATTTTAAAAGCATCAGAACAAATGAGCTTTCTCTTAATCGCGGTCCAAACAAAAACCAGTTGGTCCCCTGCAGTCTTTCTTCATCCTCAGTACTGTAACTATGGCTCTTCGGTCTGGAAAAGCATCCCCCTTATAACACAAAGCAGCAGATGCCTAATATCTATTTCCATACCAGCTTCTGGGCTGAGGAAGTAACAACTGGTTGGAATTAAGCCGAACCTGGAAACATCCTGGGGTTCATTTTTATTTGAGGTTACAAAATCAACAAGTGCCATTTTTCTGAGCTGGGTAAAAGTGAGCAAGGTAAAGGTATCAAATGGCACTCAATTCGTACATGAATGAAGGCTCATATCCCCTGACAGCTTGGCATGGGCGAATTCAGTTCCTGCAAAGCATATGGAGACTTTTATTTCCCCTCTCAGTGAAAATGTGTTATTTTATGTGCTCAGACTATTACCTCCTCCACTGCCTTTTTAGAGAACATCTATTTCTGGTGAGAGCTGCCAATTTATTATCCCACAATCTCACCCCACAGTTGGACACATGACCAGTATGTGCCAATCAGAATCTTCCTTGGGGTTTCTCACAAGATTTGGAGGGAAAGCGTTTTCTTTCCTCTCTAGGCTATAAGAATATGAGATCTTGGATTCCTGGGGTCTCATAGAGTCAGAGAACTGAAGAGAACAGGGCTACAAGCGGAGAACAGGAGAAATGAGAAATGACAAGGGAGCCCTGGTGTGCCTGTTCCTGGACCTAATCACCCAAAGGCCAGACCCTCCTCTGCGCCATCATTTTAGTGAATAAGCTACACCATCTCTTTTTATGTATTACTTTGTTTATGCTAGTCAAGATTGGCTCTCTGACACTGTCAAGGAAAGGCGTCCTGACCAGTTCACTCTCTATGCTATAGGCTACGTGTTTACAGCCTGACTGACATCAAGCAAGTTCAAATCATAACCAAGAGGGTGAGATGGAGCCATATTCTCATACTCAAGGAAGCCTACCTCCAGCCAATTAATTTCTTTAAAGTCTGTCAGAGTCACACATAACTTTGTGAAAGCAACTGATTTAGAACCTAATGTTCTTTTCTGTGTGGAGTGTATCCATCAATCATGGTGTATGTGCTGGCATTTGGACAGGCGAGTATAAGCCGTGTGGAGAGAGGAGGCAGGGCATATCCAAAAACCCTCCTCAAACCCAGAACTTTGTCATACAGCTAATGAAAGGAAAGTGCTGCTAGGTCCCTGAACTTTCATTTATATTGCAGTCAGTTCCCTTCAACAACTGGCTCCATGGATTAAGACTCATGCTTCTGCAAATCATTAACTTCTATACAAAGGTAGAGACCAGATTAAATGAACATCATTTTGAACAAAAGAATGAACAAAATGAACAAATAAACAAAAGAATTCCAAAGTCAAGTTATCAATCTGCTCCTCCATACTGCCCATTACGCATTCCCTTCCCATTCCACCCACACTTTCATTTAGGGACCTCTACTACTCATTCATTCATTCTACAAATACTTCTGAGTGTCTCCATATTCCTGCCATCATGATTTAAAACATGAGTCTCCCCTGATGCTCTCTGGTTACTCCAAACAAAAATTAACAAACTGAGGGTTGGGTGAAATATAAACATCAGGATCAACAAAGCAAACTAAGGGGTAAAGCCTACTGTCACAACTCATTAAAAACGGGGAGCTGAGGACACAAAATGTCCCTACGTCTCCCAGAAGTAGTACTGGTGACTTAATAAATCTTGAAAATTTCTATGAGTACTCCCAACAAGGGGAGGAAGGAACTTAAGGGAGTTCTCTCTTTTTCTTCTTTTGAGAGAAAATGGTTGCTGGGGAAATAATAATAAGGTAAAATGAATAAACAGGGCTGGCTCTCTCTGATGGACTGAAGACTCTAGAACTCTACATAGCTTGGGGAAAATATTCAAAAGCCCAAGAGTGTCTACCCAATGAAAGAGGAAATACCTTCAACTATATCTGTGAAGATGAAAGGAGAATGAGTCAGAATAAGTCATTTATGATATATCAGCACAAAAAAATCTGAATCAAGCTCCCTTGTTGAACTTAAGTGAGATGAAGACATTCAGTGTGGTGACCTTACAGACATATTACATAGAGGAAAGGAATGAAAGGAAGCAACACAGCAAGCAAGATAGAATCCAGTTTGCCCAAAAGACAAGGAGGAGAAGAGTTCCCCAAGAGCACTTCAATCTACATAATAATTTCATAGGTGTGTTAATTCAATAAGACAAAATGAGTGAGATGAAAGAGATCCCAAGAAATGCAGAGACAAAAGGCAGACATTAAAACAAGAGGAAAATCTCCAAGAATGACAAAGATAACTCAGAATAAGAACAAATTTTTTATTTCCCTTACATAACAATGTTTTCTTCAAAACATGGAAGAAAAAAAAATCATTCAAAGATTACTAGAAGAACCTTAAAATGAAGAACAGTTGGCAGTTTTTAAAAATATATACCATGCTGTGGATATACCTGGTTTGTCCATCTAATATCCATTTCTCTTCTTCTTCCTGAGAACAAAAAGTACTCTTAGATATTCACCCCTCCTCCATAGGACTCCTGTGTTTTGGGAAGGCTGACCCACCCCATGTCCAAAACAAAGAGCAGGTTCAGATTATTTTAAACCAATCTGGCAAATTCAGCTTCCCTGGCCACAGATACTGATTTAGGCTGAGCATGTGAATCCAATGAGTCAAATAAGGTAAATTTTAGGTTTCTTGCTTAAAACACTGAAGAAAAATGACTCTGTATTCTAGGGAATATAAACTCTAGCGAGAACATTCACAAATATTTCGTAGAGTGAGTTCTGCCATATATGTGTGTATACAATACAGTGCAGCAATTCTTCCATTTCATTTCACTATCTTTTCTGATAAATTTAGGAACTATTAAATCTTTATGTTTCAAAATTTTTCTGGAACTTGTCGGAAATCCAACCTCTAGGAAACTGGAGGAAGCTATCCATAGGGCAATATCACGCTGGAGGCAGTCGACTGCAAGTCTTCCCAGGGTAGGTGTGCAGGGTAGGAGTAGGAGGAGTGGCTGCTGGGAGTTATTTGCTGCTGCCACCTGTACTTCAGGACTAGGGCCCTGGAGAAGCTGCAGGACTACAACAACCAGGCTAGAGAAAGCCCACCAAAGGAGACCACCAAACCCAGGAAACAAAACGCTTTTCCTCCTCCAATGACTGCCAGAACCCTCTATTAACAAAGCTTATTAACAAAGCTGGTAAAGGAACAACATTTAAAGAGCCCAGATAAATTTTCACAGAGCATCTAAAAGAACAAATTTGGAGCTGAGCGACAATAAACTGATAATCAACCTTTTGCTTGCAAATCTATGCCATGTATTTGTTTTCTTTAACTGCATATAGATACAAAGTTTAAAAACAATGTGAGGATCTCTGCCTTTAAGGTGAACTCAATGTTTTCATTTATTGAGATTACTGATGCATTTGAATTTATTTGTACCATCCTATTTTGTATTTTATTTTTCCTTTCCTATTTTGCATCTAACTGGTATCTTTTTCTGTTAGATTCTGCTCCTGCCAAACATTACAATGCTTTACAATAATCTCACTTTTCATTTAATTGTAGTATAATATTTAAGTTCTAACTTATTAAATCCTTCCAGATTAGTCACTACTATAATTTATAAATAATTTTTAAATGCTTATATTTATCCATGATTATGACTTTATTATTGCTCTTGCATCTGAAACTGTCCTTCTCAGGTGGTTCTTTTCTTTCTGAAAAATATCCCTTAATAAGTTTTTTTAGCAAGAGTCAGTGCTTGGTAAATTTTCCCACCATTTGTGTGAAAAAATTCTTTATCTTACTCTTTAAAAATGATAAAACTAAGTACAGAATTGTAGATTGATTTTTTTTTTTTTTTACTCAGTACTTTGAAGACAGTAGTCTTTGGTGTTCCAGTGATCAATGCCCTAAGTCTGCTTTCAGACTAATTATTGCTCAAGAGAAAAATATTTTTTTAATTTTTCCAGTATAATTACTATATAGTACTTTATTAGTTTCAGGTGTACAATACAGTGATTCAACAATTCAACACATTACTCACGCTAATCACAATAACTGTATTCTTAATCCCACTCACCTATGTCACCCATGCCCCCCACCAACCTCCCCTTTAGCAACCACCAGTTTCTTCACCACATTTAAGGGTCTGTTGTTTTGTCATTTTAATTTGTTCATTTTGTTTCTTAATTTCACATGAGTGAAATCATATAGTACTTGTCCTTCTCTGACTTATTTCAGTTAGCATTATACCTTCTAAATCCATCCATGTTGTGGCAAATGGCAAGATTTCATTCTTTTTATGGTGGAGTAATTAATATTCCATTTTATTTACATATATATACATATGTGTGTATATGTATATATATGTGTATATATACATACACACACACATATATATATTCATTCCACATCTTCTTTATCCATTCAACTATCAATGGACACATGAGCTGCTTCTGTAACTTGGCTACTGTAAATAATGCTGCAAAAAACAAGTGCATATATCTTTTCAGATTAGTGTTTTCATATTCTCTTTAAGTAACTACCAATCCAGTAGAATTATTGGATCACACGGCAATTCTATTTTTAATTTTTTGAGGAACTTCCAGTTTTCCATGGTGGCTGCACTACTTTGAATTCCCACCAACAGTATAGAAGCGTTCCTTTTTCTCCACATTCTCACCAACTCTTGGTTCTTGTATTTTTTATTGAAGCCATTACAACAGGTGTAAGGTTATAGCTCATTATGGTTTTGATTTGCATTTCCCTGATGGTTAGTAATATTAAACATATTTTCATCTGTCTGTTGCTATATGTGCTACTATTTTATTTTTTTAAAGATTTTATTTATTTATTTATTTATTTATTTGACAGAGAAAGAGAGAGAGAGATCACAAGTAGGCAAGCAGACGGAGAGAGGGGGAAGCAGTCTCCCTGCTGAGCAGAGAGCCTGATTGGGGGGGGGGCTCGATCCCAGGACCCTGAGACCATGACCTGAGCTGAAGGCAGAGGCTTAAACCACTGAGCCACCCAGGTGCCCTGTACGTCTATTTTAGAAAAATGTTTGTTCATATCTTCTGCCCATTTTTTAACTGGAACATCATTATTATTATTATTATTATTATTATTATTATTATTATTATTATTTTGGTGTTGGTATATTTTTTGTGAAAGTTCTTTTTAAATAGTTTGGATACTAACCCCTCCTCAGATATATCATATGCAAATATCTCCTTCCATATTTTGTTTTGTTGATGGTTTCCTTTGCTGTGCAGAGAAGCTTTATATTTTGTGTAGTCCCAATAGTTAAGTTTTACTTTTGTTTCCCTTGCCAAAAGAGACATATGTAGAAATATGTTGCTATAACTGATATTATACTGCCTGTGCTTTGCTCTAGGATTTTTATGGTTTTATCTCACATTTAAGACTTTAATACATCTTGAGTTTATTTTTGTGGTTGTATAAGATAGACCAGTTTTCCCAGAACCATGTTGAAGAGACTGTCCTTTTCCCCATTGCATATTCTTGTTTCCTTTTTTAAAAGATTAATTGACGATATAACTGGGGGGGGTTATTTCTGGGTTCCCTCTTCTGTTCCATTGACCTATGTGTCTAATTTTGTGCCACTACCATATTATATTGATTTTACAGCTTTGTATGATATCTTGAAATCTGGGATTGTGATACTTTCAGTTTTGTTCTTCTTTTTCAAGATTGCTCTGGCTATTTGGGGTTCTTCGTGGTTCCAAAAAAAAAAAAAAAAGGATTCAGCCAAAGTGGTTGTGTGCTGGTGTCTGCTCATTCTAGCACACAAGAGCCAGTTATGCACTTCTCTTCCTAACTTTATATTCAGTGAAATAAGTGGACATCAGTCATGACAACAGTATTTACAGCACAGCAGTCAGCAAACACTACAAGTCAGGGTTAGCTTTTTATTCGGCAAGCTGGTTGTTTAACATTTACCAGTACATTAGCACGTGATTCATCAAATTAAGACCTGTTGGGCTTTTTTAATCAATTTTGGAAAATTCTAAGCCAAGCATTGGCCAATGCTCCTCAAGCATTTCCCCTTCTCTATTCTCTCTTCTTATTCTCTATTCTGTATCTCTAAAACTCTTTTTCATTTCTTCCATCTCTGTATCTCTCCTCTGTTGCATTTTAGGTAATTTTCTCAGTTCTTTCTTCCAACTCATTAATTCGTTCTTCAGCTGAATATAATCTGGTATTTAACTCATCCATGGGTATATCAATGACATGTCTATGTTTCTAAAAGCTCTATTTGTTCTTCAAACTTACCTCTTCAGTGTATTGTTCTCTTCGTATGATTTCCAGTTGTTTTTTATCACTTTATCCATTTGAAACATAACTATTTTATAGTATTTTTTCAGACTGCTCTGTAACCTCAAATTCATGGGAATAGTTTCCCTACTTATAGTGTCTTCTGACTCTCTCATATGATAGATTATTTCCTCATGGAATTTCCAAGTTTTCATTATTTCCTCTCTTCCTTCCCTCTACCCCAGACAACCTGTGGCAGCCTAGGTGTAAAAGTCTTACCACAGGATCATTTTACTTTTGCATTTGGTCTGCAATTACTTTTGACATTAGTTTTCCAACTTGGACATTCCCAACATTAAACTGGTAAATTCCAATTTCACACGATTTTTGGTAGCCAAAAGTTTTAATTCCTCTCATGTTTTACCACCCAGAGTTTCAAAAGTAACACATTTTCTAGTCTTATTACCTGAATCAGTGAGTACGTTTTTACTAGTCTCCTTTTACCACAGGAGCAGGCTTTTCTTTCCAGGATACAAAGGAACTTTAAGGAAAAAAGTCTGTTCCAGCTCCATGCCTCACTCAGCCTTGATGCTGTATTTTCCATATTTATATGGGCATTAAAATCTTAGCCTCTAATCCCCTTATCCACTCTAATATCTTCCCAAACCATCACAGCATCTGCTTCTAAGTTTATTGCTCAAACTAAAGCTGCTTTTATTTCTAGCATGTTATCATGCCAAAAATGATCTTTCTTCAATTTAATTTATATATTTAGATTTTATTTTTACACATTGTATGTAGCATGTCTATGGTTTTATAACTGTAGAATTGAAAGGTCTATGTATTTCATATCAGTTCAGCTGACTTTGTTGCCAGTACCAGAACACATTATATTTTCATAAAAAGTACTTCTTTTCATCTATATGAGTGTACAGAAAAAAGTTTACAATGTTCACCTAGTGGTAATTACTTATTTCCAGAGGTTTGGATTCATGGAGTTTTTTTTTTTTTCCAAGTTTCTTTGTATATGCGTAAGTTGTTTAAATATTTCAGTAACAACCTAGTCTCATTTTCAACTGAAAAAAAGTAGTGATAGAATACAGGTAGGTTAGTGTCTTCCGTGTCTTTGGTACAAAGACCAATCTCCTTAGCATGCTATTCAAGGATTTTCATGATCTGTTTTCATCATGTCTAGACCCATTTCTCAGTAGTCTCCCCCATATCCCCTACCTTATGGCTCACTGCACAACCCAACACTTCCCATACATGCCTCTTCTGTCACATTCTCATGACTTCACTGAGGTTCTTTCCTCAGCAGAAATCTCAGCATGTCCTCGCATTCTCAGCAGGTCCCAGTATTAGTCAACCTATTAGACCCCTTCTTAAAACCTCCTCATAACCTTTTACTTCCTCTTTTAGTCTCCCCAGTCCTTAATATACAACATTTTCCATATTGAATCACATTTATTTATCTATTACCCCCTTTAGAGAAGGGCAAAAACTATGTCTAATATTTTTATGCCTCATTTATTCAGTGAATGAGTTCATGAATAAATAAATGAAATGAATGTTCACATCTTGCCGAGTTAAAAGCAGGCTTCTTGAGGATTTCACTCTGGGTGGGCTGCAGGTTCATTTGAGATACCAGAGAATTTTTTGCCCCTCTTATGTCCTCTGGGTGGTAGTCAGTTGGCATGTTCCAGTAGCCCTGGATAGCTGTGGAGAAGTCCTTAGAGAAAGAATAGCCAGTGGTATTCTGTAATGCTTTACACATGAACTCCCTTAGTTGTCACAGCACTTTTGCAAACAATATTCCATTTGCATCTATGGAGGTAAAAGGTACCCAGTCTACACATGAAAAAACTGATGCTTAGAGCATTGGTTGCTTAACCAAGGATTCAGGCAAACAACTTTGACATAGGTCTTCTGTTGCCCAGTGCAGTGATCCGTTTTCTCTTTTACCATCTACAACTCTAGGTGTTCCTGCTCCTATTGCAGTAGGAATTACAATACCAGCTATGATGCCATAACGGCAAAAAAGCCCCTTGGTCTACACTGCAATATGTTTTCTCCCTGAATTGCAGGGGCCCTTCATGTCATCCCTCTGGCTTCCTGCTTTTTCACGTGCAGCTTCAATTTCTTCATCTCCAAAATGAAGAGGTAATTACCTCTAATGTCCTTACTCTCGACTGCTTCATGGGCCTGAGTCTCTGCGAAAATTTGCTGAAGGAACCGTGCTTAATCCAAGTTCTAGACTTCTTCTTAGCCACCTTTTCTAGACTTTTCCTGACCTAGGCTTAACACCAGTACCTGTACTGCTGCCATCCAAGAATCTGAATTTTTTGACCCAACTACATTCATGCTCTGTTCTTTTTACCATGATTTCTTTTTGACCTTAGAATGTACCTTCTTTTAGAGGCCAAAGGGAGCAGTTATGTAACTGAGAACAGCAATACTTAACCAAAAATTGCAATAACAATTTAAGACAGCCCACAAAAAAGAAAACTAAATCCACCAAGCATGGTGCATAAACCTAACACAGACATGACCTGCCTGCTTTCTATTTCCCCTGCCTCCTCACACACCAATTCTTTCGTTAGAGCTTTATTATTTCATTACTCGGCACATTTTCAACAAAGGCAAAATGATCCGCTCCAATTATACAACTGAAAAAGGGACTTTTTTACGGAGATATTTTTTTCCTTCTTGTTTTACTTTCATCACATTTTAATGCCCTGTAGGTCATTATAAGGGGTAGAATGTGAGCCTTTTTTCTAAAGAAATCCTAAGACTGTTAATTTTACAAAATAGAAAGCTATACTCTGAATGAGGTAGAGGAACTAATACCCATCACTTAAAATTACTTGCAATGCTTCCACTAATATAAAATGAGTGTGTTAAATCAAAATGCAAAATAAAATAAAAGGCAAAATAGGAAGATATAATCCGCATGCATTTATTTGCAGTTGTCATCCAGGATGAACTGGAGCTAACTGGGTTTGGTTCTGAATAATTGTTTTATAATGGTATTGGATATGAAAAAAAATAATAGAGCTCTTTTTTATTACAGAAAATAAAACATGTACCTGCTATCAGAGCAGAAGAGAGACACAGTTAAGCACAGCCACAGTAAAATTCATATAGCTGACAAATTAAAAAAAAAAAAAACTCACCAGGACTGACTAGTTGGAGTTGACCTATAAATATGGCACGGATACAAAGAAGAAAAGTTGAGTAAAACTGCTCAGTGTGTTTTACTTTTCTGGTGAAATGACCATTTGTTTCCAAATAGTCCCAAAGCTCATGTCTTTAACGGCCATTACTCCACTGTACTGGCATGCTGCTGAGGGCTCTGCTTATTCCCTAATTATTGAAAAAGAGCTGCTGGAATTCATTAAGAAATTATAAGTAATATCCCAAGTACCTTCAAAACCAAGTTTGGCAATATCCTCAAATATTGCATCAATGGAAGACTCCTTGGTTTGCTCTGAAACAGACTAAAATTCAACAATACTGAAACTACCTAAGCCAAAGATGAGGCGGCCAGTTATTTTCCAGTAATTGTTGTTCCCATGGCCTTTTTTAAAAGTCCTTCAAGTAGGCACATAAGAACAAAATCATTTTTAATAATAGACACTAATCTCCAAATCTATTTAAACTACAAATTATGCAGAGCCAATTAATTAATATGATGGAAGTAAGCCACTTGGATGTAGAAAAATCATGCCTTCTATTTTGAATTGTTGTGGAAAGTAGAATGTGTAAAATCCTAAGTAGAGAAGTCATATATAAGACGCAGAGATTCTTAATTTTTTCACTATTACAACTACATACTAATCCAAGTTAAATTCTATACCAGCAAGCACTGTTACAAAAAACATTTCACTCTGGCAAAAATATTTCTTAGTACTAGCTAAAGCCCAGCAAAATTCAATATAAAATTCCAGTAGAATTTGACTTCAAATATATCTAAAGTTGATTATAATGGACTTTGGCATCATTGTGTCCCATTTTTCTATCCGTGAGAGTTGGCTTTTTTAAGGCACTATAAAGGACTGTTTTCTTATGCAATTTTTCTTATCATCTATTGAGTCTGATATGCCTCAGACATGACTACTTCATGTACATCATCCTATTTAATTATCATAACTCTCTGTACAGAAAGTATTATTATCCCAGAGTATATAGGGATATATTCAGAAGTAAGTAGAATATGGGGAAATTAAACATTTTGCCCTCAGTCACACAGTTGGTAAATGACTAAATACACATTTGATCTCAGATAAACTGATTCAAAGCCCATGCTTTCCATATACTTGTTACCCAGGCCCCTCCCCCACCTCACACATGGTTTTCCTCTATCTCAGCATCTTGGATCAGTTACAGTTTTTTGTTATCTAAGATTATAATCCACAATTTACATCCATGATAAGTTTCTTAAAGAAGAAACCATAATCTTCATCAATACACAATATATAAACACACACACATTATACATCCCTTATCTATGGGAGTTGGGGCAAACAGAAAAACAGAAAAAGACTGAAGATCCAGACCTAGTGCAACAGATGATATTCAACAGAGATGAATGCAAGGCCCCTCACTGAGGTCAGGCACTCTGCTAGACCTTATCTTCCAGGCACTCAATATAGTGCCTGACACATAGTGAAGGCTTAATAAATGTTTTTAGAATGACTGATGGAGAAAGTGAATGAGTGGTAAGTGACACTAATAGGTAGGGCAGACTTGGTTTCAGGTATATGAAAAAGAGCCAGTGGTCCTCACTGATGGTAAGATCAACCTGAATAAGTGAACTGATGTGACCACCAACAACTGTGGGGCAGTACAGCCTGCATTTGCAGAAGCCTCTATCGCAGGCATGGCGGTATAAGTCCTGACCTCCTTTGCGGCCCAGTGCCATGGGCACCCGGATGGGGAGAAGCTCAGAAAAGAATGTGGGTAAAAATGGGAGGATCAGAGAAGTCCTGCCATAAGAAAAGATGACTCGGGGAAACCTGTTTTTCAAATGCTGCAGGGCTATCCAGGAAAAGGGATTAGTCTTGTTATACATAATCAAAAAGGTACTGAGCTAGGAACAACCAGTGGAAGCCATAGCCAGGCAAATTTGGATTCAAAGTTAAAACAGACACTTTCCATCTCTTCCAGTGGTTTTGACCTCCTGCTTCCTTAATACCTCCCAATCCAGAGCATCTTTCAAAGTCCAGAACTGTTTCAACAACTCAGAGAAGCTTCCTTTCCTTTAGTGGCTCCTTCTTTCTATCCTACTTCACAATCCCCCCTAAATGACAGCACTGTCTGGGCTCCTTCTCTTTTTCACTCAGTGCTCTGATAAGTGCTAGAAATATAAAGGCGAATAAGACTAGGCTATCATCCTCAGGGTACATTCTTGAGGGACACAGAGAAGTAAATCAAAGTTGACAACATAACTGGTGCAATGCAAGTATGCACTGAATATTGCTGGTTTGCAAAAGATAGATATCCAAATAAATCTGAGGAATCAGAGAAAACTTCCCAGGAAGCTGAAGTTTACCTTTCCTTCCATGAGCTGTATCTAAAGAAAGTTTAGAAACTAGGTAAAGAAGAAAGAATGCTCCAAGCACAGGGGACAACTAAGGATTCAAGAGAATGTGTCCTAAATGGCTAGAGAATACCAATTCCAATTAGGAACTTCACCAAGTAAGGATCTTATTCCCTTAATATTTGCACTCCCGTGATGCAACTTAATACATAATGGACTGCCAATAAACAATTGCTTATTTGACTAGAATAAATATAAGCAAAAAGGATCATGATGTTCTCTCATCTTCATACTTAGATTAAAAGAACAGGGCTGGAATGGTCAATTGGACGTTGGCTGAGGACTACCATTTAAAACATCTGGACACTGCCCATGGCACAATGGGAATATCATAGGCTCTGGATTCAGACCAACCTGGTTCGAAGGCCAGCCTTGTGACCGATAAACATCATATCACTTGTGAGCCTCAAATTTCTCATCTGAAGAAAGAAGTCATAGTACCTACCTCACAGGTCTGTTTTGTAGTTTTAAATGAGATAATAAAAGTAAAGCCCAGGAAAGCTTTTAATATTTAGTGACCCATAAATCATAGAGCTAATGAAGAGTCAGAGGAGGATCTCTAAATTGAAAATTAATGAATAGGAGGATTTATGAGGATTGTCATGGGCCAAACTGATATCTATTTTGTACCTAATGAGGAAAAAAGGATTTATGAATTACTGAACCTTTATAGCACATGAGGCTCAGACTAGTTGGCTGGCTCAATTACCAGTGCAAAATAACCATTCCCTACAACTAGTATTTGTTGCTGACCCTGATCTTTTGGTTGGGTGCCTTTATCATAAAGTGTATGGATAAGTTCAACTGTTCAAAGCAGCAACCATCATCATTTCTTCCATAATCAAACAAGTTAGAAAGTCTTAACTAAAATGATTTCCTTAAAATTACTGAAGAAGGTAGAAAGCCAAGAAAAGCAGAATCTAACTGACCATGTCAATATGGTAACAGTATTTAAGTGTGGGAAAAGGCTAATAATGAAAGAGAAAGTCCACCAACGATGTTCACATGATGTTCAATGATGGTGGTCAGTCAAGAACCAGGGGTTTGCTTGAGCAGGGAGCATTTGTTCAGAAACCTGCAGATGGCATGCATATTTTTCAGTATGTGATGCCCATCCCACCAAGTGTGAGTCTGTCTTAAATTAGCCAGACATGAAGTATCAGGACAAATTCCATATGAGCAATCCTAAAACAAAAGCCTCTCAATTTAACTTCTTTTCATAAAATGGCTTGCATTTAATAAAGTTAAAATGGAACTTGTGATATGTGACTCATACCTTTCCAGTGTCATCCCTGCTCATGCTTTGGTTTCAAATAACTTTTTCCATTACCTATTTTACTTCTGTGCTTGTCCATCTTGCTACATCTCCAGATAAATTTAACAGATTTCCATTCTCTCTCTTTTTTTTTTTTTTATTTCTTTCAGTGTAACAGAATTCATTGTTCCTGCACCACACCCAGTGCTCCATGCAATGCGTGCCCTCCATTCTCTTCTTTAATCTTTGTCTGGGTTACACTATATTCACTAAGCCAAAATGCTATTCTCATTTAAAGCTGCTAGCTTTGTTTGACCTAACCCAGACCAAGGCACCTACATCATGAAAGTTTCCCACATTTAACCATCCCATCACCCACCAGAACAATCCCAGCCCAGCCATTCCTCCTCCACATTCTGGGGGTTAAGTCATCTGGTTACATTTCAGTTGATGATATGTGTCTGTTTGTCTCCTCTAATGGTTTGTAAGGCCTTGGGGGTCGAGCTCATGTCTAATCTTTGCTGCATACATCTGTACACTACTGAATACATCATTACTGTACATTACTCTAATCCAATGGGGACTCAGTAAAAACTTGTTGACTGACTGATTTAGCACGGGGATGATTATTACGTAAGCCACTTTGGTAAATAAATTTCAAATAATGACCAGCTCACACAAATGTTTTACTAGCTCACCCTCCCCATGGAATTAATATAAAGAATGAAAATCAGCAGTCATTTCTACTTGCCCAACATTAAATGTTAACTCACCCCAAGAGAGTAGCTATTTTCAAGCCTAATTTCAAGTCAAAATGTCTAAAATGGTTGTCATTCTTGGTGACATGCTGGGAAGATTCAAGAACTAAGGTATCAAACCAGTCACTTCCACAGGTTATTAACCCTAAACTTGAACATCATTATTTATAGCATATTACTAATAATCTTAGCAGTTCATTTGAGTTCATGTTTATTCAATAAAATGGACTTATTTCCAAGGACATTCTAACAAAAAATATGATCAACATTACTTTATAATTTTATACTTTATTGGAATAAAATTAGAAACCTTGGTTTAATTTTTATTGTCAATTCATTCAATATAAAGGAATGTGGCCATGAAAATAATCACCTACTGCTTAGATACCTGAGGCAAAAAAAAAAATTAGAAATAAATTTTAAAAATTAATTTAACACATAGTGTCTCTCTTTTCCTTTCCTTTTTTAAAAATCCCTTCATGGAAGCCTGGGAGAAAGGGGGGAAGGGCAATTTTACATGTGTTCTCCATCTGGGTTATTTTAGTGTTCTGATGTGAGAAGGGACAGAGGACAACTGACATGGCTCAGAGTTCAAGGGCAATAACTAGCAGTTAAGTAAAGAGCCAATTCCACTTTTATGATAGACACAATTTTCTTACCTAGAATGATTTTGAAGATTTTATTTATTTTTTTGACAGAGTGACAGAGAGCATGAGAGGGGAGAAGGTCAGAGGGAGAAGCAGACTACCTGCAGAGCAGGGAGCCCGATGCGGGACTTGATCCCAGGACTCCGGGATCATGACCTGAGCCGAAGGCAATTGCTTAACCAACTGAGCCACCCAGGCACCCCTAGAATAATTTTGAACAAATATTTTCAAGATGTATTAAGTTATTTGTATGTGGTTTGAACATGTTTAAACACTAAAACAATCAATTTGTATTATAAAGTTTAAATATCAAATTAAAGGAAAGGGTTCTAAAGGTACTGAAATACTCGAGAATTATCATAAAGTGATATACCACTAATTATATGTAATTTATTTTTAAATGTTCATGAGAAATGATTAATCTATCTTCTGTATGCTGTGAAAATATTCACTGCTGTGGTGCTCTAATATCTGTTCAGCAAATAAGAGTTTCAGTCACATAAAACACTTGCAACATGTCAGAACCCAGAAAAGGTTTCTTCAAGTTGGGTGCAGCCTGATTCATGCTGACAGCTTCTCTGAAGTTACATCCTCTAAGAAGCAATAACTGTCATTTGGGGGCCTTCTGGGTGACAGGGCACAACAGAACCAAAGAAGCTAGAAGACAGAATCCACACAGCAAAAGAAATGCTTGAGGTCTCCAGAGCAATGAAGTGAGTACTTTAAAGTATATTTGACTTTAAAGCCAATATATTTTCTCCCCTTGTTTGTTGGGCAAATATCAGCAAATACAAGAGTGTGTCTTCAAAGTTGAGCCACACAGAGATAAACTTCACATTCAACACATCAGACTTTCAAACTGTGTGTGTGTGTGTGTACGCGCGCACATGCGTATGAATGTATGTGTGTGTATATACATATATACACACACACATACATATATATATATACACACATATACGTATATATGCATATACACACATTCATACACACACACACACACACACACATATATACACACACACACACACATATATATATATATGGAAATAATGAGACTCTGAATTAAAACAACCATGACAGAACAAAGACCATGATCTAATATCAGAATAAAGTTAACAAATGTCATTCAGTGAGATGATTGGTGATGAGTGAAGGTCATGCCCAGTTTCCTTTTCACAGCTGACAGATCAAAGTTGTTCCTTCATTTGGGATAAAGACTAAATACAGTTAGTTTGGTCTTGGAAAATCCTTTTAAATAATATGACGTCTCTCTGGGGTCTTTCGTTTCTAAGGCACATGAATGGTCAGAACAAGTATCAGAGAGCCAAGGCAAAATGGGGGAAAAAATTCAGGCACATCTCAATTTAAATGACCTTTTTGGAATCCAGCATTAAATAATGTAGGAATGCAGTTATAACAAATTATGACACAATATACCCATGAACATGATATGGTACAGTGATATACAGATAAGTAAGACTATGTCAGAGAATGATGGACTTGTGAGGTCAGAAGGTCTTATGTGATCATTGTCCCTGACTACCCCTCTGCTTCAGAAGTCTTCTTCCCTACCAGGACATCCTCCAGCCCAGAGTTAGAAAATCTCCGTTGACAGGGACCTCTCCAGTCCTACTGGAGTCAGCCATAGCTCTAACAGAAAGTCCTTTCTCTCCATGAGCAGAAGTCTAGCTTCATCCATCCTGTCCTATTGCTACCTTTAAAGACCAAGCAGAAGAAACAAAATCTTTCTTCAACCTAATATTCCTCATCTATCTAAAAAATGGTTCTCTCATTCCAACATTATCACCTCCAAGCCTTCTCAACCCCTTCAAATATTCTTCATGGAATATTTGTCCAATACTCTCAATATTCTGATAAGGCGCTCTAATTGTAAGCCAATTTGCCTATGTCCCTCTAAAAATATAGACATGAATACAGAATTCCAGAGACAAAGTTGACTCTCACCTGTCTTGTTCTACATGCTCTTCTTCCTTCAATTCAACCAAGATCTCACTGGCACTATTGGTAGCACAGTAGTCCCCCTTTATCCATGGGGTACACATTCCAAGAACCCCCAGCAGATGCCTAAATAGATACAATAATAGGTATCTATATATAGGTACAATAAGAGATTAACAGCAATAGCAAAATACAATTGTAACAGTACAGTAATAAAAGATATATGGATGTGGTCTCTTTTTCAAAATATCTTACTTTACTGTATTTACCCTTCTTCTTATAATGATGTGAAAAGGTAAAATGCCTGTGTGATGAGATGAAGTGATATGAAAAATGTAGGAACTGTGATGCAGTGTTAAGCTACTCTGGACCTTCCAACAATTTGTGAGGAAGAGAACCACCTGCTTCTGGACCACAGTTGACCATGGGGAACTGAAATTGTAGAAAATAAAATCATGGGTAAGGAGGAACTACTGTACTATCATTTGAACATTTTTCCTGTCTATAGTAACTGATATTTAATTAGTACTTTATGCTTTAGAAATTGCTTTTATCTGCCTAAACCCAGCAGGAGAAGAGAAATCATAAAGATCAGAGCAGAAATCAATGAAATAGAAACCCAAAAAACAATAGAACAAATCAATGAAACTAGGAGGTGGTTCTTTGAAAGAATTAATAAGATTGATAAATCCCCTGGCCAGACTTATCAAAAAGAAAAGAGAAAGGACTCAAATAAATAAAATCATGAATGAAAGAGGAGAGATCACAACTAACACCAAAGAAATACAAACAATTATAAGAACATATTATGAGCAACTCTATGCCAACAAATTTGACAATATGGAAGAAATGGATGCATTCCTAGAGGCATATAAACTACCACAACTGAACCAGGAAGAAATAGAAAACCTGAACAGACCTATAACCAGTAAGGAGATTGAAACAGTCATCAAAAATCTCCCAACAAACAAAAGCCCAGGGCCAGACAGCTTGCCAGGGGAATGCTACTAAACATTTAAAGAAGAATTAATTCCTATTCTCCTGAAACTGTTCCAAAAAATAGAAATGGAAGGAAAACTTCCAAACTCACTTTATGAGGCCAGCATCACCTTGATCCCAAAACCAGACAAGGATCCCATCAAAAAAAAGAGAATTACAGACCAATATCCTTGATGAACACAGATGCAAAAATTCTCACCAAAATACCAGCCAATAGGATCCAACAGTATATTAAAAGGATTATTCATCACAACCAAATGGGATTTATTCCAGGGTTGCAAGGTTGGTTCAACTCCACAAATCAATCAATGTGATACAACACATTAATAAAAGAAAGA
Organism: Mustela erminea; assembly: GCF_009829155.1. Lineage (NCBI taxonomy): Eukaryota > Metazoa > Chordata > Mammalia > Carnivora > Mustelidae > Mustela > Mustela erminea. The sequence goes on along the minus strand of NC_045629.1, from coordinate 44,541,989 downwards.
ACAAGAACCATATGATACTCTCAATAGATGCTGAAAAAGCACTTGACAAAATACAGCATCCCTTCCTTATCAAAACTCTTCAAAGTATAGTGATAGAGGGCACATACCTCAATATTATCAAAGCCATCTATGAAAAACCCACCGCAAACATCATCCTCAATGGAGAAAAACTGAGAGCTTTTCTGCTAAGGTCAGGAACATTGCAGGGATGTCCATTATCACCATTGCTATTCAACATAGTACTAGAAGTCCTAGCCTCAGCAATAAGACAACAAAAAGAAATTAAAGGCATCCAAATCAGCAAAGAAGAAGCCAAACGATCACTCTTTGTAGATGATATGATATGTGGAAAACTCAAAAAACTTCACTCCAAATCTGCTAGAACTCATACAGGAATTCAGTAAAGTGTCAGGATATAAAATCAATGCACAGAAATCAGTTGCATTTCTTTACACCAACAATAAGAAAGAAGAAAGAGAAATTAAGGAGCCAATCCCATTTACAATTGCACCCCAAACTATAAGATACCTAGGAATAAACCTAACCAAAGAGGCTAAGAATCTATACTCAGAAAACCATAAAGTACTCGTGAAAGAAATTGAGGAAGACACAAAGAAATGGAAAAATGTTCCATGCTAATGGATTGGAAGAACAAATATTGTGAAAATGTCTATGCTACCTAAAGCAATCTATATATTTAATGCAATCCCTATCAAAATCCATCCATTTTTTTCGAAGAAATGGAACAAATAATCCTAAAATTTATATGGAACCAGAAAAGACCTCGAATAGCCAAAGGAATATTGAAAAAGAAAGCCAAAGTTGGTGGCATCACAATTCCGGACTTCAAGCTCTATTACATAGCTGTCATCATCAAGACAGTACAGTACTGGCACAAAAACAGACACATAGATCAATGGAACAGAATAGAGAGCCCAGAAATAGAACCTCAACTCTATGGTCAACTAATCTTCAACAAAGCAGGAAAAAATGTCCAATGGAAAAAAGACAGCCTCTTTAACAAATGGTGTTGGGAAAATTGGACAACCACATGCAGAAAAATAAAATTGGACCATTTCCTTACACCACACATGAAAATAGAATCAAAATGGATGAAGGACCTCAATGTGAGAAAGGAATCCATCAAAATCCTTGAGGAGAACACAGGCAGCAACCTCTTCGACCTCAGCTGCAGCAACGTCTTCCTAGGAACATCACCAAAGGCAAGGGAAGCAAGGGCAAAAATGAACTATTGGGACTTCATCCAGATCAAAAGCTTTTGCACAGCAAAGGAAACAGTTAACCAAACCAAAAGACAACTGACAGAATGGGAGAAGATATTTGCAAATGACATATCAGATAAAGGGCTAGTATCCAAATCTATAAAGAGTTTAGCAAACTCAACACCCAAAGAACAAATAATCCAATCAAGTAATAGGCAGAGGACATAAACAGACATTTCTGCAAAGAAGACATCCAGATGGCCAAGAGATACATGAAAAGGTGCTCCACATGACTCGGCATCAGGGAAATATAAATCAAAACCACAATGAAATACCACCTCACACCAGTCAGAATGGCTAAAATTAACAAGTCAGGAAATGATAGATGCTAGCAAGGATGCAGAAAAAGGGGAACCCTCCTACACTGTTGGTGGGAATGCAAGCTGGTGCAACCACTTTGGAAAACATCATGGAGGTTCCTCAAAAAGTTGAAAATAGAGCTATCTTATGACCCAGCAATTGCACTACTGGGTATTTACCCTAAAGATACAAACGTAGTGATCCGAAGGGACACGTGCACCCGAATGTTTATAGCAGCAATGTCCACAATAGCCAAACTATGGAAAGAACCTAGATGTCCATCAACAGATGAATGGATAAAGAAGATGTGGTATATATATATACAATGGAATACCATGCAGCCACCAAAAGAAATGAAATCTTGCCATTTGCGACAACGTGGATAGAATTAGAGGGTATTATACTTAGCGAAATAAGTCAATTGGAGAAAGACAACTATCATATGATCTCCCTGGTATGAGGAAATGGAGATGCAATGTGGGGGGTTTGAGAGGTAGGAAAAGAATAAAGGAAACAAAATGGGATCGGGAGGGAGGCAAACCATAACAGACTCTTGATGTCACAAAACAAACCGAGGGGGGCTGAGAGCAGGGGGTAAGGGAGAGGGTGATGGTGTTATGGACATTGGGGAGGGTATGTGCTATGGTGAGTGCTGGAAGTATGTAAAACTGGTGATTCAAGATCTATACCCCTGGGGCTAATAGTACATTATATGTTTATTTAAAAATTAAAAAATAGATTAAAAGTCACTTATGGTTTGTCTCCCTCCACGGGGGTGTGGTGCAAAAATAATGAATACTGTTATGCTGGGAAAAAATAAATAAATAAATAAATAAATAAAATTTAAAAAATAAAAATAATTAAAAAAAGAAATCACTTTCATCTTTATATCTCATTTAAATCTGACAGCAATCTCTAAAAAGATATTATTTTCACCATTTTCAGATGAAGAAACTATGACTTACAGAGGTTAGGTCAATTTTTCCTCAGCCACATAAATAAGCTGCAAAGCTAGGACCCCAACCCAGGTCCTCTGACTTTAAATCATGTGCCTTTGTGACTGTATTACTCAACTTTAGACTCTTTGGTGATGCTTCAGTGATATAATGATAGATTACTGTCAAAGGCAAAACCTCCAAAAATTAATTTCCTGTTCCTTCCAGTGTGAGAACCACATCTTAGGTTAGAATGAGGGCAATATGACATGCCAAGTTGTACTATTTCTTTTTCAAAATGGTCACAAGCCATCCTTTTAATTATTCACTCTAGATTCTTGTCCATAAACTCAGTGACCTGTTGTTTGTGGTCTGATTCTTTTTTTTTTTTAAGTCAAAACTACATTTTCAATATTACAACCTTCTGACACGTTCCCTGCACTCCAAAATTGCCACAAGATCACCAACTCCTACTCAAGTTTCTTTTTAAGTTCAGATCTCATTATGTTATATATATATATGCTATTAAAGCTTTAAAACATCCATAATTACTTGCTCCATGCCTCCATCAAAGACAACAATTTAAATTTCTTTAAAAAATTTGAAAATACTAGGCTGAGAACAGAATGCTAGGACCTCTGTGACTTTTCTAGAATGCAAGAATAGAGCAGGACTCCCTAGTAGGTATATCAGAATCCACACGTGGGAAGTTGGGGAATGTATAAGGCTAAAAAAGCATTTTACATTTCATAATTTTAGGTTGGAAAAAATAATGGGCCTCCCATTATAAACTTCAGTAACTTCAGGAATTTCCAAGTTTATTGATTAGGACCGAAGATTTTGAAAATTTAAGACATCTTGCCTGAGTTAATAATCTTCTATTAGGATCCTTGGATATAACTGGGCAGCTAAATAAAATTCCAGTTTATAACTTTTTTCTTGTTGATGGGATTTCATTAGAGAATTTACCACGTTTCACTCAAGTCCAGGTAGTCTATTGCCTCTTTCTGATTTCTGAGACTCCTTTTTTAAACACTTTCTTCATTTGGTTTCCAGGAAACCATACCCAACTTGGTTTTCCTCTTACATTTCTGGCTGCTTCTTTCCCCTCTTCATTCCTTGACATCTGAATTTTGAAGCATGCCAGAACTCCATCTTTGGATCTCTTCTTTCTTCTAGCCACACCTACTCCTAGATTGTCTCATCTAGACTCATTGCTTAGCTAGCCTCGGCATGCTACTGCCTGCAGCCCGAATCTCCCATAAACATCAGGTCTGAATATCTGTCTACTTGAGATCTCCATCTGAATCTCTAATAAGATTTCCAGACTTAATGTGTCAAATACAAAGGTTCTGATAACTGTCCTACCTCCACCATCACCACAAACTCACTCTTTCTACAGCCTTCCTACATTAAGACATGACAACTCATTCTTCAAGAAACAAAAATTCCATCCTTCCATTCCCTCAGGCTAAAAATCTGATTTTCAAAAATCAGAATTCTGCTCACTTACATCTACTCTTTAAATAGTTCTAACAGCAATTTTCTCAGCAATATCATTCCCTAGTTTTTGTAGGATTCTGAGACACGTGGGCCAAAATTCCTGAACTAACTTAGAACATACAAGTCCTACCTTCCTCTACTTGGACTTCAGTTTCCTCTTAGTATTTTTTTCTATCCAAGGATCATTCCATTAAACAGAAAAGACAAACACTTAAGCTGTCCTTTTTTTCTCATTCCTCTGTCTATATATGCCACTTACTACAAGGAGAAGGCCTGCCTGGCTTGTTCTTCTCTCCCCCAAAACTTGAACTTCTTTTTCATGGTTGCTAGAATATCCTAAATGCCAAAGTTTATTCAGGCATTAGTCTTTCTAAAATTACTATAAGCACAGGCCACTTACACTTTCATTTTTTGTTATACCCTCTGTTTTCCATCTTATATTTATCCTTTTTTAAAAATTAAGTCACTATATTGTCTGTTTCTAGTAATTTTTTTTCCTCTGAGGATAAATGCAACTTCATAGAAAAATTACATTTATGAGAGTACATACTGAATGTCTGTGTCTCTCCCACAATTCATCTGTCACAACCTAGCCCCCACTGTGTTAGAGTTTAGAGACGAGGCCTTAGGGAGATGATTAGATCATGGAGGTGGAACCCTCATGAATGGGATTAGTACTCTTATAAAAGAGACCCTAGAGAGCTCCTTTTCCCCTTCTGCCATGTGAGAAGACAGCAAGAAGATGGCTGTTTATGAATTAGGAAGTGGGCTCTCATCAGTGAATCTATTTGTGCCTGATCTTGAACTTCCCAGCCTCCAGAACTGTGAGAAATAAATGTTTGTGGCTTAAGCCATCCCATCTACATAGTATTTTGCTATAGCTGCCTGAATGGACTAAGAGAGCTATGTGACTTTAAGCCATGTTCAACACTTCAATTTACATTATCATTAGGCTCCTCAACTATAGCAATTGAAGATTTTATGTCAGAATTAATAGTCTCATGAGAAATAAAAACAAGTTATACCATAACAAAAACTTCCAAAGAAATTTGAAAAAGATACCAAACCTTTTTATTGCCATTAACATAAAGAATAAATTAAGCTTATTAAAAAATAAATACATGAAAGAATTATTTATGGATGTTTTAAAGTCATTCCTAGTGACCAATTATCACACTTGTGTTTAGGACGTAGCCAGATCTCTGCTGAGATGTTCTAAATTCAAAACATCCAAAAATTTTTAAATTAGTGATACTGACTCTTTTAAGTGTATCTTTGTTTAAATGGAATGTCTTCTGAGACTACCCAATTTTTCAAGATATATTGGATAACACACACAGATAAAAACTATATATTTTTTCTGTTGCATTTGGACCAGTCTGTATACAAGAGCATAGCATATCATCAGATGATTGTCCTGTACATATACAAATGCATGGCAGATGGTCATGTGAGTCACTTCCACCAAAGACCTCTCCCTGAGGTCAGGCAGTACTAGTCATTCTCTAGCACAGTCTCTCATGTCAGCAGTCTTCGAGCTGTCTCCTAAAGTAACTTCAAAAAACTATGTATCCCCTCACATCTTTTAAATTGAAATCTAAAATTTTCATCATCCATATCAAAATATATTTGCAGTAAATAGGAAAAAAACCTTTAAAATGTTATAAGCTAAAATATAGTGAAGACTGAATGTTTGATCTCAGAGTAAATAATTTATTGTACTATGTGACAAAATAGACTTTTACTACCTTATGCAATAACATGCTAAATCCAAAAGAAATCATGTATAACTTTTATCTGTGGGTATTAACAAATGTATCTTGCAAAACTGAACAGTCCCAGAAAATACTCCATTTAAGAGATTAAATATACATTTAGAAGATTCAGAACGACTAATCTACAGCATTTTTAGTGCTCTGAATTCAGAACATCCCAGGACAGATCCAGGTCTACCCTAAACAGAAACATGAACAAAATGGGGAAAGACAAAAAGCCCCACCAAGTTGAGAGATCTTTATTAATCTTTAAAGGAGTCTTTTCCAAAATTAAATTTTCCTAATATTACTTTGGCCACAAGGAGTTTAACACCCTGGCATAATCCAGCACAATAAGATTCTACTAAGGGATAAATATGAGTGCAGGTTAGTTCTCAAGGAGCTTTAAAAAAAATGGAAGCATTGTAAGGGATGAAAACTGAGTTCCTTAAAACTATCTGCACACATATACCCTTTGGAACATCAACATATACTCCCAGGTATACGCACAAGTTTGAAGGCTACCGTCTTAAGTTCTTAAACAGAGGAGTGTGTGGGCCCATAGTCCCTCATCATCCCATCCCATTACTGTTATTTTAGAAATGGTCTTCCCAGTTCGACAAGAGTACAGGCCTTATGTACACAGCCTCTTTTATATAGAAATGTTGCTGAGTTCTTCTTCCTAAGGAAGCCAGTAAAGATAAGACCAATTTTAAGGGCCAATAGAGTTGGACCATCCCAATTCATTCATTTAGGAGAGAGATTTGGTAAACTTATGACCTAAAGAGTTTGGATTTCAAATATTCTGGCCAACCAGTTCCCATGAAAAATCTTGTATTTTTCATACGGTAAGGGTAACCCAACTTTCAACTGAGTAGTCACTTGTTCTCATAGGACAGTCTAGAATTTTTATACCCTGAGATAAAGAAGAAAAGCAACTTCTAGAATTTTCTCTTGGGGGTATGGTATCATAGGACAACAGATTCCTTTGTAGAATTTTTCTTACCTTGGGTGTGTGGATATAGGTGTGTGTATATTATGCTATGTGTTGTGTCTATGTGTGAGAAAGAGAGAGAAAGGATGAGGATGAATAAGACCAAAGGAGATGTCTAGGTGACTTTGGAAGTGAGAGTGTGCTAAGAAAAAGTTACCACCTCGCTTTGCAATAAGAGAAAGAATGATGAGAGATGTCACTCTAAAGAGAAATGACACCAGCAGAGGGTGTGAAGTGAGGTTTCAATTAGGCCAGATTTGCAGCCTCTTTTAAAGTTTTTGTAAAATGTAAACTTCTATAAGCAATGCGTGAATTATCCTTTCAAACCAAAAGCAGTCTATAGGGAATCAGGAGTCAAACCATTGGATTAAAACCTGGTGATTCACAGACCTGTACCCCTGGGGATAAAAATATATGTTTATAAAAAATAAAAAATAAATAAAAAATTAAAAAAATTTTTAAAAAGCCATAAAATCAGTACAAAGAATCAAAACAAAGATGCCACATTTTCATTAAAAAATTTGGTTAAATGGGTGCAGACACATTGTGAGTATTGAGGTGGGTTCCCTGACACTAAGTTCTAAACTTACTACCTGGCAGTCATATAGAACAGGAGGAATGAAATAAAAAAGACAATCCCACTCCTTTCCTAAATCTTCTACAGAAGCTACTATTGCCTAGCAAGGCGAGTGAAGAACCAAACTTCCCAAAAGCATGACCACTTACATATCAAAAGTGTGAAACTCAACACATTTTCTTAAAATATTAATCCTAAAAGGGACTGGAATAAAGCAGGGAAAAACAAACTTAAGAGCTGTGTGATATTGTTTAGGTTTCTTATATTCTCTGAGTTGTAGGTTCTTCATCCATAAAATGATCTAGCTTATGTCATAGGGTTGATGTGATGATTAGTTTACATTACCCCACATGTAGCTCTTACTGCAGAGTGAATAACGTAGGTTAAATACTCAATAAATGGAAGCTACTGCCGTTATTATTCAGGAGACATAATTTCAAATCCTATCTTTTCTACTAAGCAGTTGTGTAACTTTGAGTAAGTTATTTAACCTTTCTTGAGCCTCCATCACATACCCTTTAATAATTCTAAGGGATTAGGGTGCCTGGGTGGCTCAGTTGCTTGAGTGTCTGACTCTTGGTTTTGGCTCAGGTCATCATCTCAGGGTTGTGAGATCAAGTCCTATGCCAAGCTCCATGCTCAGTGGGGAGTCTGCTTGAGATTCTCATTCTCTCTCTCCCAACGCACACATGGGCACATGTGCTCTCTCACTCTCTCTAAAAATAAATGAGTAAATCTTTTTAAAAAAATACTCCAAAGGATTGCTATAAGGTTAACAGCACATGAGAAAGCCCTTAGCACACATCCAGGCACATAGCAGGCATTCATGCCCTAAGACCATTTTTCTTCTGCTTCAATGACTACTTCTTACTTATAAACAGACAACACTCAACAACCTGATAAGTGGTAAATAAAGATATTTTCACTGAACACTAAAAGCACAAGCTTTAAAAGACAAACTGAACTCCTGCTGAATTTAAAACTTACATTCTTTGTAAGATACCCATTTGGAAAGGGAAAAGGCAAGCCCCGGGCTGAAAGAAAACATTTGCAATACATGTACCTGACAAAAGACTTGTATCCAAAATAAATTTTTAAAAAATAAAATTTTTTCAACTAAATAATTGGAAAAACAACCCACTAAAAACAGGCAAAAGTAAATTTGATCTCTTTACAAAACCAAACATGAGGATGGAACATAAGTACATAAACAGATATTCAGCATCATTAGGGAAATGCAAACTAAAACCACAATAAGACACCATTACACCATTAGACCAGCTAAAATTTTGGAAGGGTGACATTACCAAGAATGTGGGGCAACTGGAACTCTCATACGCTGCTGCTGGGAACGCAAAATGACAGAACCACTAGAAACAGTCTGGAGCTTCTTCTAAAGTACAGCACATGTTTCTCACATCAAACAATTCTACCCTTAATATTTACCCAGAGAATTTTTTTAAATTACTACACAAATGTTTACAGAACCTTTGTTCATAATAGCCAAAGCCTTTGCGTTGTTTGTACATGCAAATGTCCATCAAAGGCTAAAGCAGATAAACAAGTTTTGGTCCATCAATACAGTGAAATACTACTATTCAGCAACAAAAAAGGAACTATTGACACATATACCATCATGGATAAATCTCTAAAACATTAAAGTGGCCCAAAAAAGCTGGACATAAAAACAATAAATACATAAGATTTTATTTATAAGAAATTCTAGAAGGACTAATCTAGGGGATGGTGATAGAAAGCAAGACAGTTGCCTGGGACCTGGAGTAGGAGGGCATGAAGAAAATCTTGGGGGTGAAGGAAGTATTCTATATCCTGTGAGCACATTTGTCAAAATTCATCAAACTACTGTAAAATGGATGTATTCTAGTTGTATATACATTACATGTTAACAAAGGTGATTTTTAAAAGTTCACATGCTTTATCCAAGATGCCAAAATCCAAAAGCTCAGAAAGTCAAAAGGTTCTTGTAAGTGCAACACTGATCTGACTTGGCCTGATTCCAAGAGATTTGAAGTCTGTATTTATCCTATTGAGTGATACTGTTCGTGCATTAAACTGCAAATAATCAGAGTGCTTCCTCAGATCTTGCCTTTCTAAAATCTGGATATTCTGAATTCAGAAACAGACACTTTCCTCAGGGTTTTAGATGAAGAATTTAGAGATTGCTTTCCTTGTCCTAGGAAAACGAGGAAGAAAGGAACAGGACGGAAGGATGGAGAAAAGGAAGGAAAAGGAAAGAGTGTGTTCCGGGTGCGGCCCAATCTTTCATGCCGAAGTGTTTTCATCTTTGCCCTTCTGCAGGAGTGGTACCTGCTCTGCTCTCTGGTGACAGCCATCAAATGATTCCTCCCGTCCTCTCCTCATACCTGAGCCATAAAATATTATCTAATTGATCAGGTTTCTTTAAAAGATTCTGAGCATTCCCTTTTTAGAATTTGGTTCCAAAGGCAAGCACTGCAGGGCCCCTTTATCATTCCTGTCTCAGAATTAAGAACCTGGGGGAGAAAAAGGGAGGGGGGAAGATGAAAGAAAAACTATTTTGAGAATTTGCCAAATGGTGAATTTGTGTCTCCCCCAGCCTTTCCACAGAGGGTTGGTTTGAAGCTAAACACTTCAAAGCTCTTTTGATATGTTTTCTCCTCTTCCATATATTCCCCCACCACAGAGAAATGGAGAAAAGATCCATATTTTGTTGTGGGGCCTTGGAATTAATTTAAAGCAAATATTTCTCCTAAAATGTTTCAATCCACAAAATGAGATTGTTTTTCAAGCTTTTATTTTACTTACTCTGTTTCCAACATGTTCTAGTGGCAGCCTCATGTGTAAACTATTGTGAACATATTAAATTAGAAACACATTTTTTATTGTTATCTTTACCTCTCCAACTTTTAGTCTTCCCTAAAATATCTTGTGACCTCTGTGGTACCACAAACCTGTCACATAAATTTTATGTCCTTTCCTCCTTAATTAGCCATGGTTACAGAGCAGCAATTATGTAGTACAGAATAGAGAAATCTCAGTGCTTCCTATGAGAAAGGGTTAAACAGACAAGTATTTGGATCAGATTCCCCTAACACCTTTGGATTAATTGGATTTGAGGCTAAAAATAAATTACCCAATAGGTTAAAATGAGGTAATGTTGAAAGAACTGCGTGAAAAGAACTACAAAAAATGCAAGAGCTTCACCCTAAGTATCCAAGAGCACCTTGCAGAGGAAGAAGAAAACAGGTTATGCTTCTTAACTTGATGAACAGGCTTCAGAACATTTGACGTGTTATTCCTGAGACAGGGACTAAAAACAGTAATACTATTATCCCTTATAGCATGGGGTAAGGAGATTTACAAAATAGAAAAGGAAAAGTGTTCCTACTCCTCCTGGGAGATGAACTAAGCAAATAAATGTACGTGGTGGGGCAGGAAGGGGATGGATGGCTTGGGGATATCAGTTTGAGGGGGGAAATCCATGCTCTATCTCCCTCTTGCAGACTCACTATGATTATCAGCATGTCAAAGGCTCTCAAAAGTCTTGCAATAAAGATACTTACTTATATCTATTTTAAGCACAATTTCCCAAATTTACTTGACCATGAAATGCTTTGTACATCCACTAACCACTTGCAGAACTGGGGTTCCTTAGAACACATCTGAGGAAAGTGTTCTAGGACTGTTGTTTTCTCATGTTTTGGTGTTACTGTTCAACAGATGAAAATAAATGTTCCAGGTTTCATCCACAAGTTCAAAGTCATAGGAGAGGGCACGTGACTTTGTTCTTCTAGTTCTTGTGCTTTTTTGGAAGGGCAAGTCTCCCCCTAGGATTCTTCAAGCATGTTTGCTGGTGACTGAGCTTGGCTACACCTCAATGCAAGCATCAATATTGGTCTATGATAAATCTCTTAACTTTGGCCACCACAGCTGGACTTGCTACAGAGAATAGAAGAGGGGTTATGTGTGGGGGCTCTAGTGCTGGCCTGGCATGGAATGCTCTGTTGCATGTTACTCATCATCTGTGTGCCTCAAGTTTCTTCATCTGTATAATGGGGTGATAACACAACCATCTACCTTATCAGGTTTCTGTGAAAATAAAATGAGTTAACACTGAATTTTAGAATAGCTTTTGGCACATGGTTTGTGGAAGAAAGGAATGAACAAAAGAAGAAAAATGGGAGAGAGGAAGAGAGAGAGAGAGAGAGAGAGAAGAAGGAAAAGAATCACAGACCATGTTCAGAGTTCTGGACATCCAGGGACCAAGCACATAGGGACCAAAGTCATGGGGAGAAATGGAGCATCTCTTTACCAACAGCAGGGGACCCCAAGATACTCGGGGCAAGTTCTCTGCTAAGGTGGGCTGGGGCCGAGGCTTGAACACCTAAGAGGGGGCTCCTCCTCCCTTTCTCACACACCCAAAGTATTTTTGCCAATAAAGCAGATATGCCTGTCCTACCAGCTGAGGCACAGACACAGAGGGATGGGGGAACTTAGCCAGACCTATGCAGAGCACTAAACCCAATCAGACATACTCTCCTCTGGAGAACAGAAGAAAAATACCTCATAAATATGAAAGAGATGCCCCACAGATGGAAGAGAAGGGAGACCAAGTATGTACCCTCTCCCCAGGACTCCAGTTTAGGATTTACACAGTGGAATACTAACTACAAAGAAAACATGATACCTTGCACACTAATTCTGCAAGCATTTAATCTCTAATCTATTTACATAATCTATAAGAATAACACAAAGATATTTACCAATATTTACAAAAACAAAAAAATGTATTTCTACAAAATTACCTTTTAAAACTGGAAATGTCCCCAAATCCTCAATATCTGCACAGCTACAACAGTACTCCTTACTGTTCTGGAAGTGCTGGAAAATCCCAGGTGGACGAGGAGGGGAAGAGAAGGTAGGGAGTTTTCATACAGTGAGTGCCTCAGGGTCCCCTGATAGAGCTGCTGCTGGGCCTATTTCTGCCAGCCCAACAGCCAACTCACTCCATTACCCCCTGGTGAGATGCATCTCTCTTCTTCCCTGGGCCTTGTTTTTCCACTATCCTGGTTGTTGCCTTCTAACATCATTTGAGGCACTTCTTCAGCCTTAGTGCCTGCAGCTCACCAAATGGATGTGGTGGAGGAAGGAAGGAAGAAATGGGCATTAAGGAACAGAAGAATAAAACACTGAATGTTGGTAGACTAGTAAATTCCCATGTTGCTGGTAAACTCACCACCATCCCTCTTACTTCCCATCCATAGCTGGTTTTGTGCCACTTATCTGGCATTAAAAAATCACAACTCACAAATAGAAAATTGCTAGATATTCCCAAATCCAGTAGATGGATTCTCAGGAATATTCCCCATGATGACTAGGAATCCTCTCTAATATTTAACAGGGCAGGGTTTCTAAATGCACTGACCTTGATTGTTCTTTTCTTATTCAAATTAACAATTGCCTTAAAGGATCCCAGAAAATAGAAAACCCTTGCCTTCATTGCCAAGAGTCACCATTGGGCCACTCTATACATTTTCTATGCTGAGGATACATGTTCTAGTCTCAGATGTGCCAATGAGAGTCAATGATTCATAACCAAGTCCATGGCCCTCAGACCCCTACCATGTTCAAGTGGTCGGCCAATCAATACTGACTGGCTCAGTTGTGCCTTGAAGAACTGACTACGGCCTTGGGTTCCTTGTGATTAGGTAAAGCTAGCTTTGGCACATTGTGTCCAGATGTTAAGAGCTAGATACAGTTCTCAAGCCAAGAAATGGCTGTGGGTGTCCAGAGTAGGTCATCCATGTACAGTCTGGGTATGGGCTCCCAGTCAAGCTGGCTTTATACTGTGGGGTAAAGCCCTTTCATTTCCTACATCCTCGGTGAAGAAGATTTTCATCCAAAGAGGCCTGGGAATCTCAGGTTAACTGCCATTAGATTCCTTCATCACAACTCAAAGGGATTTAGTTGTGTTGGGATCCCTCACTGGGTAAAAATGCAGTTCAGGAGTGCCAGAGGGGCTGAGTCTCTGGGGCAGGAGGTGTGTCTCTACTCAGGCCTGGAAGAGTCCTGCCATGCTGTGGCACTTACTCCTGAAGGATGGGTATAAAGAGCAATGGGTAAGGCTAGACCTTCTGGCACTGCAGCCACAAGAGGGGCTAGAGCAAAGCCCTCCGTCATTAGATAGTGAAGAAAGACAATCGTCCTATCACATTGGACACCAGGTTCTCTCACTCTGCTAGACCTAGATCATATCTTCTGCAACTCTCAGTTTAAAATCACAGATCTAAGCAGGCCCCAGGAGTACTAAACAGGATTGGTTTGGGCATGCACCATCTACTGGATCTGACCTAGTCACCTTCCCTCAAGTGACACCCACGTGCCTTACCCTAACTCTTCTATATGATTTCAAGGTCATTAACTTTTCTGTCAGAATGGACACTTAGAGATTGTATGGTGATATCTCCTCCGATACTGTGAAGTAGCTGGAGTTGCTCTCACCAAAAAAAGGAAATACCAAAACTATTATCTGAAAGATTTTCCCTCCCCATTCCAGTGTAATATCCTATTATTAAAGGCTTTGAGCCCTTCCTCTTTCGAATTACATGAAAAAGCAATTTCAATAGGGTAGACCATCTCAGATCATCTGACAAATGTAATTGTCTCCTATTGGCAGGTACAATATCCTACTCAACAATGTATCTTCAGCCCATCACACAATGACTAGCACATACTAGCATATATGCTGTTACCGTATTTGGCAAATAAATGAATGTTATTTTTTCTGACATATTTTTATTCAGGTCCTCTAAGAATGAGCATAAACTTTTTTGCATAAACCTTTATACTTCTCTTGCCAAGGTTCATGAAGAGTCTCTGCCCATCTAAGTTTGGTTTGTCTTCTGAATTCTAATTAATTACATTATCATGTTAGTTACTAACTCTAGCCTCTTCCTTCACTACCACCTCCAATTACTCATTCTGAGTAAAGTCTAAAGTCTCAAATAAGACTTCTCAATAGGTCTCAAATCTGTCCACTTCTTTCCATCTGCTGTGTCACCAGCACCTTCATTTCTTTCCTGGGATCCTGCAAAAATGTCCTAACTAGATTCCCTGCTTCTAGTATTACAATCTTGTTCAAAGTACAAATCTGGCCATGTTACTCTTATGCTTAAAATACTCCCATAAGAGAAAGATACTGGGGTCTCTGGGAACATGGTAACCTGAGTAAAGTCCCCACCCATCTCAGCACTCCCAGAATGAACTGATTGCTTCTCCAGCAGCAGGCAGGTGCTGAGACCTGAGAGAGAAAGCTGGAATCTGAACAAGTACCTTCAGACAGAACTGATACAGGATTCCCTTCCCATGGGGCTGAACATCCACAGCAGAACAGGGTTGGTAGCTAGAACCTATGGGTACCGAGGAAGAACTTCTGAGCCAGGGATTTGCAGAATCCAGCTATACCCTCCATTTCCTCAAAGGTGACTTCACATGCTTGTGCTAGACCTTTCAGGCCATCCCAAGGCCATGACAAGGAAGAAAGTTGAATAAACCTTCCCTTCTCCTGAGCTGGATGAGTAAAGGAAGACCACAGGAGTTCCTCTCTCTCAGGTCTCTCATCAGAATGCTGACACCTGGGGCACCTGGGTGGCTCAGTGAGTTAAGCCTCTGCCTTCCTCTCAGGTCATTATCTCAGGGTCCTGGGATCAGGCACATCCGGCTCTCTGCTCAGCAGAAGTCTGCTTCCCCCTCTCTCTCTGACTGCCTCTCTGCCTACTTGTGACCTCTCTGTCTGTCAAATAAATAAATAAAATCTTAAAAAAAAAAAAAGAATGCTGACACCTGCCTTTATACTACAACCTATAGGACCATAAATTCTTGTGCTTCTCACCTCCTATAGGATTCTCGCCATTAAGGACACTTCAACAACCTTAAGCTTTAAGGGAAAGCTTAAAACCCATCTAAGAGGTCCTAGGAACCAGAGAGAAAGATCAGGTAGAATAACCAAAATGAGTTCTCAGTAAAATAGAACTGCTGGAGAAAACAGATGGAAACCTGAATAGAAAATAAAATTACCAAGGAGTTCTAAAGTAGTTTAAAAAGACTTGACTGACACAAAAGTAAGATCCTTAACTGGAAAATTTTATTGTTGAAATAAAGGAAAAGATGATAATTAAGACTTTAATCAGTGCTCTGAAAGAGTAAGTACAACAAACACTTCAAAGTTCTGAGCAAAAAGGTAAAAGTAATTAAAGTATCCAAGGAATAAAGATAACCTGAAAACATTAGCAGAAGAGTTAATATGAAAATAATAGCTGTTACTAAAAGAGGAAAAAGAACTGGATGGAGGAAAAAAGTTAGAAGGAATGCGATCATTCAAAAAAGAGTAATAAAAAATTTCCATAAACTGTAGAAATATCTAAATCCTCAGATGAGAAGGGTGTATATGGAGTTTCAAGCTGGATTAGCAAGAAGGATCACATATAGGCAATTAAAATTCTTGAACTTTAAGGAGAAAGTAACATCTCACAGGCATGAAAACCATTAAGAAACAAAAAACAAGTAGGGAGAGGGTGGTTGGGTTATGGATATTGGGGAGGGTAATGTGGTATGGTAACTGCTGTGGAATGTGTAAGCCTGATGATTCACAGACATGTAGCCCTGGGGCAAATAACACATTATATGTTAATAAAAATAACTTATTAATAAATAAATAACCTACCTGCTATCATGGGGGCGGGGGAGAAAATCTAACTTCTCACCCAGAACCTAGGAAGCTAAGAGTTAAGAAAAAGGATCTACAGACAACTAAATGGAAAGACTGTGAATGAAGAATTTCATACCCAGCCAAAATACTATTCCCTTGTCAGATGAATGAAAAATACTATAATACAGGAGAAGACTCCAAAAGAGTATACTATTCAAGTTCCCCATATGAGAAAAATACTTGAGAAAAAAATTAACATTCCAATAAATTAATCAGAGACTTTAAGATAGGAGACGGTAAAAACAAAAAGTATTGAGCAATAACCCTGATACATGTGCATGTGTGTAAACTTAAATCTTAATGAAAACCGTGTATCTCTTTGTGGAGTCATGTATAGTTTGTGATAAACAAGGATCACTGAAATAGAAGAGATACATTAAATAAGAAGCACTATCTCAACAAAATGTAGAAGCGAGGTTGGTGGGTGGAGAGAGGAGAGAGGAGAAGAAGGACAGAAATTAAACAGAAATTAAAAGTATTCCACAGAAGAAAATTGATCGAACAGGCTGCGGCAGTCCCAGAGGTCTTACATCTCTCATCAAGAGAAAACCTCCATGAGGAATGTAAATTGCTGACAGCCTCCAGAGGCTGGGAAAGAAGTAATTTAAAAATCAATGGCTTTATTCTAGAATAAGCTCTTGGGAATGAAATGGGGGAAACACTTCCTTTTAAGAAGAACAAAAACAATGAAATACTTAGGAGTAAGTTTAACAAAAAGTACACAAGAACTATATTAAGGAAACTAGAAATAGTATTAAAGACAGACAAGATAACCACTCTCTTGGATGGTAAAGCCTATTATCATTAAATGTCATTGCTTGCAAAATAAATATGGTTATGTGGAACAGAACATTCATACACTGCTGGTGGAAAGAGGAGGTTAACAAGCACTGGTGGAAAGCAATCTTACAACATATGTTAAAATAAACAGTATCCTTTGGCTCAATAACTCTAGTCCCAGGAAATAAAAGCACTAAAACTTAAGGACAGATGTACGAAGATACATACTGCAGCATCATTTATAGTTGCAAAAAGTTCTATAAGCAAAATGAATGTTCATAAATGGGAAACTGGCTAAATACAGTGTAATACATCTACACAATAAAATTATAAATGGCTGCCTAAAAAAATGAGCTAAGCCAAGTGACTTGGAGGGAGTTCTACACAGTACTGAGAAAAGCAAAATGCAGGAAAATGTGAATATGATGCCATTTAGAAAAAGAAAAAACAAACACCGCTCAAAAAATGTTCAGGTATATATACATATAAAATATGATCGTGTTTCCTTTATTTTGAAATACCTATTTTTTTTCACGTTATAACATCGCTTAAATGAGACTGTATCTTCTAGTCACCAAAGGCCATATGGCAGTTGTTACAGCATTGTCCTTGCCCATACATGTACATCAAAGCATGTCCATCCACATACAATGGGTGTTGGGGGTTCAAGGAACAGCCCCAAAACAACAATGGAGCACTCTTACAGGCCATATTGCATCATTAATGATCTTGGCACAGATGACAGCAATGTGTGGGAAAGCCCAGACCCCGGTGTCTATGAATTGAGAAGGACTTCCAAAGAGTCAAATTCGCATATGAAGTTCTAGGACTGTCTTACTCAATTTATTCCACATACATTTTTCTTTCATGTGCTCAAAAGAATGACTCTATATAGAGCTAAAAGAACTAATTCAATAAGTTTAGAATAAAAATTACAAGGGTTGGGGCGCCTGGGTGGCTCAGTGGGTTAAAGCCTCTGCCTTCGGCTCAGATCATGACCCCGGGATCCTGGAATTGAGCCCCAGGTCAGGCTCTCTGCTCAGCGGGGAGCCTGCTTCCCTTCCTCTCTTCTTGCCTCTCTGCCTACTTGTGATCTCTGTCTGTTAAATAAATAAATAAAATTCTGAAAAAAAATTACAAGGGTTAAGAAAGCATTGTGTCATAGTTTAATGGATAGCATTTGTTTCTTTCTATGTATAACAAGATAATTTTGTGTCTTACACTAGTGACATTTTAAAGTGAAATATGTGGTATAAATATGTATATTTTAACATCTGCACAAGATTGTATGAGTAGGGAGAAAATTGTGGATGAACATGATCAAGGATCCTAATATGGATGTATTAGTCTGGTAGGACTACCACAACAAAGTATGACAGACTGGACGGGGATGGGTAGTTTGAACAAGAGAAATTTATTTTCCCACAGTTCTGGAGGCTAGAAGTCCAAGATCAAGATGTCAGCAGAGTTCACCTCTCCTGCAGCCTCTACCTTGGCTTGTAAAAGACCTCCTCTTCACTGTGTCCTCCCATGGCCTTTCTTTCTGTTTGCACATCCCTAGTATGTTACCCCCTTTTAATAAGGACATGAGTCATACTGGATTAGGGCCCCACCATTATGACAATTTAACCTTAACTCTTGAAATGCTCTATCTCCAAATACAGTCACATTCCAAGGTACTAGGGATTGGGGCTTCAACATATAAATTTGAGGGGGACACAATTCAGTCCATAACAACAAGCTTCTTGGGGAGACTTGAGAAAAGAGACCAAGCCAAAAAAAAAAAAAAAAGGACTACACTTAAAAAAAAAAAAAAGCACATATATGCACTACATAAAATCACACATATGTGTACACAAACATAGGAAGATATAAAGTGATTTTTTAAAACATTTTAATGGTTTCTCATTGTCTCTAGGATCAAGTGCAAACTACAACACAGCTAGAGTCTGTGTTGTAGAGATGTTCTAGAGATGAGTCTTTCTCCCTCTCCAGTCTCCCCTTTCTCATACTCGGCACTTCTCTGCTCCAGAAACCTCAGATTTCGTCCACTTCCTTGGCTATTCCTGCTTGATTCACCATCCCTCTCAGAACACTCTTCTCCAAAGCACCCATTTTTGCTCCCCTCCATCTCCAAGTCTCAGCTTAGGTTTTACTTCCCTAGAAATGCCTTTCCTCCATCCGTGGCAGGTTTCTCATGGTAGTCAAACTCCAACAAAATAGTGTGGCTTCTTTTTTTTTTTTTTTTTTTTAAGATATTATTTATTTATTTGACAGAGAGAGATCACAAGCAGGCAAAGAGGCAGGCGGAGAGAGGGGAAAGCAGGCTCCCCGCTGAGCGGAGAGCCTGATGCAGGGCTCGATCCCAGGACACTGAGATCATGACCTGAGCTGAAGGCAGAGGCTAACACATTGAGCCACCCAGGTGCCCCAATAGTGTGGCTTCTTGATAAAATGCAGAAACCCTGCTTTCACCTCACAGCTGCTGAATCAGACTACCCCACTGATGGCAAGGATGGGGTGAAAATCCTTCTACATCCTGAAGTGTTGGAATCTATGCTGTAAACAAGCTAAAGCCCCTCATTGTACCCTCCCATTACACTGTGAGCTTCTTCCTTCAAGATCCATCACAAACCTGTTTCTTTAATGCAGGAGTGGGCAAGTGTTTTCTGTATGGTCCCAGGTAAAAGTATATTTTAATCTTTGCATACCTAGAAGCAAAATCAAGGATTTTATGTAGATAACCTATGTAACGAAATAGAAAATTTTCACAAATTTTTAAGAAAACTCAAAATATCACAAAATATAATTTTTTATAATAAAATATAATTTTTATATAAAATTTTATAAATTTTTATAATTTTTTATAATATACAAATGAGAAGAGTGGAATTTCTTTTTTATTTTATTTTATTTTATTTATTTATTTGAAAGAGAGAAATCACAAGTAGGCAGAGAGGCAGGCAGAGAGAGAGGAAGGGAAGCAGGCTCCCCGCTGAGCAGAGAGCCCGATGTGGGACTCGATCCCAGGACCCTGAGATCATGACCTGAGCCGAAGGCAGCGGCTTAACCCACTGAGCCACCCAGGCGTCCCGAAGAGTGGAATTTCTTATTGGGGTAATATTGAACTTAATTAGGGCCAAAGTTCTTGTTTTCTAACATTACAGTAGAAATGTAGCTTCACTCTGTAAAGCTTTCTTTTGCTCCTCGGTAGCACAGTATTTGAGTGGTCATAAGTCACATCGCTTTGAAAAAAAGTATTACAAGTTACCTTTATGGATCATCACACACACACACACACTTCACCAATACATTTTAAATGTCAATAAATCTATTCAAATAGACTCTAGAATTTCACTGTTCCTTTACTTGTATGCCTTCTCTACTCTTGATAGTCAATTCACTTCCCTATCTTTCCTTGGATAAAACAAAGGCAAATGCTTATAGTCGATATATTTTAAAGTCAATTTCCAAGGTAAAAATGGGCACTTTGTAGAGTTAGAACTTGAAGCCAAATACAAAAGATAACTGATTATATGTCCAAAGGAAAATGTAGAAAGTCATTCTAGGTCCTGACACTTCAAGGTAAAAAAGTGTGTTCTGATCCTCCCATATTGTACATGATTTTTCTTTGATTGTTTTCCCTATTTTCTGCACATAGAGAGCCATGGAAAAATCAAAAGTCCATTAAAAGAAAGCATGAATTCATAGAGTCAGGCAAATTGTCCTAATCCTGTGCTTCACCGAAACCAAAAACATTAATAATATAAAAGTATAAGAATTTGCATAATAAATAAAAAGATACACCTCCCTAACATGCAACTAAAAAGACAAATGACAAGCTAAAGGATTTTTAGGAAATAGATTTTTTAAAAAGACAAAAATGACAAACTAGGAAAAATATTTGCAATTTATATGTAAAAAGTCTCTAAAATTGGAGAAGAAAAAGACCTAAGCTCTATAGAAAATTTCACTCAAGATATAAATGGACAGTTCGTAGAAAAGTAAATGCAAACTGTACTTACTTATATGAAATAATGCTCAACCTCTTTAATAATAAGAGAAATGTAAATTAAAACTACAATTTGATACAATTTCTCACCTGTATTACTGGCAAAACACCAAAACTCTGACATCATACTTTGCTGGCAAGACTTTAGGGGAATAGACACTCCCATAATTTGATTGTGGGAATGCAAATTGGTATAACCCCTATGAAGGGGAATTTGACAGTATCTAATAAAATGTCATATGTGTTTTCCCTTTGACCCAGCCACCCCATCTATAGGAGTATCTCCCACAGAAAAACCGGTAAAGATATTTAAAAAAACACCCCACAAGAGTATTCATTTCAGCACTATTTGAAATAGCTAAAGCTACAAACAACCCAAATGTGTATCATAGGCTGCAGTGGAATTAACTACAGTGCATCCACCTAAAGTGGTACTAGGCAGCTATAAAAAGAATATACTTCATATACAACATATACTAACGTATAGTATTCTCTCTCAATGTGTGTGTGGGTGTGTGCATATGTGTATACACTCAAGAAACTACACAGACTCTCAAACTTTCTTGATTCATAACCTCCTTAATGTCCCAATAATTTTTCATGGTATCATTAGGCCAAAAGAAATGCCTAATAGTTCTACTTATTAATGGAACTAATTGAACTATTTCATTTACTAATGTATTAATTTGTTTGGTCCTGGAGTAAGTGGAAGGAACAGAAAAGAAATTAGATTTTTTAAATATTCCTGTTTATAGACATGTCTTTTGAACTATAAATATATCTCATGTAAATTAAAATAAAATTAAATCTTTTTAAAGCAAGTCTTGAAAATCAAAGGCAAAAAACAAGTAAATCCACATAGTTGGTGGCATTAACCACATAGGAATTATTCCAAGTTGCTTTAATTAGAAAAATTTGACTATACATACCTAGTAGGATATGCTCTAAGCAGAAAATAGTAACAATTTAAACTGATTTAAGTAATTATAATATTTATGTTACAACTGATTTTATTCTATTTGTCTATTGTGAGACAAAGCAATTGAGCAAACACGATGTTATAATTGAGAACCATAATTTTCAGTAAGGAAAGGAGCAAATACAAATGTAAAACAAATACTGATAGCCAACAGACACATGAAAACATGCTCCCATCATCACCATCATCAGGAAAATGTAAATCAAAACCACAATGTGATATCCCCTTACACAGCTCATCAAGGCTAAACAAAATCACAAGAAACAATAAGTATTGTCAAGGACATGCAGAAAAAGAAATCCTTATTAGTGTTTTTGGGAATGAAAACTGATACAACCACTGTGGAAAAGAGTATGGAGTTCCACAAAAAAAAAAAAAAATCAAAGACAGAATTATCTTATAATCCAGTAATTCTACTACTAGGTATCCCCCCAAAAAAAGAAAAACAAAAACCATTCATTCTAAAAGATATATGCACCCTATGTTTACTGCAGAATGACTCACAATAGCCAAATTACAGAAGCAATCCAAGTGTTCATCAATAGAGAGATGGACACAGATGTGACATATATATACAATGGAATATTACTCAGCCATAAGAAAGAATGAAATCTTGCCATTTGCAACAACATGGATAGATCTAGAGGGTATAATCAAAAGTGAAATAAGTGAGTCAGAGAAAAAACAAATACCCTATGATTTCACACATGTGGAATTTAAGAAACAAAACAAATGGACAAAGAAAAGAAGCAACAGATCACAGAACAGTCTCTTAACAGAGAATAAACCAATGGTTCCAGAAGGGAAGTGGGTAAGATAGATGAAGGGGAATGAGAGTACTCTTATCATGATGAGCACTGAGAAATGCATAAAACTGTTGAATCACTATACTGTAAACATGAAATTAATATAACACTGTATGCTAACTATACTGGAATTAAACATTTTCTTGAAAATGTTATCTTCTTGCGGTACTATTTGCTGAAAAGGCTTTAGAAACCATGACCTACCTCAGAAATCAGCATCTCCACACCCAGATTGGGTTCCAACTGTCATTTTCCATTAGCAGGCCCTAAGAGTCATTGGAAAAATGAGTAACTCCATGTCTGGGGCAGGAATTAGGAAAGATGAGCCTGGACTATCTTATCATTCCAGAAGACAAAAGATGCTATTAAAATCATGTCAAAAGGGGACGCCTGGGTGGCTCAGTTGGTTGGGCAGCTGCCTTCGGCTCGGGTCATGATCCCGGCGTCCTGCATCGGGCTCCTTGCTCCGCGGGGAGCCTGCTTCTCCCTCTGACTCTGCCTTCCACTCTGTCTGCCTGTGCTTGCTCTCGCTCGCTCTCTCTCTGACAAATAAATAAATAAAATCTTTAAAAAAAAAAAAAATCATGTCAAAAAAACTTGGAAGATGATCCATGAGAATGACCTCATTTCTGAATGGTAGAAGCATTCATAAAGATAATGGAGGTTTACTGTGTACATGTTAACTGTGGAGATCTACTGGAAAAGGCAATATCCAGTAGGAAGGTGTATTCCCCATTCTAGAGTTCAGAGGAAGATCTAAGTCTTCAGGTGAAGCTATGAGAATGCATGAGATTGTTTCTGGAGAATTAGAGAATGAGGAGGGATGATGACCATTCTTTTCTTGATAAATGAATGGAAACAATGAAGTCAGGGCTAATGGGAAGGGAGGGCCTATGGAATCACCAGGAGTGACCCAGCCTTCTTGTCTGCAGTGACCTCTGGGAGGACATGTGGGCACAGTGTAATGGTCAGAAAACCACACTAACAAGCAATACTGGTTGGAGAGGGAGAAGAGGATTAGGGAGAATGGTGCTAAAGAAGAAAAGGGAAGGGGTGCCCAGGTGGCTCAGTGGGTTAAAGCCTCTGCCTTCAGCTCAGGTCATGATCCCAGGGTCCTGGGATCAAGCCCCGCGTCGGACTCTCTGCTCAGCAGGGAGCCTGCTTCCTCCTCTCTCTGCCTGCCTCTCTGCCTACTTGTGATCTCTGTCTGTTAAATAAATAAAAAAAAAAAAGAAAAAGAAAAGAAAAGGGAAGAGTTTGTATCAAAAAAAGGAGAAATGAACAGTTCTTACTGATAGAGAGAGCAAGTAAAATAATGAAAAAGTCCCCTGGAGTTGGCAAGTAGTGAGTTGAGTCAGGGTGAATTTAGCACAGAGCTCAGGGAAGAAGAAAAACATGGAGATGTATAGCTTCCATCATGTCGGGAAATGACCAGAGGAGAAGCAGACAATGTCAATACAGACACAGCAACATGGGGGATAGCCAGAAAGCACAATCCTAAATGCAGGAAAAGACTTACCAGAATTTGAAAGCAATGGTTTAGAAGTATAGGTTTATAAACCCTTATCCGAAACTCCTAGGACCAGATGTGTTTCTGGATTCAAAATTTTTTAGATTTTATAAAATTAATAATGGAACATACATAGTTAATACATAACACTTCATAACCAAATACCCTAATAGTTCTGCAAACAAATATATGAGTACTAGCAAGTAGGATAAATAGCTTCATATTAAGTCAGATATATTTTTGTCACAAAGTAAGATTCAAAGAGCTTTCAGTTCTCAGTGCATTTCTTTATTTCAGAGTTGCAGACTCTGTAGCAAAGAAATGCTAAGAGCAGATATACAAGTTTCTGCTGAGCAGATGGTGAAAGGGACATTGACTGAGAAGAATAAAGGTCTAAGTGTCTAGGATGGAAAAGGGAATATGTTGGGAAGAGGGACAGCAGAATAAGGAGGATGGATGAGGAAGTCCTGGGCAATATGAAGAGAAAAGGACTCTGAGTACAGGCTTAGCATTGAAGGCAGGAGCCAAGATGCCAAGGATATGGGACACAATTGAACAGACTGGGTTTATGAAAGTTGAGTTCCAAGAAGTATCAGGATAATGAGATTAAAAGACTACATCCATTCTTACTTTCCAAATAGAAAACTGCTGAGAGGCTCTTCTGAAGTCTTTTTTTTTTAAAGATTTTATTTATTTATTTGACAGAGAGAGATCACAAGTAGGCAGAGATGCAGGCAGAGAGAGAGAGAGGAGGAAGCAGGCTCCCCGCTGAGCAGAGAGCCTGATGCGGGACTCGATCCTGGGACCCCAAGACCATGACCTGAGCCGAAGGCAGCGGCTTAACCCACTGCGCCACCCAGGTGCCCCTTCTGAAGTCTTTTGAAGGGAAGTCTGAACAAAGTTGCTAAGGGGTCCAGAAGACTTTCCAAGTGCACCCTGTCTGTGGTATCACAGCTTGTGGGAGTAGCCGGGGGACTTAAGCCTTGATATGTTTATAGCACAGGACCTCTCCTTATGTGCTCGAGGAAGAGAAGGA
The DNA here is from genome assembly GCF_009829155.1 of Mustela erminea. Lineage (NCBI taxonomy): Eukaryota > Metazoa > Chordata > Mammalia > Carnivora > Mustelidae > Mustela > Mustela erminea. The sequence continues at coordinate 44,516,753 of NC_045629.1, read as the reverse complement.
CCATCTATCTCACAAGCATCATCCAGGTCTTAGCACCTCAAAATGTGGGTGTTTGCAGCCTCAGAGCTCTGCCATCCCTTTCATGCAGACCTATAGAAAAAGGATTACCAGGTTTCTTGCCTTTCTCCCCAAAGAAGGTCATTCCTGAGAACCAGCAGTTAATGCTTTAAATGTACTTGGAGATCATAGATAAAAGGCATGTCTTAAAGTAAACACGTAATTTTATATGCATGTGGAATGCCTTTTTTCTACCATGCCTTCTAGGTTTAACAGTAGGTACAGAGATTATATTTGGCTTGTTCTAGTAATATTTAATATACTCCCACCAGGCTGGAAAGACTCTTCAGCCTCTGCCAAAGTTTTTCCTTAAAGACTCACATGCAATGAACCTCAGTGAAGGTAAGTCCCTGGCCAGGGAGGCAGGAGACCAGGCACATACTGTTTGAGGCAGAACCGGACCCCAAACACTGTCATTCCTGCACCATGCACTTCAGCAAAATGAGCAGAGATTAACAAAACATCACATTAAACCACTCAGCTCCCTTTCACAAAAGTCACGAATGGAGTGAGGGGAACACCAGGCTTTGGCTCAGACCTGTCAGGATGCCGCTGGCCAGGGTCCCTGGGGAAAGTAGGGGGTTTATGAACACCTGAGAGCAGGCATGTGAGCTGGTGTTTAAGCAGTTCCAACATATCATCAAGGGCTTCAGCCAAGTTAATGAGAACCAGAGCTCCAGACCAAAACGCTTATTTTGAAAATACCTATTTTTCAAAGATTTTGCATTTTAAATTAAACCATATGAGTAATTGTATCCTAGCTTCATAGTCTATTCTGGAAAATAAAATTCTTGTCCCCTAACTTAGGAAAAAAATCATAATTTTGCAGAAGGAAAGCAGCTAGCAGGGAGAAGAGTAGAGAGTAGAGCCCCAGGGTACCCAAGCTTAAGCTACAGGGGCCACCTGGACCAGCAGGGAAGCAATGGTCCCTGGAAAGAGTTTCCAGACCACTTCCTCTCCCTCCACCCAGATATCCAAGTTCACCTTACAGGCTAATCCTACCTCTACCTTGTTTCTATAGAAGGTGAGAACTAACTACAAGTTAGTGAATCTGAGACATTTGAAATTCATACATTTAAAAAAAATTCTGTATAGGAGCACCTGGGCAGCTCAGTTGGTTAAGCGTCCAACTATTGATTTCAACTCAGGTCATGATCTCAGGGTCTTGGAATTCAGCCCTGTGTCAGGCTCCACACAGGGCATGGAGCCTGCTTGAGATTCTCTCTCTCCCTTTTCTGCTGGCCCTCCCTTCTTTCTTAAAAAAAAAAAAAAAAAAAAGTAAACCCAAGGATTGTTCATGGCCTGTAAAGGGGACAAATTCATCTTGTTGGTGTATCTGTTCTTTTCATTTTCTTTCTTTCTTTAATTTTCTTTTGTCACAGGGGTAACCTTCCCTTTCTGGATTTTATGTCTAAGAGTCATACATTGCTCTAAGCGACTACCTCCAGAAAGAATGCATAAGGTTAAACTGATGATAGGCCCTACAAATTTCTACAAATTTTACTACAAAAGTTACTACAAATTTCTACAAATTTTACTACAAAAATTACTACAAATTTCTACAGACTTAATTCTGTTGTTTCTCCTTCTTTGACTTGGTGATGTTGCACCCAAAACTATTTAGTTAGAATAAATATTTTCTTGGTTTTGGGAACCAATTATGGAACCATCAGTAAAACTTGCTAGTTCTCCAAGAGGCATTCATTCCCCCATTAAATCATTAAATAAGGTGATGACAGAAGGCTGCAGAGAGTACCCATGGGGAGCCAGATGAGAGGTAGAAGGGTCTAATGGAGTTAAGCAAGGTTGAATATTCAAATCCTGCCTTTTGCCAGCTTTGTGAATAGAAGTTAATATGTACAGAGCTTTACCCATGTACTAGGCACTCTCCTTATAACCTATACATTTAATTTTCACATATAAAATCCATTTTCATAAGAAAACAGAGACACCAAGATTAATATCTTACTTGAACAGTGTCTGAGAACTAAAAAGTGGCAGAACCAGGAAATAAACTAAAGTCTGTCAAACTCCAAAGCTCCTTCTCTTAAGACTTAGATTTGCAAAGTAAAAATTGTGACAAACTAGGTCCCAGGAATTTAGCTAATCAATGCTAAATTGATTCATTGATTCATTGATTTGCATCCAGCTGTGATATGAGGGAAAGAACAAGGCATCTAAGTGCTTCCAAATTCAAACTCTTCCCCTTACTAGTGGTATGACCTTGGACTAGCCATTTAAGCCAAGTTTCAGTTTTCTTAACTAAAAAAATAAGACAATAAGAAAAGGCAATAAGAAAAGGGCAAAAGATAAAGACCTAGTATTGCAATTGCTGGGTCATAGGTGTTTATCCCAAAGATACAGATGTAGTGAAAAGAAGAGGTACATGCACCAATGGTCATAGCAGCAATGTCCACAATAGCCAAACAGTGGAAGGACCTGAGATATTCTTCAACAGATGAGTGGATATAGAAGATGTGGTATATATACACATTCATATATACATATATACATATATATACATACATGTATATATGTATATATGAATGTGTATATATATATATGTATTTCAAAAAAAACAAAATCTTGCCATTTGCTACCATGTGAATGGAACTAGAGTGTATTATGCTGAACAAAATAAGTTATCCAGAGAAAGACAAATATCATGATTTTACTTGTATGAAATTTAAGAAACAAAACAGATGAACATAGGGGAAGGGAAAGAAAAATAAATAATAAAATAATAAATAAAATAAAATAAAATAAAATCAGAGAGGGGCACCTGGGTGGCTCAGTCAGTTAAATGTCTGCCTTCAGTTTAGATCCTGATCCCAGGGTTCTGGGATCGAAGCCCATGTCCAGCTCCCTGCTCAGCCAGGAGTCTGCTTCTCTCTCCCTTTGCCCCTCCCCCTGCTTACACTCTCTCTCATTCGTGAACTTTCTCTCTCAAATAAATAAAAAACTTTTTTAAAAAAGATTAAAAACAGTGAGGGAAGCAAGCCATACAAGACTTAACTATAGAGGAAAAAACTGAGGGTTACTGGAGAGGAGACCAGTGGGGGAATGGGCTTTATAAATGGGTGATGGGCGTTAAGGAGATCATGTGTTGTGATGAGCACTGGGTGTTCTATATAAGTGATGAATCACTAGATTTTATTGCTGGAAACCATTATTACATTGTATGTTGAATTTAAATAAAATCTTGGAGGACACCTGGGTGGCTCAGTTGGTTAAGCAGCTGCCTTTGGCTCAGGTCATGATCCCAGCATCCTGAGATCGAGTCCCACATCGGGCTCCTTGCTCAGCAGGGAGCCTGCTTCTCCCTCTGCCTCTGCCTGCCATTCTGTCTGCCTGTGCTCACTCTCCCTCTCTCCTCTGATAAATAAATAAAATCTTTAAAAAATAAATAAATAAATAAAATCTTGGAAGAAAAAAGAATTTTTAAGAGAAACTAATAATTATGCTTGTCTCAGTCTTATTGTCAAGATTATATAAGAAAATTAAAGTAGAAGCATCTATCACAAGGATCTCAGGAGGTGCTAATTATGTTACTCAAAAGGAAATATAGCATAGTATCTAAGTGCTTGGCCTCTCGCTCATTCAACAATATTCAATCCCAGCTTGATCACTTGGCAGCATCACCCTGGACAAATTTAGTTCTTGGCAAAATGGGTACACTATTGTAATAATCTCTGCTAGGTCCTATAACAGTGTCTGACATTTGGTATTAAATAAATGAATTTATTTGAATTATCAGTGTGAGTGAGCACAGACTTCTTTAGCATGTTAATTAGTTTTACTACCACATGCTTGGAGAAAGGACTGCTACAGAGAAAAACAGTATCAATCTACAGTTTTTGTAGATGGTTCAAGCTAAAAGCTTAAACTTAGTAGAAGAGACATACATACATAGTTGTGACTCCATGGGTGATAAAAGTGAATCATTTATGAAACAGATCAAAGACAGTGATTTCGTTTTTCTACACCATTTTGGGGGACACATATTGTGTTCCCACTACCATGCTTGGACTGAGAATGCAAAGATGAATGAGGAAGGATTCTTGATCTTAAGAATTTATAATCTATAAAAGAATCAGATGTGAAAAGAAATAACTCTGATGCAGGTACTAAAAGCTACATCGAAGTTAAGACTAAAGGGCTAAGGAAACATCAAATGGTTTTATATTACTCAGTAATACAATCACGCATATAGAGTATCACCTTTGCAAGTTGTGATAACAAAAGCATAGACTTGGGGTAGGCAAAAAAGAAAGAGAGCACAGAGAACCCCAACGCAGGAAATCAAGATTCTATCATGGCTAGCAGGAAGAAAGGGATGGTCAAAGCAGTCAGACTAGAGGGATTCTGGCAAAATTAGAGTGGTGGTAATGGCAACCAAATGTTCAGAAAACTAAATGACACCTCTAGTTTCAAATATTTTAAAGCATTACACCCAAATGTATATAAATACATGCCATACCTACAAATTCCAATTTGGGGGTTGCAAAATACAGGCAAAAGATGGCACTACCGTCTAGAAAATGATGCCCATGGGGAGGTAGTAGTCAAGGCTGAACTGGGCTAGTGGCTGAGGGAAAGTAGTCATGGAGTGCTGGGTTCAGTTCAAAATTAGACAAGGCAGCACCCAACAGAAGCAGCAATAGACGATCCTTCCAAGTTGATGAGAAACCAGCCAGGAAAAGCAAGAGCCCTAAAGTTCTCCATTTCAGGCACATAGCATGGGATAGGATTTAGGACACTTCTTCTCAACGGCTTGCTCACTGCTCTCCTCTGTGTTTGCTAATCATACTGCACATGGGGTGAATTTTCTAGGAGAAATTTCCCAGAAGTACGGCCCCCAAACCCCCCAAATATAAGGTCAAAAGGCTAATCCAGGGAAAATGGCAAGGGAGACTCCTTCTAAGAGACAATTTGGAACTGGAAGGCCAGGGTGGGCAAGATCAGCAGGGAAGGGGCTATAGAGACCACCAGACCTGAGTCTCCTGGGCTATTGCTTGAGGTCCCACATCACCCCCCAGACACCTGTGGCTTTCCACTTTGTACATACCTTTGTTCCCAGCCAGACTATAAGCAGGAATAATGTCATTTTCCTTCACAGATTGCTTGGCATAGAGAGGTAACTGTGATAGAGATGAAATAAGGGTGTGGAATTCAGCCCTGGAAATACTGTGTATTTCCAGGCACAGAGGTTGAAATGAAAGTCTATGATGCCAGGCTGCCTGGGTTCAAACCCTGCCTATTCTTTTTTTTTTTTTTTTAATTTATTTGACAGACAGAGATCACAAGTAGGCAGAGAGGCAGGCAGAGAGAGCGGGGGAAACAGGCTCCCTGCTGAGCAGAGAGCCTGATGCGGGGCTCGATCCCAGGACCCCTTCATGACCCGAGGTGAAGGCAGAGGCTTAACCCACTGAACCACCCAGGCACCCCAAAACCTGCCTATTCTTAACAGCTCTATGAGCTTGGGCAATTGTTTGTCATCTTGCACCTCGATTTTTGCATTTGTAAACAGAGTAATAATAATGCCTACCCCAATGCTCTGGGAATTAAATGAATACAAGCACTTACAGTAGTGCTATACTTAGGTAGATCATGTTATTATTCTCCATAGCCCAGTGAATAGTCCATGTTAATTTGCTTTCCTAAATATTCTCATCTGAAAAATGAGGGTGTAAGATCCAATCTCACAACTGCCGTGGAGCTAATGAAGTCAAAAAACAAACTGAATGGAAAATGCAATCCAAATGTTTGTGTTTGCTGTTATCACTGCACATAGTAGGCACTGGAATCTATGACAGCTAAAATATGGGATAAAAACAGCCACTGAGAGGCTGAGAGGCTGGACTAGACCCTCTCAAAATCCATCATCCCAAAATCCTGCACAGGAAAGTTATTTGTAAACATGATTGCCAGACAAGTGTTCCTTGTTAGCTATGCAGGGGCCCTGGAGACCAGCACTGCCATGTGGTAAGATCAAGTGAAGTGACAAACTCTGCCAAGTAGAGCTCTGAGGCCATACTTCACATGTGCCTGAGAAATAACTCCCCCAAAGGCCTCCTGTGCTGTGCAGTGCCCCACCCCCCCATCTTGGCCACCTTTCCAAAGACCCCCAGCTTTCTCCTCCAGCAATCCTCCGGACTTTGGCCATTCCCAGTTGGCATGGAGGTGCAGAGCTTGGCACATTCTTCACTTCATCCCCCTGGATACACCCCAATGGGGTGGTTCTGCCTGGCTGTCCCACACAGCATCTCTAGGAGAGTTAGAAAGGAATGTGCTTAACTTGCCAGCACCAGGAGCATAACCAAAGCCAGCATGGCCTGTCATCCAAGGTAGTTTACTGCTCCCATCATCACTGTAATACACACACAGAACAGACCCTGGGAAGAGTCTGCGTCCTCCCCAGAGCCAGGGCGATGGCCAGAAAACCACATGGGAATGTGGGTTCTCCTGCACAAGCTGGGTCACTGATAATGGAGCCTTAAGCTCCTTCCAAGTGGACACTTGACAGGTAAGAGAGAAGAGGGAGAGCTGGCAGGAAAAAAAAGCATCTGTCCCTGAAGCTCTTGGCTCCATATAAAACTTAGAATGGCTCATTTAAGATCAAATCCTAGAGCTTTGCAAACCAAGGCCATTTGCCTACCGCTGAGCTCACTGTATGCCGTAGTGTATGTACTCAAGCCCCTTTCAGCGGTGCCTTCTTCACTTTAGCCAAGGCTAAAGGTGCCCTGAGACTTGGATAAATCCGTGGAGATAAGCAAGCCATTCACAGCACTACAGTGTCACAGGTATTCAGAAATGCTGATCCTTCCACTTCCGACATGGGGTTAGTCCTTCAGTCCATTTTATGTTTCATAAACAGGATTATGACCCTTAATTCAAGTCATTCATAGTCATTCACCTATTGATTCATTCACTTAATCAACAAATATTTCTTGACTGCCTACAATGTGCCAGACACTATGTGGAGACAGAATAGTGATCAAAGCCAGAAGTGATTCTTGTTCCTGTGGTCCAGTAACACATTCTCAGCAGAGGAAATATTGCCCCAAAGGGGAACAAGCTGGATCCCAGGTGGTGAAAGAACCTATTCATTTTATGTATAAAACAGATATGTATATAGTACATGCAATATACACAACTGTACACATATATTGCATATATATACACATATATGTACACATACTGTATACATATATACATCATGTAGGCGTCCATATGTACATAATATATATAACAATATACCTATTGTTGCTGTAACAAATTATCTTTTTTTTTTTGTAACAAGTTATCTTAAATGACTAAATAAGGTATATTTATTATCTCTCAGTTCTGGAGTCAGAAGTCTGAAGTGGGTCTCACTGGGTTGAAATCAAGGCCTGGCAAGATGGCATTCCTTCTGTAAACTCTGGGGAAGAATCAGTTTCCTTGCCTTTTCCAGTTTCTAGAGGTTGCCCACCTTCCCTGGCTCTTGGCTCTCTTCTATCTTCAAAGCCAGCAATGACAGTCTAGTCTTTCTCACACTGCCATCTCCCTCACACTGATCTCCTGCCTCCCTCTTTCACTTATGAGAACCTTGTGATTACACTGAGCCCACCAGGATAATCCAGGATAATCTTCCCATCTCAAGCTACTTAACAAACTTTAATCCATCTGCAGCTTTAATTCCCCCTTTCCATGTAATAAGACTTGTTCAAAGGTTCCAGGGTTTAAGATAGAGATGTCTTGCAGCTGAGAGGGGGCGCTATTCTGTCCACAACAGTCTATCTGTAGTATTAAAATTTCCAATGGGAAGGTTTAGCAAAACATCTAAAAAGTTCTCTTTAAGGGAGCAATAATCAAAGATTGAGAAATTGTGGTCTACCAGGAGGCAACAAAAGGTCTTGACTAAATCTATACACACTGGGGTCAGTCAGCCTAGGTTCAAATCCCAGCTCTGTGCTTATTAGCTATGTGGCTGTGAGCGAGTTACTTAAGACTTCAGGAAAGAAGGACAGTAATAGGACATACTTCTTCAGTTATGTGAGAATTAAATGAGTCAGTGCATTGAGAGGACTTAGAAATTGCCAAATACAGATCTTCCTTGATTATAATGAGGTTACATCCATATAAATCCACTGTAAGTTGAAAATTTAAGAAACAAAACAGTTGGTCATAGGGGAAAGGAAGGAAAATAAAAATAAAATAAAAACAGAGAGGGAGGCAAAACATTAGAGACTCTTAACTATAGAGAAAAACCTAAGGATTGCTGGAAGAGAGGTGGGTAGGGGAGATGGTCTGAGTGGGTAACAGGCATTATAGAGGGCACTTGCTGTGATGAGCACTGGGTATTATATGTAACTAATACCCAGTATTATATGAATCACTAGAGTCTACTCCTGAAATTAATACTACACTATATGTTAACTAACTTGAATTTAAATAAAATCCTGGAGAAAAAACTCATAAGATGAAAATGCATTTAATATACCTAACATATTGAACATCACAGCTTAGGCCAGCTTACCTTGAACATACTCAGAACATTTACAGTAACCTACAGTTGGGCAAAAATTATCCAAGACAAAGCCAATTTTATAGTAAAATGTTGAATATCTCATGTAATTTACTGAAAGCAAAAAACAAAAGGGTTGTGAGTATATAGGCTGTTTACCCTTGTGGTCACATGGCTGACAGAGCTGTGGCTCACTGCCCCCAGTCAGTCATGACAGAGGATCATACTGCATATATCACCAGCCTGGGAAAAAAAAAATCCAAATTTGAAATTCAAAGTATGGCTTCCACTGAATGGGTATCACTTTTGAACCATCATAAAGTAGAAAAATTATAAGCCAAACCATCATAAGTCAGAGACCATCTATATGCAATAAGTGTTCGATAAATGTTTTCATTAGTGTTAGGCAAGACAATAAAAGATTATTCAAATAGTCATAGACATAAATATCTAAGTTCTAATGATGATAAATGCCAAAAAGGAAAAGAATACTCTTGCAGTGTTGTAGGAGTATAAGCAAAGGGGTCTAACAGTGGGTAGGAGGGTAGGGAAGAGTTTCCTAAGGAAGTGACTTCTGAACTGAAATTGGAAGGATGAGTCGGCATCAACTAGATGAAGAGAAGGAGGGTAGGGAGAGTCACGAAGAAGTTCCCAAACAGAAGAAACATCATGAGAGCGTCCTTTGGGCAGGAGAGCCATGGCTGCTCCAAAGAGAGCAGAGGCAACAGGGTGGCTGCCAGGTCAGGCTGGAGAAATGATGGGGCCAGATCTGAGAGCTTGGCCCATATTCAGGACTTTGACCCTCATCCTAAGAACAATAGGAAGCACTGATTGAATTGAAGCAGTGACAGTATGAGTGAAATGCTCCATACTGACTGGAGAAGGGAAACAGTGGGTGCACAGAGACTAATCTGAAGATGGCGAGGTGATGATGAGCAGAAGGACATGAAGAGAAAGGAGATACTTATGGACTTGCAAAGTGTGGCAGAAAGGAGGGGGTAGATGCACACACCTAGTTTCCAATGTCCCATGTGCAGATCCACATGCATCTGCCAATGCTCAAATCCACCCCAAGAGTGTGGGTAGCCTGTCCAGAGAAAAGCCTGCCAAAATGTCTGATCAGTCCTGCCCAGATGTGTGGGGACTTCTTAGAGCACTCTACACACCATTCTGTATCCCGGGTATAAAATAAACTTTAAATTGGATACAGCTTTAACAAAAAGTGGTGCTGGCAACAGCTCTTCTTTTAAGACCTCTGTTTACTATAAAGTGTTTTAAGCATGACGTTTTAATTTCAACTTTTTTAAAATATGTATTCTGTGAGAAATAAACAGAGATGACTTAACTGGAAATTGAACTAGGGTCTCCTGGCTCTTGGCCCACATTTCTACCCAGGGATGACTGCTATAGCACAAATCCATCTACCCAAGCTGCTGTATGACTGGTATGAGTTGTGCTTATGTTACCCTTAAAAATGCACACACTTCTTAGTCAGAGGGTCCATGGACCAAAGTATTGATCTGTTAGGACTTCTGCTCCAAGGAAGCCTATTCAATATGTGACATAATGATTCAAGACCAGATTGTGGCTACACACATTTCCCCAAAAGCTCTCTGTATTTGCCTATTCAATATCCAGGACAGGACCACAGTTTACAAACCAGTAGCTCTAAGTTTCTTAAACCATCTGCCATAGCAGTGGTTGGATAAGAATCCACTCAGAACAAACAAGACTGATAGAATCTAAACTATGGAGAGAAATTAATAGAGGTGAGGGGTGAAAGAGAGGGGGAAAGGAGGTATGTTCCTTTTTCTTTCAGAAATAATGAAGTCAAGAGACTTGGGGTTTACTCCCACCTCTGCCATTAAGTACCTGTGTAACCTACACAGTTCAACTAACAGTGAACAAATTAATGAATGAATCCATTAGGCAGGTCAACTAGCCAAACAGTGTAGGAATCAATGAGTGTCCAAAGATACCTAAGCCACAGTACCTACCCATGGAGAGTTTAAAAATGAGAGGTGGATACTTAAACAGGAACAAAATACCTAATAGGAACAAGTACCTAAACAGAAATACAATAAAGTGTCATAAACGATAAAGCATACATATTCCCAAAGGACCATGGGCGAAACCAATCCCAACCTGGGTGCAATGAGATGAAAAGGATGGTAAGTGAGGCTAGAGAGATGCATGGGGGTTAAGTCACAGAGTGGCTGGGAATTCGGAATTTATCCTAAAGATGACAGGTGCCTCAGCCCAGAAGTGGCATTTGCCACATGCAAATACTAGATGGATTAATCTAACCTTGGTAGCAAAGGAGTCAAGTGGACAGGGGAAGAATGGGAAAGGCCAGACAAGGGCTGTTATGTTAGGGCCCCAAGAAAAGGCAATGAAGGCTGAACCAGGGCAGTGGTTGTGGGGGAAAAGAGGTGGCTAGAGCCTTGAGAAACATTTTGGTCAATAAAGCACATGATACTTATCTTCAAATTTAGATTAGAGAAGTCCCTTTACCATTCTGGGCCACAATTTCTTCAACTATAAGTTAAGAGTCAAGTCTAGGTGTCCTACAAGGCCTGTAACAGTCCATGGTTCTAATCACTGGAGATGCAGTCACACCTGCCTAAAGACAACAGAAACTTCACTAAGAAGGGAAATAAAATTCCTTATGAGGACAGGTCCAACAGGCAAGGCCCTTCTAATGATTAAAATTTCAGGATTAAAACTGAAGTCTGTAGAACTATGAAAGTCACAACATCTGGTAAAGATGGGTTTGTTTCCTGAAACTTACTAAGACTACAGCTTGAAAGAGCACGATGTCCTCATATGAAAGGAAGCATTGCGTTCCACAACAGGTGCATTGCCAGAGTGCACTAACATTTGAAAATCTGATGTACTGTTAAAAAAAACAATCTCCTTTATAAACAGATCTTTTTACCCTTTATCCAGATGTTTTCCCATTACAGAGACATGAATTCATGAGTGAACTTGAGATCTTGAACATTTACAGTAAGATGTTTCCTTCATGAGACTAAAACATTTCTTGATTGACACCACCTTCTTCCAATAAAACAAATATCAGAAGGGTTAGGCATCAGAACATACATGATAGAGTTTCCCTTTTAAGAATATGTATAGCTCACTATGGAGTATTATGCCTCTATCAGAAGGGATAAATACCCAACTTTTGTAGCAACATGGACGGGACTGGGAGAGATTATGCTGAGTGAAATAAGTCAAGCAGAGAGAGTCCAATTATCATATGGTTTCACGTATTTGTGGAGCATAACAAAAAGCATAGAGGACAAGGGGTGTTAGAGAGGAGAAGGGAGTTGGGGTAAATTGGAAGGGGAGGTGAACCATGAGAGACTATGGACTCTGAAAAACAATCTGAGGGTTTTGAAGTGGCGGGGGTGGGGGGGAGATTGGGGTACCAGGTGGTGGGTATTATAGAGGGCATGGATTGCACGGAGCACTGGGTGTGGTGCAAAAATAATGAATACTGTTATGCTGAAAATAAATAAATTAATAAAAAAAAAGAATATGTATAGCTAAAATTTAAAAATGCAACCAACACCAGAAGCATGAAAAATGGACATTTTCACAGAATCTCACAGAGTTTCAATATGCACAGGAAAAACAGACTTTTGGTCCAAATGGAATTACTTGCCTTTGCAACTCAGGAGTTCTTTCTCAGCTACAAAAAAATTAAAAAAAAAAAAAACAGTTGTGACTATCGTTTTGTTTGAAAATTTAAGTTATAAGGAGGTCCTTTCATTTTTTTAATTCAAATGTTTTATTCATTTTCCAAAAGACTCCTCATAGAATCCCCTTCAAATGAGTTCTTTTTATGTGAATGCATTTTTTAGAAGTTTTTATTTTAATTTGTTAGTTACCGTACAGTGTTCTATTAGTTGCAGGTATGATACAGTGATTCAACATTCCCGCACAGTGCCCGGTGCTCATCACAAGTGTCCTCCTTAATCGCCGTCACTTATTTCACCCATCCCCACCTCCCGTCCCGCCCCGCCCTGCCCACATCCTCTCTGGTCACCTCGGTTTGTTCTCTATAATTAAGAATCTATTTCTTGGTCTCTCTTTTTCCTTTGCTCATTTACTTTGTTTCTTAGATTCTGGAAATCATAAGATATTTGTCTTCCTCTGACTGTCTTCTTAGCGTAATACTCTCTAGCTCCATCCATGCCATTGCAAATGGCAAGATTTCATTCTTTTTTATGGCTGAACAACATTACGTTGAATATATACCACATCTTCTTTATCCATTCATCAGTCAATGGACACTTGGGCTGCTTCCATATCTTGGCTACTACAAATAATGCTGCTATAAACATAGGGGTGTGCATATCCCTTTGAATTAGTGTTCTTGTATTCTCTTGGTAAATGCCCAATAATGTGATTGCTGGATCACAGGGTAATTCTATTTTTAACTTTTTTGAGAAACCTACAAGGAGGTTCTTTTAAAATTATTTCTTTGGAGACCTGAATATGAAAATATGCCTTGTATTACTTTTCATAGCTAATGAGCTTTTTCTATATTTCCCCCAATGTAATCAAATGAAATAAGATGACCTATCTTTGTCTCCTATGCTATCAAACTATTGATCGCCTCAACAAGAAGGGCTATTGAGTTTCTGAAGAAAGACTTGGGATCCAATTTGTTTCTCTGAACAAGCACCTCTGCACAAAGGGCCTAACTCCGCTAACTCAGCTATTGTGGGAAAGGATTACCACCTCACCGCAGCCCCTTTTGTCCCCACACAGGCTCCCCCAAACACAGGCAGAACATGACCCTGGGGGACTTGCTCCTGAAGGTTTCCTCATTGTCAGGAATATCTGGCCCATATGAAAGTTTAAATAATACTTACAGTTATTTTCCATTTTAGTTTGCTTTCTCTTTCAAATTGAGAAGTATTTGGCAAGTTTCTGATAGATAATGTACATAATGAAACCCCCCTCCATACTCGACACACACATATACCTACCACCATCCTTCATATACACCCTTCTAAATTGGACAACCAAGAAAAATTAAGTTATGCCTTGACACAGGAAGGAAGAGTATTTGCGTCTTTTATTCAGCCTGAATTACCCATTGGAGGATCTTCCCATTTTTGAAAATCACCTTGATTTAGTTAAGAACAGAATCATTTATGAAAATCTTTTTTAAAGCAAATAATGCAATCTTTCTCAAGCAGTGCTGATTCTTTCTAAGATTTTATAGAAATAGACTGAGAGCACAAATAGGCAGAGCAGCAGAGAGAGAGAGAAGCAAGCTGTCTCCCGAACAGGGAGCCCAATGCAGGGCTCAATCGCAGGACCCTGGGATCATGACCTGAGCCAAAGGCAGCTGCTTAACCGACTGAGCCACCCAGGCAACCCCAGAGCTGAATTGTTGATAGCTAAAGACATGACTACCATCCTCATTCCCTGCCCCCAAAAAAGTTGCTTATGTTTTATAACTGTGTTCCTCAAGACTTCTAGGTTTGATCCCCTCATCCCCAAGCCACAGCAACTTCAAAGATGCCCAACAGTAGGGATAGGTACAATGCACCCTAGCCAGTGCAGTTCTTTCATTCTCATATTTCTAATGGTTCCTGGAACCCTGAACTTCAGTAAAATTTGCTAAGCAGACAAGTGTTAATACTCGGACCGATTCACTCAAAGAGAAACAAGTTGGCCACAGCTGCAAATAGACAAGGTGAACAGTCCACACATGGGATGTCTCCTGGAGCAGCCCCTAAGCTGTGGGGTCTCTAGCTAGGGAGGAGAAGAGAGGTCTCCAGCTACAAATACTAGAAGACAGTTTCTTGCTGCTAACCAGCTCACCTTTGCTATAAATAATCAATTAGAGGACGGGAGAGCTACTTTGATAGTTTTTTTTTTTTTTAAAAACATCAATTTACTTAGTATAATTTTCTTGCCCCGTATTTCTTTCTTTTCTTTTTTTTTTTTTTTTTTTAAAGACATGTGTCTTCAGAGCACCTGGGTGGCTCAGTGGGTTAAAGCCTCTGTCTTTGGCTCAGGTCATGATCTCAGGGACCTGGGATCCAGCCCTGCATTGGGCTCTCTGCTCAGCGGAGAGCCTGCTTCCCTCTCTCTCTCTGCCTGCCTCTCTGCCTACTTGTGATCTCTGTCTGTCAAATAAATAAATAAACTTAAAAAAAAAAAAAAAAACCTGTAAGGAAAAAAAAAAAAAAAAGGAAGGAAAAAAAAGACGTGTGTCTTCACTGGCTGACAGGGACAAATTTCCCCCTGCTGCCCCGTATAAATCCACCTCGCTGTCTATGTCGCCACCCCCTACAGCCCTCCAGCTGGATTCCATGATAAATAAATAATGCTGCTGCTGCCCTTGTCTTTATCTCGAACCAGAAAATGAACACAATTTCAAAAACCTGTTTTCTAAACTCCCAGTGACTGAGACAGGAAGGGGGGCGGAGGACGGGCCGCCTGTTTGTACACCCACTGGCACTGCCTCTTCCTTACCAGTGAAGCTTTCCATGGAAATTCTGGCTGCATTAGCCTTGGCTAAGCTTGGGACTATTTTTGGAAGCCTAAAAACCTCAGGGGAGTGACTTTTACTTTTATTCATGTACAGGGTCCTTACTTTTATTTATTAAAGAAACAAAAACATGTCTCCTGCTTAACTTCAACCAGCTTTCATGTCAAGTCAAACAAAACTTGTTGGCTGGTCCAATCGGCCTTTGGCCAGGGTAGAGGGGGAGCCCCTTCCGCAGCGTGTCTGAGGCATATGTGACCTGGGTATTAATCACCCTTCAGAGAAAGGGAGGACTTGCGGTCTTCTGAGACTTTTGTACCAAAGGAACAACTGTAGGAGAGTGTTTGAGTCCAGCCGGGAGAGAAAAAGGATCTGGGCAAAATCCCAGCCAACCTGAAGTGTTTTCCAAAGCATTTCAGGTAGGAAAGAAAAGAGATGGAAGGCTCTGTGCTCCCCCCAACTCCCAGCACGGTGACACGGACATCCTAGAACCTAAAAGAATCAGCCAAGAGGATCACGAAGTGAGAATCACCCCAGAGACTCAGCTTCACCCCCTCTCCCAGAGTCTAAGTGTTCATTTTAACAAGTTGTGAAGGGCAGGCAGCCAACCCCTCGGCCTCTACAAGACAAATTGATTCAAGGTTTTCTCCTGCAGCCTGCAGCCAGGGTGCCTGTGACGATAGCCGCTGGAGAGGTGTGCTCGTTTTATCTCAGCAGTGATTTGAAATTCTCTTACCCAGGACTAGCGGCCCACCAGGCGTCTATAGATGGGAGCAAGAAACAGCAAGCAATGCAAGCTCTCCTAGGGCGCTAAACAGAGCTGCTGTGAGAGTCCCCAGGGAAAGTACTGGGGTGGGGGGTGCCACCAGGCCTCATAGCAAGGCTAGCCCTCCATCATCTGAGCTCTTCCTTTCCTCCTGGACCCTCACATATTATTCTAGCTGGGATTCCCATCATATCCTGACATGTTGGACAATGGCTCCAAAGCACTGTGCTGCAATGGGCAAATCACTCCAGCTTCCCTGGATGTGAGTTTCATCCAGTTAACTGGGTGTGTGACAGAGGCTGCCAGCTGTTCTCCATAAATCTGTTTCATCTTCCTCCTGGGCACACAGCTAGAGTACATAGCCTCGTTTCCTTTGTGGTTAAGCGTGGCCATGTGACTAGCCAACAGACTACGGACAAAAGTGTTGTGTGCCATTCTAAGGCCAAAAAGTTGGTGTGCCCCCTTTTTCTCTTCCCACCAACTGGATGTGGTTAATGCTGGAGACCTAAATATCCACATTGAAGATGGCAGAGCTGGAAAATATATCCCAAGATTGCCCTGTGAAAGAAAGCTGACCTTTAACCAAAATATCTCATTGGGACTATTTCATGAGCAAGAAATAAACACTGATTGCACCGGGTCACTAAAGCTCTGTGACCAGTTACTGCAGCTGACCCTACCCTGATACGGTGTGATAAAAAACAACAACAACAACAACAACAACCACCTTTGGCCTGCCTACCTCGAAGGACAGTGGGAAGAAATACTTTGTGCAGAAATACATCACATCCTTCAAGTCTAGAGCAGAAATAACATCATCTGAAGAAAGCAAGTCACCCGTAAATTAACAATATGTACTGAATCCAGGCATGATGCTATTTAAATGTTTTGTAAGAATTATTTCATTTAATCCACATAACGAAACCACTATGGAACAGATATTACTGCTATTCCCATTAACCAGATAAGGAAACCAGGGCTTACAAAAGTGAACGCCTCACCCCATATTCAACTAGAGTTGAAAACAGCATGTCTGACACCAAATGAGTAACTGGGACTTTTAATTAACTAAGTGAAACTTTAAGAGCACTCTGACTCAATTACCTATTTCAAAAGAAAGCCATCTTTGGCCTACTATTTGCCATCCTGCTGATTCAGTTTTTCCAATTTATTTTCCATCTACACACACAGTTCCCATCCACGGCAGCTGGTGTTCTTTCAAACAAATGATGCAGACTACCACCTAGATTCCTATCATAAGTTTGGATGCAGGCTTTGACGTTTACTAGCTGTATTTTAAAATCTCAGTCCAGTACACTTTTTTTTTTATTCCCTCTAGAACCTCTTTTGTCCTCTTAAGTGCATTTAATATAAGCTAAAAGACAAAGAAATGCTGTTTAATGGGTGAAAGAGGGCAAGGGCACCTCCCAGGTATTAACTCATTTAAGAAATCTTAAAGCAAGGTTACCTCATGCTTCCACCATTAGACAGAGTCCCAAAGTACAATTACCAAAGCCTAATAATGAGACCACCAAAGGTAGGCAGACCATTATAAAAATTTAAGAGCTATTGAGTACCACGGTGTTGCAGCCGGTCAGCTCAGTTATTTAGCACATGTTTTTTCCATCCTTGCAATGCATGGGGAAAATTCAGTGTCCAACATATCTCAAAACCACATTTCCACCTGTGTGGGGCAGTGGAATTAATAAGCATATAGAATAACCTCACAAATTTGGATCCCACTCATCTGGAATTCATGATATTTCAGTTACGCATATGTGGGCCTGGCCAGAGAAAAAGGCTGGCAGGGGTAGAGAGGTCACTGCACAAAGCTCCAGTGAAGAAGGGCTGGCAGGGTCAAGGGCGGGTGAGGAGAGAAATCAGGCTGCAGGGTTCAGAGACTGTTACACATGCATGTTTTAATGATCAAATTAAAATCATACACACACACACACACACACACATACACACACACAGAGTCACTAATTGTGGGCTGAGATGGACTTTACCCTTTGATACTAATGTGGGTTTGGGAAGTAAATTTAAATACACTAATGAAATTGGAGAAAGAAGGTTTCACCTACTTGCTGATTCAACCAAACAGAAAATTTTCTTGTACTTTTCAGAAATACCTTCACAAAAGCTATTGGCAAAGTTATCTGTTCACTGAAGAATAGAAATGGTGCAAGCCTTAGGGTCTTCCTGACATAAAAATGATAAAATGTCAGTCTATAAGATATAGTGCAAACCTGAGACTTATAATAACTCTGATTACCCGGTTTGTAAGGATAGGCTCCTCTGCAGAGAAGAAGTAGATATATCCAAGCTCAGAACTAACTATGGACCTGCCAAGGTAAGTCCACATTTGCTATGCTAATTTCTGTTGTTTAAAAATCAGGTAATTTCAAAGTAGACATCAAAACCACACTAGTTAACCATCCTGGGGTTCCTTCTCCATTTTATCCTAGGGACCTGCTCCCTCCAGCCTCTTCAGACATCCTCTAAGATGATGAACATAAGAAAGCCTTATTACCTTTGGGGATGGTTTTTGTTTTGATGCTGTTAGAAAAAAATAAAAAGCATAAATAGCCTTACAGAGAAAAACGTGTTCCAATACCTCCATGAGACATCAAAATAGATCATTCTCTCTTAAGGAAAAGAAAACATTAGTTCAATATGACAAATACCTTCTTGTAATAGTGTAATGCACTAGGCAGAACAAAAGTTAAAAGAAAGGAAATCTCTACTTAACTGTTTACTGAATCTTCTTTTTTCTTCATACCAGAAAGCAGGTCATCATCTTAGTTTCCAGAGCTGTCCCAGGACTTTTGCATGTTTCTCTGCCTCTTCTCTTCCAGACATTTTCCAGCTATTGATCAGAGGAAAAAGACAAATAACTGAAACTGTATTCCTAAGAAGAACTACTTTCTTCTATTCTGATTATTAAGCATTCAGAAAAGACAGACAAATATAAAATAAAAATCACCTATAATCTCACAGCTCAGAGATAGAATTTCATCTTTTTAAACTTTTTCTATACATAAATATGCATATATTGTTTTAAAATTTTTACCAAAATAGTAAGGCTTTATAGTCTTATTTTTTTCCTTCTTAAAGAACACATGATGGTTACATTTCCTGATCAATGAAGACCAACATTATCATGGTGAAGGTACATAATTTAACCAATCCTACATTGATTTACAGCTAGATATTTTCTAATTTTCCTCCATTATAAAGAATGCTATGATAAACATGCTTTGTGCATATGAGTAAAACTGCTCCTTTGATAAATACTCTCTTTAACCACATACATTGTCTAAGAATTTCCATTCTTATTGTCAAATTGTACTTCAGAATGTTCTGAATTTCTAAGTTTACTATTCTAATAGCAAGGCAAGCAAATATCCACCACCCACCTTGACAACTCTTAGCCTTAACAGACTTTTTATTCTTTGCCATTGTTCAGTTTCTAGAAAAGCAAGACAAGCATTTTTGGCCATTCACATTTCTTCCCTCATGATTTACCTATCTACTGCACACAGTTGTTTGTTTGTTTTTATAACGATATACTCTGTTTTTTGCTGAATAACTGGGACCCTCAACTGCTCTGAATTTGCTCCAAAGTTGTCCTCCTTCTGCTACAGATTTGTTAGTCTCAGACTAAAGGTGTCTATTGTCATCTTTCCTAAATCAGTGTCCCTCTCTCCTAGCAATGATTTTTCTGTTAGCTTTAGATATCTTAAAGGAGTCATACTGTGTGTGTCTCTCTCTCCACTGAGACAGCAAGAAGTGGGACAAATTAGAATGTTATAAGTGATGTAGTAAGGGGCCCTTGTTAGATCTTAAGCTGTATTTTTCTGCTGAGCCTCAGACATGAGCACTGGGGTAAAATTTGAAATTTTAAATAAAGATCTTCCTTGGATCCACCAGGACCACTCATTGAAACCCACACTCATTCACTGACCCAGGTAGAATTATGGCAGACATTAAAAGGATAATAATAATAATAATGCTGCTTTAATGTTCAATTTCTGAAGTTTTACATAGATGTTAAAAATTCATAACAGAAACAAGAATGTAGAAAGCCAAAACTGTTTACGTTGTAGGAACCAGCCTTTTTAAGAGGAAAAGACCTTTGCGAATTAAAAGTTAAACCATGGGGTCCCTGGGTGGCTCAGTTCTTAAACACCTGCCTTCAGCTCAGGTCATAGTCCCAGGGTTCTGGGATCAAGCTCTGCACTGGGCTGCCTGCTCGGCGGAAAGCCTGCTTTTCCCTCTGCCACCCACACCCCGCTTGTATTTCCTCTCTTGCTGTCTCTCTCTGTGTCAAATAACTAAATAAAATATTTTATAAATAAATAAATAATAAAAGCTAAACCATGAAAGAAGCAAAGCTTAGAATTTATAAGACTATAGATTTGATCTATGAGAAACACAGCACCTCCCCCTCAAGCATGATGGGATAAGAATTGGGGTTGAGTTGGAAATATTGGTGGGGGCATTACTTAATTATCCCAATGCCAATAGCACCCTGAGAAACTGCTCAAATCAATGAACCAGGGAGAAATACAAATGAAGAGTCAGAGAGTATATACAGAGACCAAAAGAGAGCTGTCCAGCCTAGGAAAGGGGGATGTCTGACCTGGACAGAGCTCTGGGAATTTATGCTGAGAAGGCCAGACCTAGAGGAACCGAGTCAAGAGGAATTGAGGATCTGAGTCAGCTTTGAGACATGGTCCAGTCTCTTGCTGAACACAAGGCCATTCACCAGCACCAAGGGCCCATGTGGTATCTGATCCCAGAGCTGCAGACCATCAGTCACCATTCCTGGGAGCTCCTCCATCACTTGTGCTGAGCATCATCTTAACTGTCCTCATTTCCAATTCCTAGCACTTCCTCCAATAGCCACATACTGCCAAGAATCTTCCTGGTCCATCCGAACCATCCCAAGTGGGCACGGCCCATTCAACAGCTCATCAGTTTTATAATCCTTGAAGCCAAGGGTGGGAGTCCTGATATTGAGCAAGGCAGGGACTAGTGTAGAAAGGTATGCCCCAGGCACATGATCTTTGAAGAGAGTGAACAAAAGCCCTTGAGATTTCCTGTCCACCTCATTGCCTACCACCTGCTCCAATCAGGATAGCTGTGAAATATAGCCCAATTATATCTGCCTGGGTTCACCTGTGAGAAAAGTGAAAGAGACCTGCAAAGAGTCTGCTTGCTGAGAGTCTGAGAAATCTTTTAGGGAAAATGCCTAAAAATGAAAGATGCAGACACACAAAGTCTGTTCAATACTACACCTCTTAACTTCCTGAGAGCAAGGACTCTATCTACCTTATCACCACTGTATTCTAAGTATCTGCCCCAATGGTAGACACCTTGAAGTTCCAGTAAATGGTTTTTGGAATGAATAAATGGATAGATGGAATACAGCCTAATGTACCTAACTTGGGTTTGTTCAAATTACAAGGAGGACGTAAATGTTAGTCAAGAACATACAGCTTGTTTTCTCTGAACTCTCACTGAGAAATTAAGAGACAAATCAGAACTGTTTTCATATCCTTAAAGGACAGAGGAACATAGAAGGGGACATAGTCATGCTTTCCACGATGTGACTCTGGGACAGGGAGGTCTCCAGAGAGCACAGCAGCAGGTGAGGGCTCCAGATAATGGTGGTCCTGCTGCTGATGGTGGCTGTACCCATACTCAACTCAGGAAGCTGCCTAATGGGTGCATTACTGGGAGATGACTTGGAGAGGTTTCATGAAAAAGTTGGGTCTTGAGAAAACCTTTTATTAGGTATTTACTGAGCATCTAATTAGCTGTAGGTATCTACGTGCCAACCTCAGAAAATGGAAAATTCTGAATGAACAGTGAGGTGGAGGGGACTCCAAAGGGAGAGAACAAAGTAAACAAAGATATGAAGACAAAAAGAATAACTGAAAAAAGAAAAGGCTCACAATTTACAAAGCAACTGGACATATATCATCTCATTTTTTTTTCATTTATTTATTTTCAGCATAACAGTATCATTATTTTTTCACCACACCCAGTGCTCCATGCAATCCGTGCCCTCTATAATACCCACCACCTGGTACCCCGACCTCCCATCCCCCGCCACTTCAAACCCCTCAGATTGTTTTTTGGAGTCCATAGTCTCATTTAGAAGAGAGATGACAGTGAGCAGATAAACAGTCAAGTCTAGAGTCTATAACACACAGAGCTGGTAAGTCTCAACTGGGGGATATATTGTTAAAGAGAATGCATACAAAATAGGGAAGTGATCTAGTCTCTCCCCCAAAAGCTTTCTGGATGGAAGCAGGCAGTTAGACATTACTTAAAATTTCCATACAATGGTAGTTCTCTTAGACCAGCTGGGCAGAGGCTAGAACTCACCTACCATGGATGACAAGTTTCCAGAACAGTTTCCTTATGGCACATGTATTCCACACCACAGCCCATTTTTAAATAGCAACTTTGGGCAAGGTTTTCAAACCTAAAATTTTTTTTTTTTTTTGTGTACACATTTAGTTTTATTGTAACAAAGCAACTTGTACACTTTTAACGTTTAAAACTGAGCATCATCTTTCCTTTCCAGTGAAACAAAAAGAAAATTTTAAAAATAAACAGGAACAAAATTACAATAGAGAATGTCAATTCCAAATAAGATCCTACAAGTTCTGCTGATTCTCCCATCGAGTGGCAGGGCTCAAGTCATCATTAGGAGAGAGTTTTATTTTAAAAGTGTCATCTTAAACTGCAAGGATGTCCGTTAAACATCACAATTAAACATGCCAAAGGAGAAGCCATGTTGTCAAAATGCCCACTTAACCCACCCAAACATCTCAAACCCACCCTTTGCTGACCTTCTATAACCCCATTTTTTTAAGTGTTTTTTTCTTTTTTTTAAACAAGAGAAAGTAGACAGGTACATGTTGGTAAATGCTAACTGTCCATATTCACATAGAGACACAGTGTAATCTCTGAGCCCAATATACAGAGAAAGGAGGAAAAAAGCTAGAATTCTATGCACTACTACACAGGGGCCTAGCACCCTCCAGCTTCCAGCAGAGCTAAGGGAGCAGAAGGTTTTTCTTTTTTCCCACAGAGCACGGTGGTGTTGATTCCATAAAGTTTTTGTTTTTGTTGAGACAGGAAGGGACAAAAATGAATTTGGAACAAAAAGGGGTAGAGATTCTTTTCCCACTGTATTCTGCTCAAGGTATTTCCCCCCAAAATAAGCTGAGAACCATGGTATAAAGGGAGAGAAAAAGGAGACTTCAAAAAACAGGGCGAATGAGCACGAGAGGAGAAAAGAAAAAGAAAAAGGGAAAAAAAAAAGACGGCAACTTGCTCCCAGGGACTGAAGAAAATTAAAAAAGGAAGGTTGGAATCCATCAGTGTTCCATTAGTCATCCTCTCCTTCATCCTCCTCTCCTTCCGCCCCCCATCATCATCTTCATCTTCTTCACCTTCATCCTCATCTCCTTCTTCATCAATGTCTTCCAATCCTTCTTCTTCTTCATCGTCATCATCATCATCATCATCATCATCACCTTCATCCTCATCTCCTTCTTCATCAATGTCTTCCAATCCTTCTTCTTCTTCATCGTCATCATCATCATCATCATCATCACCTTCATCCTCATCTCCTTCTTCATCAATGTCTTCCAATCCTTCTTCTTCTTCATCGTCATCATCATCATCATCATCATCATCACCTTCATCCTCATCTCCTTCTTCATCAATGTCTTCCAATCCTTCATCATCATCATCATCATCATCATCCTCTTCTCCTTTCCCTTCTTCGCCATCCATATCGGGAACCAAGTAGTACTGTAATGGATTTGGCCAAATATCATCTTTGATGACCTCTCCTAACCCATCTGCACCTGCATCAGAATGGTCAGTCAACCAGGTGAAGAAGCTCTCTGGTTCCTCATGCTGCCTCTTCCTGCTGGCTTTATTCTGTGTTTGACTTGAACGTTTCGTCAAATCCTTTCCAGATTTCCATTTGATTTCAGTGGACTTTGAAGATGGATCACCACTCTCATTCAGATGAAATTCTTTGGAGAGAACTTTATTTTCGAAGTAAGGGTTTTCATCAAAATAAAAATCTATTCTGTAACCTGATTTAATATCTTCAAATTCTGTCACTTCAACTCTTGTCAAATAATGCAGCGCCTCTTCATCCTCCTCCCCAAGCAGTGCAGACACTTGTGGATGGTTGACAAATGTTGTTACCCAAAAATTGGGGATTTTGGCGATCAATTCCGACCTCTTCTGAAAAAATGGTTGGCGGAGTTTGTTATATTTCTGTTCTACTTTCAAAATCTCCTCACTGGCTTGTTCATTAAGTCTGTCTATTTCATTTTGTACTTCATCAATATGTTCAATTGCTTCTTGCTGTTCTTTTTCTCCTCTATGCAAGTGCTGGGATGTTGACGTCTGCCCTGGCTTGGGGGCAGGGGGCTGTCTCGGTTTCTTCATTTGAGGCGGGAGCGAAGACTGGCGTTTGGGGGCCATGCTGCGAGGAAACTCCAGGAAACCCGGAGAGAGGCACGTCTGGAAGCTCTGATTGCTCAAACCTAAAATTTTTAAGTGGTTTCATGACAGTTGCAAAAACTGGACTGACTCAATGAATTTATTCTTCAGAGGATCCTGGGCAGTTAGAATTCCAGGTTGCTATTTACAAAACCAAGAGTTAATTAACTCCCTTCTTGTATCTTATAGAGCTGCCACTGCTACATGCCCATGGAGAAAATGCTGGATTCATGACTGAATGAACTGAACATTTTGAAATCAATGGTAATCTGTATTTCAACTCCCACCCCAAATTTCAGAAGGTGGCAAGGTCTGACACTTTCCCCATCTAGAGGCAGGTAACATGGAAAATAATGCCTCGTTTCCCTTTCCCCTCTCAGTACATCTCCAACCTGTGCCCCAAACTCTGGCTAACACACCTCTTGAATTAATGTGGAGAGAGTTTCCCAAGATCAACACTGACATCTTTCATCAAAGCCTTAATTCAAGGCTAACTGGTATTTTAAGGTAACAGAACCAGCTGTGCACACAACATGTTTGCCTGAGACACCTCTGCAAGATCCAGGCTTCTTAATATAATCATTCAGGCATGAACGAATCCAGCAGCTCCCTGGAATTTCAGACCAGATAAAGGCAGGCAGGCAGCTACCCCTAGGAGCTTTGCATTCCACATTGAGTCCAGCTGCCTTGACCCCCTGGGAATTTCTTTCTCTGTAATTCCAAGTATTTGGACCAAGCAGCTCCATCCTCAGAAATTTGACAGTTCAATTAATATTGTCATACCCAGATAAATGGGACTATAAAACATCCATGTGTCATGATAATATGGTCTATTTTTAGGAGGACCCAAACTAGGACAAGGTCTTCAAACAGGTCACTGAGGCCTTTGAATTTACGAATTCCTGGTCAGAAGATGGTCTCTCCTGCTCTCAGGTGCCCTCCCTTCTCAGTTCTTTCTAGCAGATGATCAATTACCAGGGTCATGGGTCAAAAAGTCCATTTATCTGCTGCACATCCCCCAGAACTTTGTCTCTGATGATATAACTCTCCAAATGCTTGGGAGAGAGAGACCAATTTCTCTAATAAAACTTGATTCACTCTGGAGACTGGGAAATGAGGGTAGACAGACAGCCTTTTGCTTCCACCACCATTGTCCCTCTTGTCTCAAAAGCAGCTCCCCTTTATCAGAAGCAAAGTGAATAAAATCTGAATATTGGGAGAGGATTCTGACATTAAATTATCTGATTCCAGAGATTAACAACTTGAGCAAATTGTCCCTTCTGAGAGGAAGAAAACCTGATGAGGCAAAAACACAAGAAGAATTTCTAGCCTTTGCAGATTTTATTTAAGAGAACTGTAAAAACTGAAATGAATTATTTTTCAAATAAAGTAAACTAACCTCATGTACTTACCACATTATGCCCTGATATTACTGGAGAAATAAAACTGCTCTTATATAACTTGAAGTCTTCTATCTTAAAATGATCAGGTGATTCAATCACCACCATAGTCATTTTAAATGTTTAAGATACACTTCTAATTGGACTCTACCTATTTGTGCCTGTCAGTTTATTACTCAAAAGTGCTCAAAAAGTTGCCTGTTTTGATCCTATTTTGTAGGGTGGATTAGAAGTTTTAACAGATAGCTTAGATTCAGTCTGTGGATATAAAAACAGAATGGGCAACAGAAGATTTCCAAAAGGTATATATTCTGTGGTATTTCATGGGGTTCAACTTAATTCTGTGGAAGTATGGCAGGATTGGATTTGCTTTTTCTTTGCACCCCCTTTCTGGGACTAGAAGCAAAACCATCTTCTTCCAGGGAACCTGGCCACAAAGCATAATAGAACAGGGTCTTTGAAATGCAGGGAAAAGAGGCTCAGACACTCAAAATAATATACCAGAGCTGTGCTCTCAGAATATTTGGGAACAGCCACATTTCTGCATGACCTCACCTCTCTATGCAGACCTAAAGCACACACAATCACCAGCTCCACCAGCACCCAGGCCCACTGAGAAAAAACAAACAAACCTGAGATGAGGAAACCTTAGGAAATGCAGAAAGGATCATGAGGAAGAAGAAGGGAGAGAATGATCAGAAAAGAGGGACTTCCTAAACCCATCTGCAGGCACTCAGTATGGACTGGAATAATCTGGAAGAGAACTGATTTTCTCCATCTTCTGAACTCCGAATGCAGTCAATCCTCCAAGAGTACACTTTGATCCTCCAACAGGAAGACCCTCCAATACTAAGAATATTAAGTGGAGGACTGCACATTCCTGCCTTCCAGAAGTCAAGAGCATGACTAAGAGGTTCCATGTGGCTAAAAGTTATAGGGAAATCCCATTACACCAGGCCCATGGTTCAGGGAATTATACATTTAAAAATAAGTTTCCCAGGAAAGATAGCTTCATGATGTGGCTTCGCCTCTCTTCCAAATAGATGAAAACAGAAAGGGATGAAATCATAAGACATATATGGGCTTACAATATCTATAAAAAAATCTAAAGTCAGGGTTGAAGCTATGGGTCTGCTGGGTTTCTGGAGTCAGAAGTAGTGAGAGCCCAGGGCCGCCAGAGTAAGACAGGGTAATAACAACTAAAGGTGCTCCATTTACAAGTAGGTATGGAGCCAGGTTCTCTCCACGAAGCCATGGGGCTGAGGTTTTCTTGATTATGGAAGGAGCTAGAAAATAAAGAAAAATACTTACCTAACATAGAGGGCTATAGCTTCATACAAAACTGTGCTGAGGGAAATGGGGGCAAAGAGACAGAGCTTCATGACAAGGAACTAAGTTTATCATGAAAGCTCAATTTTAAGTTGTGGCAGCCCAGAAATAAAGGCAAAAATGGAAGAGCAACAAAACAAAACAGAACTGGACAATAAGAAAGAGGAAAAAAACCAACCAAAGCTCCCATTTAAATCTTCAAACGAAAATCGTAAAAATAAGAAATCTAATACTGAGAAACTTAGCCACCAAACTTGAAACAAGTCTCCGTAAATTTATTACAGGTGAAATAAACTGTACAAAAGAACTTCACAAAATATAAAATAAGCATGCTTAGGACATTCTGAAAGATAAATAAAGATGCCATTAAAGTGAACATAAGTTTATAAGACAAAACACATAAAAATGAAGAACTGATATATGTGATTCTAAAACCTTATCTGGAACCTTAGAAATGAAAAATATAGTGACTGACATTTAAAAAAAAAAAAAAAAAAAAAAAAAAAACTAAAAAGACATAATGACCCCAGAACCAGAAACAAAGAGATAATTAAAGAAAGGAAGAATAAGGCAGATCAAGGAATATGAGAAGAGCATCCATGCAGGAGGGCAACCTGGCCTGAGGAGTCAGAAACAAAGCAGGAGACATCTACTTGGGGCAGCCTATATGTGTATATGCATATATACACACATGTATCTATGTTTGTTATTTATGTAATGGTACAAATATATATGTGTTTCCTAGCTCTGTCTACTGAGAAGGCCTTGGGGCATGGACAGCACAAGAACAGTGAGCACACCTAGTGCCCAGGGCTTGGCTTCTAACTACTCTTCTCCACAGCAAAATCAGATTTCCTTCAAAAAACAGACGATTCAAGGACCAGGGTAGAGAAACTAGAAGACCTTGTCACACCAGAAAGCAAGAAAATGCTTAAATAATGATGAGGACATGTCAAAAGAACACAGAAGCCAGCTTGGATGGATCCCAATTCATGCTGGTGTTGCTTAAGCAGAATGTGATGAGAGGGGAACAGCAGCAAAGGTCTCCTGCACACTAATTGTTCCAGCATCACATGGTACTACAGGATGTCAGATGGCTCTCAATGAGAGAGTGCATATTTGACCTAAATGGTTTTGTTGTCTTCTCACGCCCTCTTAAGTGCTTAGTGCTGAAAAGCAACGGTGTAAAAAACAATTGATTGTACAAAGTCCCTCCTACTTGTCCTCCTATGAACACCAGTTTGAAACTTCCAAACCCCAGATATGGACATTAACTCTAAGTCTGATCTTTGTAATCAAGCCAGCTCTGAAGTGGCCTGCTTTTAGGAGATGTATGACTAATGTTTTCATTTCACAGAATCACAGAAATGAAAAATGGAAAAGATTTATTAAGTCATCTTATGCTTGCACCTTGCCAGACAGACATTGTTCCGCGAGGTCTGTGGGCAACAACCACATCCAGGCGTGATTGCAATAACGCTACATGCCCTTACCTTGGGCAATGACTCCACATTCTGATAGCTCTTCCATTCAAAAGATTTTCCCCTGGGATTCAACCCCTCTAGTCCTTTGTAATTTTTTTTCTTTTTTTCACCTCATTTTGCAATTATACTTTTTTTTTTAACCATTCCCCCTAGAATGGGAAAAAAAATATCTTTTGGTTCTATAACCTTTAAAGGATGCTAAACCTAAAATGCTGAGTGAGAATTATGTTTCAGTTTAACACCAGAGGCACTTCTATCATTTGCCCAATGCCAATGGTGAAAATAAACAAAAGTGGAAGAAATACATATAGAGTTACAGGGATCCTAGAATATGTAGAACTTCATATGATTCAGAAGACAAACATTTTGTGAGATGACTATAGAGCTGCTAACAGATTATCAAAGGGTGACTCCAAAATGTTTAAGAACTGCTACCCAGAACAAGGTCACAGAGGACAAATGGAATAAGCTCTTGCCTTATGAGTAGATCAGCTATACATTCTCGAGTCTCCTGCCCAACAACTATATGGTTTGAACAAGTCTCTTAAATTCTCTGGGCTTTGGTTTCTATCTCTGTGGGGTGAGGGGAGAGGAGGGACAGGGAGGAAAAGATAGCAGAAGAGAAAGAGGAGGTTGAATTAAATTATTTCTAAGGTCCCTTTCCACTCACAGAATCCTACTACATAACAAGTAACACCAATCCTTAAGTTCTAGTTCTGAAAGCTGTACCTATGGGCTGACAGCCATTAGTTCATTCCAACTTCTGCCTCTCTCCCAGATGAAGATCTTTGACATAGGTGTGCCATGTATAAGTAGCAGCAATAGACTCCAGTACAGATAATCATGGACCCCTGCCCCATCCACATCCAACACCACAATACCCCAACTTGTGAATAAAGTTTCCTGGGCCATTATTCAATCTCACTGTCTTTGATCTTCTATATTGCTCCAAAATGGAGGCCCCAGGGCTTTATATGGATATTGCTTTGAAAAGGGTATTCAATTTTTCTCCTGTTTCTTCATTTCTTCCACACTCACTGAGCAGCTACTGTATGCCAGGCACTAAGCTACATCCTGGGACACTACTGTAAATAGACCAGTCCTCATTCCCAAGAGGCTAAGGATCCTAACAGCACATAAAACCCCTCCCTGTGGAGCTATACATGGTCCAGGGGTAGCTACTGGTTTGGTTCAATCGAGGGAACACAGACATGGGCAGAGCTGGCATTGAAATGAGAAGAGATAAAGCCTCCAGAAGTACCATACACTTACCTATCCAAGGAAAGGTGATGCTGGCCCTTCTCAGAAGTGAGAATGAAAACCCAGCCTAAGTTGCACTATGTCCCTATGTTTGGCAGGAAAGATGCTAAGGTTTTGTGTATTCAAGTTTTTCTTCCACTAAAAAGAAACTGACTACCATACTAGACTAGCACATGAATATTGCTCTCCCAAGGAGCAGGATTCCATCCAACTTTGAGCCAGCTGACTTCATTAGACCACACCTAGTAACACTAATCCTGGTGTTATGTTTCCCATGGGGGAAGAGCAGACAGCATCTGCTTCTTTCCCCAAATGGCTAATATTTCCTTGCCCATGTTCTTTTCCTTTCAAGTTCACATGTTATGCTAGTGGAAAGCATTTCTCTCATTTAAGACAAAAGGCTGCCAAGTATAAAAGTATTCTGTCTTGATAATACCAAAATGCACAAAATTCTACACTTAAATTGTTTACCATTTCTTGCATTCTGCTAGTGATACTTGCGTGGGCTAAAACTGTGAGTCTATAAAATAAAAGAAGGCTCATGGCAGTGAATGAAGGGGTCACTGCACAGACTCTACAAGCAATCCAGAACTGAGACTCAGCAACCCCATCTCTCCCAGAATGCCAGGAAGATATTTCTCTCCCAGTAGGGACTCAGAGATCAAACTCCATCTCACTTGGGGAGAATATGCTGTCACAGCCAACCACCTGCTCTCACCCCCTATAGCTGGATAGTAGTGGGGATGTCTTATGCGAAAGCCAGCACGGAAGTAGTGTCATAATATAATAACAAGGATAGAGCAAACTGTACTCATTCACTGTAAATACATAATATGTAAGTAACATTGACCACTTGAGGTAAAGAGGGAGACTCCAAGGGGCACACTCAAATAATAAACCCACACCCAAATAAAGATGGTCACTAAGTCAACTGACAAATGGAAAGGGTCCCATTGGCTAAGGAATCTTTTGTTCCTCTGTTCTGTTTGCAGTTAGATGCTGTGGCAGAGTTGAACTGCATCATATAAAAAAAAAAAAAAAAAAAAAAAAGAGGTCAGGAGTCTGGAGTTCCCAAAATAAAGGAGAGGTAGGATATAGGAGAGGCCAAGATGGTTGCAGTTCAGGAAGGGAAGGAACAGAAAAGAGGAAGAAAAGAAGAACAAGGCTACAAAGGGGACTGGGGAGAAAACAAACACCTAGAAAGGATTTTAAGTTGTCTTGAGATGACGAAGGCATATGCCCCCTACAAAACATTAACCAAGCTTACTGATGTTTTTAAGCAAATAGATTCTTTGGGATTCAAAGTGAGAATAATCCAGACAGAGAACTGGAAGCTAAAAAGCCACACAGCTCTCTCAACTCCATCATACTCCCAAAATGCCCACTGTCCCTGTGAGGAGGCCTCCAGAGAAGACTAGGGCAGAAACAGTCCACACAAGATCTATGCAGGGGCTCACCCATTCTCAGCACCGTCTACTGTCAAGTGTCTGTTACTATGCCTTTCCTGCTGGAAGTGACTGATCAAGCCCCACCCAGGAACAGCCATACTCTAACTACAGGAACAGCTCATAGAGTGAGCAATGTCATCTACCTCCTAAAGGTACATGTTCCCTGTGGTTACGAGGGTCAGCTTCATGGGTGTGCAACCTGTGTACACCCACAGGTAGAAGGAGGCCCTTGGTTTAACACTCTCTACTTTGGTCTTGAAATCACTAATACTTTTTGAGCAAACCCTCCTGCCTTATCATTTTTCACTGGGTCCTAGAAATTATGTGGCCAGTCCTGATAATAACATCCATTCTGCCTACAAAGCACTAACCAAGAAACCAAATTAGATCATGTAAACAAGAGGGTCAGAGCAAGGTCAACAGTTAGAAGTAAGGGCCTCCAATATTGTAAAAGGATCCCTGAACTTGGAATTGAGATCCGTGTTCAAGGCCTGACTCTGCCATTCTCAGCTGGGTTTTCTTGGATGAATGTCATAATGCCCCTGAGACTCAGTTACTTATTCACTGGTTCCCTCAAATGGGAAAAAACAATTATAAGAAAAATTATGAGTGTGATGTACATTTTGATATGGGAAATAAATAATGCTCAAAGAAGGGGCACCTAATCCTCCCTAGGGAAAGGGAAGGAAAACTGGGAGGGGCAGATGAGGGAGGGGAGTGAACTTGGAGGAAGGTCTCCCCAGTGTGGGGATTCTGCCAGTCGCTAAGGAGGTCTATTCCAATTATGCATTCACAAACTGGGGCGACAACCACAGGATAAGTTTGAGGGCTAACTGCATGGCAGATGGATCTGAGCTAAAAGTCCACTGATCACCTGCCCTCCGTGTTCTACTCTGACTGCTGGGCCACAGTAACATTTCGGGTCTCCTGAAATTAGTATCAGTTCAGAACCAACACCTAGGAATCTCTGAAATGTTTATTTCCCTTTCTACAGTGCACACGCCCACAAAAGAGTGTAGGTCTTTTAGGAAAGGAAAGAAAACCTGCAACTGCCACAAAATTGTTCTATTCCTCTCTGGTCTGCCTACATATCAGAGCTGCTATGAGGATCCCGTAAGAGAGCCTTTGGTACTGAGTAGTTATCAATTTAAAAAAAGAGAGAATTATAAGAAAGGACATTAGTTACAATATGGTGTGTCTTCCCTGCACATGAAAACATGGTCATCTTTCCTGCTGTTCATTTCTACCTCCAACTGTGATCCTACTAAGACTCTTGGACTAGATAAAAGATCATCACCAGATTTAAATTTCCAAGATCTCAGATAGAGCCACTCAGTATCCTCCTCTACATTTTCATGACCTAGAAGACACACAGACACAGGACCTACTTCCTTCTCATCTACACTTATTTTGGGAGCAGTGATGACATATACACAAACAGTGAGATATGTGCAGGGCACCATTTACTTGGCTAAATGTCTAATTAAGTTAATTTAGCTAGATTGTGCAGTGCAGACTGAAAGCAGTGATGATCCAGCAAAAGGAAGCCACTCCCCATAGGAATCTCCACGACTCATGCCACTTTTTCCCTCAGCAAGAATGATAGTACAGTTCGGCCTCATCTCTGTCACCACAGAAGGCACACTTAGCACCCAAATCTTGGTGTTTCTTACTTCCTCAGCTCATGCTTCATGATGCTCCTGAGAGCTGACACACACTCACCATTCTAATGATATAATTATACCTCTTCTGATTAATCATCACAATATCCCAGGTCAGCAAGTGTTGGAATTTGGGAAGCTGGCTTTTATAAGTTGGGTATTTCATGAAATTCAGCCATTTTCTGTAGTTTTCCAGAACAACTGGATCTCTAAAGCAGATGGACTGTTTCTCTGATATGACAGCTCCCCTCATCTTTGGTGGAAGAGCATGGGGTTTTCAGACAAAGGTTTGTCATGCCAGGTACCCAGGTAAGACCACTAGATACAAAAGTGATAGATTGCCAATGCTTGGGAATCTAGGACCTGGAACAGTAAAGAAGCTCCAACCTGAAACTTTTCACACTAGGAGCCATTCTTGTTTATACCAATGGAATAATATACATCACGTGGTATGACTAAGTGGGGGGGGGGGTGCTCTTCGTCCCTGTAGCAGGTCTCCAGCTGCTCTGACTTGTGTAAGTGCTGTCAGAAGCGCCCTACCTAGCAAAAGTGGTTCATAAATCTACTTTTATGTAATGTCTTTAAAAATGGTTTTGATTTTTTAACAATTGATTACTTTGCTCTGACTTCACCTAACCAGTCCTATTCTTCAGATCATTAAATCTAGGGTTGGTTACCAAACACCGTGGGTATGACAGAAACATTCACTACACACTGAACATTCATGAGCTCAGCCATGCTTCCTAGCCCCTCCCCACTAGTGAATGGGGGCAGGCCCTGTGTCTAGTTCTGGCCAATGGGCCATAAGTGAAAGTAATACCTCACTTCTAGGCTGAAATTTTGAACAGCCAGTGCATGACCCTCTCTGTCTTCCACTTCCCAAAGCATTAGCAGGATGTCAAGCAGCCTCCATCTCTGAATCAAGGCCAAAAAGGAAAATGCTCTAGGGAACTGCCAGGCTTTTCTTGAACAAGAAATAAAGCTTTAAATGTTAAGCCACTGAGATTTTGGTATGTGTTCATCACAGCAGCAGAGCTGAGCCGGATCTAACTAAATGTGAATAGGCAGCCAGAAGCATCCTGGGCTCAATGGGACTCAAAGCTGGGAATGGAACCTAACAGCACTACCCTCAGATAAGGTCACCCTTTCCTCAAGATTATCTGGGTCAGAGGCTACCAAAAATAGTGGCCATCTAACTGGTAGTAAATGAAAAGAAGGGAAGTGCCAAATAAAATAAGGACAGGAAATGAAAGTCTGCCCTCTCTTGTGGATATACTGGTCATCCCAAAGATGCGAAGTTGGGAAAGATGTTATAGTGAAGGGCTAAGGCAAAGGTGGGGATGGAGGCCACACAACCAGCATGGAACCTTTACTTCTCAGCCAAACCCCAAACTTTTATGTCAGGCCAATAGCAGGGTAAATTAGAAAGCTAAAAACCTGGGCAGCCACAGACAAAACTGTAAAGTTTATTTCCAGACCCTGTATCTGCCACACGGCTGACACAATCACTATTTCTTGAATTATGTGTTCATTCCCCTGGCCCCCTTCTCCTTTCAGTGATTTCGGTCCCATACTTCAACCACCTAGTATCCAGACCTGAGGCACTCGAACTCTGAAGCCACCACAGCAGTACCACAGCCCCAACACCTTCCTTCTCCTCTACCCTGTCTCATCAATCCTAGGTCCAATTCTCTTCAGGCCTGGCCAGGCCAACACATTAATTTACATAAGCCAAGGCACTGCTGGCCACTATGGGATTAAGGCCATGTTCTCCTCAACGATTACACTGTAAGAAGCAACACTGCTGCTGTGATCGAAAGATGTTGAATCTCAGCCTTCAAGGCAAATCCAGAGAAGAATCTTTCGGAGAAAAGAGGCCTTTCAGGGCTTTTCAAATCACTCCAGGGACATAGATGACAGTCTCCTACACTCGCCTCTTCCATACATTCTGGCATCATAGCCACAGAGCCCCTCCCCCTGTCTTGTCAAAGCCATAATTCTTTGACCTTGTCCTGTTGTGGATACTCTTACCCTGACCTCCCTCCCACATCCACTTTTGATGACACATCTCTAGCGCTCGCGCTGTTACTTGGGAGGCAAAAGAAAGGAATGGAGAGACACCTGGGTTTTCTGCCACTGAAACGGGAAAACAGTCCTTGAGAAAAAGATGTCAAGGTCCAGCGGGACATATTTTTCCATCAAAACATTGTAAAATGAGTAGAGGTTTCACATGACGTCCATGTCTTGGTATGTGTTTGTTGTTTTTAGAACAGCAGGCTGCATATCTGAAGCAATACATGCATATATGATGTGGGCATTACCATGGCAAGTGCCATGCATTTTTTGGTTGAATAGAAGGGTAAATAAGGGCATAAATATTGCATTTCCTGTTGCTATGGAGATGCAACAGTTTGGGCCTTTGTCGTTTTGGAAACTTTTTATTTAATTTTTTGGGTTCACTCTCTGCTGTGAATATTCCTATCACGAAGTCTCCAGGCCCTGCTGCTGCTATAATTATGCTTACCCCAACCAGCATTCTTGTCTTTTCAGATAGGTTATGACTGATCTCTGAGGGAGAAGATTCCTTATGGGCTATGACTGATCTCTGAGGGAGAAGATTCCTTATGGGCTATGACTGATCTCTGAGGGAGAAGATTCATTATCTGCTTTTTCTTTATTCCCACATGTGAAATCTGTATTTTCAATATTAAAAGTATTAATATTAAAAGCATATTTTAAAGTCAAGATTCTGTAGTCTACCTGATTTAAAAAAAAAAAATTCTCTTCAAAGTCTTAAAGAGTTTTTGATCTATTTTTTGATCTAGACAACAAATGGGTCTAATACCATTTGAACTCTTACTGAACAAAGTGTTTTAATTCCTAATCCTAATATGTCAGCATAGAAAATCAGTCCTTTTGACCTTTGCATTGTCTTAACGTCTCCATCACAGCCATTGATTTACAAGTTTCTAGCATCTAAGCTTGATCTATGATGTGGTCTCTACTAAATTTAAGTCTTCAAGAAACAAGAAATCTAAATTTAGAGACTGAGAGTATTCATTCTGAGATAAACTGGTTTACTGCTTACTATCTAATCAATATATATAACAGCCACCCAAGCAGTTAATGAACACTTACCATGTGCCAGGCATTATACAAAGCACTGGGAATTCCAAAATAATTAAGACACAGTCCCTGGCTCAAAGTTTGTTTCACTGATTAAACATCAAAGTGTTACTACTGGGGATTTTTGTGTTATACTAAAGGTGAATTAAATTATCTCCAAGGTTTTCTCAAAACCTAAGATACTGAGCTTATTTGATTCTTCTCTTTTTTTTAAGATTTTATTTGACAGAGAGAGAGCGAGAAAGAGAGAGAGAGAGATGGCTCCCGCATACAAGCTGGGGGAGCAGCAGGCAGAGGGAGAAGGACAAGAAGGGTCCTCGCTGAGGATGGAGCCTACCTTGGGCTTGATCCCAGGCCCCTAGGATCATGACCTGAGCCAAAGGCAGTTGCTTAACCAACTGAGCCACCCAGGCGCCCTTGAGCTTATTTAATTCTATAATAAAGTTTAAGACTAAATTAATATTAATATCAAAATTTTAGCATTTGTGTTCTCAAAATATCTCAAATACATATAATCAATTCTTAATTATACCAAAAGCATTCAAAAATAATTGGAAGTTTCTAAGCTCCTTTGCAACCACAGTGTCAGAAGTTGCTACCAGTGATAAGGCAAATTAATTTGATTTTACTTCTGTCCATTAAAGGAAGTGGTTAGGACATGGAGGTGTAGTCAGATTATGTGGTCTCCTTTCCCTATCCCCAAGCAGCCTCTGCTAAAACAGTGATAAGACAGATCCCCCGTAGAGGAGGCAGCCCAGGACAAGGTAGGGGGCAGTTAGGATCTCAGGCCTGCAGTCATTACCACTAGGAAGAGTGAGCTACACTCAAACCATGGCAAACCAGCTGTATCTACCAGACCCTATTTTCCTATTTATGTTATCACTGTTTTACATTCTCCTTACTCTAGTCATTCAAAGTCACCTTAGACCCTTTCTTCTCCTTTGTTCGCAACGTCCAGATGCAACGTACTGTATGTGATTGTATAGTTTTCATTCATGAAGGTTCATCAACCCAACTTCTGCACAACAGCCTATTGCATATTTGGGGGGATAGGATGGGGGATTTGATATAAACATATTATGATTCAGATATTAACAACTCTTGTAGCTTTAACAACTCATATTTTTTCTCAAGTCCTCTTCATAACAGAAAAACAAAAATATTTAAAATAGCCCACTCAAAATTTTAACTCCATATCAGGACTATTACTTCCCTTTCAAAAAATCGTTCTCCCCCCTCTTCATTCCCTAGAACATCCCCAAGTATATACACCTCTCCTGACAGTGGAGAGGGCCAGGACTGAGGTCTATGCTGTCCTCAGCTAAGATGTTCATCTCCCTGCTCTGCTCACTGAGCCTACCATGCTGGAGCCCACAGAGTGATGTAGTCTCAACTGCCCTTGTCAGGTCTGAGCTTTCATTTGGCTGCCTGGCCAGTGACATGGTCATTCTGGTCACAAAGCAAAATAAGAACACACGTACCTGACTTGCCATTCTTCCATGACCCTCTAAGCTCCTGTCCTAAACAAGCAAGCATTTACCCTTCCTGCCAAGCTACCAGAAACTTCCTTCATACCAATTGCCTCCTCCTATCTCTGCACTATAGCTTTTGGCAAGATTGTTATCGTCTGAGTTGGCCATATGTGGATCTTGACATGGACTGAGAAGCTTCTGAAATTCATAAAAATCATTTTCTCTCATTAAAAAAAGGGGGGAACTCCATGCTGTTTTTCATATTGCTTGGACTGCCTCTTCCCTTTGATTTTATTTTGCTTGGACTCAAATCTGATTTAAAACCCAAACCTAATCAATAGCCACTTAATTTTAGGCTTTCCCTTAAGCAATGACATCATTAATTCAACAGGTAAGAGAGCTCTAGGACATGTAGGAGCTAGAATCATTGAGGTATTCCTTGGTTCATTATCACCTTAAGCCAGTTCTCACTGATTGGTCTTTCTATTCCCCTCACTCTGCCTCACCTCTGGGCCCAATACAGATTGATATGGTTAGGGCACTTTCAAACAGGGAGAGAATATGAGGAAGGTTTAGATTTGATTCAATCAGAAAAATAAAATATGTATTATTTTAGTTTCAAATATATGTGTGCTTGAAATTTTACAATTTTTTAAAATCACAAATGGGTAAGAATGGGCCATCATTTTTTGGTGTTAGGGCACTTGAAATGTTAACTTGACAGCTTCCCCATCTTAAACCCCTGGAATGTAAGCAAATGTTCCATACTTTTGCTTTTCTCTAAGAGCGTAGATCAGGGCCTGGTATGCATCTGGGTAGGCAATAAAGGGTCAGGATCCAGAACAAGACCATCTGCTGAAGAAGGCAGCAGGGGTCAATTCCTGAAGAAAAGTCCAGGCCTGCAGGCAGAACACAACACCCACCCAAAGAAAAGAGAACAAAGGGTAGCAGCCTCAACAGGCAGTGACCATCACAGAGTCAGGTAGGACAGTCTGAATAAGACTACTGAGGTATCCCCACAGACTAGGAAAGTACAATATAGAAAATCCAGTAACAGGTGAAAGAAAATAAATTAAGCAGGTAAGCTGACCAAAGAGTGTATCACAAAGTAGTAAAAACTCACCATTAAAATTAGAGCATGGCAATCTTCAAAAAGACAAGAGACAACAAGTATCAGTTAGGTGTGGAGAAAAAAGAACCTTGGTACACCACTGATGAGAATGTAAATTCTCATAGTACAATCAGTATGAAAAACAGTACGGAGGTTCATCAAAAAGTTAAAAATACAACTACTAACAATCCAGCCGTTCCACTTCTGAATATTTATCTGAAAGAAATTAAAACAAATTTCAGAGAAAAAAGATCTCCCATGTTCGGGGGCACCTTCAGTGGCTCAGTCAGTTAAGCATCTGCCTTCAGCTCAGGTGATGATCTTGGGGACCTGGGATTGAACCCGCATAGGACTCCCTGCTCAGTGGGAAGCCTACTTCTCCATCTCCCTCCTGCTCCCCCTGCTTGTGTTCTGTCAAATAAAACCTTAAAAAAAAAAAAATCTTCCATATTCCCTGTAGCATCACTCATAATAGCCAACATACAGAAAAAAAGGATCCATCAGTGGGTGAATGGATAAAGATGATGTAGAGTGTGTGTGTGTGTGTATAGATATGTATCACTGTATTTATATATGTGTACATATATATGTGAATACATATATATATATACGTGTGTGTGTGTATATATATATATACATATACACACACTCACACACACACACACACAATCAAATATTAGTCATATGAAGAAAGGACATCCTGCCATTTGTGACCACACAGAGCTTTAGGGCATTATGCAAAGTGAAATAGGACAAAGAAAGGAAAACAATGTAGGATATCACTTATATGTAGCCTATAAAAA
This sequence comes from Mustela erminea, assembly GCF_009829155.1. Taxonomy (NCBI): domain Eukaryota; kingdom Metazoa; phylum Chordata; class Mammalia; order Carnivora; family Mustelidae; genus Mustela; species Mustela erminea. The sequence continues at coordinate 44,477,263 of NC_045629.1, read as the reverse complement.
GCCAAACTTGGGGTACCTGGGTGGTTCAGTCAGTTCAGTGTCTGACTTGATTCTTGCTCTTGGCTCAAGTCAAGATCTCAGGGTCCTGAGATGGAGCTCTGTGTTGGGCTCCCTGCTTACAGTGGGGGGTCGGCTTGAAGATTTCTCTCCCTCTCTCTCTGCTCCTCCCCCACCCCAACTTTCTCTCAAATAAACAAATCTTAAAAAATAAAAAGAAGAAAAAAAAGCCAACTCATAGAAACAGAGAGTAGAATGGCAGTTACCCGGGCCTGCTTGGGAGAAATAGAAAGATGTTGGCCAAAAAGGTCCAGATAGAAGATGCATAAGCTCTAGGGATCTAACGTACAGCACAGTAATTATAGTTATTAACACTGCATTGTATCCTCGGAAGTTCTCCCGTCAGTTATCACCCTACGATGTCACAGTCCATGTGTTACTTCCCGGCTCAAGCACCTTTAATGTCTCTAGCAGAGGCTGAGCACTGGAAGCCTCTGGTTGAATCCAGCCCCAGCAGGCTTTTGTTTGGCTCACACTGTGTTTTCCAAAACTTGATTTAGATACATTTTAAAATAGAGATGCACGTGTATGTATGCATGTGTGCGTGTGCGTACACACACACACACACACACACACACACACACACACTCCCTCTGGTTTCTCTTAAAAATTCAAAAAGTCTGGCAACTCTGGGCCTGTGTTCCCACCTGGCAACAATCAGCTGACACTGAGCGACCCTGTCTGCCCGTCCCTGGCATCTGCTCTCTACCATCCACGATGTTCCCACCAGCACCTGTGCTCCTCTTCTGGCCTTTTACCCATTATGGTTCCCACTAGCCTCAGGCAGTTTTTTGAATTTATTAGCCCTTAACCTACAGGATGAACTCTAAACTCCTAGCATTCAAGGTTCTCCTCAGTTTGGTCATGCTATCACACCACTGTCTAATATGTGAACCCGCTTTTCAGAAACTTCTCTGACCCCCTCAAAAATAGCTTCTACCGGGGCGCCTGGGTGGCTCAGTGGGTTAAGGCCTCTGTCTTCGGCTCGGGTCATGGTCCCAGGGTTCTGGGATCGAGCCCTGCGTCGGGCTCTCTGTTCGGTGGGGAGCCTGCTTCCTCCCCTTTCTCTCTCTGCCTGCCTCTCTGCCTACTTGTGATCTCTGTCTGTCAAATAAATAAATAAAATATTTTTAAAAAAAATAGCTTCTCCCCCACCTCTCTTCATGAAACAAACCTCACTGCTGCCAGGTGCCAAAGAATAAGCAAGACCCACACAGAGCCTGCCTTCAGGAAGGTGATACTTCAGTATCTGTTGTTCTAGAACAAGGGGGAAAAATCCCTTTAGGATAGCGGACATGAACTGACTGCTTATTGGCATCCGGAGGGCTTTAAGAAAAACCAATTACTCAGCCCTTCTCATTGTAGGCCGTTTCTGTCCAGCAGGGGAAACTACTGTTCCAATCACAGCATGCAATAGAGAGTTCACATTGCTACGAGGCTGGCAGAAAAGGGAAGAGCAGTTTGTACCAAGGTCCTAACCCAGTTTAGAGGTTCTCTGAAGGGAGTCACATCTAACACAAAGTAGGAGAGGACAGGTGAGGAGGAAGTGCTCCAGGCAAGGGTCAGAGCCTCACCAAGGCCCAGAGGTGAACAAAAAACTCAAAGGAGTTGGGTTTGGACACAATGGGCAGTGAGAATGGTCCATGAGGACCAAGGAGTCAAACCTGCAGCTGAAGAAGCAGGCAGGCACAATCATACAGACTTTATCCCAAGGGCACTTGGAAGCATTTGAAGAATTTCACAAAAGGGAGTGGCATGCTCAGTTCTGTGGTTTAGAAAGAGCATCATGACTGCTTATGGAGAATAGATTGGAAGAGACAATGAGGGAAGATGGAAGACATGTTAAAAAGATGATTATTACAAGAGGCCAGACATGAAAGGTCACATATGTGTGATTCCATTCATATGAAATATCTGGACTAGGTGAATCCTTAGAGACGGAAAGCAGACTGGTGGTTGCCAGGGCTGGGGAAGGAAGGGGAGGGTGCAACTTAATGGGGAAAGGGTTTCCTTTGGGGTGATGACATGTTCTGGAACTAGAACATTCACAACACTGTGAATGTACTAAATGCCACTGAATTGCATACTATCAAATGAGCAATTTTATGTTTTTTGAACATTTTATATGAATAGTACCTCAATTCTAAAAGGATGATTATGGAGTCCAGGCAAGAAAGTGTTAGGAAGAAGAGATGTCAGGACATGAATTCTAGCCTCCATGCCACACCCAGATCATTCCCTTCTCCCTCTGGATGCCCTTTCCTCTCCTTCCTGCCTCCCTGGACTGACTCATCCTCCAGCTCCATTTCACTGGCTACCACCTGAGACCTACCCAGCTGGAGCTCATCATTTGCTCCTCAGAAGTGGAGGCCAGGCCTCTCCTCACACACTCCCTGCCACCTCTTTATCATTTCTTCATGTCTGTGCTCCTCTTTTCCTCAACTGTAAGATAAGCTCATGAATAAACAGCACCGTTTAGTGAATATGGGATGAGAAAGGCCGATGCTAAGATCACTATGTGGTTTTTCTATAAGGAAAAGATGCAAGTTTTCTGCCACTTGAATATGAGTATATCTGTATACTCATGCAAAAATATCATTGTATATTTTATATATACACTGTTGTATCATTTTATATATACATCATTTCCATTACAATTGTATCATTATATATACATAATATATATACATAAAACTTCCATTATAATTCAAGAATTTAGGGGACCTAGTCCAGTAGAGAGTATCAGACATATTTCAAGGTGATACACAATGTTTACGTCCTATCAAGGGGCACAAGTCGCATCTGGAGAAGCAGAATTACAGTCTCTTTTAACAACTGGTTGTAAGTCTAAATCGCCCTGCTTCTCACTGAGGGAGGTTTACCCCATAACAAGCTGACCCCCATATTTCTAAGTTACATCATCTGGCTCCTCCATAGCTACTCAGAAAGCTGGAGTTCTTTCCCATGGAGTGGTGCTTTATCTAAGCCCAGAAGCAGACAGACACTTGGTATAGACAGGGCTGGGGTGCTGGGTGTGAGGGAGAGCCAGCCTGGATGCAGAGCTCAGACTCCTGCCACTCAAGGTGCTGGGCAAAGGCTCTAGCAACAGCTGCTCAGAACAAGAGGTGGGCATCACCCTCAGGAAGGAGGGGGACAATGAGGAAGTGACCAGCTTTGCTGTCAGTAACTCAGACCAAGTGACTCAGACAAAGCAGTATGCTCTGAAGAGCTCGGCAATGTAACTGGCCAATAATCTATTCATCTAACACAAAGTCACTGAAAACATACCACCAACCAGACACTGTGTTGGGAATACAATGGATATCAACAAAGACAGTAACTCCTGATACTCACAATAGGGGATACAGTCCAGTTAACGGGAAACTATACAAGAATAGAGCACTAAGAGAGGGTCAGTGGATACTCAAGCCAGCGCCCAGGGAAACAAAATAGCAGAGACGGTAAGTAAGCTGGAGTTCCCGAGTCTCATTGCCCAAGTTCACATCCCTAGCCCTGAGCAACTGTCTGAATTACTTAGTCTTGTGGTAGTCCCCCCAGAAAAACAGGTCCACATTCTAACCTCTGAACCTGTGACTATGACCTTATTTGGATAAAGGGTCTTTATAGATATAATTAAGGATCCTGAGATGGGTTTATCCTGGATTATCTAAGTGGGCCCTAACTCCAATGACATGTGCTTTTATTAGAAACAAAAGACAAGGGTGCCTGGGTGGCTCAGCGGGTTAAGTCTCTGCCTTCGGCTCAGGTCATGATCTCAGGGTCCTGGGATCGAGACCCGCATCAAGCTCTCTGCTCAGCAGAAAGCCTGCTTCCCCCCCACCTCTCTGCCTGCCTAATTATGATCTCTGTGTCAAATAAATAAATAAAATCTTTAAAAAAAAAAAAGAAAGAAAGAAAGAAAGGAAAAGAAACAAAAGACAGAGACAGATAAAAAAGAAGACAGGGGCAGAGACTAGAATGACGTAGCGAAGAAACACCCAGAACCTCCAGCAGCTTCAAGAGGGAAGGCAGGCTCCCCTGGAAACTCTGGAGAGGAGCACAGCCTGCTCTCACCGTGATTTTTGGAGTTCTGGCTTCCAGAACTGTAAAAGAGCAAACTTCTGTTGTTTTAAGCCACTAAGTCTGTTGTAATTTGTTATAACAGCTGAAGAAAACGAATCCTCTAAACTTCTCTGATCTCCAGTTTTCTCAACCCTAAAATATGGAAAATAATAGTACACATCATATCAGGCTGTTCAAATGAGATAAGGCATAGAAAGCACTGAGCACAGCACTGGCCATGTGGAAAGGACTCCATAAGCATTAATAATAAGATTACCATTACTAGTAGCAGTAATACGCATAGAAGACAAGTCCAACCCAGGTTTGGGGGGGCCTCCCGAGGAAATGACTTCTAATTGAGACTTAATGGATGAGAAGGGATTAGCTGAACAAAGGAACAGGGGAGAAGGTTTAGAAGGCGGAATGGTAACTGAGAGGTGGGAGTGGAGTTTCAAAAGGAAAAACATGTTCAGAGGATCGGAGGTAGGATGGACCAGGGAACATCTGAGAAATTGAAAGCGGTTCCAGCAAATGTTGACTGGCACATAGGAATAGCTTTATTTCTCTCCTGTGCTTTGTTTCACATTAGTGTGAGGACAACAGGGAAGCTTGATTTGACGTTATTGTACATTTACTCCCAATCTCATGTCCTGTCCAGTATTCCCCGTCTCTATCTTCCTCATCTCTATCCTGGGTAGAGGGACAAGGGTTTTCAGAAAGCACAAAATTAAACTATATTCTTTCAATCTTCTATAATTCTCAAACTCAAAACTGCCCTCTTTTTCCCTAAGTCTGTTTTTACTTAGACACATATGCTTGGGGCGTGTATCCAGTCAGTAAGTGTTTGCACTTCGTGGAGACACAGGGCTGCTTCCCGTGCCAAGTCCATGACATGCCTGTCACCAACCTGTTTGCTCTCGTCCGTTCCGAACCTTCCCCCCTCTGCCTTCCACATCCTTTCAGTCTGCCCTGTCTCTGGCTTCCTGATGAGTCTGACCGACAAAAGTTGCCTCCGTAAGCCTAGATTTCAGAGAGTACTATAATGATCTTGCAGAGCTGCTGGGAAGGTTAAATGGAAAAAAAAAAAAAATGTATGTTAGGTGCCTATGGCAACAACTATTGCTTTTTACTAGCGCTTTTTACCCATTATATGCTTTCTCTTTCTGCCACTATAATAACATTTATAGCTGGGCATAGGATCATCCAGAGTAAAACCCGTACTTGCAAACCTCCCTTGAAGCTATGGGTATTCATAGCCTAAGTTCCAGAATGTGGAAAAAAAATGTATGATCTCCAGGCTTGCATTCTCTTTCCCCCTTTCTCCTTGGCTCTGGCTGGCATGTGACATGATGGAGAGCCACCTTGGAAGGTATGGACAGGGACAAGACCCAGGGGATAGCAGAGCGATGAGATCAAAGAAACTTGGGACCTTACTTGACTTTGTAGAGCAGAGACGAAACACCAGATAGACTTTTACAAAGGAATAAACTCTGTGCTATAGGCCACTGTTACTTTGGGACCTGATTGCACAACTTAACGTATGTCTCATTTAATGTAGCACCCAACAAGATGTCTGGTGCACAGTAGACATTTAATGGAGGAGATGGTTGTCTGCATTGCAAGGAGGTACCTGCAGAGAGACCAGCTCTGCTTGTTTGAAAGCCAAAAAAATAAATAAACTCCCTTCTGAAAGTAATAGTTTTTGCCTGCTGGAGGCAAGCTAGAACGTGACTTTGAAGCAGTCTATCCCTTTGTTCTCTAAGCGGAAACACGGTTGAGCCCCTTTAATTATACAGTAAGGAAGTGGTCTTAAAATTAGCAGGGGAATTTTTGAAAGAAATGAATTTCCTGCAATTAAGCCAATGGGTACTCGAGAAAATTAATTGGGATATTAAAAGAAAGTGGACTCTTCTTTGTAGGACACAGACTACTAAGGCTGGCGATTTATTGGTCACACCAGTTACTTCCAATCTTTCATCATGGCCAGACCTGGACACAGTGGATCAGCAAGCATCTTAACCAGTATTTGGATAGAAGGCCTCTAAGAAATTTCCTATAATGGTCCTTCTATAACAAAGTCTGAAACTCTTGTACGAGCTTCCTTGCCTTCCCTAAGCCAGGCTCTCCAGGGTAGCAGTCTTATGCCAAAACAGCCTCCTGTCACTTCTTGCCCCTCTTTGCTGACACACACAAAATATCCTCCACAGACTCCCTTGTGTTGTCTGTTCTCTCCCTTTCCTTTTGTCAGTCATCTGTATTTACCCATACTCTCCAACTTCCTCTCCTTCTTAATTCACATCCTAAACTCCTTCTTCACTGCTCTCCTAGGACACACTCAGCCATCTCCAACTGCTATCAGGAATGGTTATTATAGCTCCCAGTTATGAACTTTCAGTGATTCTATATTCACCCAGCGCAGCCATTAAATGGTGGCCCAGAGTTTGAGTCACTAAGATTCACGGAAAATCTGATAACCTGGTTTCATCTTCCATCCTCAAAGGAACTGGCCTTTACTGAGGATCTCCTCCAGGGCAGGAGCGGTACCAACAGCATCAGAGTGCAGGAAAGGGAGCTGATTGCTGGCTAGTGTCTTCTGCCTGATCTTCTATTTTAATCATTAGAAGAAGCAGGATTAGAACAAAAGGAGTCACCACGTTTACCCAGAAATTCCCGTTTGTGGGACTGGGTTGGGAAAATCAGTTTTAATCCTCCTCCTTTCCTCCCTCTCCACGTCCTTCTTGTCCTCTCTTTCTGGTTAGTGACAGCCACCGGCCACTATCACCCTCATGGTTATCGTCAGAGAATCATGCTCAGCTTTGGAGCCCCAGGCACCAGCCGAGCAGTTTATGGGACTGGGAGCCAGGGACAGACCCGAAGAGCTCTGAGGCCCTTTCACCCACTCTGCTCATCAGCTCCTCCACTCCATGGGATGCCTCTCCCCACCTTGGCATGGGGAGTCTGCTCCTCTATGGCTCCCTTTCCCCTTCCAGCACTTTCTCTCCTAGTGGTGTAGCCCAATTCTCTCTTTGTAAGAAAACGTGGGGAGGCTAGTGGGAAAGAGGTTGCATACAGGGTACTATTCCAGCTAAAACCCCTAGGACAAATCCCTCTGGAAGAAAAGTAGGGTAGCGTATGTGAGGGATGGAAAAGCCATGGGGTCTATAGACCTCATAGCCGTTCTTCTGGAGAAAAGACAAAATCTCAGTTCTGCCCCCACTCCACCCCCTCATCTTCTCCCATTAAGGTTATTTTTTTTTTCCCCTGCCTAAAGGTTGTTTAGGCACTAAAGGGGGAATTATTTCAAGGAGGTTTCAAGGTTTCTGCCTGCTGCTTTCTGAAAGAGGAGGATTGTCACCATTGCCACCTGTCCCTCACTAACCAACAAACTCTGGCAAAGCAAGAGCAGACCCCCAGGAGGCTGACAGCTCCACAGAGTTCCGGGACTTTGCTCCAAGCACTAACACTTTCAAGGGCACCTTCCACTCTGGTTTATTTGTATTTGGAAAATGTGGCTGCATCAATTCACCACCCCCGCAAAAGAAAACACCTGTAAAAGGAGAATCTGGCTTTCAAGAGGACAGTGGAGGTGAGATTCAACTTGCACAGGGCATTAACGGAAGAATCACAATCAGCAGGAAGCAGACCAGAAATAAAAATGGATTCCCACCTCCCACTCACCCGAGCTAAACTTAAAAGGAGATGGAAGTGGCCACAGCTGGGCTGGCGCAGCTCTGCCCTGGCACTGCCCTTGGCACTGGCACCTACCCGGTTTGCTCTGAGTCTTGCTCAGGGTTTGGCTGGTCAGGAGGTGCCCCTGTAACCACCATAAAACAACACACAAAACTATGTTTTTAGTTCCCATAATGTGTACTTTGACCCTGACTCCTCTGCTGGGAAAGAAAGACAAAATTAGAGCATGGGGTGGGACATTAGAGATTATTGAGCTCAGCAACTTTACTGTGCTTCCATTCCTGCATCTGGGGTGGGGAGTGCAGGTGAGTGACTTTTCTGAGGTCCAACAGCAACAACAACAAAAGGTGGCAACAAGGGTACCAGACTCCCTTCTATCAGGTTGCTCAGCATTGTGGCACTTTACTTGCATGACTCAATAGTGATAAATTCCCCCCTGCAAAAAAAAGCCACAATATTTTGCATGTCTTCCCATCAATGCCACATCCAGAAAAAGCCCGTTTTCTCCACTCCCTGAACCTGAGGTTGGTCATGTCACTTGCTTTAGCCATTTAGATATTTACAAACGTGATATAAGAAAAGGCTTGAAACATATGTGTTTGACAAGTATTGACACAAGTATTGACAACATTGACACTTGCCCTCTCCTGCTGCACTCAGAACCCTGAGGTTCCTATGTGAACATGTCCCAGCTAGCCTGCTGGAGAATCACCAAAGCACTCTAGCCATGAGACCATCCTAGGCCATTCCACCCCAGGCAAGCTGCTGGTAGGTGCAAGAGTGAGCCAAGGCGAGACCAGAAGAACTATCCCATTAATTGCAGCTCCACAGTATTAGTTTTTAATTAAAATGTTATTAAGTGCCTACATGTGGGAGTGTTTTGTTCAATAGCATAAGCTAACTGATACACTTCATTATGTCAGAACAGGATTTGCTTTTGACCCCAAATACACACATCACACTCACATACATACACACACGCTTGCTTTGAAATGTTCACCAGAGTTCTTTCCACTATAAGCCACTCACGATGTATCAATATCTTAGGCTGAATTGTTTACTGAACACTTACACAATTGTTATATTATCTTGGTTTATAAGCTAAGTGTTAAATACCTAAAACACAGCCTCAACCCCAACAGAATATTTCATTCACATAACAATCCAGGGTGGTTCCTGATTGAAGAAGGGAAGTCTGCTCCATGAGGTTTCTCGGGGATCCGAGCAGACAGCAGCTCTGTCATCTCTACCATGCTTCCAAGGTCATCCTGCACATTGCCATTCCAGGTGGGCAAAACAGAGAACGAAGAGAGGAACAAACATGGAAGGTTATGGCCAGCCCAAATGGGCCTACACCTTACCATACTCACTCACATTCTACTGGCATGAATTCAGCTACATGAATACATAAAACTGTGAGTGAGTCCAGGGAATGAAGAAGAAAATGACTCTCGGTGGGCAGCAGCAGTCTCTGCCATACTTGTGTGGCACGCAGGGTTTAGAAACTATGACCTCAGAGTTCGGGATCCAAGAAAGAACCAGGGATTCGGCATTGATGGACTCATCAGAAAGAAAAGACAGAAAACTAGGCAGATCTGTCATGCGCAGAGGAATCACAGTTTTCTCAGGTTCTATTTTTTTTTTCAGGTGGAGGTGGAGCCAGGTAGGGGAAGTAAGACGCTGCTCCAAACATGGAACAGCCAAGAGGAAGGTTGGAAAGCAGCCTCTGACAATCTGCTGCTTGGTTTTCAGAAAAGGTCAAGGCTGACTGTCCTAGGGGCTTCCATTCCAGCTGGGATTCTGTCTCTGAACAGAGGTAAGGAAGTCCTCTGAGGGTTTACAAGTAGGTTCAAGCCAAACTTTATTCCTCTCTCCCCATTTACTCAAGTTCAATATGACTGAAAAGAGGAAACAGGCCCTTAAAAGCATCATAGGCCAGGGGCGCCTGAGTGGCTCAGTGGGTTAAAGCCTCTGCCTTCGGCTCAGGTCCTGGGATCAAGCCCCGCATCGGGCTCTCTGCTCAGCGGGGAGCCTGCTTCCTCCTCTCTCTCTGCCTGCCTCTCTGTCTACTTGTGATCTCTGAGTGTCAAATAAAAAAATAAAATCTTAAAAAAAAAAAAGTGCATCATAGGCCAGATCTCACCCAGTAGAAACTATTTTAATATTGAGGGCCACTACCCATAGAAAACTCATCAGAGACATAAGTTCCATAAGACTTCCTTATAATTAGGAATGTTTCAAGAAATAAAGTTATATAATGTTCTATTTATTTGATTTTTAGATTAACAGCAAAAAATACAAATGGTTTAGGGGCGCCTGGGTGGCTCAATGGGTTAAAGCCTCTGCCTTCGGCTCAGGTCATGGTCCCAGGGTCCTGGGATCGAGCCCCACATCGGGCTCTCGCTTAGCAGGGAGCCTGCTTCCTCCTCTCTCTATCTGCCTACCTGTGATCTCTATCTGTCAAATAAATAAATAAAATCTTTAAAAAAAATACAAATGGTTTATAATTAGTAAAATATGTGTTGCAGTTTGATTTTAATGCTAAATAAGATAAAGATACAGCAAGTGTTTATAAAGTTAGAAGGTTGAAGGAGACAAAAACAAGGATAAGGAAAAAGAGGGAGGGGAGAGAAACAGAAATAGACACTCCGAGCAGCCGTGGACATGCAAACACACTGTGTATACCACTTTTCAAAACCGACATAGCATTCACTTTGTGATCTCATATGATACTGTCGCCAAAGACATTTAAATTTCCTTTGTATTTTCCCAACTCTAGGCATAAATGAAATTGTCTTTTCATACTAGCCAGTCAAAATGATGGAATTAAATCATGGGGGAGAAAATCCAACAATGAAGTTTTATATCCTTTTTCTAGGGACCAGAAGTAATTACCACAAAGTGAAGGATTAAAGTAGGATGCATCAAGCACCCTGGAAAGGAAATAGAAAGGAAATATAAACTGTGCAACTCAAAGAAGGAAAAAATCATAAATTCAAAAGAAACAACTACTGTTTCCTTTCTCTAGATGCCTCTGTACTGGTTCACTCAAGAGTGCACCATTTCCTTCCTATTCCTTGGTAACACAGTAGCACTTCATTGGGGTTTTATTTCAGTGTTTGGTTTTTTTAACAAACATTTCTTGAGCAACCTCTATAGAGTAAACAGTGTTAGGTGCTAGAGCTACAGAACAACTGAAATGTGGCCTCTTCTACAAGGAACTCTCCACATTCTGGTGAGAGAGACAGGCATGGAAACAAATTATATCTTAGTGACAAATAGAAGTATGCACAAGACATGGTGTTGCAATCCCTCAGAGAAAATGGAAGCATCCACAGCCCAACTGTGATTCCTCTGCGCATGACAAATCTCTAGTGTGTCGCCATCCCCAGGAGCTTCCATAATCGTTCTTCCTATCTGGCTTCCCTGAGCGTCATATGACCCAAAGGACCCATGTCTCCCACCATGTTTGTTACAGTTATCTAGTGGTTTGTAAAAAATCATTCCCATCGGTGACCTAAAACCATTGATTTGTTCATAATTCTACAATCTGGGCTGGGCTCAGCTGGGTAGCTTGTCTGTGTTCATGAGTTCTCTGGGTTCATTCATGCATTTTCAGTCACTTGGCAAACTGATTGAGGCTGGAAAATCCAAGATGGGTCTATTCATAGCTCTCGCACCTCAACTGTGACAGCCCATGGTCCTTTATGCACCAGGGCTTCTCCTTCCATAGGTCCTCTCATGCTCAAAGAGGCTAGCCCGAGCTTCTTTACATGACAAGCCACAAGAGCATGAACGTGGAGGACCCTGTCCCAGAACTTGTACAATGTTACTTCTACTGAGTTATTTTAGCCCAAGGAAGTCATTTAGGCTAGCCCAGGTTCAGTTCAGAAAGGCATGACTTATTGAAACCAGTATAACAATTTAAGACAATGTTTTTATGACCCCAAGTTTTCATTACACCAAAAGGAACAAAATATTTTAACCCCAACTTCTTCTAAAGTGTCAAAGTATTCTCTTAAACAGGCAAATTCCTTTTGCAAAATTTCTCACATTTGGGTTAAGCAAGGTCTGTGATAATGCAGTGTTTTTAAAAATGCTCCAAAATTCTACTGAACAGTCCTTCTGCTTAAGAACATCATGATAGGGGCACCTGGGTGGCTCAGTGGGTTAAAGCCTCTGCCTTCAGCTTGGGTCATGATCCCAGGGTCCTGGGCTTGAGTCCCACATCAAGCTCTGCTCAAGGGGGAGCCTGCTTCCCCCAGCCCCCCGCCTGCCTCTCTGCCTACTTGTGATCTCTGTCAAATAAATAAATAAAATCTTAAAAAAAAAAAAAGGTAGAAATTTAAAGCAGAAAATGGTTGATAAAAAGTTTAAAGATTCCTGTTCAGAACCACTTATGGAGTCCCACAGACCTCTCTGTAAGTTCTACTTCCTGACAAGTCATTTGGGGACAGTGGAAGGTGAAATACTCATCTCTCAGTGTCTTCTAAAGCCTCTTTTTACGTCTGAGATGGTTGTTCACAAACCACCAGTCTTCCTGCAGGGACAGCAGGTGTCAGAACCTTTTAAATAACAGGAAAAGCTTATTAGAAAAGCAGATTCCTGCCCCAACCCCCTTTAGATTCACTATGTTTACAGTGAGGCCCAGGTATTTGAATATTTAACAAGTGCTCACACACACACACACACACACACACACACACACACACACACGGTAATTCTGGTAAAAATGGTCTGCAAGCTGCCCTTTGAAAACACTGCACTACAGAAATGGGATTTCAACACTGCCTTTAGAGGCAGTTCTCCAGTTTACTCTGTCCTACAAAGTTGTTGATCTTAGGATTTAGCAAAAATACATACCCCAACTTCTTTTTTCACATTAAACAGAGAACATGGGTTGCACAACTAGAAGGATTCACGGAGCCAATTTGTGTGAATTACCAGCTCTTTCTCAACTCTCCTAGCTGTTCACTGTTCACTGTTTAATATCTGCCTTGAGGCAGATATTAAAACTGAAGACATAATTCAAAAGACTGAAACTGCTTCTCAAGCAAAGACTTCATTGGTCATAACCTTCTTGCATATATAAAATTCACATGAAGAGTCCAGACAACTCCACAATGAGTACTATAAGCCTAAGCACTTAAAGGCAATGCCCAGGCAGGAAGCAAACGTAACCCCAGAATTTGTTTCTGTGATGCCTGATGAGCCCAGTCAGTCAAGGCAATGTCCCCATTAGAGAGATCTGGCATTCACTGGAAACTGAGGTAGACCCCCCCCCCACCATGCTCTACAAAGCTGTGGGGGCTCTGCTCTATGGGCTGTTGTAAATAACTGTGAGAAAAAATAGGAACTCTGTCATCTGTTGGGAAATCATTCCAAAATGCTGTGGGCTTCATTATATAAGATGTGGAAATAGGTAGTACATTTAAGAAAGTAAAAATAAAAATCCCTTTGTATTATAAATTAAGGGGAAAATGTTTTTTCTTCATTTTCTTGACGATTATCAATGACTCACTTGTCACAACTGAGGTTGATGCTTTTCTTCTCCTGAGATTTTCAAGAGAAAAGTTAAAGAGGCAATAAAATCAACTTGGAAAGCATACGAATGAAGTGCCATGTAACCCCAGGGCAGGGTGACAAATCACACATGCTCCCTTTCAGCTCTTTGATTCTAGGATTTTTCTGGATGTTCCAAAGAAACAGAAAGGACCAAGGTTTGAAATCATATTCCTAGAAAAGAACTGCTTAAAACTTTCTCTTTATTCCCTATTCTGAAGGCAGCAAGGGTGAAATGACCGTTCATTCATTCATTCAATAAGCATTTCTGAGCACCATGGTAGGGGTGGGGTGATTAATAAGAATTTAATTAAAAGCCTATTCATTTCTTAAGCACCCAGATAGAATTATTCCAATCTTGAGTCTGTCTTGCTTTCTCTTAAGTGTTCTGGTTATATATTGCTTAATAACAAACCACCCAAAACTACCGTGGCTTAAAATAAAAGTTGTCAGTTACCTTGCTCCTGAATCTGCAATTAGAGTAGTGCTCCGGAGAGATGGTTCATCTCTGCTCCAGGCAGTTCATCTGGGGAGGCGCAGCTGTACCAAGATGAGGTACACACATGCCTGGCAAGTTGATGCCATGTATCAGCTTGGAGCTCAACCCAGGCTGTCATCAGGTCAGGGGTTTTGGTTCTTCTTCACAGGGCCCTCTTCATGGAGTATCTGGACTTCTTCATAACACAGTAGCTATATCTCAAGACTGAATATTCAAAGAGGTCTGGGTCTACATTCTTGCAATTAGGCAATCCATAAAGACCAGCCCAACTTTAAGGGTGGGCAATTAGACTCCCATCTCTCAAAGGGAGTAGTAGCAAAGAATCTGGACTCCCTTTTATCCTACCGTAGCAAAAGATTAAGTCCCACAAATGCTCAGTTTTTCCCCCCAATGGCTTTAACGAGAGCTTCTTTTCTATGTGCCTGAAGAAAGAATGAACCTCTGAAGATTCCCTCTGTAGAGAAGTATCCAGAAGGATACCATGTAATTGTCCTGGCATCCTACTAAGGGTGGTAGAAACTCTAACATAAAATACAAACTTAATTTGAGATTAAAATTCTTCCCATATATTAGTATACAGTCTTTGATTAGTAGGTATGGTAGACACTATTGTTTGGTTATCCCAAATTCACTTCCCTTTCCTCTTCTGACCAAGCCCAGTTTTGTTTAAAATCATCTTCTCTGCATAACAAATAGCATGGAGAACATGGGGTGTTAGAGAGGAGAAGGGAGTTGGGGGAAATTGGAAGGGGAGGTGAACCATGAGAGACTATGGACTCTGAAAAAACAATCTGAGGGGTTTGAAGTGGCGGGGGGGGGGGGGCGGGGGAGGTTGGGGGAACCAGGTGGTGGGTATTAGAGAGGGCACAGATTGCATGGAGCACTGGGTGTGGTGAAAAAATAATGATACTGTTATGATGAAAATAAATAAAAAATAAATTTTTAAAAAATCATCTTCTCTGCAAAGCCACCTTGCAAGTGTCTTGGTGGCTCAGCCAGTTAAGCGTCTGCCTTCAGCTCAGGTCATGATCATGGGGTCCTGCAATCGAGTCCCCCATGGGCTCCCTGCTCCACAGGAGGTCTGCATCTCCCTCTGCCCTCCCCCCCGACTTGTGCTCTCTCTCCCTCTCTTTCTCTCTCACATAAATAAATAAAATCTTTAAAAAAAAAAAAAAAAAAGCCATGTTGCTTCAGACAATGTGCAATCCCAGCACCAGGGGGTGAATTTGAATTGGAGATTATCTTGATCTCATTACTCTTGCCAGCAAATGGCTAGACCTGTGACATACGCCTAGCCAATGAGATGTGCGAGTGAATCTCTTAGAATGCTTCAGAGGAGGATTTTTTTCACTAACAGAAGACACACGGGAAGAAACAGTTTCTCTTTTGTGGGTCTGAATTGGATGCTCAGAACCGCCATCGCCATCCTGCCGCTATAATAACAAGAAATCTGAGTATGGACCTTTGGGTGTCGTTCCATGTTTCTAAATAGATCTTATGTTGCCTTTTAGATATAAAAGGTATAGACATTTGGACTGATTTGGTTTTAACCCCCAGGACAATGACAGAATCTCGATGTAAGAAGGTGTGTTAAATGGTTAAAATAACCAACTTGTACCAAACTAACCAAATTATAGACATCCATGAAAACTGAACTTCATTATTCATGGATTCCATTATTTTTTTAATTCATCTACTCATTAAAACTTATTTGTAACCCCAATATCAACATTCACCCTGCTTTCCCACTCATCTGTAAACATGCACAGAGTAGGGGCAAGTTTTGAGCTTCCTGACACACATGTTCCTGGCTGAAGTCAAACAGTAGGGACACCCTGTCTTCCTGTTTCAGGTTTCAGACTATATACCACGATTCTTTTTCACGGTATATTTAGTGCCACAATTTTTGTTTTGTACTTTTTGATAATTTCACTGCTAAAAATGGCCCCGATAGTACTGAAGTACTATTGACTGTTCCCAAGCACAAGAAAGCAATGATATGATACACCTTACAGAGAAAGTACATGTCTTAGATAAACTTCACTCATGCATGAGTTCTAGCACCATTAGCCAAGAATTCAATGCTAATGAATTGACAATAAGATAGCGTTTTTAAAAAGAAATGCACATAAAACAAGGCTACATATATTAACCACTGAAGAAAATGTGAAATACTGCCTAAGCTTGTATTTCCTCTAGGAACAGTAGTTTAATATTCATTAATTCAGTGTTTACACAGAAACTTTCAGAACAAAACTACCATGAATAATGCAAATTGATTAGGTTTGATTTCCTATTATTTGTTTCTTTCTTGCACAAAAGGTGTAGTGTTCAGGGGCAGGGGCAGAAACTACAGGAAGTGAGTACCATCAATCTCAGTGAATCCTGCCCTTACAAAATCCAATGACTTCACAGTTCTGAATCCAGCCTGCCTGGAGCCTTCCAGTGGCCTGGCATCATAACCAGATGACCTAACGTAGTTCACCTCCACATTCCAACAGTTGTCAGCAAATCACAGCACGTTACAATGAAAGGCTCACACTTTGTAGTTAAAGAGGGACATTAGAGGAAAGTCTTTCCAAAAGCAGATGTTCCCACAAAACATCTATTTTCAACCCAGACCTGATTGTTCTGCCAGGTTTCCTCACTTTAGGTGATGGAACATACATTTGTTAAAGTAGTACTTTGATCTGGGGTCTCACCCAGACCTGTATCAGACCAAAAAAAAAAAAAAGAAAAAAGAAAAAAATTAAAGAAAAGGAAGAAAGAAAAAAAGAGAAAAAAAATGCTCTTTCCACAGATAAGCATCTGAGCCCAGACTGACAGTCAGAGAAGCCAGTTTCTTTCTGAGCCACTTTCAGAAACAGCCTAGTTACTATGTTCCCCAATCCCTCAACTATCATCTTCCCTGAGTAGTAAGACATTCTTGCTGCCCACTAGTGATGTCAAGACCACTGAATCCAACAGAAACCTGGCCAACACAGGCCACTTCCACAACTGCTGAACTCAGCCAATTCAGGAGACCGCCAAGGCTAATTCCTCCATCGGACTGAAGGCGATGACCAAGGGAGTTCTAGCTCCCTCCACTGCATGCAAAAGGGGATTTGGATACTTCAGGGCTAGTCTTTATTGACTGGCCCACACTTGGCCAGGAGGTAACCTGTATTCCTAGTGGAAGTTTTCTTCCCTGATAAGCCAAACGTCTCAAATAATTTGTTCCCACCTAAAGTCTCCCTCTTTCCTCACTCTTTAACCTGGCTTCACTCTCCACTGCACCACCTAAAATTTGCAAAAGTTTTCAATGGTTGCTTGCTAGCTGTTGGGCATTTTTCTGTCCTGGCATTCAGGCACTCTTAGGAGCATATGACACTGCTGAAGCCTCCCTCCTCCTCAAAGCACAGTCTTCCCTTTGCTTCCAAACTTCTCCTCTGTCTCTCTTTCCCATTCAGTCCCAAGCACTGTGAATCGCTCATCTTCAGTCTACTCTTAGATTCCTTGAGACCTGGAGTGAGGCCATCTTCCTTCTTCATTCTGTACGCACTCCCGAGAAAAAGCCTCATCCCACATGAAGCTTCACACTTGCCATTGTGAATAAGCCCCAAATTTACAGGAGCAGCCCAGATTTCCTTGAGCTTTGGGATTGTCTATAAATAATAATAGTGACCAATATCAATATAGTATTCATTCTGTGCCATGCACCAATCTAAATTCTTTATATATGCTAAGCTCATTTGGGCCTCAAAGGAACATTATGACATAAGTATTATTGTTATAATCCCCATTTTCTAGATGAAGAAACTAGGGAACACAGAAAGGTTAAGAAACTTTCCCAAGGTCACACAGCTGCTAAGAGTCGACCAGGGTCCACAGACCATGCATTTTAACCACTACAACACTGCCTTTCAATTTATTTGCCTACTGAAAATTACTATTTGAATGTCTTATAGAAAGTAAAAAGTAGGGGCACCTAGGTGTCACAGTCATTAAATTTCCAACTCTTGATTTCATCTCAGGTCAAGATGTCAGGGGTGTAAGATCAAGCCCTGTGTCGGGCTACATGCCCTGCTTAAGATTCTCTCTCTCCCAATTTGGCAGGCCAGAAAGGAGTGGAAGGAAATATAGTGTGCTGAATGAGAAAAATATACAGCCAAGAACACTTTATCTAGCAAGGCTATCATTCAGAATAGAAGGAGAGATAAAGAGTTTGCCAGACAAACAAAAACTAAAGAAGTTTATGACCATGAAACCAGCCCTGTAAGAAATTTTAAGAGGGACTCTGAGGGAAGAAAAAAGACCAAAAGCAACAAAGACTAGAAAGGAGAGAACATCACCAGAAACCAAAAATGCCAACTTTACAGGTAACACAATGGCTCTAAATGATTATCTTTCAATAACCACCTGCATGTAAATAGACTAAAAACTCCAATCAAAAAACATAGGGTGGGGCACCTGGGTGGCTCAGTTGGTTGCGCGGCTGCCTTTAGCTCAGGTCATGATCCCAGGGTGCTGGGATCGAGTCCCGCATCAGGCTCCCTGCTCAGTGGGCCTGCTTCTCCCTCTCCCCTCTGCCTGCCTCTCTGCCTACTTGCGTCTCTGTCAAATAAATAAATAAAAATTAAAAAAAAAAACATAGGGTGTCAGAATGGATAAAAATACAAGACTGCTTGATATGCTACCTACAAGACACTCGTTTTAGACCTAAAGACCCCTGCAGATTGAAAGTAAAGGGATAGAAAACCATCTATCATGCTAATGAGTGTCAAAGAAAGCTGAAGCAGCCATTCTTATATCAGACAAACCAGACTTTTAATATTTATTTATTTATTTATTTATTTATTTATTTATTTAATTTATTTTAAAGAGAGAGCACAAGCAGGGGGAGAGGCAGAGGGAGAGGGAGAAGCAGAATCCCTGCTTCTCCCTCTCAGGGAGGGCTCCCTCTGAGCCTGATGCAGGGCTCAATTCCAGGATCCTGGGATCATGACCTGAGCCAAAGACAGACACTTAACTGACTGGGTCACCCAGGTGTTCCCTGACAAACTAGATTTTAAAATAAAGACTATAACAAGAGATAAAGAAGGGTATTATATCATAATTAAGAGCACAAGCAGGGGGAGAGGCAGAGGGAGAGGGAGAAGCAGGATCCCTGCTTCTCCCTCTCAGGGAGGGCTCCCTCTGAGCCTGATGCAGGGCTCAATTCCAGGATCCTGGGATCATGACCTGAGCCAAAGACAGACACTTAACTGACTGGGCCACCCAGGTGTTCCCTGAAAAACTAGATTTTAAAATAAAGACTATAACAAGAGATAAAGAAGGGCATTATATCATAATTAAGGGGTCTATCCATCAAGAAGATCTAACAATTTATAAATATTTATGCCCCCAACATGGGAACACCCAAATATATAAAACAGTAACAAAGTTAAAGAAACTCATTGATAATAATACACTAATAGTAGGAGATGTTAACACCCCACTTATAGCAATGGACAGATCATCTAAGTAGAAAATCAACGAGAAAACAATAGCTTTGAATGACACACTGGATTGGATGGACTTCACAGATATATTCAGAACATTTCATCCTACAGCAGCAGAATACACATTCTTCTTGAGTGTACATGGAACATTCTCCAGAACAGATAACATCCTGGGTCACTAATCAGCCTCAAGAAGTACAAAAAGATCAAGAATATACCATGTATATTTTCAAACCACAGCACTATGAAACTGGAAGTCAACCAAAAGAAAAAATACATGGAGGTTAAAGAACATCCTACTAAAGAATGAATGTGTCAGTCAGAAAACCAAGAAAATTTTAAAATTACATGGAAGCAAATGAAAATGAAAGCACAACAGCCCAAAACCTCTGGGATGAGGCAAAAGCAGTCCTAAAAGAGAAGTACAAGCAATACAAGCCTTCCTCAAGAAGCAAGAAAAGTCTCAAACACACACAGCCTAACATTACACGAGAGGTAAGAAAAGAAACTACAAATAAAGCCTAAAGCCAGCAGAAGAAGGGAAATAAAGGTTAGAACAGAAATAAATGATATAGAAACAAACAAACAAACAAAAACCTAGAAAACGGATTAATGAAACTAAGAGCTGGTTCTTCGAAAGAACTAATAAAACTGATAAATCCCGAGTCAGTCTTATCAAAAAGAAAAGAGGAAGGACCCAAATAGTTAAAATAATGAATGGTAGAGGAGAGATCACAACCAACACCACAGAAATACAAACGAGAGAATAGTATGAAAAATTATATCCCAACAAAATGGGCAATCTGGAAGAAATGGGAGAGATTCCTAGAAAATTATAAACTACCAAAACTGAAACAGGAAGAAATAGAAAATTTGAACAGACCCATAACCAGCAAAGATATTGAATTGGTAATCAAAAGTCTCCCAACAGGGATGCCTGAGTGGCTCAGGTCATGATCCCAGGATCTGGGATCAAGTCCCGCATCAGGTTTCTTGCTCAGTGGAAAGCCTGCTTCTCTCTCTGCCTCTGCCTGCCGCTCTGCCTACTTGTGCTCTCTCTGTCAAATAAATCGATAAAATCTTTAAAAAAAAAAAATCTCCCAACAAACAGAAGTCCTGGGCCAGACAGCTTCTTGGGGAATTCTACCAGACACTGAAAGAACAAACCATAAGTGACTCTTAATCTCACAAAACAAACTGAGGGTTGCTGGGGGGAGGGGGGTTGGGAGAAGGGGGTGGGATTATGGACATTGGGGAGGGTATGTGCTTTGGTGAGTGCTGTGAAGTGTGTAAACCTGGTGATTCACAGACCTGTACCCCTGGGGATAAAAATATATGTTTATAAAAAAATTTTTTTTTAAAATTATGCTAAATGAAAGAAAAAAAAATAAAATTAAAAAAAAAAGAAGAGTTAATACCTATTTTTCTCAAACTGTTCCAAAAAATAGAAATGGAAAGAAAACTGTCAAACTCATTCTATGAAGCCAGCCTCACCTTGATTCCCAAACCAGCAAAAATCCCACTAAAAATGAGAATTACAGGCCAATATCCCTGGTGAACATGGATGCAAAAATTTAATTCAACAGTACATTAAATAATTATTCACAATGATCAAGTGGGATTTATTCCTGGGCTGCAGGTGTGGCTCAATATTTGCAAATCAATCAACATGATTTACCACATTAATAAAAGAATAGATAAGAACCATATGATCCTGTCAATAAATTCAGAAAAAGCATTTGACAAAATACAGCATCCTTTCCTGATTAAAAAAAAAACCCTCAAAAAGGAGGGAGAGAATAACATACCTCAACAACATAAAAGCTATGAAATACCCACAGTTAATATCATCCTCAATGGGGAAAAAATTTTGAGCATTTCTCCTACAGTCAGGAATAAGACAAGGATGTCCACTTTCACCATTACTATTAACATAGTACTGGAAGTCTGAGCCTCAGCAATCAGACAACAGAAAGAAAGAAAAGGCATCCAAATTGGCAAGAAAAAAAAAATCAAACTTTCACTATTCACAGACAACATGATATTCTATGTAGAAAACCCAAGAGACTCCATCAAAACATTGCTTGAACTTATACAGGAATTCAGCAAAGTCACAGGATATAAAATTCAATGTGCAGAAATCTGTTGCATTTCCATACACCAATAACAAAGCAGGAGAAAAAGAAATAAAAGAATCAATTCCACTTGCAATTGCACCAAAAACAATAAGATACCTAGGAATAAATTTAAATAAAGTATAAGATCTATACTCTGAAAACTGTAGAACACTTATGAAAGAAATTGAAGAGGACACAAATGGAAAAGCATTCCATGATCATGGATTGGAAGAACAAACTTTGTTAAAATGTCTATACTACCCAAAGCAACCTACACATTTAATGCAATCCCCATCAAAATACCACCAGCATTTTTCATAGAGCTAGAACAAACAATTCTAAAATTTGTGTGGAACCACAAAAGACCCTGAATAAGCAAAGCAATTCTGAAAAAGAAAAACAAAACTGGAAGCATCACAATTTCAGATTTCAAGTGGTAGTACAAAACCATAGTCATCAAGACAATATGGTACTTGCACAAATAAAGACACATAGATCAATGGACCAGAATAAAAAACCCAGAATTGGACCCACAACTATATGGTCAACTAATCTTCAACAAAACAGGAAAGAATATCCAATGGAAAAAAGATGGGTCTGTTCACCAAATGGTGTTGGGAAAACTGAACAACAACAAGGAAAAGAATGAAAGTAGACCACTTCCTTACACTATAAACAAAGATAAATTCAAAATTGATGAAAAGTCTTAATGTAAAACAGGAATCTATCAAAATCCTAGAGGAGAACATGGGCAGCAATCTCTTTGACTTCAGCCATAGCAAATTCTTACTGGACATGTCACCACAGACAAGGAAACAAAAGGAAAAATGAACCACTGGGACTTCATCAAGATAAAAGCTTCTGCACAGCAAAGAAAACAATCAACAAAACTAAAAGGCAGCCTATGGAATGGGAGAAGATAGTTGCAAAATGACATATCTGATAAAGGGTTAGTATCCAAAATCTACAAAGAACCTAAACTCACCCAAAAAACAAATAACTTATTTAATAAATGGGCAGAAGACATGAATAGACACTTTTCCAAAAAAGACATCCAGGGGGCAAACAGACATATGAAAAGATGCTCAACATCAGTCCTTACCACGGAAACAAATCTAACCATGATGAGATACCATCTCACACCTGTCAGCATACCTGAAATTAACAAGTCAGGAAGCAACAAGTGTTTGCAAGGATGCAGAGAAAAAGGGACACTCTTACACTGCTGGTGGGAATCCAAACTGGTGCAGCCACCCTGCAGAGGAGCAAGGATGTTCCTCAAAATGTTAAAAACAGAACTACCCTGGGGCACCTGGGTGGCTCAGTGGGTTAAGCCTCTGCCTTCGGCTCAGGTCATGATCCCAGGGTCCTGGGATCGAGCCTCACATCAGGCTCTCTGCTTAACAGGGAGCCTCCTTTGTCTTCTCTCTCTGCCTGCCTCTCTGCCTACTTGTGATCTCTCTGTCAAATAAATAAATTTTTTAAAAAATCTTTAAAAAACAGAACTACCCTACAGTTCAGCAATTACATTAACAGGTATTTACTCAAAGGATACAGAAATATAGATTCCAAGGGATACAAGCACCATGCACCCCAATGTTTATATCAGCATCATCAACAATAGTAAAACTATGGAGAGAGCCCAAATGTCTATCGACTAAAGATTTGTTTTATATATATATATATATATATATACACACACACACACACAATGGAATATTACTCGGCCATCAAAAGAATGAAATCTTGCCATTTGCAAAGACATGGATGGAGTTAGAGTATATTACGCTAATCGAAAAAAGTCATTCAGAGAAAGACAAATACCATATGATCTCACTCATATGTGGAATACAAGAAACAAAACAGATAAACATAGGGGAAATGGGAAAAGAAAAAAGGGAGAGAGGCATACAAGCCATAAGAGACTCTTAATGATAAGAGAACAAACTGAGGGTTGATGGAGGGAGGTAGGGGATGGACTAGATGGGTGATGGGTATTAAGGAGGGCACTTGTTGGGGCATCTGGGTGGCTCAGTTGGCCAAGTCATCCCAGGGTCCCAGGAATAAGCCCCACATCAGGCTCCCTGCTCAGTGGGGAGTCTGCTTCTCCCTCTCCCTCTTTCCTTTAAACGTGCACCCTCTCAAAATAAAATGTTCAAAAAGAAAGGAAAGGAAAGGAAAGGAAAAAATGGAAAGGAGAAAGGGAAAGAAAAGGAAAGGATAGGAAAGGAAAAGAAAAAAGGAGGCACTTGTTATGAGCAGCACTGGGTGTTGAATCACTGAATTCTACTCCAGAAAACAATATTGCACTATATGTTAAATACCTAAAATTGAAATTTAAAAAAATAAAAGATTCTCTCTCTCTCCTTCTGCCTCTTCTCCCCCCCCCCACAAAAGAAAGAAAGAAAGAAAGAAAGAAAGAAAGAAAGAAAGAAAGAAAGAAAGAAAGAAAGAAAGAAAGAAAGAAAAAAAAGTGGAAACTAAAGTCATAATATCTCTCCCCAAATTTGGTCTTCCTCCAGTACTCCATCTTGGAAAATGGTTGCCAGCACTCCAACAGCCATTCTGCCCCTCCCTTACCTGCCCATCCCAACAGCTTCCAAATCCTTTCCAATCCACCTTAAGCATATTGATTAAATCTGACTTCTCCCCAACAGTATTATCTTACCTAGGTTTTTGCAAGAGCTTCTTTCTACAGACCCCAGGGGCTGCCTCCAGAACTTTCTCCCACAGCTGACAGAGTGATGTTTTAAAACCCAGATCTGGTTATGTCATACCCTACCTCAAAGCTTCCCACTGCCCACAGAATAAAATCCGAAATTTTTTTCCAGGCCCACCAAGCCCTGCGGATGGAGGCTGATTTCTTCTCTTGTTCTCTCTTGCCTTACTCTACAAAGTCTGCTTTCTGTTCCTCAGAGGTACACCTTCTCTCTCCCCATGGTCTGTTCCCTCTGCATGACCCCCCCTTCCCTTTCCCACTCCCTCTGCCCCAGTCTCACTCTGTCTAACCAGCATTTGCTCACACTTCGGGATGTCTCTCAGAGTTCAGCAAGCGTTTCCTGACATTCTTGTAACATACCTGAAGCATACAGTGCTTCTCCTTTGCAGCACATCACACAAGGGACAACAAATAACTGTTTTGCAGAAGCTATTTAACATCTGTCTCCCCAATTAAAAGTTCCATAAGGGCAGAGGCTCTTCCTGACCTTGTCAGTATGTCCTCAAAACCCATCAGTGTGCTGAGAATGCTTCCAAAGTTTTATTTAGTATTTTCCAACGGGTAGAGCCATATTAGAAGCAGCTTACATGCCAGATTGAGAAGTTGGCACTTTCTCAGCAGGTAATGGGAATGTGGTGGTGCTTTGAGCAGGGAAGTGGTAGGATATAAAGAGCCACATTAGGAAATTACTCTGACAGCACAGTAGAGAATGTACTATATTACCCAGATAAGCGGTTAGTCCAGTCATGTTAGCTCCGAACCCAGACTGCCAGAGTCATTTTGGAAATGGAAATAAACAAGCAGGCAGAGTCGAGAGATGCTGCAAAGTAAAAACCTGCAGGATGTGGTAACTCAGTTTATGGCCTCGTTGTCAACTGGTCGGTTTAACTCGGCTAGTTAGCTGAGAAGAGCTCTGTATTAGATGCCTATGACATAGTTACATGCAAATAGAAGAGAAGAATGTAGGGACTCAACAGGAAGGACTATAGGAAGGGTGCCCAAATTCCCCCCTTGCACCCTGAGAAAATGCAGACAAATAAGATAATTACATTTGCAATAAGTAAATATGCAGATGAATTAAGATAGGAGCAGATAAGTAAAACAATTACAACTCTCTCCACCCTATCTAGTATCGAAAAGACTCATCTGTTGTTGCTTAAAGCAGGTCGACCTGGATGGTAGTAATAAAAAGCCTTTCTTGCTTTGGGCATGCTCTGTTCTCATCAACAAACAACCATTCTTTACATCTGAAACTGAAGTTTCATAACCTTGTTATCATATTTTAAACCATCTACTTCCCCTTGTGAAACAAACCTTCGTATAAAATAGGCCGAGAGCATTCCAAGTGTTCTCTGATAATAGACAGAGACAGGCATTATCAAGTAATCTGGCTGGAGTTACAAATGTATAATAATATTTAAAGTCACTAATCTGAGTGCTTCTACCTTAAAGGCCATTATTTACTTTTAACATTAAAGAGCTTTCCATCATGCACACATAATAAAGGAATGGAAAGTCAGAACAGATCCACAAATGAGATGCCTCTGTGCCTCTTAGATTTTGAGGCTTTTGCCTCTCCCTAAAGATACTTGGAAAATTTAAACTAACTTTCAGGAATGGCTCAGCCCTAAGTGAGATATATGTAAGTATATAAAATGTCAGACTGCATTTCTCAATCCTGGTCTTTCGTTCTGAACTTCTAGTTCATGGGAATAAAATGGCACTCAACACCACACTCTGCAGAAGTATTTTGGGTGCATCATATAGATTCCCAGCCAACAAAAGCTTGTCTGATCAAAATGCTTTGGAAATTTCTTTAAAAATGTAACGTGCAAATCTACAAGTAAACTCAAAGCTCCTCCCCATTTCCCAGTGAGGCTGCAAATGGACTGAAAAAGGCAAATCAGAATTGTAGGCTAAAATGTGCCACAGTTAACCAATTGTAGAGCACTGACTTTTCCAAGCCTCTATCATGTGGTGACCAGCTTTCCATGTTTGTGTTAGTGTCCCTCTTATCTTAAAAACCATGATTTATCTGGACAAACTTTTAATAAGGTCAGTGGTTATATCAACAAAAGAATAGTACTTGATCTTGAAATAGGAGAAAAACTCTAAGCAAAGTGCAATTAACGACAAAGCAATAATCCATTCAAACCAAGAGGAAATGGTTTGAATGAAAACAAATGACTTGAATTTTTTAAAAATAAACCATTTTTAAATTATACAAATGCAATTTCCCACTTTTGTTTACTTTGGTTGTATTATTTTTCTATTTACGTGTAAGCCAACCAGAGCCTGATGGCTGATTTCATCACATAAAAGAATAGCAGAAGGGTGCCATGTTTCTCAGGACCTGCCACAATAGAAATTTTTACCATCGGTGCCCACTGGGGTCAGTCTGTGTAACAACCAGAGATCACTATCTTTTTTTTTTTTTTAAGATTTTATTTATTTATTTGACAGAGAGAGAGATCACAAGTAGGCAGAGGCAGGCAGAGATGTGGGGGAAGCAAGCTCCCCGCTGAGCAGAGAGCCCGATGCGGGGCTTGATCCCAGGACCCTGGGACCATGACCCGAGCCGAAGGCAGAGGCTTTAACCCATTGAGCCACCCAGGCGCCCCCAGAGATCACTATCTTACATGACTTCCTACCTTGATACAGCACTAATTCAGCTTTGTGGCAAGCCTGTGAGGTCAATACTACTGTGCTCACTTTACAGATATGAAAACTGAGACAGGGGGCGGCTGGGTGGCTCGGTGCATTAAGCCTCTGCCTTCGGTTCAGATTATGATCTCAAGGTTCTGGGATCGAGCCCCACATTGGGCTCTCTGCTCAGCAGGGAGCCTGCTTCTCTCTCTCTCTCTCTCTGCCTGCCTCTCTGCCTACTGGTGATCTCTCTGTCAAATAAATAATTAAAAAAAAAAAAAAAAAAACTGAGACAGGACGCATGGGTGGCTCAGTTGGTTAAGCAACTGCTTTCGGCTCAGGTCATGATCCCAGAGTTGGGATCAAGTTCTGCATCTGGCTCCCTGCTCAGCGGGGAGTCTGCTTCTCCCTCTTCCCCCCTGGCCCCTCATGCTTGCTCTCCCCCCACCCCGCTCTCTCTCTCTCAAATAAATAAAATCAGGAAGGAAGGGAGGGATGATGGGAGGGAAGGGAGGGAAGGGAGAGACCCCTAGGAAGGAAGGGAACTGAGATGGATTGGGAAGACAGAAATATTAGGTAATCTGTGAGCACAAAGATGAGATGTCACATAAACTCTGGTCATTGGACTATAGGTACATTCCCCCCACACACTGCTATTTGGTAAGTGCAGATCAAAATGTCTGGAATTCCTGATACATGCCTAGATTCTTTATACCTTATCTTACCTTTAAAACCATCTTCATACTCCATCAACAACTCTACTGCCCTTCCAACCCAGTGAGTAGAATCAAGCCTGAAATAAAGAGGTCCACCTATTAACCTTTTAAAAAGACTCAAGAGAAAATATCTAGATTTCTATGAACTAACCACTGACCACATGCTTGAGTATTTCAATACTTATAATTTATCCCAAAAAAAAATGCAATTTCCCCTCTTGACTTGTCTGTTGTGGGTGACCGCCTTCAAAACTAGCTATGGCCAGAAGTAAAGGAAGGAAGCAGTCAGGTCAAGTGAAGACACCTGAGCTGCCTCATCTGGGTGACCCCTCCCAGAATCCCACTGTTTGCAGTATCAAACTGAACCCATAAAAATCTTATGTCCAGACTTGTTCTGCCACACCAATGAGCCTCTTCCCTCAAAGAACTGAAACAAGTACTATATGCTGTTTATTCATGTACTTCACTGCTGCTTCAATGAACATTGGATATGGAAAACAAACTATGTGTCAGGCACTGTGACAGGTTTTGGGCAATAAAACTGTTTACTCAAGTGTGGAGCATGGAAAACAATGCTTTGAAATGTGTTAAGAAGTATGATAGAGAAGAATAGTGTCTATGGTTGGGATGCCTTACACAGAATTAGAAATTAAAGAAAGTTTCCTGAAGGATGGCATGTGTGAGTAAAACTATCATGGATAAATGGGATTTAGTCAAAGGAAGAGGCTACTATGTGCTGGGTGTTTTCTGTCTTCTCTTTTAGCCTCTTAATAACCTCTAAGGTTATCATCTCCATATGACAGATGAAAAAAACTGAGGCTCTCATGATTCTCATAAAAGCCAACTACTCTCAGAATTCAAAGGCCATTCTGCAAACCCCAAAAGCCCATGTTTCATTCCTCTTTCACTACTCTGCAAGGGAAACACCTTCCTGCAGATCCTGTAGGAGCCACGAATGGACATCGGTGTCAGTTGAAGACCTCCTTCCTGTGTGTTATTGATCTGAAAGATGGCGCAAAAAAGGTCCTGGTGCCAACCACTGGTTGGGTTGCTATCTAAGGCAACACAATGGTGGTACTGAATCAGAACGAAAGCTTGATTTGGAGAGGCTTTGTTTGGAAAGTGCCCTTCCTGAACCATAGGGGAGCTTTGGGTTCTGCGGCGGGCTGCATTCATACCACCAGTGACCAATCCACCCGCAAACATCTCCATGACTTCTGCTTTCAAAGCTACACATTCTTTGGTATCATAATTCTATCATTTTATACAGGTCGGTCAGTTGTCATCTTGTCTTCTTCCCCAAACTTGGTACCAAGAGACACTGGGAGACTTTCATTAAACCCATCCACTGGCATTAGAAGAGAATTTGAATCCATTAGAGATATTCAGAAGAAAGTACCACAAATCCTGATCATGGGGATGGATTACATAAATAAAATTGTAGTGTAAATTCCTACATTGACAACTTTAACTCAGTGGGCAAACTCATCTGAGTGTGCAAATTCTGACACATTGGTTCAATGAACAGTCTCATCACCTGACAGCTGTACATTCACCAGAATATTTAATTTTGGTGAATGAGAATCTTACAAGACTCCAGAGTTCTTATTCTGAAAAATCATTTCTAATTAAGAAGATGCAGGAATTGTAGGCAATTGGCTAGATCTCAAATTTAGTCCCTGTAACAGTCCCTATAAATCCTAAATGCCAGCTTGTTCTCTCCTGCTGCTTTCTCTTAACTGCAAACTGTCTCAAACATATCGGTTTATTGGGATTTCTGGTGAATTATGTTCCATGTGCTTGAAGGGTCTTTGAACCTTGGTTAATTTTATGTTCATTGAGACCTCCTAGGTGCTGGCACCATTTATGTGCCCCAGAGGACCTCCCTTTCAACAGCAGTTACTCACAGTCACAGACAATACTGTCATCTCTCTGACAAGCCTCATTCTGACCCAGGCATCAACCATGAAAGGGAATCCGCCCTTGCAATTTGTCTTCACCATCAGAAAAATGGCATTGTTCTCAGGCTTCTTCTTCCCTCCCTTGTATACTCCCTTCCCTTGTAGCTGCCCATGACTTCATGCTGCTTTGGTTTGCCCAAATCTCCTTATCAGGGCCTTCCTCATGGGAAGAAAATGTGTCCCTAAAGTGGTACCTTCCCTATGGGATTTCTAGGTCCTTCTAAGCCAGTCCCCCATCACATTTCCTGTTCTGTTTCCCTCAAAGAGATCACCTCAAGTAGACCAAAAGCAGTTTGAATCCAACATTTTAAAAATGATTAACATAACAATAACTAATCTGTGAAAAAGGACACTGAAACATGAATAGATTTCTCCTCTGGGAGGTGCCTCCATCCTAACATTTTATCAACCTAAAGAAATTGTTAATCGGGGAGATACATAATTGAACGGGGACAATCTGTCCACAGTCCTCCTCTGTGCAAAAGCTCCAGAAGAACCTGGAGCAGCACCATACCCAGACACTTCCAGGCCACCACTGACCTTTGCCTTAACATAGACAGTAACCCCTACAGGACTGAATCTCTTCCCATGCTCAGGCAAGAGTTAGTTGTGTTGTCATCCTGAAAGAGAACAGTGATGAGAATTTTGTCTCTCTCTATCATTTATTAAATCTTTACTAAATATCTGTCATGCCAGATATGGAGGCTTGAGAAGATCTCCACCAAACTTCTAGGTAGAGACAGCCATGTATTCAAATAAGGACAGCACAGCATGAAAGATGCTCTCTTTACTAGAGCCACACATGTGATCCTATGGGAGCAGATTTACAGAGGACTAATATTCTCCCAGTGATACTGGGAGCAGGGAAGGGATTTCAGGAAAAGGGAAGAGTACATGCAAAGGTCTGACTGAAGCTATGGGAGGGCAAGGCCAGGAGTTCTGTCCACGTGAAGAGCATCTAGCTCTTACCCACAGCCAGGCTCCTAATTTTTCTACAGTTGGAAAAGAGGTTCTGCTCTACCCCTCAAAGGTCAGTGAAGATCTAAATCAATTGCCCAGACAACTTAGAGCAGATGGATTAAGTGAGGTACCATAATAAAGAGAAAAAATCCAAAGAACAAAAAACACTGGCCTGGGTACACATATTGCCTTAGCCATTAATTGCTATGTGATTTGTGGTGATTAAATTCTCAGAATTTGAGTTTCCTTATCTATAAAATGATAAAATACACATCTCATAAGGTTTTTTTTAAAATATGCAATCATAGAGGTAGTATATGTGAAGCACCTAGCACCCACACAAAAAATCTTATAGCATCCCTATTTTCTGATTTCCTCCTCCAGACCCATATCCTTAGGTGGAGAAATGGAGCAGAGATGACTACTTCCAATCACAGCAGAACGAAACAACTCTCAGCACTCAGGTCGGTGGTCTCAGAGAAGCAATGGAGAAGCAGTCACAAGGGACAAATGAGAGCCACATGTGCCAGAAATATATCCAAAGGCCACAGGTACACGAATTTGCAATGACCCTGAACCTGGGCTTTACCTCCCATATCTATCCTTTTTCTGGTGCTTTACTCTTTTCTCCTTTACAATTCTTGAGCCCTTATTAGGTAAGACTCTAGTTCTTAAATAATATGTTGAAGGATAGTCAGCTAAGGGCAAAATCCAAGGATATATCAAATAGCTGGGGAAAGCCATCAAAAAGTTAAGAGAGAGAAAAAAAAAAAGTTAAGAGAGGCGGGGGAGGTGAAAGGGCACAAAACAAGCTTCACCCACTCCACATCCTCACTGAAGATCAGCTCTGACAGGTGCGCCAGGGTCTCCCAAGCCTGAAGGATAATGATGTTCTAGTTAAGTCCCAGAACTGGAAGAGAACTTTCAAAATCATCAGAATCATTCTCTGCCTCCAGACCCAAGACCACCTAAGAACTATAGCAAAGACAGAAATGTGTCTAATTATTGAAAAGATCTTCATTCCTCATGAGTCACCAGGTGAATTTTGTTTTCTCTTTCCTACTTCCCCAAACTCAGGAAACACATGCATATTGACCTCAACCAGCTCTGAGTGACAAGCAGAGAAAACAAAGCAGTGAAGAAGGGGAAAGGGAGGAGAAATGTGTCCAGTTAAACAGGTAAGCTTTAATTGCCCATATGGAGTCAAGCTAGACAACAGTGATAGGAGAGGACAGTTGGAGGTGGGAACATCTGCGTGTGTTAGGGGCTGAGTCTGGCAGCTAGGAAGGCCATGAGGCCATTTAACCCATTTGTTTAATCTTTGGGCTTTGCTAACATTAGTACCAGTTTACTTCCATGATAAAATACCAGTTAGGTTGCTCTCATGGGAGACTAGAAGCAAAGCAGCAACCTCAATACATTCGTTCAGTCATTGGCCACCTATTTTGTATCAAGAGCACATCTAGTCCTCCCCATCATGTTGAGCTCCTAAGTTGGGTGAACATATGAGGATTACTGATCTTGATAAGAGGAACCTTCAGAATCTGAAGCACCCCCTCCAGCTGCCCTTCTCTGCTGTGAAAGCAAGAAGCCCTGACATACCCTGTTGCTTCTCTTTTTACTGCTGCTATCAAAACACAGAGCTGGGCACCTGAGAGGTGAACTGATAAATTCTATTGGACCCATAATCGAGAAGGTAAGTTCCCTGACCTCAGGAGAACACTAGATCCAGCAAAAGAAAACGTTTTCAAAAAGCTTTATTCTGTAGAGTTGATTTCAAAAGACTATGGGCTCAGAGTAAGTAATCCAACATGATAACGGCCACGTTCCGAGTGTCCCTAAAATGCGGGCACATGTGGTACAGGACATGAACAGACTCCAAGTTCGCAATTGCTTTGTTTTAACCTTGGCAGCCCCGCAGCTTGGCTCCCACATTCAAAGGGATGATGTATTTTCCCATATTTATTATTTGCACTGGACTACTGAGGAAAAAAAGCAGGGCAGCAGGCCGATGTGTCTCAGTGCTCCTGCCAGGAATAACAGAGAGGCCTTGCACCAGCGCCTCATTAGCTTATGGAAAACAGTTCCCTAAGGAAACTGCAGGGTGTAAATAAATTTAAAACATTTCAGCTTTTTGAGGCCTGCAGATGCCAAATTTGTAAAACAGCAGTGGCTCAAGAACGCTGTAACATTCTGTTGCACGTCTCATAAATTTAGCATAAGTTCTGTAGTTGTTAATAAGCAAAATAATGTGATATCATGGACATACTTTTTTAATGCAATATGCATCACTTAGTTATTTATAAGCAAAAATTTTGTTGGGAGAGTAACTTCAGTCTAAAAGACCAGGACAGTTGTGGAGATGGCCGTGCACGGACCTTCGAAACTCAGGGCCCTGTTTCAGGAACTATCCTCTGTAGACCCTCCACCATGCCCTAGTATATGCACAGACCTTGCTACATGCTTTATACACTGTGCTAAATATGAGGTTTAAACCTAAATCTCTCACTGAATACTTGTTATTAACAAAACACACACACAATGGGATCTTAGAAGTCACAGACAACGTTTAGTCTAATCCCCTCATTTCAGAAACAAGAACACTGAGAAACAGAGGAGCAAGGCGGTGTAGCAGAGTCAAACTGTAGGCCAGTGACAGAGCTGGGAGGACAGCGGCTTCTCTCTCTCTCTCCACTGTTCATTAGACTCCTAGGACCAGAGTGGCACAGCACTTGGCACCCCGCCTGACACAGGGCAAGCACTGAACACAAGCTGGCTGTGACCAGCTGTGTTGTCACTGTGATTATTTCTGCTATCCCAAGGTGCTAAGTAATATAGCTTGTTTTCATCTCTTTGCCAACAGTGAGGACTTCTATGAGAAGCTCAAACTAGGGCTAGTTTCACATGTGTTATTAACATATGATAAATTGTTTCCCACTAAATCACAATTTACTTATTGAGTACCAGGAGACTACAAACGTTACAAGGGCAGGAACCACATCTACTTTTTTATCATTGTAGCTCCAAATCCTAATGCATAATAGGGACTCAAATATTTGATGGCCATGGTACTAGATGATGGGGACTCGAAGGCAAGTAAGACATGGTCCTTCTCCTTAAGTGTCACAGTCTGATGAAACGCATTCTTCTTGAACCTCTTTAAGTTTTCATCCCATTCCACCCAAATAAATTAAGTTCATATAATCCATATTCCTACGAATCCAAGAATAGTCTTGAAACAAGATTTCACCCAAAATTTGTCTTAAATAATGGCCCTAACAATGACACCCCAAATATACCAGATAAAGGTGATCCTTAAGAAACAAATGGATACATAATGAGATATATAATAAAAGAAAACAGATTAAGCTAAAGAGAAAGACTACATTATTTTTTAGAAGAGGAAATTAATCTAAATTCAATTCAAATTAGATAAAACAAATCCCTAAAGAATCCAGTTCTGAGAAGCCATTTGGTCTCATACCAAAGGTGGATGGCATGAGTTAGCAAGTCCTTCAGCACAAGGTAACCAATCAGAATATGCAAACCAAGGTGAATAACTAGCACCTGGCCACAGGCTAAGGCTAGCCCTAAGAAGGGAGTAAGTAAATAGCTAGGCAGCCCAGAGGTCCACAATCAAGGTCCCAATTCTTAGGAGACTCTAGTGCTTCTCAGATGTTAATGTGGATCCGAATCCCCTGGAGGGCTTGTTAAAACATAAAGAGCAAACCACCCTCAGAGATTTTGGGGTAGAACCCAAGAGTTTACATTTCTAATAGTTTTCCATATAATGCTGATGGTGCTAGTCCAAGAACCCCTAGTTTAGAGAAAGCACAATACAAAAATGTCCCAAGACTTCTGAACAACAAGGAATCAATGCCAATGACCTGTATGGTATGAACTATGTTTGTCTTTTTTAAATTCCTTGAGCCAGTCACCCATCATGTGTACTGTACATGACTGAAGCCAAAGCAGAAAATGAAGTAAGAAGCCATTTCAGTTATGGGACAAAACATAGAGGGACAGCCTGAGATGAAAACCCAAAAAGAAAAAAAAAAGTTCGTCAGATAGAAAAGAATCAAACCAGAGGCAAGAAGGTGGTGAGTGGAAGAACTTGACAGAGGGGAGAAAGTGGATAAGAAATTGAACCACCAGAGTCATGCCAAGGAAATGGGGCTCCTTCGGACTGGGACTCTAGGCCTTGTGAGTAACGGCCCCACTTGCTGAGCACTCACTATTATTCCAGGCCCTGTCCTAAGGGATATATACATGTCTCTCTGAAATCTCAGAACATCCTCTGAGGTAATTATCTCTATTACAGATAGAGAAATAAAGGCTCAACAAGACTAATTTCTAGAGAAATTAGTACAGAAACATAGCTAGAGTACATGGTAGATTCAGGATTCAAACTCACATCTAACTCTCAAACTTGACTCTTTTTTTTTTTTCTTTTTTTTATTTGAGAGAGAGAGAGGGAGACAGGCAGAGGGAGAAATAGGCTCCCTACTGAGCAGAGAGCTAGATGCAGGGCTCGATCCCAGGACCCCGAGATCATGACCTTAGCTGAAGGCAGACTGAACCGACTGCGCTACGCAGGTATCCCTCAAGCTTGACTCTTACCACCCAGCCAGTCTGCATTCCTATTCCTCTTGCCTAAAGATGAAACCTAAAGAAGACACTGAAGGAAACCACAAATAATAGTTAGAACAGGGCTAGAAAGAAGTAGAACACAGAGAGGAAGAAGGGGTACAGTGCAGTGGCTCACACTTTAGCTTTGGGACTGGACAGATCTGAGTTCAGAGCTGTGCTTCTCTACTTAGGGGATGAGTGGTTTGGGGCAAATCACCCAATCTAATCCCAATTTCATATCTGCATAATGAAGCTATTAACAGCTACCTTCCAGGGTTATTAGAGGGAGTGTGGACATATTTACAATAGAACTAGTATTTTTTAGTACATTTCTTAATAAACAGATGTTCAAAAACGAAGGTGGTAGTAGTGATGATGAGGTGGAGAAAGCCTGACACCCTAGTAGTTGAGAAATCAGAAAAAGAACATTTAATAGCTTTCAGTATGTTTTAAGTTCAGGTTTCAATCAAACCTACACCCAATTAAAAAAAAATGCCATTATCCATTACCAACTGGCAATGTGGAAACTGAAGATGCATGTGAAGAGCAAATGAGCAACTTCTGATCTTATTTTCAAAAACAGAAACAGGTATTCCTGAAACTCTGTACTTTCAAGTTTATAGTTGAACCTGTATGTATACAGTCCTTGGGCACCACAATGGAGCATTCCATTCTAATTCAGAGATAAAATAAACAAGGCTGCCCCCTGAGGGTTATCCAACAAAATCAACGCATAATGCTGGAGTTGAGACAAGAAGGATTCAAAATCACCTTGAAGAGACTGACTAAGGTTCTAGTAGACTTCACTGAAACTAATGTAAGGTATTCACAGAACTCAAGGAAACACACAAAGAGGTGGTTGATAGTAAATAAGACAAATGGGGGAGGGGAAGAAAAGAAGCCGAATTGCCAAGAGCAGACATTAATTCTCTACTAAGAAGAGTCTGCTCTAATCCAGGTGCCTGAACCAAAAACTCCTTGAAGACTGGAACTGTCCTTACTCACCCTTGCATCTTCAAGAACTAACACAGTGGCTGGCACAAAGTAGCAGGTTCATATATGAAAGCCCCACTGTATCCCTTCTGGGAAGTCAGGACTCTGATGCCTGCCTCCACAAAGGATGTGCTATTCCCTGTACTCCGCTTTATGTGTCATACAAAAATACTCCCTGTTTCTTCGTGACACATAGTCCAAAGCCGTAAACCCTTCTTAGCCTGATATTTCAGCCCCATTCCATTTTCTCTTGGGAAAAACCCGGGTGGGTTCCCATTCCTTCTCCTGAATCAGCTCTCTCTTCCTGCCAGATGATCTATCCTTGACCCCAACCAAGCCACCTTACATTCTCTCAACCCTACTTCCCTACATTAATATTTCTCAACCATAAATGCTCTCTGCTCTTTCTGCACCTTCTAAGATCCTGTCTCTAGAAACCTCCCCTGGACACCTTAGGAGAACTTCCACGCTCCCACTTCCAAACTCTTTCAGCTCTTGTTTCTTTACCACCCATTCAGCATTCACCAAATACCATCTTGTGTTGACATTTGTGTTTTTTCAAATGACTGTCTTACCTCCCCTGATGAACTACAAACATCACGTCTTATTCATCCCTGCATCCTGCCTTGGGCCTTGCACAGAGTTAGCACTTAATAAATGTTTGTTGCTGCTATTAATGATGAAAAACAAATGCTTTGGTAATTCTGAGGCATCTGACATGCCCAACCCACCCACACTCTATGTCATCATTTCTTCCACTGGAGGTAAACAATGTCTCTTCTACCAGCACTTTCCAGCCGGTCCCTCCCTGTGCCCTGACTAACTTGGGACAAAAGCAAATACTTGTCTCAGCCTGGATGGGAATCTCCAGACTGTCAGAGGCTTGCAGACTCTCACATCCCTAGCAGCCACCTCTCTAGGCCTGCTTTTGGTTGTCAACCAGCTACAGGATCTTCTAAAAGGCATTTAACAGCCATGAGCCTCTGGCCCTCAATTTCTTTGCCCTTTCACATAAGGTTGTCATTAGGATAAACGAGAGCATAGATCTGAAAATGCTCTAAGAAGTCAAGAGTTGTACACAAAAGAGAAGTGTTTTAAGGAATCAACTTAGCCCTTTTGGCCTGTAGTTGATCACCTGGTTTGGTACCCTGGTAACCCAACTACCTGAAAGAATTGTCCTCTTTTCTTAGAGCCTAGTTTTGGTTTTGTTTTTTTCATCAGAGAAAGGCTTAAGGGTTAGAAAGAAACTGCCTCAGAGGGCTCCTTGGGCAGGAGGGTATTTTAAGCGTACACTGTGTTGTGTTCATCTTCTTCTGTAGCCTAATTCTGAGTCTAGACATGCTGAAAGGTGTTCCTTTTCTCTTAAATGCTTCAGAGAATAGACCAGAGACGAAAAGACTTGCTTAAACTTGCAAGACAGCAGAAACAGAAGGCCAGGCTGTCCTGGGAAACCTCAGTCCCTCCAAACTTCTCCATTTCGAAAGGCTATGGTTAAATATATGAATTCTATAATAGCCCTCAACTAGCTGGGAGGAGTCAGAGAAAGCCAGCCCCCAGGAATCTCTAGTAGTTGTTTCTTCTTCTAAGTTGCTTAGCGAAGAGGATACCCCAAAGAAATGTTCTTTGTCCTTTACAGGAGATCCAAAGCAGGCTGCTGGTCAACAGACACGGACAAACTCCGCTAAGTCACCTTCAAACATCTCCTGAGTGCTCGCCGTGCACCCAGCTGCCCCAGAAATCTGGCCAGGCTCTAGGTTCCATCCAGATGACTGGGAGGACCTGATGTTGGGCATTCCAAAGTTAAAAATTCTTTGGCCAAAACCTTAGTTCTTCTTTAATCTTCATCACTCCCCACCATTTCATGCTGTTGACTTTCAAGAGAAGAGATATTGATAGGTAAAAAGAGAAGCAAAGAAGCACATGTAAAATAAACAAGGTACCAAAAACATACTAAGACACTTTCCTAACCCTTCCATGTATAAAAACTGGGAAGCCTGTCTTACTCAGCTAGTGCTGCTCTAACAAAATATGACAGGCTAGGTGGTTTAAGCAGAAATCTATTTTGTCATTCTGGAGGCCACAAATCCAAACTGAAGGTACCAGCATGATTGGTTCCTGGTGAGAGCTTTCTCCTAGGACTATAAAGAGAAAAAGCTCTCTGGAGTCCGAGTTTAAGGACACTAATCCCATTATGAATGCCCCACCCTCATGACTTCATCTAAACCCAGCAGAGGCTGCATCTTTAAATACCATCACAAAGGGGACTGGGACTTTAACCTAAGAATTTGGAGAGACCTTCAGGCCATAAAAGAGCCTCAGGGTGGCTTAGTCAGTTAAGCATCTGCCTTCCGCTCAGATCATGGTCCCACCGTCCTAGGATCAGTCCCACATCAGGCTCCCTGCTGAGCAGGGAGTCTGCTTTCCCCCATCTATCCCTCCCCCCTGCCCAAGAGATCTCTCTTCTCACGCATAGGCGCGTGCTCTCCCGCTCTCTCAAATAAATAAAATCTTAAAAAAAAAAAAAAAATAAGAGCAACAGAAAATGTCCAGAACCATCTTCCACACCACTAGAAAAAAAACAGGAAACCCCCCTCCCTCGAAAATAATAGCCCTGGTCTTCCTACAGCCTAAAATTCCATTGACTTCCAAACCTTTCAATGACTGAGACTGGTACACCCTGAATAGGGGTCCTGAACCCCAGTCCTCAACCTTGCTCCTTCATTTGTTCTATTTTACAGATACTGAGAGTTTGTCAAATATTGCATGCCTACATAAGCATAATCCATATGCCTAACATGGATTATGCTTATGTATAAGCATAACACATTTTTGTTTTTGACACAAGCACCTACATGAAAAGGAGAAGACTTTGGGTGCAAAGAGCCTGATGGGCCTCTCCATATTCCAATTCTGCCCCAGGGACTCCTTAATTTGAATCTCTCCCAAGAACATCCTTTCTCGTACAGACAGGATATTCAAAATACTTTCCAACCAGCCGGACAGCACTCAGCCACGGGCTGGGCAGGGTGCTGGAGGCCCCCATGAGTACATAGACCATTTAGCAACCAGGACTGAGGTCTTTCTAGACACACAGGTGTGTACCCCCTAATGCTTTGTCCTGCTGGTACACAATCTTACCATTTAAAAGCAGTTCTTGGGATGCCTGGGTGGCTCAGGGGGTTAAGCTTCTGCCTTCAGCTCAGGTCATGATCCCAGGGATCAAATCCCGCATTGGGCTCCCTGCTCAGTGGGGAGCCTGCTTCTCCCTTTGCCTCTACTCTTACCCTGCTTGCACTCTCTTCCTCTTCCTCTCCCTCTGACAAATAAGAAAAGAAAAAAGAAAAAGAAATAAATAACAGCAGTTCCTCCCCAGAACTCTTGGTCAGGTACAGAGGCTCACTCAGCCCTTAGCCTTTGCAAGGACAGCCCACTGCGTTTGCTTCCTGTCTTTTTTAATACTGCCCACATGTAACACTAAATAGCAAACCCCTTTGAGAATGCCTTCCCAGTTTCATACACTGCCCACGGGGCTCAATCCCCTGCTTTGCACACAGTAGGTCATGAACCAACACTAAACAAAATCTACTCTAAACTTCCAGAATCACCAGATGACCCGGACATCACTGCCTGACAGATACGCCGTATGGATTGGATGCTGTACACCCCCTCCGCTCCCCCCACCACCATTCGTACGTTGAAAACCTAACCCTCAGGATGGCTGTATTTGAGATGGGGCCTCTAAGGAAGTAATTAAGGTTAAATGAGGTCACCAGATGGGAAGATTAGTTTCCTTATAAGAGATACCAGAGAGCTTGACCAATCCTGCCCGTTTGCTCTCTCTCCTCTCTCTCTCTCTCTCTCTAGCTCTCTCTCTGCCACACACAAAGAAGTCATCTCATGAGCACACAGTGAGATGAGGCCACCTACAACCCCAAAGCAGCTGCTTCCAATAATGAAGCCTGCCTCACCAATACCTTGACCTTGGACATCCAGCCTCCAGAACCGTGAGTTTATGTTTAAGTCCCCCAGTCTATGGTACTTTATTATAGCAGACCAAGAGGACAATACAATAGGACATTCCAATTTTTCATTCTCCTAACAACCCTGTAAGGTCAGTACTGTTACCTGCATATAAAAGACAGGAAAATCCAGGTTGAGAGAGGTCACCTTCACGGAGGCAATAAGCCTAGCTAGTGTCCGGCTCAAGTCTACATTCAAGCTCAAGCCCTTGCTCCTACCCGGCAGGCTAGATTGCCACCCAGAAGCGCCTCCTAATGGGACTAACCCTCACTTACAAAAGTAAGAGCTAACAGATAGAGTCCTTACACGTTGCAGTGTCATGTTAACCACTTCTCACTTGAACACACTTCTTCTCTGTAACAGCCCTTTGAGGCAGGTGCAATTATTTCCCCCATCTTGAGAGCACCTAGTAAAGAAGCTAAGGATGTCATGACCCCTTCCTTTCCAACTTCTATCAGTACTCCGCTTTCTCCTTTGTTCCTTCCTGAAACCACCTTCGCCAAATAGTCATGATGAGTC
This sequence comes from Mustela erminea, assembly GCF_009829155.1. Classification (NCBI taxonomy): domain Eukaryota; kingdom Metazoa; phylum Chordata; class Mammalia; order Carnivora; family Mustelidae; genus Mustela; species Mustela erminea. The sequence continues at coordinate 44,436,633 of NC_045629.1, read as the reverse complement.
ACGTGCCATCTGGTCGGGCCATGCGTGATTTTCCAAACGGCCTTAAATTCTTTCTGGAACAGGGCAGGGTGCACCCTGACTTTTCTTTTAATCCACAAAACAGCAGGATGTCATAGCCCCCCTGGGCTCACAAGGACAATGTCTGGAGAAGAGCCAGAGGAGAAACTACCAGCAGAAAGCATCTGATTTTCTGTCAATTCACACACAGCCCGCGGTCTGGTACTGAGGGAAGCAAATCATATCCAGGCACACGCCCAGGAACAGGTCCAACCCCAGTCTGCTGGCAGAGCAGCAGATTCCCCCACCACCACCACCCCCAGTTCGTGCTGCCTGAGCAGGCCGCCAGCACCACACTCCTCGGGTTCCACTGAATTGGGGGTGAGGGGGGTGGCTTCCGCTACAACAACAGACATGGGCCAGTGTGCTCCCATCCATCTTCCCCAGGCTCTATCGGCTTATTAGGGAAGGTGCTGGATCCTTTTCCATGAGAGGTCAGAAACACAAGCGCGGCATCCAAGCCTGGCCTCTCTCCCCAAAGCTCCTAGCATTGTCCGCATCTCCCCTAGACTCCAGGCTTCAGTAGAGTATGACATCACAACATGCCCAGGGTGTAAAGTAATAAGCAGGTCACGCTCCAAGAAAATGTCTGTCTTCCTCAGGGCCCCCAGAGCAGCCGGAGGAAGGGCTATGAGAGGGAGGGTTTGCAAAGCTTCATGCTGCATATCAGCACACCTAACTGACTGCCTCTCAGGAACCGGACAGTGTATAAGATGGCTCCTCGGGCTCAGCCACTGTGTCCCCAAGTGCCAAGGCTGCCTGGAGTGGGAGGAGAAAGGGTTTGGGTGGGAGATTTTTTTTTCCTGGGTTTTTTGTTTTTGTTTTTTGTTTTTTGAGAAGAAGGGACACTTCCTATTTCAGTGCTTGTTTATTATATCAGTTTTACCCATGGTGGATTTCTTCATGTGTGCAAACTAAAATAATGGTATTGCTGTTCCCTTCTGATTAGTTACTTCTAAGGACTAGTGGTTCCTCCTATTCCAGTCCCTTAAATCATACAGGAAGGTTTGCCCCGTCCATAACCAGCACAGTCAGGACTCATCTGGTTTGAAAGGAGGGTCCAGAAAGACCCAGAGAACCCAAATCTCTCCTCTACCAGCTTACTAATCCTCCTTTGGGAAATTCCCACCATTTCGTCACTCCTTTAGGCAGGAAATCCAACCAGAACAAACTTAGGAGGCAGAATTCAACATCATTAACAAAGGGGACCTCACTTATTTTTTCTAGGTGGTAACACGTATGGAGGGTCTGAAATTCACACACTACCATTCCAGTGTGCAAATGTTGCTTCTTTCATTTTTCTATTTCTGAACTGAGCTTGCCAAAAGCTCCCATTCCCAGACAGAGTAGAAAAAATAATAAACTTGCTAGTTAGGTCTATTTAGTCTCTTTCCAATTAAACCAACATCATTTGGGATATTCTCTCAAAGTCCAAACTCATTTTCAGTGCTGTTTTCCCCTAGCCCCCGAGGGTCTCCACTGCCATTCCTCTGTCCTAACGTAGGGAGTGGATACAAGGTGACACTGTTGCGTTCTCAAGCCATTGAGAGGACAGATGTCCCTGTTACCCTCCTCTGTTGAGCACTGTGATGTTTCCCAATCCCTGGGCATTGGTCTCTGCCTACTGCACACCATTCTGACGTATCGGAAGCGGGGGACATGCGTGCTCTGTTCCCTTGGCGAGGACAGGGCCCAGGAAACCCAACTAGCTGAATAACCCCCACCCCGACTCTTTGCTGTCCCTCAGACTGTCAGCTATACCCTTCCACTGACCTATGGACCATCTATCTCAAAGCCCCTTGGAGGTACTCACTTTGTGCCCCACCACAGCCACCTCAGGGTGGGGGCAAGTTCACTGGTCCTCAACTCTTGGTTAGTTAGAGTCCCCACTAATGGCACAGAACATGAGCACTTCTCACCTCCTGTACTGCTGACCAGCCCAAGCTGCCTAGGTCTAAGGCCTGGATACCTCAGTGGCTACTCAACTAGCCTCCCTGCTTCCACCTGTGTCACCTACTGTCCATCCTCAACACCGCAGCAAGAGTGGTCCTTTTAAAGGAAATTTGGGTCCCGTTACTCCTTTACTCAACACACTCAATAGCTCCCACTTCACACGGAGTAAAAGCCAAAGTGGGAGGCTGCGCTGAGCTGAGGGTCATTCCCTTTATGACCTCTCTCTTACCCTGGCAAGTGCTTATCCCACTCATCACCATGGCCTCTTTGCTGTGTCCAACTTAGGGCTGGGAGAAAGGATGGGGAAGGAAATAGAATCAGAAAAGGAAAATGGCGGGGATGGAAGGATGGGTGGGGGGGCACCAAGGGAAGACAGAGCACATCTGTTCAACCTCACAGTAGGCTTCAGCAGACCAGAGAAGCGAGAATACCAATAAGCTGGGCCCCCCACTCCATCACTCTACCACAGCACGCACACACCTGGCCAAATGCTGGTCTCCTTCATGCCCTGGTTCATCCTCTCCGTGAGGCGTTTGATAATACAGTCAGCTTCCTGCTACCTCTAGCACTCATGAGTCCCCTTACCCTGTCTTGCAATTACCTAACATTCTCTGTCAACTATTTATTATGGCCCTTTGTGGATCTGTCTTCCCTACTTCCTCACCCTGCCTCATTCCTCCAGAGCAAGGATCTTTGTTTTGTTCCCCAGTGTGTTGGTGTCATTTGACTATGTTCTGGGTAACTGAATGTGAGCAAAAATGATGTGTGCCCCTCTGGGTCTCATCCCAGAGATGTTTAGATGTGGGCATCCCTGGCCTTTCCTTCCCCCTCCTACTAGCTGAGAGATGAGACATGCAGTTGTCTGTTGAGAACAATCAAGTTGCCACAATCACTGTGATCCTCTTACCTACAAACTCCGGGAATTTGAGCTTCTAGGGGGAGAAATGACCTTCCAGCTCACACAAGCCACTGTATTTTGGGGTCCCTTTGTTATAGAAAATTATTTTATGAAAATTTGTTTCATTTACTCCTTCTAAGACAACATTATTTTCATTTTCAAAGGAAAAAATAAACTGGTTTGGAGGGGCTAATTGACCTTCCACAGGATCAATTCAGTCAACAAAAATGTAAAATGTTCTAGACATAAGCACAAAGGAATGTATTAAGGCACAGTGTTCTCCTTTACAGACATGATCTGCTATGGCCGGAGTTCATAAATTAAACAACCAACATCCCAACATCAAGTTGTCCACATCCCTGCCTTTCCTGAAACTAGCCCTAGAGAGCAGACATGACTCTATCACAGGTATCTGGGTGGTCCCTCTGAAGAACAGTGTTTGGCTCAAAAAACAGGCTAGTTGTTCTCTCCCTGAACCGACTGGGTGGGAGCCCAAAGGAGACACAGTATGAGCAACACCTTTGCTTGCTCTCCATCATGAACAGCAAGATGAAACTGAGCCAGGGGGAGGACCATCTGGCAGAAGTCCCTCTTCCAAACCCCTCTAAACACAGTTCTCCTCCGAAGCTTCTAAAGACCATTTATCAGAAAGTACACAAATAATACTGAATGGTGTAATCCAAGGTAAATTATTGGCTCTTTGTACCAGAGAGATGTGCCTATCAAGCTCAAGGCAATGCTCGGAAGAGTGGATATGTGCTTCCATGTTGCCCACAAGAGATTGGGAACAGGTCAACAGATAGAGAGGTCATTGTCAGCAAGATTTACATTCACCCAGCAGGAGTGGAAAGGCTACAAGAGTTATGCGACTCACTGAAGTTCGGGGTTAACGGATACATCATAAGAACATAAACCAGTGATTTCTGAAGATGACCATTAAACACAGCACTCAATCTTCTCGGGTCTGGAAGCCATTCTTCAGAGTGTCCTGTTAAATGCCTTCTCATTATCAGCAACTGGTCTTCTTTAATAGATACATGCAGCTAGCAGCCTTCTACAGGAAGGACAGACTCTGGGAAATTGATTTTTTTCCCTTACAAAAGTCATATTAATGTTGCTTATTTTAACCCTCTCCCCAAAAATGCAAAGTCACATACAGGAAATTCTCATTTAAAAGCTGGGACGCTGATGTGTTAGCAATATATAATCACAAAACCAAACTCCTTAAACCTGGGCCATGAGAGCCATGGACTCCTGATATCACTCAGTATCATGCTGGGGTCCAGGCTAATCAGTGCCCTGAAATGTGTGTTCTATCTCCTTACCATTAGGAGCATATGTTCCCTCAGGAAACCAAAGTCAAAATGACTAAGGAATTTTTCTAAAGTTCAATCACTTCACAAGGACCAGAATACAGATGAATATCTCCTAAAACATCAGAGGTGATCCTAAAAAGGAAGTAGATACTGGAAAAAGAGAAAGCAGAAGTCCATCCTTATGAAGAATGCAAAGGAAATCTTCAGTGGTTGCCTTTGTGCAAGCCTCTCCACCAAGGACTTAGGGTGCCCGCAAACATATACATACACAGCAACAGCAATGCAGTCGCACCTCCCAGGCACCACTCTGGCTCACTCCCACTGTAGCGACTGAGAGCAGCCAGATGCTCTCCCAAGCCTCCCTTGCAGCTATAGGAGTTCTATGACCTGCAGTTGGTCAGTGAGAAACACAGGAACATCTGTTGGGAGTCATCTGCCAAAGCCTCTTCCTCCCTACTGAGAAGAGAGGGGCTCATTTTATCCTTAACTTGAAGGCCTGGTGACTAGAACTAGGCAGTCATATTGCAACCAGAATTCCAGAGATGCTGAGGCAGCATCAGGGCATATTAGAAGTGTTCAAGCAGTCTTGAAAGCACCTGCCTCCAACTTACTAAACAGATAACAAATCAGCTTTTGGTTCGATCGCTACTTGTTGGCCTCTAACTCACAGCCAAAAGCATCCTCTAGAACACAGTGAGCATCCACATCCTCTATTCCCCCATGAAGCAGGATCTGGCACTTCACTATAGCCCCTAAAAGCAAATCCCCATCTGCCAAGTATTAGCAATTAATGCAGATTTTTTGCTGACAATCTTACAGGAATACGAAGAAGTAGATTAGATCACACATCACCCACCCAATGAAATTTAATAAAAATCCACACTAGATGTTTCCCTCTAAAGTCCCAGTTTGAACTTACTCTTCTTGATATTTTTTTCCATGCAGATTTCTGAGCCTTACCATCTTTAACTTTCACTGCCTCCTGGAAATTCCCAATTCCCAGCCTCTTCATTCATCCCTAGCGATTTAGTTCTCTCCTGGATTCTCCAATCATGAATTCTTACACTCATGACTCTACCCAGTAAACAAAAGGCATTACTTAATAGAATCTGTCCTCTTTATAAGACGGGGTTAACAGAGAGTAAATAGCAAATGGTCTTCATTTTTTGCAAATGATTTCTTACCATACCATACTCTCTTCCTCTACCAGAGTTTGACTGGTTAAGTAGGAAGGAGAGGAGAAAAAGAATGGAAAGGAAGAGAAGGAAAATGAAATAAAGACGTCCCCATAATGTTCAGATTCTACCATTAGCTCCCCTACCACTCTTCTCAAAACAAAAACAAAAACAAAACCCTAAAGGGAAACAAAACAAAATAAAACAAACTTTCTTTTATTTCCCCTTTTATCTTCCACCTTTTGGATCTCCTTCCATTAGCTAGAAGTAACTTTGAAAGGGCAACCTATACTCCCAATCTCACTTCTCTTGCTTCTCACTCACTCCCTCACCTGATCGAAGCTTCACCCTCCTCGTGCCACACTAGAACTCCTCAGGTAGGATCTAAAACCCTTCAGTGCCTAGATGACCTATCCAAGCAAAAGTAAAGTGCCATCAGGACAATATGGTACTGTTTCATTTTGATATAGGTTCCTATTAATAAGCTATAACCCCAAGTTATCTCTGGGTCACAACTCAGATTAAAGGACTAAAAATAATACCTTTTAATCCCTCAGCACTACCAGGGTACACACACATTCAGAGTCACTGTGTTCCCACAAGAAGCTCTGCCCAGTTGTGACAATGCAAGCTTAGGCCAGGGACCACATCCATCCAAAACACGTGTTGCTGGAGGCCAGTGCCAGAGTAACGGAAAGTGCAATCTATGACAGAACAGGTAGTGACTGGTGATGGTTCTGAGCAATGGACAAGTGGGTTTTGAAGTTTTCTGACATACTTGCTGCTTTTTGCTCTGAGGATAAAGCAAGGCTGCTTTTGGATCTCCTCCCATTAGCTGGAAATAATTTTCAAAGGACATAAGATAAGGACACGAGATAACTTCTAGCACTTTTTCACCTGACTATAGTTATAGATGCCAATGCTGTGATCTCCCCTGCAGTACAGAAAAATAAACCCTGGATTTTAAGAAGCTTCTGCCATCTTTTTTTTTTTTTTTTTTTACATTCTTTCTAAAAGCATGAAACTTTAAGTTCAAGAAATTTTTTTTACCCATTGGGGTTAAAAGTTGAAAACCAGGAATAGGTTCTACCCCTCAAATATCAGAAGGCATGAGGCTGTTGAGCTTCCTTCCAGGGGCTTACCAAGGGCACCTCAGGATGGGAGCCTGGAATTTGGAACATTCTTTTGTCTCACAATTGCAAATGGCATGAAATTGAATCATGTGGAAAGGAGGAGTGTAGCCGCCAGAGCTACGCGGGCTCTTGTCTTCCTGCGGCACCACAGCTGAGCTTAGAGCTAAATGCTTCTCCCATCCCCTGGGGTCTCGGCTTGATCGGGTGACATATTGCTGGCCTCATCTTAGCCCAGCCGTCACTTTCGACTCGTATTTTGTCAGGCATCATGAGGCCAAGGAAAAAGCTAGAGGGGTAGACCAGGCATCTGTTTATTCAAGTGTTTTTTGTTCAAGTTTTTTTTTTTTTTTCATTGCACCGTGCTCTTTCCTAGCCCCACTTGTAGAAAGAGCAGCTTTGCCAGAAAACCTGGTAGCACCAGCTGCTTCAGAGGAGAGACGTTTTAAACAGAGCCCAGAGAAAGCCAATTACCTGCCTGCTTGTCTGAGTAGGTTTCATTTGCCAGTATTTGCTAAATGCAAGCTGCCTTAGAGATCACATAATGGCTCAGTTGATTTGCTTTTGTACACATGTGCATATGACAGGAATTCCCCAAAAAACACACTTTGAGTCTAATCACTATGTGCATTACAAAGCTGTTTTTCCACCTATGTATGGGAGGAAGGGGAAAACTGGCTTTCTTGCTAATTAAAAAGGGGAGGGGGGTGCTAGGGATACACAGCACTTTATCCTGGATCTACAAAGAACTCTCACTTGCCCTGCTTTTATCACTGGCTACCCCTCTCACTCCTCCACTGGCATAAATTAGGCCTCCAAAGCTTGTCCAGGCCCCTTCTGGGGCAACCAACACTGCCTCCTAGGAAAGAACTAGGAACGGGTTTGGTGGGAAAAGTAGCACTGGTTCCTGTCTTTATACAGCTGAGTGAGTTCCAGTGCCAACTCTTTATCTTACAAGAATCATATTTCAGTAAAACTATCAAACCATTTGGGTCTCCCTCTCTAGATCACAAGCCGCATGAGGGCAGAGACCAGGTCTCATTCATCTTTCTATGCCCAGCCTCTTTCTTGGCACACAAGAATCACTTTATAAAGGTTACTTTATCAAAATTGGTCATTTTCAAGAATTAAATGGGTTGAGTTCTTATTTTTCATAATCCCTAAGCCAAGTACCAGGTATCATGATCTCTCATAGGTTTAGAAATCTCAATCAAAGCAACTGGATTTTCTTCAAAATTTTTGCTTATGTCTCTCTAGACCCACCCTGGTTTACTACTCTTTTTTCACCTTTTTTTTTTCTTTTAATTTCATTCCAGAAGCACCTCCTTTCTAACTATAAATTATAGAGTGATCTATATTGGTCTGGCCCACCAGAAGCAGACACTACAATGGGATTACCCATACAATGACTGTGTTAGGGGAGGGGTGCCTGGATGGCTCAGTTGGTTAAGCAACTGCCTTGGGCTCAGGTCATGATCCTAGAGTTCCGGGGTGGAGTCCTACATCAGGTTCCCTGATCAGCCAGGAGTCTGTGTCTCCCTCTGACTTCTCCCCTCTCATGCTCGTCCTCTCTCTCTCTCTCTCTCTCTCTCCCTCTCTCTAAAAAATAAATAGGGGCGCCTGGGTGGCTCAGTGGGTTAAGCCGCTGCCTTCAGCTCAGGTCATGATCTCAGGGTCCTGGGATCGAGTCCCACATCGGGCTCTCTGCTCAGCAGGGAGCCTGCTTCTTCCTCTCTCTCTCTCTCTGCCTGTCTCTCTGCCTACTTGTGATCTCTCTCTCTGTCAAATAAATAATAAAATCTTTAAAAAATAATAAAATAAAATAAATAAAAAATAAATAAAGTCTTTAAAGAAAAAGAAAAGAAAAAGGCCCTATTAGGGGAAGTACCTTTATGAGATGAAATGGGGAAGAGCTAGGTAAAGCAGGAGAGTGGCCATATTGCCAGGCACATCTCAAGAGGAAGGAGATGGTACATACAAGGCCCCAAGGGAGCTGAGTAACCTACAGAATGTTTGGCAAGGCAGTCAGGGAGCTGTAGGGCCAAGGTTGGCCACTAGAGGATACTTATATCCCTCAGGAACAGGCCTGCCTCAGTCTCTCTGCCACACTCAGCCAGAGGCTGGGAGCAGGCCTCAGGAAGGGACCTCAGCACAAATGTGGAGATGGATTTCAGAGCTATGGCCCTTAGATGGCTACCTCATGTGCCTGGCAGTCTGCAAGTGCTTTCTCATGGCCACCCCATCACCCTACTCAAGAAAGGGACTAGGAATCACCTTTATGTTGCCATGACCATGCTTCTTGTACGCTCCACACCCAGATGAAGCCTGAAGGTTTGGGACAGCAACCACCACAAACAAATCAACTGTTCTCCAAGAGTTCAGAAGGACCTAGACAAAACCATGGTTCACCTTCCCCCACTACAGCCAGACCTGGGAAGTGACCAGAAGCTAAGAGGTACAACAGGGCAGAAGCACAATCGCATTTTGGCAGGTGGTTCTCTGCAGAGGAACTAGGGATGACTTGGCAGGGTCACTGCCGCAGAGGCAATTATCAGCCCTGCTACCCACCAAGGGTGGTATCTCCTTGGGTTGCATATGGCAACAATCCACCTGGAGGGGCTATGCCCAAGACCCCATAACCTCCATCAGGCCCTCCAGAAAGCCACCCCTCATAAATACACGTTCCAAGTAAAATGCATTGCCCTTGATCTGCCAAACATACACTGCTGTCCCCATGCAAAGGGATCTGAGGACTCACAGAGCCTATGACAATTCACCCTCTCTGCACTTGCCAAGCTAGCAGCCTTGCCAAGCACAAAGAGCCCCTCACACCAGAGTCTGGTAAAGAATCAGTCTGTTCCTGATTTGTTTGCATCTTTAATTGCTTTGAAAAAAAGAATGGGGCTGGCAAGGAGATGGGCTGCCAGTCAGCAGTCCCCGTGCTCCTGCCTTCTTTTACGACAGACAGCAAACAGATTAGGCTGTCCGACATGGATGTTTCTTCCCCACCCCACCATGTCATATACCACCTTCTTTGCCCTGGCAGTCAACCTAATACTGGATTCTCACAACCCTCCTCTAGAAGTGAAGGCTTAAGAGAATTTGGTCAGGAGGCCTAAATTCATCTTGAGGTCTGGCTAGAAAATTGCCCCAGCCCATCAAAATACCAATTTTGCTGTTCACCATAGAGTGTGCACATGGAAGGACAATTATCTCACTTTTCTTCTGGCTCTCCCTGGCACAATCATTCACCTAGGTATCAAGGAAAGAAAGTGTTTCCTACCAAGTCATCCCCAAAGGTATCGATTCTGTCCTTAAATTCTGCATTCTGTTCACACGTTTCTGGGCATTCTGACAAGTCATTTGTCTGTGTACCCTTCAAATAGCCTTACACATAGGAGATGCCTGATAAGTGTTTGTTGAAATAATTGCCCATCCTTGCCTCAACCCAGCTGTACACAACAGCCAGTCTCGTCGTGCTGCCCACTTGCACTGAACTGAAACAGAAGTGGGCCCCTTGAAACCATATTTGTACTATATGATCATAGCTGATTAGCCCAGATTGAACATCTGACCCAAATTTGGCAACTCAGATAGTCTATCCTGGGAATTTGGAGCTAGAATTTAAAGAGTGATGGGATTCATATGTGTGGCTAGGAGTGGTCAGGAGTCAGATTCCACCAAATGGACAGAGAAAAAACGGGTCTGCAGAAAGAGAACAAACACAGCAGATAGAAGCCGAAGCTGTCAAGGGCCCTGCTCAGAGCCTTCATTCCACCTCGTGTGCGCTAGCCAAGCACCAGCATTTGCCTAAGAGCTTTCTCCAAAGTCTTCCTCGGCAGTCCTGAAACAATGACAGAAAAGTTAGTGCAGAAATGCTCCACGTCTATGTGGGATAATTCTGAGTGTGTGGGGCAGAACGCTGGCTCTCAGCCAGGCAATTTTGTACCCCAGTGGGTATGTGACAATGTCCAAAGACATTTATCATAGTTGGGAGAAAGGGAGTGCCAGGATATCTATGAATAGAGACCAGGGATGCTGTTAAATATCCCACAATACTCAGGAAAGCCCCCAAAAGGGGGAATTATCCAGCCCAAAATAACGATAATGCCAAGGCTGAAAGAGATTGAAGACTAAGTTTCCCAGAGCCAGTAACCAGCTTGCTATGGTGTCTTTTTTTTTTTTTTTTTGAGATTTTATTTATTTATTTAACAGACAGAGATCACAAGCAGGCAGAGAGGCAGGCAGAGAGAGAGAGGAAGGGAAGCAGGCTCCCCACTAAGCAGAGAGCCCGACGCGGGGCTCGATCCCAGGACCCTGGGATCATGATATGAGCCAAAGGCAACTCTCCGAGCCACCCAGGCGCCCCGCTATGGTGTCCTTTACTGGCCACCTTCTCTTCTTCTCTCTTCCCTTAGCAGTGTTTTCCTTCACGCACTTAAATCCTTAATCCAGGATCTCCCTGTGGGCAAACCCAACTAAGATGCTGAGCTTGATATACGTTCAATTCCTGGTTCCAGGGCTTCTTAAGATGCAAGCAATTAAGTCTAATAGCAATAGTTTGCTAACTATACAATATTAGAGGGGCACAGTCAACCCAAAAGATTCTGACACCAATTGCAGGTTCAAGGGGTTACCAAAACCACCCTCGGTTTTGGCCTAGGGGATAAATCAGACTAGACCTACTGTCTTTATGCAGCTTTCTTCCATCCAAGGACCAACTGTGTTCTCCAGTCTGAATCTCTTTTGAGATTAGGGTGACCAACAATCCTAGTTTTCCCAAGACTGGTTTTAGCAATGGAAGTCTTACTTCCCAGAAAACCCTTCAGTCCTGGGTAAACTGAACAATTGGTCACCGTAATTAAGAATCAGCACTTGAGGTTTTAAGTTACTGAAAGCTTTCCCAGGAGCCAGTGTATACTTTGGTCTCCATCTGAAATCAGTGTTACATGTTTTATCGTGGGGGGCAGGGTGGGAATGAGTTGCTGGATCCAAGCACACTCCCCACCTCATAACATTGTGAACACCAAACCTGTAGACTAGCTGAACTGAGAGACCTCCCCTGGGCCCACATGGAGCCCCATGGCAGTGAGGCATCACAGCCTGGCGGTGAGATCATGCCTAGAAAGACTTCTGAAAATGTGAACTGCTGAGAGTCATCATTAATTATATATTAGAGGGCACTCAACCAGGAGAGCTGGCATACACAGCCAAAGGAAAACCCCAGTGGTCAGCAGCTGGAACTAAGAGATTGCCTCATGCTGGGACTGACATCAGCCATCTCAAAAAAAAGGGGGGGGGGTGTGGCCCAGAAGGCTGTCAGCCTCAGGGGCTGCAGATGACAGCACAGCAGTCTTGTGCTTGGAGAGAGACTCAGAGGTACCACATGGGCCATAAAAGTAAAACTGACAACCCCTCAATATCAAGTCCAAAAGAATCCAGTATTGCCCCATTTTCTTTACTCTTGACGAGGGAAAGTCTTACCCTCAAAGAGCTCAAAATCTTGCCACAAAGAGACAAGAAGAGCATGATGTATGGGCATCATGTATGTATGTACCCTAGACAATGAGTTTTCTAGGAGTTTGTGACATTCATTTGTTCTACAGTAGTTACTGAGCATTAGTGCACATGTCAGGTACTGCACTAGACACTAGATACTCAGGAGGGGGAAAGTCAGGAATCCCTGTCCTCATGAAATACACATTCTAGCAGATATGAAACTCCTGACGTAATTCTATAGTGAAAAAGTATTTGGTAAACACTGTGAAGGAGAATGAGAGTACTCATACCACATGAGCAATATTATTCATTGTTTTAAGCCAAAAAATAAAAGGTCCATGTTGTCATAACTCGGGTAGACACCAGGGAGGATTATAGTGAGAGGAAACCTTGACCAGATGGTCTCTAGAGGGCAAGGGAGTTTGGCACAAACCCGCTCAACTGAAGAAGCTGACCCTGGAGAAGGCACACAGGGTGGCTCAGGCAGCAACTAATGGGAGAAGGCTGCCAGCCACCAGAAAAGCATGCCAGGTCCAGTCTGAGAGAGTGACTGACTTCCAAGACTGACTGAAAGCAGTTAAGGTATGAGTGGTTTAGTGTGGAAACCACCCGTAACTATACCTGCTACTTGGTAGTCTCACCCTCCTCCTTCATCTAATCCTCCATTACGTAGCTGAATCTCCCTACCACATGCCAAGCACTGTACTCAATCCCAGGTTCACACAGTGCTGAAAGAGAATCAATGTCTGCCCCCAAAGGACTTTGTCTAGAAGAGAAGCTAGGTGAGGAAGTAGGAAGTTATGATGGATATGGTAATGCTACAATGGGGTAAGCAGAGAATGTCAGGCATGCTCATCTTCCCCACTAATATCTTACATTATTCAACTCCAGTGCTACTCAGCCAGTCACGGCTCCCTCACTTCACGTACTAAATGATGCGGGCCACTTCTTCTCACCATGTTCTTTCCCACACTGTTCTGGATGCTTGGCATTTCCTTCTGCTTCCCCATTTCATCACACTAAGTCATACTCACATTCCACAATCCCCCTGTTCATAAATTCTGCCTTGTCCTTTTTTTTTTTTTTTTAAAGATTTTATTTATTTATTTGACAGAGAGAGATCACAAGTAGGCAGAGAGGCAGGCAGAGAGAGAGAGAGGAGGAAGCAGGCTCCCTGCTGAGCAGAGAGCCCGATGCGGGACTCGATCCCAGGACCCTGAGATCATGACCTGAGCCGAAGGCAGCGGCTTAACCCACTGAGCCACCCAGGCACCCCATCTGCCTTGTCCTTTGCTCAGTCATGGTACACATGACATTTGCCTCTAGAATACTTAGCGCGGTCTACAACAGTTCCTGGTTTATGTATCTTTCTTCTCTACCAGAAACGAATAAAGGACCAAACCCTGTATCATTTTGTTGTTCCCAATTTACTCATTCAGCACAGTAATGAAGATTTTTTTAAAAGATTTTATTTGAGAGAGAGACACACAAGTGGGCCGAGAGGCAGAGAGAGAGGGAGAAGCAGACCCCCACTATGCAGGGAGCCCTATGCAGGACTTGATCCCAGGATCCTGAGATCATGATCTGAGCCAAAGGCAGATGCTTAACCAACTGAGCTACCCAGGCACTCCTGAAGATTCTTTAAGATTTTATTTATTTGAGAGAGAGAGAGAGAGAGAGAGCGAGCAAGTGAGCTGGGAGAGGGAGAAAATCTCAAGCAGACTCCACACTGAGCACTGAGCCCCCAATACAAGGTTCAGTCTCATGAGCCCAAGATCATGACCTGAGATAAAACCAAGAGTCAGACACTTAACTGACTGAGCCACTCAAGCACCCCCAGTAATGAAGATTTCTGAGTGAACAAATGAATAAAATGAAATGATCAAAAACTCTAGCTTCTGGGGGTTAAGAAAAAAATCAGAAATGAGGCAAAAGTTTGATAACTCTGAACAAAGAGGCAAAGAGGATTGTGCCCTTTGGTAGAATTTTTTTCTAATAATTTTCTCCTTTATCCCAGCTTTTTAAACAAAGAGCTAGACATAAAGTGTACAATTTGATGAGTTTGGACATATGCAAACACCTATGATACCATCACCGCAAGTAAGGCAACAGATATATCCAACCTCCCAGGGAGAAGGCTGACCCCGCTAGGCCAGTTTACATCATTCCTTCTCCAAACCACTGAGGCAGGAGGCCAGGAATATCCCTCTAGGGGAGTTTTCTTCTCCCAGAAGTAAGAAGCCATAGGAAAAGTCCTCCCATCCCAAACACCTCCCAAAAATACTAATCAGAAAAGCATTATTAGACAAAGTCCATGCTCCACAAGGTGTAGACTCCAGATTTCTACAGGAATTTAAAGACTGTAATCCTACTGACACCCTTCCCACAAAATCTTCCAATAAACTCTAATAGTTCAGCTTTCTTCTGAAATGTGAAGACAATCCTTGTATCACCTTGATGGTCTAGGTTCATTGCTGATGGACAAGTAATCCACTAAGTCTTTTGCTTTCCAAAGGGTATTTAAGAAGGAAGAGAGGAAGGAACAGGAGAGATGGGGAGTGGAGGAGAAGGCAAAGAGGGACAGGAAGAGGAGAGAAGAATTGAAAAGAAGTTGGGGAAAAAAGGAAAAAGAAAATCTAGAGCTGATCTTTTGGGCCATTCAGACTTTGAGATTCAATCACCTTACAACAATCTGTATTATTTACAGTCCCCAGGTGCATTTCACCTGATCAAAAATACAAATGCCCTTTTGCATGTGTAGGTACGCATGACCTGCTATTTAGCCTTTTAATCACAAGGAAAAAAATACATTTATTCACTCAGAACTACAATGTCTAAGCCCCTGAAGCACTACATAGTTCAACATCTGGAATTCATCACCAAGGTTATGCTACTCAAAGAGCCAGCATAAGGGAGGTAGGCTAGGCCCTACTACTTAGGCACACGTGGAAGTAGGCTGAGAAAGCATAGGTTACAAGTCCATCTTCAACTTCATTTTGCTCCTGCACAATTAGTTTGCAGGTTGAATAGCATTTACTAATACAATAATGTTTAACAAAGCCATTAAAAACACACGGAGTTACTATGGTCAACTCATCTTTGACAAAGCAAGAAAGAATATCCAATGGAAAAAAGACAGTCTCTTCAATAAATAGTGTTCAGAAAATTGGATAGCCACATGCAGAAGAATGAAACTGGACTATTTTTTTACACCATATAAAAAAAATGCACTCAAAAGGGATAAAAGACCTAAATGTGAGACAGGAATCCATAAAATTCCTTGAGAAGAATACGGGCAGCAATCTCTTTGACCTCAGCTGTAGCAACTTCTTGCCTAGACGCATTGCCAAAGGCAACGGCAAAATGAACCATTAGGACATCATCAAGATAAAAAGCTTTTGCACAGCAAAGGAAACAGTCAACAAAACCAAAAGAAAACGACAGAGTGGGAGAAGATATTCACAAATGACATATCAGAGAAAGGGCTAGTATCCAAAATCCATAAGGAACTTACCAAATTCATCAGCCAAAGAATAAATAATCCAGTCAAGAAATGGGCAGGACATGAACAGACATTTGTACAAAGAAGACACCCAAAGGCCCAACAGACACATGAAAAAATGCTCCACATCACTGGGCATCAAGGAAATACAAGTCAAAACTACAATGAGGGGGTGGATGCCTGGTGGTTCAGTGGGTTAAAGCCTCTGCCTTTGGCTCAGGTCATAATCCCAGAGTCCTAGGATCGAGCCCCACATCAGGCTCTCAGCTCAGCAGGGAGCCTGCCTCCCCCTCTCTCTCTGCCTGCCTCTCTGCCTGCCTGTGATCTCTGTCTGTTAAATAAATAAATATAAAATCTTTAAAAAAAAAAAAACCCCACAATAAAATACCACCTCACACCAGTCAGAATGGCTAAAATTGACAAGTCAGAAAATGACAATGTTGGCAAGGATGCAGAGAAAGAGGAACTCTCCTTCATTGTTAGTGGAAATGCAAGTTGGTGCAACCACTCTGGAAAACAGTATGGAGGTTCCTCAAAACTTGAAAATATAGGTACCCTATGACTCAGCAATTACACTACTGGGTACTTATCCTAAAGATCCAAGGCAGCATGTGCACTACAATGTTTATAGCAGCAACGTCCACAACAGCCAAACTATGGAAAGAGTCTAGCTGTCCATCGACAGATGAATGGATAAAGAAGATTCAGTGTACACACACATACACACATACACACACACAGAGTAATATTATGCAGCCATCAAAAATGAAATCTTGCCATTTGCAACAATGTAGATGGAAGTAGAGGATACTATGCTAAATGAAATAAGTCAATCAGAGAAAGACGATTATAATATGATCTCACTAATATGTGGAATTTGAGAAACAAGGCAAAGAAAGAGAGGAAAAAATGAAACAAGACAAAACCAGAAAGGGAGGCAAACCATAAGAGTCTTAATCTCAAGAAACAAACTGAGGGTTGCTGGGGGGTGGGGAAAGGGATAGGGTAACTGAGTGATGGACATTGGGGAGGGTATGTGCTATGAGAAGCACCTTGAATTGTGTGAGACTGATGAATCACAGATCTGTATCCCTGAAACAAATAATAAACCATATGTTTGGGGGGCTTTCTTGTTTGTTTTGTTTTATTTTTACATTATACGTTTAAAAAAAAATATGGAATTAGAAGCAAAAAGCCAGGGGACGTTGAAAACTGAGAAAAATCCAGTACCTCTCAACATACGGCTGTTTTCAGACTTAAAGATTTTGTTCCATTTTTTTAATCTACATTTTTTTATTATTATTATTAAATTTATTTATTTTCAGCATAACAGTATCATTATTTTTTCACCACACCCAGTGCTCCATGCAATCCGTGCCCTCTATAGTACCCACCACCTGGTACCCCGACCCCCCCCCACACTTCAAACCCCTCAGATTGTTTTACAGAGTCCATAGTTCCATTTTTTAAAGTGGTTTCTCCTTCCATACAACCAGAATATTAGTACAACTCACTGTAAAACAATAAGGAAAATGTCCTTAGAGCATCCGAGCCCCCGGCCTTATGCTGTGTCCTCAGGAACCCTGCATCCTGGAGGAGCCTATAAGTTCATTCACAAGGCATTAGACTACCCTGGGCTGAGCACCACACTTAAAGAGATACTGATAGCCCAGCTGAAAAGTTGTTAAGTCACCTTGACAGCTGCAGGACTGGCATACCTACTCAAGACAGGAAATCTCTCCACTATGGAAGAGCCACCTGGGGACCAATAGGGGTGAGGAAGCCCAAAGAGAGCCACCTAAGGGAATGCTCATGCCAGAGAGGGAGAGCCAAGAAGAGCATGGGCCATGGAATCGAGCCAATTTTGAATCCTGACCCTGTTTCTTTTGAGCTGAGTTGCTTTCTTTCTCTGAGCCTTAGTCTCATTTTTATTTATTTATTTATTTATTTATTAAATGTGTTCTTTTTTTCTCTCTTTTTTTCTTTCAATTTTTTATTTTTTATAAACATATATTTTTATCCCCAGGTGTAAGGTCTGTGAATCGCCAGGTTTACACACTTCACAGCACTCACCAAAGCACATACCCTCCCCAATGTCCATAACCCCACCCCCCTTCTCCCAACCCCCCTCCCCCCAGCAACCCTCAGTTTGTTTTGTGAGATTAAGAGTCACTTATGGTTAGTCTCATTTTTAAAATAGTAATAGCAATAATAGTATCTCTCTAATTGAATTATTGGGAGATTTAAATATTCGATTATGTAAAATGCCAAAACAGAGCCAGTCATTCAGTATACCTCAATAAATGAGTCTTCCTTATTATGCATTTGATAGTCTGTTCCATGCAATAGTTTCCCAAATCCCTACTAGTCTTCAGTTACAGTCTCCTAAAGACAGGAAACATGGGAGCCTAAGATCTGGCCTGTATACAGCCCCCAAGATTTGAAGACTTCGGTAACTGATCAAATTCTCAAATGTCAGAAGTAGAAGAAACCTAAAACAACTGTCAAGGCTGAGTACTTTCGAAATCCTCTTTTATACACAGAAGCTACTATTCAAACAAAAAGTTTCTGCAGAAATTCAATACTAAACAGAGCAGAGCTGTGCAGATTACTACTTTATGTCTGTGTAGCCTCATCTGTAAAATAGAGAAGGGGGTATAATGGCTCTAAGGTCCCTTCAAATCTAATATTGTACAATTCTGTCATTCTTCAAGATGTTTAAGGGAGAGATGATAGAGACAGTTGGTCTCCAAAAATATGTTCTTCCTTCTATAGCTTCCCCTTCTCCACTGAGAAGCAGCAGCCTACCAGGAACTACTCCTTCCAGATGCCCTTGCAGCTAGGTGGGGCCATGTGACTTTTTCTCCCCAATAGAATGTGAGTGGAAATCATGCAGATCACTTCCAAGCAAGGCAATGAAGAAGCTGATGTCCCTCTTCCACACTCTCTTCCCCTATCTCTGGCTGGATGCAGAGGGTTATGAGGGCCTAGAAGAGGGTAGAGCCACAAGATAAGGAGGAGCCTGGATCCCTGAATCACCACGTGGAAGAAGTGGCCACTGACCAGGCACACACACTGGAATATTACATGAATTACAAGTCAACTTTTAAGTGAAACTACTGAAATTTGGTGGTTTGGTTGCTATGAGCAGCTGGCATTATATTAACTACAAGAAGTATAGAGCTCTGAGATTCAGAACTTCATTACAGTCTGAAAAATATTTATACAAAGCACTTTGCTAAGAGTTGGGGAGACTGATCAATGAGAAAATCTATCCCTTCCCTTGGTCAAACCTAGTAAAGCACAAACATATTCAAGTTCCTATGTCATGAGGCAAAATGAGGTGACTTCTGTAAGAAAGGTAAAGATCTGTAAAGAGGGGAGAAAGGGAGAATAAAGACTACCCAACCCAACTCACTGAAGACTATTTTGGAAAACATCCAAGGGAATCATGATGAGTTCCCAGACTGAGTTGAAATTACGCTTCAGCTAAGTCATGTCTCCTGATACTCAGGGAAACCCATATTGCCCTCTGGTTAACATCTTTGGTTTGAGGGTAATGGCTGCTCCCCCAATACACCATGACTCCCAACATGCCCCAGGCTCAGCCCAGGCACAAGACTATAGCACTAGAGCTATAGTTCATCCTTTACTAACTCTAATTTTCACAGATGAAGGAACAAGATATGTCAAGCCCACTGACCACCTGGAGGGACTGGGAGGAAATACAATTACCGTCTGGGGAAAGCATGCTAAAAGGACTGATCCCAAGGTACTTCAAATTTGCTAACACCTCTGAAAGGAGAACAGTTGGATATCAGGTGGTCACTAGCCACTGAAAGTTACTCTAAACTTCTCAGGGGTTGAGAATACTGCCATTTATTACTTGGGGACTTGTCAAAGTATTATTTTCATTACACTAATAAATACTGTAAATGTCAAAATAAAAAATACTCTAAGTTCTGGAACTTGTCTTATCTAAATCTATATGATCTGGAAATATTTAGCAAGGGAGCCCTGTAATACAAAACAGATACAGAAAGGGTCCCAAGGAAAGCCCTTGGGAAATGCCAAACTATTAATTACATGTTAAACTGAAAGTCTCCTTAACAGCAATTGCCTATGCTGCAAAGAACAAAGCCAAATGTATTCCAGGGGAGGGGGTAGAGAAGTCCAAATTCTTTGGCTCCTTTGAGAAAAGGCCTTTAAAGATGAAACAAAATTGTAATGGGTATCTGAATTTTGTTTAGAGTATGAGAAGAGGGGGAAAGAAGCCTATAGATTTTTATTTCTCACATTTAAAAAAAAGAAAGAAAAACAAATTGATTTTTTACTATAATCACAAGCCTAAACTAAATCTAAATAAGAATTTATGTGCCAAAAACTGTAAACTGGAAAATATGCCAAGAAGACTCTCATTTCCTACAAACCTACCTATACACCTTCTTTTCATAGGTCATCAAAGTCATTTATCAAAATATTTTAATTTTATATCTAAAAAAAGTAAACAACATGAACACCTAAAAGTGAATTTCACATATATATGCGCTGATGAGTGGGTCACGCTTTTTGAGGGTTTCTGCTTTGACATCATTTGTAACTATGTGGCATGTTCTCGGAGTTGTATCACAGACAAGGTGTTATAGAATTATTAAACCACAACACTGATAAATACAGTTTGATTCAAATTCAGAAAGAAGATCAATGTGACCAGCATATAGAGGGCATAGCCTGACCCTGTTTGCAAACAGATCATAAAAAGATCTCAACCTCCACATACAAGACCAGCAATTTACCTGCACCACCCTGGCGAAGCCCAGCACAGTCCCGCATTTTTCCAAGAGCCATAACCACCCACAATGACGCATCCTTGGGCACTCTCAGAGGCCCCTAACAGCTAACACACTACATCGGGCCTGCAAAGCCTGTTTTTTAAGTTTGTTTATCTTTATTCCCCCACAGCGTCCTCCTCGATGAGGCCATTAAGTGCTTGTTTCTGAACCTGGTGCAATCCTTGTTTTTCCTTTGGCTTTTGCCATTCAAATCTGGGTCTCCGCCCATGAGTCCTTCTTAGCCAGCTGGCTCTTGAGGACCTTCTTGGCAGAAACCACTTACCCTTTTATTCCATGCTACCTGGTTTCTTCCTGCCACAAGGAGGTTTTCCCCAAAGCGGATGGAAGGCATTTCACACAGGATGAGCAATTATTTGTGTTGTGTTTTGCCACCAACTCTCTTTATTGCTCTCCCAGGAGGATCCGATAGAGTTCCTCTGAAGAGATGGAAAGGATGTGAACCTGGGGAAGTTTCTAGTCAGTTACTTCACTGGGTGTGATTATGGCATTGATAAAATTTTGTGGTTCATTAAAAAAAAAAAAAAACCACACATAAAACTACTCATTTTTTCAAAAGGTGTTTTTGCCAATTATACATATTTTTATTTATAATAAAATACTAGTGCTAAAACAAGAATTATTAATGTGTAAGATTATTGAGAATACTTGTCAGACCCTTCCAGCTCATTGCAAGTAGGTAGTGAGTAAAATTCAAATGAATTGCTTCCATATTAAGATTAGTTAAAAAACTAATCTTACCTTGAGCCACCATATGTAAAATTGCAATAGATTCACAGTACAAATATAAAGTTTCGTCAGGTGGTAGTGAACTAGAAGACCTGTTTCTCCTATCAAAACACTGAAACACACACACACACATGCAGACACACACACTTTAGGGAAGAAAATCGGGTTCACATAGGAGCAATTTATAATTATGTATCCCAGAGATGTGAATGTGGAGAAACTTCCCATTCTGCGTTTGTCCCTGTTGGCAGAGCATCAGACTATAGAGGTACTTGTCTGGCAAGCATGAATTGAATGCTCTTGGGTCAATTCCTAGTTCTCCAACCACAGCAAAGACCAAGGATGAAATGATGGGTTCTTAGCTGAAAGTTCAGTCCATTGTGCTTACTTCATTTCTTCTAACACTAAACTTGCAATCAATTAATTGATCTGTATATCCAGGGGAAAATAAAAAAACTGATGTCAAAAGGATGATGAAGTACGACCTACACTAAATAAAAATGAATTCTAATGTAAGTACTGATCCAAACGTAATATACAAGTATATGAGTATAAATAGAGTATGTAAGTGAAATACTTAGAGCATAAAATATGTAAGTACATAGACTTACATAAATAATAAGCATAAAATCAATAGAGTACCTAAGTAAAACATAGCCTAAAGGTATAAGAGCATTACAAAAGTATATACTAATTCAAATTATAAAAACAATAATTTCTTCAATATTTAGACTCTTGTGAGAACTGCTTCAACCCCTTGAGGGGCAGTGGGGGAGGGAAAGAACTGTACAGAGATCTACAAATAAGCCAATCATCTGTCCACTTTATCTCTATAGTAAAGACAGTAAAGACAAAAAAAAAATGGAAAAAGTTAGACCACAGATAATTTTGCTTATAAATGGACACTTCTGTTAGCACAAAATTTTTTGTTTTGTATAACCTTAATGCTAAGAAACTTGACATAAAATGAAATCGCTGCTGGGATGCCTGGGTGGTTCAGTCTGTTAAGCATCTACCTTCAGCTCAGGTCATGATACCAGTCCTGGACTGAGTCCTGCATTGGGCTCCTTGCTCAATGGGGAGCCTGCTTCTCCCTCTGCCTGCTGCTCTCCCTGTTTGTGCTCGCTCTCTTGCTCTCTCTCTCTCACTCGCTCTCTCTCTGACAAATAAGTAAAAATCTTCTAAAAAATGAAATCTCTGTTTATACTCTGGTTTTGTACTTCACCCAAAGTGTGGGGGGGGGTACTGAAAAATGTGTTAAAAGCAAGTAATACTAAAAAAGAAAAAGATCTAATCTATATGCTACATTTCAGGATATTCACTATTTTAGAAAACTAGGTAATATCCTACTGAAATCCTCAGCTGTTTTCCCATAGATGTCTAAGGAAAAACTATGAGGGAATCCATTTCATAGCAGAATATTCTCCATGACTTGTAAGTTTCAAATCAAACTTGAGCCTTTGGAGTTGAAGTTGTTTGCTCTCAGTGATACATGGTTTCCTATTCCTATTAAAAAAAAAAAAAAAAAGTCCTTAAAACGCTTATAAAAAAAACTCGAAAGGCTTCTTGGACCTTGAATCCCTCTTGCAAAACATTTTGATGAGTTAAGTGTAAATAAATCTGAAACATATGATTAAATTTCCATTAAAATGCACATGAGTTTAAAAATGAGGGGAAAAAAATCTGAGCAAAACAAGCTTTATGCTTTTCCTGACCCCCTAGAAGTTGAAAAGTGGTTGGGTACATCCAAATCACTGCCGAGTTTACCACCAGTATGTGAATATACCTTTCCAAGTTTCTAATGTGATGCTCATCATTTTAGTGCACCATTCATCACCCTAGAGCTTTGCCACAGAAACAAGTGCCAATATGATCTTCATCTGACTATCTGGTATGCTCCCTTCAGCTTGTACCCCAGAATCTAGCCCCCCCCACTCCTAAGGGAATGGGTCCAGGCCAGGATGTGCTAATCCCAGAGCTACCCTGGGAGATATGGGCTACTTCCAACAGCTCCAGAAATGCAGAAGTATATGTTATGTGAAAAGGAACAGGGGTCTTAGCCCTCCACACCCAGGAGAGATCCTGAGACCTCCTCTCCATCATGAAGAAAAGAACTCGGTTTTCAATGCATGTAAGTGAAAGGACTTATTTTTGTCATCCATTCCTTTTCACTCTAGCCTAAACTCTCTCTGGTTTATTTCAGCATATACTGGCAGTACATACACCAAAGAACTGTAAAATCATGGATCCCATTTTTAACATGGCAGGGAAACAAGGAGAGCCAGGAGGTAAGGATCTGAAGCATGATAGTTGTGTTTATTTTCCTGAGGGACATGTTCCTTATGATGCCCCAACACTGCATACATCATGGAAAGACCACTCAGAGAAGTTTCCAAAAGTCAATGTTAGTGTCTCCAGGTGCTCCATAAAATCCAAGGGACTTTATAGAACTGTCATCTCTAATCAGCCTCCACTTTACGATAAGGAAATCGAGAGCCAGAGAAGCTGAAGAGACTCACAGACATCACACAGTTAGGTGGTGATAAATCTCATAAGCCTGAGCCCAGAGCTGTTTTCACTGCACTAGGGTAGCAGCTTGGCCCTGGATCTTTGGTGGTGTACCTGCTTAAGAGTCACAGTCAGATGTCATCTCAAACCTGTTAGGATCAAGAGATAACAGATGTTGATGAGGACGTGGAGAAAAAGGAAGCCTGGTACGCTGTTAGTGGGAATGTAAAGTGATATAGCTAGTGTGAAAGACGGTATGGAAGGCCCTCAAAAAATTAAAAACAGAACTATCAAATGATTCAGTAATCACAATACTGGATATTTATCCAAGGAATACAAAAACATTAATTCAAAGGGATATGTGTACCCCTATATTTACTGCAGCATTATTTACAATATTAATGTAAATTATTTACAGTGTTAGTGGAGACACTAACATTGACTTTTGGAAACTTCTCTGAGGGTTCTGTCCACAACGCAGGCAGTGTGAGGCATCATAAGGAACATGTCCCTTAGGAAAACAAACACAACTATCATGCTTCAGATCCTTACCTCCTGGCTCACCTTGTTTCCCTGCCATGTTGAAAATGGGATCCCATAGCCAAACCATGGAAGCGGCCCATGTGTCCATCAACAGATGAACAGATAAGATGCATTCACACATAAACACACATATGCAATAGAATATTACTCAGCCATAAAAATAGAAGAAAATCCTGCCATTTGAAACAATGTGGATAAATCTGAAGGGCATTATGGGAAGTAAAATAAGCCAGAAAGGGAAAGAAAAATACTGTGTGTATCACTTATTTGTGGAAACTTAATTTTTTTTTTTTAAGTTGAACTCAGAGAAACAGAATAGAATGGTGGTTGCCAAGAGCTGGAAGATAGAGGAAATGGGGAGAATCCGGTCAAGGGTACAAACTTTCACTTAAGATGAATAGCTTCCAAGGATCTATTATACAACACTGTGATTATGCTTAATACTGTATTATATACTTAAAATTTATTTAGATTGTAGATTTTTTTTTTTTTGACAGGAAGTTGGATTTATTGGTGGGCATGAATATGACGGGAAGGGGTAGTGCTAAGGTTCTCATGAGTGCAGAGCCCTCCATTTGTCCAAGGGACCACGGTTAGGGATGTATTTGACCCCACAGCCATCTGGGATAAGCCGCTTTTCAGCCACCATGTCTTCAAATTCATCCGCATTGAACTTAGTAAAGCCCCACTTCTTGGAGATGTGGATCTTCTGGCGGCCAGGGAACTTGAACTTGGCCCTGCGTAGGGCCTCAATCACATGCTCCTTGTTCTGCAGCTTGGTACGGATGGACATGATGACTTGGCCAATGTGGACCCTGGCTACTGTGCCCTGGGGCTTTCCAAAGGCACCCCACATACCTGTCTGCAGCCTAAATTGGAGATAGCAATGAGGTCAGATCCCAGCATCCACCAAAAGGGCTGTCTCCAAGGTCCCTTAGGGCAACCCATACAATCAACAGGCTGCATACACTACTGAGGAGGCTACTGTTTGCAGCCATGGCACACTGGGAAGATTGTAGATCTTAAATGTTTTCAACACACACAAAAAAAGGGGAAATTATGTAAGTTGATGGGATGTGCTAAGTAATTTGATTGTGGCAAATGTTTCATAATGTACACATTAAATCATTACACTGTATACTTGATACACAGTTTTGTCGATTATACCTCAATAAAGGCAGGGAGGCAATTAAAAGAAAAAGTAAGAAGTAAGTAAGTAAAAGTAAGAAGATAGGAATTTGCAGCTAAATAGAGAATCACCTGTGTTAAATGATGGTACAATCAGCTTCTGACCACCTACAGCAAAGAAGAAGCAAAAGTCTGGAGGACACATGGCAGGTGACAATTCAAATGAAGATGCTATTTGTCCTGAGAAGACACAAGGGGATTTGTAAGCCACAACAGCAAATCTCTTTCAAAATTAAGTCCAGTGTCAAAGCAGAGATTGGTATTTATCAATAAATGGGTGAAACGTAAGCCCTGAACCATGCTGGGGGTCACTGAAGAATGAAATTTGCAGTAGACATGCACATGTGTGCGCTCATGCCTTAGAAGCGATAAGAGAAGGTAGCCCCCTCTTGTCTGAGGAGCTCCCTGCAGGGCTCCCTGGAGTTAAGCATAGAGACTAGAGCCCAAGGTGATAATATGGCAAAACCTACAATGGCCAAGATCTCTCCAAGATTTATGCTTCTCTACTTGGAAGTCCTTATCTTTGAAAAGATGCATTTCCCTTTCCAGAGAGCTATTTATGAAGTTGGCTGTTAAGTTTAGGTAAAAATAGGTCACTGTCTTTTTCAAAGGCTTTAGAAAAACTCTTAGATCAAAAGTGCCTCCTTCTTCTTGATCTAATGCCGGGAAGTCACTCCTAAGCTGTTTCAGTTATCCAAGGTCATATAACAAACTAGCCCAAATATTAGTGACTTAAATGAATGATAGTAATTTTATTATCTCTCACATTCTTGGCCAAGCTAGCCAAGCTGGGCATGTTCTTCTCATTAGCTGGGGATGCAGTCATCTGCAGACCAACTGGGCTGAACCACTGACATCACATGGTTGGCAGCTGAAGCTAACTTTCAACCAGAGAGCCCCCAAGTAGACTCTCCATGTGTCTTGTGCTTCTCATATCATGGCAACTGTGCTCTGAGAGAGGATGTGGCAAGAATGAATATTCCAAGAGTGGGGAGATGGATGCTGCCAGTCTCCTGAAAAGCTGGGCCCAGAACAAGGGGTCACTTCCACTGTTCTATTAATCAAATAGCCACTGGCCCAGCCTAGGTTCAAAATAGTAGAGATATAGACCCTTCCTCTCAGTGAGGGAGTGACAAAGAATTAGTGGACATCTTTATCCCACCACAGAGCCACATTCCTTTCTTCTGTATTTTTATCACATATATCAAAGCAGCCACGGTAATAGCAATGTTTTAGCTTTGCACAAAACCATCATTGCAGCTTACTGTAAATACTGCTTTAATTCTTTCCTGAGAAGTAGTTCTTTGGGAGGAAGAGTATAATATAGCAAAAGCATGGCCCTAACTCTTCACCCTTTTCTGTATCTGTGACCTTTGCCATGTAATGTGGCAATGCCCTCCAGTCTGACTCTGGTCTCATCCATATGATTTGCTTTGGCCAATGAGATGTTAGCAACTGTGACACAAGAAGATATGAAAAGTGCTTCACAGTCAAGCTTGCCCTCGCTTTTGCACCTCTGCCAACACTGTAAGAACACGCTCAGACTCAACTGCCAGAAGATGAAGACACCTGGCAAAGGTCAATTGCCCCAGCTGAGACCATCTTAGATCATTCAACAGTCTGATGCCCGCTGGATGGGTGAGCAAGCCCCACCAAGATCAGCAGAACCCTCTAGCTAATCCCCAGCTGACTCCACGATGAGCAGTACATGCTAATTACATCTCAGAGGCTGAATAGTTATTACTCACCATTATTGTGGCAATAAGCAACCAACAGGGACTAGAGAGATGGTTGAGAACAGTCAAGGTTATCAAGAAAAAGGAGACATACCAAACTTGACACTTTGTTTTTGCCCTGTTGCCATGTAGAATTATTAAATATCTAATTGATCATACTATAAGTATTTCACAGAAGTGATTCATTTGCATCAGGGAATCATCTGGCACCAAGAGAATGGGGCTTATAAACAGCTTGATGACAACAGGAAAGCGCAAAGAAAGAGTTCCATTTGGTTTTGCTGGAATCAGTTGTATCCATGGGCACTGGGGGTTGGATACAGCTTAGCAGAGCCCAAAGCAAAATGACAAATGAGGCCATTGGGTACATGTATACCAGAGGGAACCCTGGCCTTTGGCTATGGTTCATTAACAAGATTGAGCTTTCTCCTTGAAAATCTGGTCAGCAGCTTTGAGAATCTTTCTAGTTAAGCCTAAAAGGCAGATGTAAAGGTTCCTTTTGTCTGCGTTTTGGTGTTTTGCAAGATTTTAACCACTGAGCTTATTTATTTTCTTTGCTATAAATTACAAGCATAATGCATGTGCATGTAATATATGTATATAAGAATATAACTATATACACATCTGTGTGTCTGAATATATATCTCAATCCATGTGAGTATACTGGGGTAGGTCCTATAGGAGCTATAATAAATAATGGGAAATGCATGGAGCCCTTAAAAAATGGTAATAATCCATGATTCACATTGTCTGTCACAGCCACACAGAAATTATAGCCTCCTTGCAGGTGCAGTTTTACAGATATTGCTATCTTTTCTTTCCAGAAAAAAGCCTCTGTTATCATGATGATTGTAAATTGTCTTATTATGTAACACACTGGTCTGAGCTTATACAATCCAGTTTTAACGAGAGGTTCTCAGCAGTGAATGGCTTTTTTTCTGCTGTACATATACCCCCCAAAAGTGTGTAACCACCATGATGGATAAGCAAAACTACAGTTAAACATAAAGAATAAAATAAATTGAATTCTCATGGTAACATTAAATTATTGCATGAGCTCTCTTTCATTTAAAATCTGTAATCAAATAAAATACGTAGGCAGTCACGCAGATGCACAAAAGCTTATGCAACCAATAATGAGGTTCATATTCATTTTCTCTGACTTGACAGAGAGGTGTGTTTTATCTGATCCATGGTTTACAAGATCACATAAATACAAACACAAAAATGAATGTAAAGGACCTAAGAATACAAATATTAGTATGCCTAGATGCTTATGCATTTCTAAGTATCTAACATTTTATAAAACATCCATAGTGTATATTCAACTATATGATGGCTGTGTCCATGCATTTTAATTCAACCTCTTTTATTAAACTAGCAGATGGCAACCAAAACATTTTAAAAAACAAGAAATCACTTTTGTGTGTGGATTCCAAAAATGGACAAATTTAGTCAGGTTTTCTGTCTCCATGAGCTCAGAGTAAGCTGTGAGTTTGGGTTGGAGGAGGAAGAAAAGTTGGGAAAATGGATCACTTCCAAAGATCTAGCCAGCTTTACAAAACGTTGAGTTACCCTTATGGAGGCTACACTCTCTAGACAGAAGCCTAGATGAGAGAGGGGGGAAGAAACTGATCAGACTAGATTGATGACTATTCATAACACTGATATTATGCATTTTCAATAACATTTTCTTTTGGTTTTGGAAAGGCACCATGTCGATGGAAAGACTCTCTGTAGCCTCAAAACCAGAACAATAGTTCATACAAAAATATATTTCTCAAAAACCAGATCACTTTCCAAAACAAAATACAAATTTAGAAGACTAATCATTTGTGCATCCATGACTGATACTCTTCTTTTTTAAAGACCCAAAAGCTGTTTGTATCCAAAGGAGAAATTAATAGTTCATATTCACCCCTCCATAGAAGGGAACATTCATTCCCATATTTAAATTCAGTGCCAAAATTTATCTTCCACCTGGAGGCAAGGAAAACCCTTCTCACATCCCCTCCGCCATTCCTCCCTCTTAATGCATTCTGGATAGCAATGGTCCTCCTTTTCCTTAGAAACCCCAAAACAATTACATTAGGATCATGCCAAAGAATAACAACAGTAACTTGCTGAGCACTTACATGGTGTTATGCAGTAATGCTTAAATGGATTAAATAATCTCACCCAAATCTTCCCAACACCATAGCCAGTCTGTGCTACCTCCTGTTTAAAGGTTGGGAAACAGAGGCTTAGAAAGCCTCATGGATCACGGAAGGCATTCCCCTTAGGGTGGGGGTATCTTGAACATCATCAGACAGCTAGGAAGTGACAGAGCTAAGACTAAATGCAGGTCTTACACCACCTAGCCATATAGAAGTCCTCTACACCAAGGTTGCTTCTAGAAGACTCGCCAAGGGTGAGAAGGAGCCAGCACCGAGGCAGAAAAAGAATGCTAGTAGCCCGCCTCCCTGGAAAGAATGAAAAACCATTTCCTCATATTCCAAGGGCTCCTCCCTTCCCAACTCCTCCTGCAACCCCTATCCCTCTACCCACCATCACTGAACCCTGCCAGAGTGACTTTCCACATTTCCATGTGAGTTCAGGCCCCACTCCACTGTAGAATGGGAGTGTCGCCTAAAGATACCACATACATACTCAGTGTCATCCTGCTTTTGTTAAAGTATTTCCAACTTTTCCCAACCATTTAGGGTTTGGTTTGGACAAACCTAAAAGACATTCTGCCTGTGTTTTTTCCCATAATTTTAAACTTAAAGTATTTTATGAGAAATCTAATCCGTATGTTTCTGATTAATTTGTAAGAGCCATTTGATGTCCAAGGGCCTTTTAAGTTTTTATAAGCCTTTTTAAGACTTTCCCTTAAAGATGTTTTGCCAAAAGAAAATGAACTTAGATCCCCATAGTTCAAGTTCAGTCCCAATCTCAACAATCACAGGATTCTCTGCTTAAAAGACATTGCTTTCTGCTCTAAGCAGATTGTCCACAACTACCCTGGGTCTAACTGATCATTCATACCTTTGCTCAAGGCTCCCACTGAGATGTTCCTTTATCTCATAAATGGAATGATAGTTAAGTTTCATTGCCAAAAGTATAGCTCACAATTAAGCCTATGTCTACACCAGCTACCAAAGAGACTCTTGCCATTGAATTGGATGCGTGGTTCAGTAAAGCATTAAAGTTAGTCCCCACAGAAAAGCTAAAACTTTTTTCTTGAATATATAGAATCATTTCTATGTTGGCAATCTGGCTTATACTGCCAGGTCTACAGTTTGTGAGCTGTGACCCTGGACAAGTCACTCAACTTGGGCCACAGTCCCATGAATAAAATAGAAATTATCTCTTTAATCTTTAAAATGGTGATAAATTATGTCTATCATGTACCTGGTTCCTAAATTTGAGTCTGTATACGGTCAGATACATAGAGACATAAACATAAATAGAAAGACAGATTGAAATGAATGTTATATATAGAAAACAGATTAAAATGAATGTTACATATAGAAATCATCTGAGGAACACATTTGAGATGAAAATTCCTGGGACCCACTCCAAAGTCTGCTTCAATAGATCTGAAATGAGGCCCAAGAATATGCATTTTGATAAGCTTTTTGGATAATACAGGTGGCCTGAGGGTCACACTTCAAGAAACAAAGACTTACCATAATGCAAGGGAAGGAGAATAAAATGAGAAAGACTGTAATAAGACGAGGATATTAATAACAAGGAGAGATTGTTGAATCAAACAAAGGAAGACTGAAACACTTAAGTAAAAATGAAGCACTGCAGTTTCTGGATAATTATTTGCATTTCTCAAGAGAAACGTGAGCGTGCACATAAAACTAAATCAATGGATATATTGTAGTTAACATTCAAAATGAGTTCAGTCAACTTTATATCAAAGATCATTAAATTTTTAGTTATAATGCAGTCTAGAATTAAAGAAAACTATTTCACTATGGATAGAGTGTGTTGAATTTTAAAGTATAAATCAAATTTTCAAATTCTTCACTAAAGAGAAATCTATCACCTTGGATCTGAAATTAACAGAAAAGCTGAGAGACTGAGAAACTTTAAATTGACTCAGGACTTTAATATCTGCATACTCATCAGCAACAGGGAAAAAAAAAATCTTTACAAGACAAGATTTCCTATAGACACAATGGATATGTGGAAATAAAGCAAGACCAACCAAATGAGAACAAGCAAAAGCTCTTTTTTCAGAGCTTGCTATCTGAAGAGAGTCAGTCACCATACCTACAGAGTCAAAGACTCAAAGGCAGGGAGAGGAAAGGGGACATTTCATAATGGAAAATGTCCCTAAAGGGAAGGCTTTAGGTATTCCCTGACCAGAGGTGGTTGGCATGGAGAATCTAGAGGTGGGGTAACTAGAAATGCCATAACTATGTGACTGATGAGAGGACACATTGCGCTTTCTCCCATCAATCCTAAGTTGGAAGCAGTGGCAAAAATGAAGGAAATGGTCAGTTATTAATCAAGTCCTGATCATTTGAGGCCAGATGTCAGAGGTTATTGTTTGGCTTCCTGGATTATGACTAAAAATAGCTGTCTGACTTCCTTCAAATCTGATTGATAACATGCTGGCTTCCTGGGTTGCTTATTAAAAAAATGTAGTCGGGGGGTTGGTTTCCTAGGCAGATTGCTGGGTCAAAGTTCTATTTGTATATATAGTCCGACATTATCCATGTGTATATTCAGTCTCTCAGATACAAATTTTAGTTGCGGGGCAAAGGTCTTATTATTATTTTTATATCTTATTGTACAGTGGAGTACTTACTAAAAATTCTATGAATTCTAGTTATAAGTTTGATATAACTTAACACAGAAACTTCTATTTCCTTACTTTCTATTTACTTATGTTATAAAGTACTCATTAATTTTAAGAAAATTAGTGTCTCACTATTTAACCTATATACTATGCTGACAAACAGTATTATAATTCAACCCATATAAAAACTATTCCTATCCACTTGAAGATGGGAAAAAGTCCTCTTTTATCAATGCTGGTATAGGTAAAAATATATGATGACTAGAGCAGAAGCATTTTAAAAACAATACCATCTTTCAACTTCTTCACAATAGAGAACTACCTCAGGGGAAGTTTAAATCTTCTCTAGTTGGAAACATCTAAACAGAGATTTTGCTATTTCTGCAAAGTTTAATCTATAAAATTTGCTATTTCTGTATGTGATCTCAAAGGAGAACCTAGTGCTAACATATTAGTGACTGACTCTAAACTCTTCTGGGTAGACGGCAAGTACCATGGAGCGAGCCCAATGGAGATGTGTGATCAGGCCCATGGTATAGAGTGCTGCGGACCATTTATGGTCACAGAGAACAGCGCACAAGAGTTCAGTTCAAGACCAGAGTAAAGGGCTAGGAGAACTGGGTAGCTATTAAGGGAGGCACTAGGGCATTCAGGCATGGAGTTCAAAAGCTATACCAAGATCAGGATACTCCCAGCAACAATATGCACTGGGCAGTCCATTCAGACAGGTGCGGCCCAGTGGGGGAATTTAAGCAGTAATAGGGCCTGCGGTCACAGGCCAGAGCACATTACCAAAATTAGAGAGTAGAAATTCTTTCTGGCAGTGTTCAACTGAAGGAAACAAAGCCATTCTTGCTATCTTCAGGGAAAGGGGATTCAATACAGGCAAGTTCCCCTTGGAATATCATTAGAATGCTGGATGAGTGGGCTCAAGGCTGACTCCAAGAGTGACATCAAGAACAACACTACCAAATTTGCCCACAAAGGGAGCTGCTATCTCTGTTGTAATGAAGAAGATGTAGAATCAAGAAGCTCCTACCACTTCTACAACAGTCTCTTTCCCCTACAACACTAGGGTATAAGCACTAGAATGTTTCTGAAGTTCATGAAATCAGTACAATCAGCACAGCCTTAATCATTACAGTCACCCCTTGACCCTCACTCATTAAGGAGTCAAGTGATAGGATCACTGCTACAGAAAGAGCAGCATATCCCCTACCTTGCTTTCTAGTAGAAAATAGACAAGCAATGCTCCAAATATCACACAAGTGTGCATAATTGGTGGAAATGGATTCTCACCCAAAACTTGTTGGCTGCCTGTCCTCCACCATATCAAGGAACAGTGGAATAGGGAATAAGTAAATGCTATGTGCAAAACCTCCAGTCCCATGGAATGGGAAAAAAAATTGCTATTCCTCAGAGTTATAAGCATCTGGTGGTCATTCCTAGAATATCCCAGGAATGTTTCATAATAGGGCAACTCAAGAAGGAATATGGAGTCCTACAGTAGTCTGAATTGCAATGGTAGCTACCACTTCCTGAGCATCTATGGGTCAGACACTTAAGGTACACTTTATGCACAGGTTCCACAAATAAATCACATAAGGTATATATTATCTCCATTTCATGGGTAAGGAAAGGAGCTCTAATTTAAGTAACTTTTACAGATCTACAACTAGTAAATGACAGAATAGAAACTTGAGGCTAGAATCTGAACCCAAAGTCCAAATACCTCCTGGTATACCACACTGTTCCCCAGTATTAACTGAGCCACCAATTCCAAAGTCTTGGAGGAGAATTTAATTCTAAGTCCTGCCAAGTGTTGGCATCACAGCTGCTGGCTGATGAGGCTTGTCCTGGAGAAGGACCTGTATCCAGAACTGGGGTTGCTACATAGTCCAGGTAAAGAGCCAGATGAGCCATGAGAGAATATGAACTCTGAAACACTCTGAAGGTTTTGAAGGGGCGGGGGGTGAGAGGTTGGGTGATCCTGATGGTGGGTATTATGGAGGGCACATATTGCATAAACACTGGGTCTGGTACATAAACAATGAATTCTGGTACACTGAAAAGAAAAAAAAAAAAAAAAAAGAGCCAGCCCAATGAAACGAGAAAAAAAAGTCAAAATCTAGGGTTATAAAAAGCTGGTTTCTGCAACTGACCAAGAGAATAGCTTATGTGTTTCAAATGTGTTATTTGAAATTATTTAAATATGCATATAGAATGAAAGGTTCTGGAGAACAGACTTTGTTCCAGGAAAAGGATCTCACATTTACTGTACTTTATTCCCACAAAACATTAGTTCCATGTTCTGCTATCATCTGCCTTAACTTTTGTCTTTAAATCAAGAAGCCAGAGCACCTCAAAATCATGTCAGGTCTCACAGTCCCATTTATAGCAAATGCTCAGAGGCCTCCTTTTCTCACCTATTTCTCACCTATGTCCTATTGTCCTCCCTTATCCCTAAATCAAGAATGCTATTTATCCTCTGATTTACCTCTTACTTGTAACTTGGGACAATTATCCCTCCTGACTGGGTTCAGGCCACTGCATTCTAGGCTCCCATCGACAAGGAACAGTTGGCCCAAAGAAAAACATGAAAACAGAAAAACTGATTCTGCCCCAATGTAAAGCTATGCAAAACAGCTGGAACATCATATAAAATGATAATCAGACACCCAAAATCACATAATGAAACTAGGAAATTTTTTGAAAAGCAACGAAGAAGGGGACAAAAAACAATATTGTCCATAAAGATTTGATGGCTATACATTCAAAGAGGTCATGACCAGAATGTATACAACCACAAACCATACGGGTAAGAGGTGAACAAATTCTGTGGTTGTTGAGTTTGGGGCTGAAATTGAACTACTGGAAATGTGTTCACCAAATACTGAAATTTAAGAATTTAAGATCACCTTTTAAAACACATTTTAAAATTTAGGAAATATGAGGAAGTACTATTTCATGAAGTCAAGATTAGACATGGAATTCATTACACCAAGAAAGTGGTAGAAATGGGAAATATAAATTAAGCCCCAAAGTATGTGGAAATATTTATGAATGACCAAGCCAGAAGAAGTTACTAAGAAATCGAAGTTATAATTAGATTTTAAGATTACCACCAAACCAAAAAATAAAAAATAAAAAAAATTTTAAAAAAACGATTACCACCAAACCTTCCTTCTGTGGGGAGGGGTTCTGAAGGAGGTGGAGGTTGGGCCCTGATGAGAAATGTGTAAGCAACTGGTGGCTCTATAGTGGCCAGATCACCTACATTCAGAGAGATTGAGTAAACAAATGTGTTAATGATAATGAAGTCCAATTTCTTTTTTTTTTTAAGATTTTATTTACTTATTAGACAGAGAAAGACACAGCAAGAGAAGGAACACAAGTAGGGGGAGTAGGAGAGGGAGAAGCAGGCTTCCCGCTGAGCAGGGAGCCCAATTTGGGGCTCTATCCCAGGACTCTGGGACCACAGCCCAAGCCGAAGGCAGACGCTAAACAACTGAGCCACCCAGGCTCCCCGGAAGTCTAATTTCTTACTACTGGAGAAGGAAGGTACAAATCTGGAAAGGGGTAAAACTAGAATGAACTATATGGTGTTTGACTGGAATTAAAGGGAGCAGTGTGAATTATTTTAAATAGAGGAAGATAGAAATAAATGCAAATGCACACATTTGTGTGTGTATATGTTTTTACACACATATTTCCTAGTTCAATATTCAGAGAAGGACTGGGTACCATTACATCTCAGTAACAATGAGCACACCTACTATTCAGATATGGATTTTTAAATATCATTCTCCACTCCTTTTCCTTGGCACTGTCTGCAGAGGTGGTCACCCACAGTCCTTTGGGGAAACCCAGGATCATTAAGAGCCAAGAAATTCATCTAGCACCAAACGGATATGTCAAAGTTAAGCACAACTGATGGAAACCCAGAAGCACTGACAATACGGCATGCAGAACATTCAAAAGTCAGATCTTGACCCCCAAGATAGGAGCAACAAGAAAACAAAACACATGCTGCCCAGTGGCCTCCAGAAGTCCACAAGGAAGTCTACAAGGAAACTGAAGTGCTGCTGATGTGCAACAAATCTTACTGTGTAGAGATTATAAGCAATGTTTCTTCCAAGAATCCCAAATCCATTTAGAAAGTGCAGCCCGACTGGCCATCAGAGTCACCAATATCCCAATACCAGGCTGCACAGCCAAGAAAATAGCTTATGTTGTACATTGTATTTGTGTTAATAAAACAATAAAACTACAAAAAAAAATTATCACTCTCCACTAAAAGAAACTAGGGCTCTTTAGAGAAATGGTTGATTCCCAGACTGGTGCAGGGAAAGGATAGGATAACCCAGAATATTTGTCTTATAAGTAAGGAGGTGCTGCTCATAACATGAAGGAGATATATCAAAAGGACTCAGAAGCCAGTTTGAAAGGCCTCCTATGGGTCAAGTCTGGGACAATTTGAGCATCAGATTGATAGTAATGGATTAAGACCCACTGCACAAACTGGAATCCAGGAGTTATCTCTTATAAATTAAAAAATAGATGGAGGGAAAAGAAAGGTCTCCCTTATGTCAACAAATGTCAACAAACACAGAAAGAATTATGGAACCACAAATCACAGTCTGCAACCACAACTGTAATAACTGAGGCAAGAAATACCAATACATTCTCAAACTAGTGGGTAGAAGTGGAATGAGAAATGGGTTTTACAGAGTCTTAAAGTATCAGACCACAAAATGCTTGTTAATTGCATTGATAATGGGTGGGGGAAGGAAATTCATAGTGGAGAAACCTGGCAGACACCATCTTCACCAAGAGATTAATAACCACCAGTCATTAGGCAAGTCCACATCATAGGATACACTATAGGTACAATATGAAGAACACAGATGGTTGCTTCTGTAATGTTCAATCAAAAATAAACAACCTGGGTCTAGTCCTGGGGAAACATTAGAAAAAACCCAAATTGAGTAATATTTTATAAAATGACTGGCTTCTAATATTTAAAAATATGGATATCATAAAAGTCACGGGAAGACTGAGGTACTATTCAGATTCAAGCAGACTAGAAAGATGATCACTAAAAGCACACATGATTTAGACCTAGATCCTTTTGCTATAGAGAATGTTACCAGGACAACTGGCAAATCTTGAGTAGGGTCTCTAGATGAAGGATATATGGGAATTCTTTGTACTATTTTTGCAACTTTTCTGTAAGTTTAAAATAGTCTCAAATATGTTATATTAAGAGCTCCTTAATTTTTAAATATCTACAGACTTTGAAAAAAACTCAAAAATAAAATCAGAAGATAAATAACAAACTGAGGGTGGGAGAAAAAAGGAGGAAATTAGGAGGAAAAAAATTAGGCAATTAGGAGGAAACAAAACTGCTCCTAAGTATATTACCTGGGATCATCCGTTTTCATGGGAATACTATGTACAATGAACAAGGATTCTAACTCAGTGTGACTGTTCTTCCAAATTTAAAAGGGACCATCTTTCCTGACACACAGGGCTCTAAAATTGTAAGTGTCCCTAGTTCTAGAATCATCTTCAAAAGCTATGGAGTTCAGTCTTATTAATGCTCTACCACATTACCAATGGTTGTTGAACACAGCTCCATGATCTATGCCTCAAGAGTTCCATGAAATAACATAACTTTAAAAGGGGAGTAAAAAGTGAGATTTACATAGGGCACATTTGTAAAAGGACAGGTATACAGGACCACTTCACATGCCTTCCAGATCTGCTTGCCCTCCCACCCTTCTCAAGCCCTCAGGCACCAGGGCCTCATCTCCTAGTGTCTCAGCCTCCCTAGGAGTGAGGACAAGGCTTTAATAAAGCCATCACTGGGTCCTCTGCAGAGGGTCCACAGGAGCTCTGATGTCCAGATCTAACCAATGGTCCAAGGCCATGTTGTGGAGCAGATTTGCCTAACCCAGCAACCACCCAAAGAGGCCAGGTAACACAACCCCTAAGTCCAGCAGCATGAACCCTTCATAGGTGTTCATGGAACACCTATGTTGGTGGAAATATAGTCATGGAAAAGGACTCCAGATAATTCCAAAGTGTGGATCCACACAGCCTATCTGGAAGATATAGCTCTTGCCTGGTGACCACAGGGTGCTCTCTTATGAGGCTACGACCAGCTGGGTAACACCAGCCAACATTTGCTTTCCTTCTGTTGCACTGATTGCACTTCTGCTAAATCCTTACAATGCAAATTCTGGCTCAGGCTCCATTTTTCTAGGAAACATTAAGACTAATTTTTTTTATAATTAAGTAAGTTTCTTCATAGTACTTCTATAAGCCTTTGACATTCTGACATGTTGTGGGTCTCCAACAATGTCATAGTGTGTGCTGCAACCCATTTACACTTTCATGTAGAATCCTTCTCTGGAGAATATCTCGCAGAAATAAGGCTCTATGGAGTGAAAATCTGGGGAAAACCAGTGTTGTAGACTTCCTTTATAAAAAGCTAAGTAAGGGGCGCCTGGGTTAAGCCTCTGCCTTCAGCTCAGTCATGATCTCAGAGTTCTGGGATTGAGCCCCGCATTGAGGAGTCTGCTTCCCCCTCTCTCTCTGCCTGCCTCTCTGCCTACTTGTGATCTCTCCCTCTCTCTCTAATAAATAAATAAAAAATCTTTAAAAAAAAAAAAAAAGCTCATTAAATGAATTTGAATGTGTTACAAATTTAATCTTGTCTTTAAAAACCTAGAACAAATGTGTAACTAATACCATTATTCTTGAACCTAGATTGTAAAATCAATGACAAGGTGAGTCTTCTCTAGAGGGTCAAAGGATGTGAAAAGACTACATAAATGACAATTGCATATTTACAACACAGAAATCCCTACCATAGGACAGACAAAAGTCAGTCTTTACATATCCCCCAAGAGGTAAGCATTATTATCATCTCTATCATACAAATGAGGAAATGGAGGCACAGGGGAGTTTGTAAGTTGCCCAAGATGACAAAGCTAGGGAGTAGGAAGCACAGGATGTGACCCAAGAGCCTATGCGCTAACCACCACATCATCCCTACATTAGGGTTAGTTAATACATTGCACTCACCCCTCACAAGGAAACAAGACCTTAATTTCTTTGTTTCCCCTCAGCTCAACAGGATACAAATAAATCAGGCTGTTGAAAGAACCCAAAGTTTTGATGCCCAAAATGGTAATTACCCTTATCTTTAACTAGCTCTGCCTTTACAGCAAGCTCGCACCAAAGAAGGGCATCCCTGTTTGGTAGAATTTGCTCTGGTAACTGTGTCTGTCTCTAGGACATGTCCTGCCATGTAGCTTCCTGCAGCCTCTTTCCTACTCAGCTGGAATCTTCCCCTAAACCTCATACCCCCTTCAGGTGATCACCAGATGAACAGGTAAGGGGCAGGAGGGAGTAAAAGGGCAGTGAAGAAAAGAACCAGAAGTGGAGGGAGTGCCTTACGTCCAGCAGAAAGTGGAGCTAAAATTCTGGCATGTAAGACTCAGAAGATGAGGAGGAGATAAGGACAGTCTCCAAAGAAGTAGTTGTGTGATTTAAGGTAACCAGAAGGGCACCTGTGTGGCTCAGTCATTAAGCATCCAACATCTGACTTTTGATTTCAGCTCAGGTCTTGAGCTCAGGCTGTGCTGTGAAACCAAGTCCTGCATTGGGCTCCCACTTAGGGGACATCTGCTTGTCCCTCTCCCTACCTCCCCCACCATGCTTCCTCACCCCCTTCTTCACCACCAAGTAAATATATAAAATCTTAAGGTAACCAGAGAACAAGCAGGTATTAGGAGGTAAAGTAGAAGAGAAGAAAGTAGGGTCGGTCCCTCTGGCAATTAGGTGCCTCTGCCCTTGAACAACAACAATGTTATGGCACCTAG
This sequence comes from Mustela erminea, assembly GCF_009829155.1. Classification (NCBI taxonomy): domain Eukaryota; kingdom Metazoa; phylum Chordata; class Mammalia; order Carnivora; family Mustelidae; genus Mustela; species Mustela erminea. The sequence continues at coordinate 44,396,859 of NC_045629.1, read as the reverse complement.
AAGACTCATAAGTACACAGGAGGACTATAACCAGGACACAGTGCAGAGTCTCTCCCTACTTTTTTTTTTTTTTTTTTTTAAGATTCTATTCATTTATTTGACAGAGAGAGAGAGATCACAAGAAGGCAGAGAGGCAGGCAGAGAGAGAGGAGGAAGCAGGCTCCCTGCTGAGGAGAGAGCCCAGATGTGGGGCTCCATCCCAGGACCCTGAGATCATGACCTGAGCTGAAGGCAGAGGATTAACTCACTGAGCCACCCAGGCACCCCTCTCCCTACTTTTTTTAAACATAAGTGTGACTTATCTGTAATGTAAGAATGTTGCATGAGATAGGTATAGGAACTGGAAAGCTCACTCACTAAGCACAAAAAGGCGGTGAGGGAGGACTTGGGATGAAGATTATTAGCCTCATCACTGTACAATTCTGAAATGACCTTGAGAAATCATAACCTCACATATATCCATTTTCTGAAACTGCATCTGTGTACTACCTTTTATTGTTCACAACAGCCTAAGAATGGAGATAACCTGGTTGTCTGTCAATGGATGAATGGATAAAGAAAATGTGGTATATATAAACAGTTGTATTCTATTCAGCCATGATAAAGAAGGGAATCCTGCTATTTGTGACATGAATGGAACTTGAGGGCATTGTGCTGAGTGAAATAAGTCAGATACAGTATGATATCACTTATGTGTAGAATCTTAAAAAGCTGAATTCCAAGAAGCAGAATAGAGTTAATAGCTACCAGGGGCTAGGGAAGGGCAGTATTGGCCAAAGAATACAAACTTCCAACTATGAAAAAAATTCTGGGGATCCAAAGTACAGTATGATGATTATAGGTAATAATACTGTGTTATATACTTTAAAGCTGCTAAAGGAGTAGGTCTTAAATGTTCTCCCCACAAAAACGAAATGATGATTATGTGATACAGGTTAGTTAATGCTACTGATGGAAACATTTGCAGTATATAAACATATCAGTATGGTGTACACCTTAAACTTACACAATGTTATGTCAATTATATCTCAATAAAGCTGAAAATTTTTAATAGAAAAAACTGAAGGGAAGAGAGGTTGACATTTCTTAAGGTGTCATCTATATGCCATCTCCAGACTTGCATTTCTCCATCATCATCTTCTTGGCCCAAAGAGAAGTAGACATGGTCATCGCCAAGATAAGGATCCCAGAAAGACAAACACTTGATCAGGGTCACATAGCAAGGGTATACTGAAGGTGAGATTTTTAAACCCAAATCAGGTACTTTATATTACATCATGCTGCTGTCTTGCTAGGAGTGTCACATCCATAGTCATTAACTAAGCTAGAAGTTGTTTTTTGGCCCTTGCCTGAACCTACAGTAGAGTTTAGAATAAAGAGCTACAGTCATTTCTTAGAAAATTTGTTAGATCACCTAAGATAACAAAACCATTTTATTATTCTCAAACAAAAAAGATCGCTATATGCACAAGACTATTATTTAAATGGACTTCTGGCTCCATGAATCTACAGATAGGTGTTTGGCTCCTGATGTTAAATGATAAGAACTGGGATAAGATTGTCAAACAGTGCATGAAGTTTTGAGTCCTACTGTTCCCTTTCTTGGGATTTGAATGATCTTGATTTTCTTGTGGTCTCTTGCAGTCTTTTTGCAGGACAGAGATCTGATCAGTGTGAGCGTGATTGTTCAGTCCTTTGAGGTTTATCACACCCCTACCGCCCTCCGGCTTGAGGCAGGCCCCATGGCTAATACAAACTCTACCTGCCTGGTTGCCTACTGTCCTGTCCAAAGTCATGTCAGGGAGACAAGCGGTGAAAATTACATGGAGTGGAACTCTCCTACACAGCTGGTAAAAATGCAAGCAGATACAACCCACTACACATTTTGCCATACACATGTATGCGTAGGTCCTAGGACTCCTGAGTATAGCTCCAAAAAAATGAGTCGGTTTGAACACAAAAGACCTGAATAAGAATGTCATTAGCAGCTTTGTCACAGAAGCCCAATACTGGAAACCAAAATACTCATTTCAAGAGTAGAATAAGTAAATTATGGCATATTTATATAATAAAATATGACCAAAAAGTCTAATACTTTCAACAAATGGAGAAATATCAGATATAATGTTAAGTGGAAAAAGCTATACACAAAAGACTATACACTATAAGATTCTATATATGTTTAAAAATAGGCCAAGTGAATGCATGGGGATAAAAATCTAAACAGTGGCAGGGCACGTGGGTGGCTCAGTCAGTTGAGCATCTGCCTTAGGCTCAGGTCATGATCTCAGGGTTCAGGTATCAAGCCCCACATCCAGCTCCTTGCTCAGCAGAGTCTGCTTCTTCCTTGCCCTCTCACATGCCCTCAAATAAATAAATAAATAAATATTTTTTTTAAAAATCTACTTTGAGAGAGAGATTACCAGTGGGCACAGGGAATTTTCTGGAGTGTTAAAAATGTTCTGAGTGGTCATTACATGGTTATATAGACATGTAAAAATTAAAATTCAATTGACTGGAAATTTAGTATGTAAGTACTTACATACTATACGTAAATTACAGTGCAATTTTCAAAGAAGTTTAACAGCTATGTAAGATTTAGCTTAGAGCTATCATAAGACAGTAAGAAGAGTTGTCAAGAACACTGTACAAATATGTGCTGTGAATACAAATGATGGTGAGGGCATTCCATGGCCAAGGTAGGACTTGAAAGGCCTCCATCTAAAAGGTAAACTTAAGCTAGAACTACAAGAATAAGTACTAAGTGAACTGGGAGAAACACTCAATATGTTTTAATTTTCACAAGCCATTGAAGATTCATTGGCCCCACTGCTGGATTCTTCCTTGGAAATCAGAGCTCAGTTAACATGGAAGGCTTGAGGTTTTCTGATCCATCTGCCTACAGTTTCTCAAACTTCAGCATACAACTCAGTCATGGGGTTGGGAAACAGAGTGGCAGATTTAAATGCTGATTAAAAATGTTAAAACACTAATTCCCAGGCTCCCAGTTTTCTAATATGATGAGTCTGGCTGGGATGGAATCTAACTTTGCCTTTTTAACATGCCTACTTCAGACTCACTATAGGTAAAAATAAAATAAAAAGTAACACTGGCCACACTCTAATGAATATTTTATGTTTGCTGCAAAGTAACTGCAAGCCATCTTGACCCAATTCTGAAAACTCCTACCAATCGGTTCTAAACTATCTTTATTGAAATGAATGAGCTACAACTTATCTTTATGATGGTCTAATCAGAAGGAACAGCACTTCTAGCCCTTTGCCAGGAGGAAAAACAAAACTCCTGCTCTTGAATGAAAGTTACGATTGGGATAGCTTGAAGACAATTCCACTACTGCATGCACAAAAACAAGACAAAGGCTTGTAGGAACCAGGCCATCTTGGCTATGCCTTTCACATCTTTGTCATCCCCACCCTGGCAGCATACTCTAAACTCTGAATAAAAAGGTGTGACTCATATAAGACCTATTTTTAGGACTGTTTCCTAAATTGCCAACCACACCTGTTTTGTATCTCATCCCTCCTCTGTGTTCTCCACCTGCCCTGCTCAGACCTTCCTGACAGTGTTCTTGTCAAAATACTTTGATATAAAACATCTTATTGCTCCTGGCTCTGCCACTGGCCCTCATTCCTGTTGCATGTTTCCCTGCTCCTCTCTGCCTGGGCATATTCGTGATAACACCCAAGACTCAACTTAGGACTCTTTACAACAGGCTACCCCCAGGAGCAGCTCTACCTGGCTGGGCCTGGGTAGGACCAAATCTAGTTCGACTCATTTGCATTTAGAGAAAATATTCTTAATGATTTATGAACCCAAAGTACATAGCTAAAGTGAAAACACAAACACACACATGCAAGAGTAATCATCAGTACCCAATAAATCTTGGTTTCACTCATTTCTTTGCTGAACATTCTAATCTCATTATGTGTCCTTTTCCAAGGCATTCATTGAGCATCTTTAGGTTTATAGCTACTAATGCTAGTTGCTGCATAAGAAGCCTTAACAGATAACTATCTTCAACCTTCAACCTCAAGTTCTTATAATCCAGAATAGCCCACATCTCAAGGAACATTAGGCACAGACTTTTCTTTTTTAGTTGAAAACTTGTCAACCATTTCTATTAGACCAGTAAAAAGATAGCCAATGAGTGGCTGCCCATTCATTTCACTCACAGAGAGGAAGCTATTATGATTTCTCAGAAATATACATATTAGTAAATAAAGTACTCTCAGTATGGGTGAACCATGTGGCAAGCTCAATTAGCACTTTGCAAAGAAGAGGAAAGACCACAATTAAAACAAGTTCATCTGGAGAATAAAACCCAGTAAAAAAAATCAACTCTCTCTCACTGAAAGAAGAAAGGATTCACTGAGAAAGTATTTTAATAGCTTCCTGGAGAAATACCTCCAAACAGGGAGATATTACAGAAGAGTTCCTCACTTTGCTAAGTTTGAACTATTTTAGCATCTCTAAGTATAAAATATTAAGTAATCATAAATATGGTTACATGCTTTAACCAAAAAAGATGACTGGTTGACATAATAATCAACATAAAATCAAAGAAATGTCTTTATCACTGTGCCTAAAGAACACACAACCAATTATGCATAAAGAACTCAATTCCTGTGTCAACTAATGATAGTTCCACTAATCTATCAAGGAACCTGGCGTGCCTGGGTGGCTCAGTTAGTTAAGTGACTCTTGGTTCTGGCTCAAGAACTTAGTGTCCTAGAATTAAGCCCCACATCAGGCTCCACACTCAACAGGGAGTCTGCTTAAGATTTATTCTCATTCATTCTCTCTCTCCCCCACCCAACCCACTCATTCACTCTCTTAAAATAAATAAATCAAAAATAAATAAAATAAGAAACACTGTATAAGGCTGAGCTCAATATATCAAGCAGCTGGCTTAATAAGGAAGATCCTAGCTGGTCACTCACATACACGCAACGCAACAATGCAGGTACCAGAAGACAAACAAAGGGCTCCTCTCTGGCCTTATCTGGCAGCAGTCCAAGCACTATGCAGGATGCCCCCAGCAGGATATGCTGCTGAGCTATATATGTTCTTATGGGGTTTCCAGAGGGCAGGGCAATTAGGACCCCTCTAGAAGAGCTACAATGCCTCAAGGGGAATGTGAGAAAAAAAGTAGAATTAAAAGGTTTCTATTTACTTTATTTCCCCCTCTCCCCCACCATGTAAGGCAGAATCACTGGTCTCATTTCCAGCACACTTTTCCTGACCTACCTGTAGGATCGAGCAGATATGCAAAGAGGAGTAAGGAGGCCCAAGAACCAAAGATAATAATTCAGGCCTAAAGAAAATGAAGCCACTATCAGCCAAGAATGTTCACCAGAAGGAAAAACTTTAATAACAAGTGTGTTAGACTTCCTTGGGCAACAATATGGTGACTATCTAAGACAAATATTTAACCAGGCATTTTGGGGGAGACAGCAGGCCTTGAACAAGCCCGTCCCCTGACCATCCTTGAGACTGCAATCTAACAGCAGACATATAAAATTCACAGTCTATGTAAACATAGTCAACAACAACAAAAAATTAATCTAAATAAAAAACATAGGTATATTAACATATAGTGTATTATTAGTTCCAGAGGTAGAATTCAGTGACTATTCAGTCTTATATAATAACCAGTGCTTATCACATCATGTGCCCTCCTTAATATCCATCACTCAGTTACTCCACAACCCCCAGTTTGTTCCCTATAGTTGAGTCTCTTATGGCTTTCCTCCTTCTCTGATTTCATCTGATCTTATTTTTCCCTTCCTTCCCCTATGATCCTGTTTTGTTTAACTTCCACATATGAGTGAGATCATATAACTTTCTCTGATTAACTTATTTTGCTTAGCATAAAATCCTTTAGCTCCATCCAAGTCCTGGCAAATGGCAAGATTTCAAATTTTTTTGGTGGCTGAATAGTATTCCATTTTTTATATATGCATATATACCACATTTTCTTTACCCATTCATCTGTCAACAGACATCAGGGCTCTTACCACAGCTTGGCTATTGTGGAAACTGCTGCTGTAAACATTGGGGTGCACATACCCCTTCGGATCATTACATTTGTATCTTTGGGATAAATACCCAGTAGTACAATTGCTGGGTCATAGGGTAGCTCTATTTTCAACTTTTCAAGGAACCACCATACTGTTTTCCAGAGTGGCTGCACCAGTTTGCATTCCCACCAAGAGTGTAAGAGAGTTCCCATTTCTCCGCATCCTCACCAACATCTGTCATTTCCAGAGTGGTTAATTTTAGCCATTCTGACTGGTGGGAGATGGTATCTCATTGTGGTTTGGTTTGTATCTCCTGGATGCTGAAAGAGGTTAAGCATTTCTTCATTTGTCTGTTAACCATCTGTATGTCTTCTTTGGAGAAATGTCTGTTCATGTCTTCAGCCCATTTCCTGACTAGATTTTTTGTTCTTTAGAAATTGAGTTTGGTAAGTTCTTTATAGATTTGGATACTAGCCCTATATCTGAAAAGACATTTGCAACTCTCTTCTCCCATTCTGTCCGCTATCTTTTGGTTTTACCAACTATTTCCTTTACTGTGCAAAAGCTTTTTATCTTGATGAAGTCCTAATAATTCATTTTTGCCTTTTTCCCTTGCCTTTGGAGACATGTCTAGCAAGAATGAAAGTCAGGAGTATTATGGCTTCATGCAAACTGTTCTTGGTTACCTGTGAAGGGGCACAAGATCCCCAGCCAGTACCCCACTACCCTCATTCCCCTCATGTCACTGCCCCAGCTCAAGGATCTAATGGAACTTCAGATTAGCTTTCCTAGGATATATAAATGTGCTCTCACTCCCTCACTACCAACATATCCAACTTTGTCTCTCACTCTACCCTACAAAGGGCTCCTCTTCCAGCCAGGGAAAGCTCTCCCAAGCAAGTCTTGATCATTTTCATTCTTCGGAGTCAAGTGAACTGGAATTTCATTATCAATCTCAACACATGCTCTTGAAGTGACTTCAGTTTAAAATAAAAGAAAAAAAAAACAAAAAAAAAATCTCAATTTGTAAATTAATAAAGGTTAAATGCTTTAACTGTGTGTCATTCAACATTTAAGAGTGACTGTCCAACAATATTGCGTTTTCTTACCAACTGGCTTTTCCACGTACATCTCTTCTCAGCCATCTTCCTTCCAGCCTGGAATTACCACTTCCCACCATCTATTCCACATAATCCACATAAAGCCTGAGCTCTTCTGTAAGATATATGCCCTGGCAAAGTCTTTCTTCATTATACCAACTCTTCAACCCTTATCCCAGATCCCCAGAATGTACACACAGTGAATTCTCAGTAACTGCTTGTGGGATTTTAATTGATGCATCTGGGGAAAACTGGTGGAAATGCTGCAAGATAATAACAACTACCTGTTGCACTAACTGTAAAAGAAGGATTTAGACATTTTATAAAGATTTTATTTATTTATTTGACAGGAAGAGACAGAGAGAGGCAGATCACAAGTAGGCAGAGGCAGGCAGAGAGAGGGGGAAGCAGGCTCCCTGCTGAGCAGAGAACCTGATGTAGGGCTTGATCCCAGGACTCTGAGATCATGACCTGAGCAGAAAGCAGAGGCTTAACCCACTGAGCCACCCAGACACCCCAGATTTAGACATTTTATTCTTTTTTTTTTTTAAGATTTTTATTTATTTGACAGATAGATCACAAGTAGGCAGAGAGGCAGGCAGAGAGAGAGAGGAGGAAGCAGGCTCCCCACTGAGCAGAGAGCCCAATGCGGGGCTCGATCCCAGGACCCCGGGATCACGACCTGAGCCGAAGTCAGAGGCTCTAACCCACTGAGCCACCCAGGTGTCCCCGGATTTAGACATTTTAATAAATGATTTACCTTTGGGTGATATTTAGTCATGCTTTCCCAAATAACACAAGAATGAAGCATCCCTTTTGCTAAATTACAAGAGTAAAGAACTATTAGGATAATTATCCCATAACAAATGCCAGAAATAAGTTATTATCTTAATTTAATGGACACTTTCCAAAATATATGCTCAAGCTTTGGAAAAAAAAAGGTATTAATATTGCTTAGATTTTACTAATCCATGAATCCCTGGGGAAAAAACCCTGAGTTTATCCTATAATGGCAAGTGGCCACCTTTTCTGTGAACATGAAAGAAATTCAATTTCTCTAGACACTTTTTTCCTCTGCTACTAGTGAGCTCCAGGGACTGGTAAACTCCTAAAGGAAAACCATAAAAAAACCATAATCCAGAGAAAACAAAATCCAGCTAGTTAAACTATCACCAATAAGAAGCATAAACAGGAACAATTTTGAATTGCTTGGAATCAAAATCTCAATTTTAAAAAGCTCCAAAACAAGAGTTTACTGTTTCCTGGACATCTGCAGTTGAAAATACACACATACACACACACATACAGAGTCCTGGAAACTGCTGTGGTTTACTTCATACTGAGTGATTTCCAGGTGTGAAGGGAGAAACTGGAGCAGAATTAAAAAATAAATGAAATGAGCATAAATTAAAAGTTTTTCAGGGCCATATTTACATACACCTCTCTGGTAATTCTGCACATAAATGTAGCATGTGGCACTATGTGCTACTTGTTTAAGAGAAGCTTTATGCTGGGGACAGCTTCAGGCAGATTTACCTCTGGTAAGTTCCATACAAGATTTTGAGCTCAGGAGACCCTTGGAAGAAGGGCCTGGTTTAGTATTACTTGTCATTGTCCTTCTGTCTGGAGCAGCAAGCCGAGTAAGAGCCTTTGATGGTGAGTGCCATAGCTTTAGGAGCAGAACTGCCAGGCAGCTGTGTATGTTTCCCAGACTGTGGAACAAGCAATAAAAAGAAAAAAGCAAGAAGAGATTTGCCAACTTCTTGCAACATGGAGCCATAACTGTAAGAGCCAAGCTGGTCATTTTTCCACCCAGCCAGCCCCAAGGTTGGCATCTGACATCAGTGTGCAGAATGACATCAGAGAGTCTCCAGTCACCTGCTTGACTGACAGCCTTGCTCAAAAAATGGCAAGGAAGCCAGAGACACAAGAAAAGAGGTGGATGGGTGAGGAATTAATTTTGTTCAAAAGGCCCTCACTATTTGTCATATAGACCACTAGTTCAACCAACTGAATAAAGCCAGACTTGCAGAAAAAGATGGGGAAAAAAGGGTATTTTCAGAAGGAAAAATAAGACTAGCAAATTTATGTTTAGGTGTATCTGCTAAAGTTACTAATCTAAAAGCCAGACAAACTGACTTTAGCGGGTGTTACAGACTAAATGTTTCTGGCCCTCCAAAATTCATATGTTGCCATCCTAATCCCCAGTAAAGGAAGTAATTAGGGTTAAGTGAGGTTATATGGGTAGAGCCCTGGTTCAATAAGATTAGTGTCTTTAAAAAAAAAAAAAAGATTAGTGTCTTTATAAGAAGAGACACCAGAAAGCAAGCTTGCCCTCTCCCGTGTACAAAGGAAAAGACCATGTGAAGAGGAAAAGACCATGTGAAGCCAAAGGAACCATCTACAAGACAGGAAGAAAGTACTTACCGAAAACCAAACCCTAACAGAACCTTGATCTTGGATTTCCCAGCCTCTAGAACTGCAAGAAAATAAAATTAAGCCATGCAGTTTATAGCATTTTGTTATGGCAGTCCAAGCAGACAAATTCCAGCCAAAGGAAATAACAGGCTCGCAGAATTGACTACAAGATGGAGAACCAGCCCAGAAACTGGCAGGATCCAAGTGAGCTCCAGAGAATGAGGAATTAGGAATGGAGCACTGGTCAGGACGCCACTGCTGGGATAAGGAGTTCCAACTGTGTCTAAGTCCCAGGAGGATGTATCCAATTACCTAAGCCTGAGTCATGTGTAGCTCCTGGTTATACTGAAAGAAAGAGAAAGTATCTTGTCCTCCTCACCTCCATAATGACCTGCTGACATATATATCATCCCAAGACTTCACAGTGGGGCCAGATCTGGATTCATAAGGAAATCAGGATGTTTCTATGAAGGGATAATGGATGCTGGGTAGTCTAAGAATTTTTAATGTCCACTACACTAAATAACTTCACAAATTCCTGATGGGATCACCATTCTAGTATGCACATCACGTGTCTGAGCAGGATTTCTATGGCTATAGATTCAGAGATAGTGATTCCTCTAGGTAGAGCTACAGAGTCAACCTTCTCTATAGGTCTATACATTGCCTATCTCTATAACTTTTTGAGTGAGGACCACATTGTACTTGGAGGTCCTTGACCAAAATGTTGATGGTAAAAGAAATATTAATGACTACTATATACTATCATTCACTCATTAGCACCATGGTTCTGGCACATCAAATACCTCTGATCACACAATTACAGTGTTTATTGAACAATGTATCACTGTTTTACATGAAGTTTTATCCACAGGGCAGCCCCCTTACCTTCCCCCCCACCACTGAGAGATGGAAATGGAAAAAGACATAGACACAGGGCAATATAAACAGGTCTATAGTTGGACAGAGACACAAAGAGATGGCAGAAAGAAATTCAGGAAGACAAAGAGAAAAGAGAGCTTGAGCAGATAGAAATAACCGGAAGAGAACAAAAGTGGTTGAGATAGGCATAACAACTCACCTAGAAAGTTATGAGTGACTGTTTCCTTTGCTGTTCAAAAGTTTTTTATCTTAAGTCCCAAAAGTTCATTATTGCCTTTTCTTTTTGCTCAACAAAGGAAACAATCAATAAAACTAGGAGGCAATCCACAAAATGGAAGGTACTTGCAATTGACATTTTGAATAAAGAGCTGATATCCAAGATCTAGAAAGAATTTCACAAGCTCAACACCCAAAAAACTAATTCAGTCAAAACATTGGCAGAAGACATGAAGAGACACTTCTCCAAAGAAGACATACAAATGGCTGACACATGACAAAATGTTCAACATCACTAGCCATCAGAGAAATACATATCAAAATACAAATCAAAACCAGAGAAATACAAATCAGAGAGATACAAATCAAAACCACAATGAGATACCACCTTACACCAGCTAGAATGGCCAAAGCTAATAAGACAGGAAACAACACGTGTTGGCAAGGTTGTGGAGAAAGGGGAACCCTCTATCACCATTGGTGGGAATGTACGTTGGTGCATCCACTTTGAAAACAGTCCCTCCTTTTCATCCCCACTGCCATAAGCCAGCATTGAGCCCTCAGTCTCTTCCTTCTTCTCTACTGCTCACCCTACCTAACTCACCCACTCCAAACACAGCAGAGTAATATTAATATTAATGTTATTAATATTAATATTAATGTGATATTAATTACATTAATAATTGTAATTAATCACATTAATATTAATATAATACTACTATTACATGAATAATAGTAATATTAATCATGATTCCCACCCACACAATATTCTTTCTATGTCATCAAATATTGATAAAATAAAATGCAATTGCCTTTGCATGGCAAACACCAAGCATAGTATTCCTGGCTACTAGACCACTGTACCTGCCTCCAGTTTGCATCACACTGTACTGTGTGTTGTGGTGGCCTCATTGTGCCAATTTCATCTTTATAGGACCAGTGCTTAACACGACACCTGAACACAGGGTTCAAAAACACCAATGATTACTTCAACAGATTAATGGATCAATACCTCAAATTTCCTTCACAAAATTTCCCCTTATAGGCAGTATTTTTGTTGTCCATACCTTAATACCATGCTAAAACAAGATATTCAATTTTCTTTTACCTTAGAGTTTTAAATCATGAAAACCTTAAGTAAGCACCTAAATCAGTGGTTCTCAACCATGGCTGCACATTAGAAACACCTGAAGAGTTTTTTAAAGCTGACTCCAATCCAGACCAATGACATCCAAATTCAGCTTTCATATTTACTGTGGCCATATGAGTGTTTTCATTGGAAAGAAAAAAATAGAGAGAGAGCAAGCCAACATTCATTGAATAGATTCATATCATGCTTGGAGAACATTTTATACGTGGTAGCTTATATCCTCGAAAAACATCCATGAAGTAGAATCCTCTATTTATAAGGCACTTAAAATGCAGAAAGATTACTTGAATGGGTCACCCAACTAGTATGTGGAGGGTAGAGGACTGAAATCCAGAGTTTGCTTCCAAAGAACATGTGTTTTCCTCTGTCTAATAAGACCCCCTACTGGCAGTGTGAAATAGGACAGGACAGGGAGGGACGGAGGGAGGGGACAGAGGGAGGGACGGATGGAGGGTTGGAAAGAAAAACTCTGACACTGGATTTGAATGTAAGGAACAACCCACAGTCATCCTGAATCAAGTGTGTTAGACTGAACCACCCAACCGGACAACCTGGGTTTGGAGCTTTAAAAGCAAATGTGACCATTTGGCAAATGCATAAGTAACAATTGTTTCAAGCAAGAATTCTGGATAGATGCTTGTGAAGATTAATTTTATATGTTGACTTGACCATACCATGAGGTCCCCAAATTAAACATCATTTCTGGCTTTATCTATAGGTTTCAGAGAGTAGCATTTTAATCAGTGGACTCAGTGAAACAGACTGCCCTCCCCATATGAGTAGGCATCATCCAATCCCTTGAGGCCCTGAATAGAAAAGCAAAAGAAAAGCAGAGATTTGTCCCCTTTATCTTCCTGCCTGCCTACCTACCTGAGCTGAGACATTGATCTTCTCCTGCTCTTGGACTGAGATTCACATCATTAGCTCCTCTGCTTCTCAAGCCTTTGGACTTGACTAGAATTATACCACCCACTTTCCTGGGTCTTCAACTTAAAGATGGTAGATCATGGAACATCTCAGCTTTCAAGATGTCAGTCCACTCCTCATAATATCTATGAATACATGCATACCCTATTGTTTCTGTGGATAACTCTAATATAAAGCAAAAATTAGAATATGATGAGAAAGAAGACATCAACATAGTCTCCAAGTATCTCCCCCAAGAGACTTATTACAAAGGGAAAAGTAGCAACTTGAGTGGAGAAGCCTAGTGGACACTACCTTAACCAAATAAGCAGAGTTAATATCTCCAGTAATCAGCAATGAGACAAATTAATCATGTACCTCCTAATATAGTATGTACCAAGAAAGCCACCACATCATGTCTATGGTATCCTTACCAAAAATGCACAACTTTCTGATGAAACATCAGAACTAAATTGAGGGAGAATCAACAATGTAACTGGGCAATCCTCTTCAAAACTGTCAAGATCAAAGAAGATGAAGACCAAGGAAATGTTCCAGGTCAAGAAAACAAAGGAAATACAACTAACTGTAATGGTCTTTAACTATATTCTGGAACAGAAGAACAACATCAAAAGGACGGTCTGTGAAATTTGAATAGAGTATGTAATTAACATAATATTATATTAATGTCAATTTCTTTTAATGATTATAGTTATAAAAGGTGTTGATATTTGGGGAACTGGATAAGGGTATGTGCAATCTTTCTTTACAACTTTTGAATTTGAAATTTTAAGTTAAAAAAGTTTTTAATTTAAAAGTTTAAAGGTGATATCAAGTTACAAGTTTTCACCCATGAATCTGAATTCTGAATGGAGTAGCAAATTATTTTGAGTAATATGGGTATCCTATGCCTCTCAAGGTAAATACATTTTACTGGAAAAAAGATACTCTTTCACATGTATAAGAAGTAACACTTGTTACATTGCCAATATTTTTATAATCCCTTATGGGTTTGGTTTTGTTTTTTTCTTAAGACCCTACAGAACTTCTCTCACATCCACTTCACTGGGTACCACTGACATATAATAAGCTAAGTGACTCCCATGGCTCCCAGGGCTAATAAATAGCAGAGGTGGGAGTGGAAACAGGTGTCTGCTCTGCATTCAGGGCTCCTTCCTCTAAGCTGCACTGCCTCATGGTCTTCTCTGGAGAGCACCAAACACCCATATTCCAGAGAGTTTCAGAGAGACCAAAGAAGCTGAAGTAAGAGGAAAGCATGGCAGACTCCACACTTGTGAATTACTATGCTAGAAAGTTCACAAAAATCTCCTTCCATAATTAAGAGGTTATTTTTAAAGAATGATAGTCAAACATTTTATGTTTTGGGAGAGGAAAGAAGCTAATCTATCCTTTCCCCAAGATCTTTTAAGAGTGTGATAATAGTTAACACTTGTTTAGAAATTATTATTGCCAACCATTGCTTCAAGTTCTAATATGTTAGATCATTTAATTCCTGAAACAACTTTACATTATAAATATAGTCTTCTTTCAGTTTTATAGATGAGAAATACTGAAGAGTTTAAGCAACGTCCCCACAGACACACAGCTAGGTGATGAAGACACAGCCCAGTGAGATCAAATTGGTTCAGGATCTTCTTTCCAGCATTTCTAGAAAGTTTTTTGCCTCTTCCTCCCACAGACCTTCTCCAGTTTTTCTACCTCCCTTCCAAATTCCACCTCCCCTTCATAAAACTACCTTCCATCATCACAGCCTCTCTCCAGATCTTTGAGGAATTGCTTCAAATACTGAAAGCTAGAACACTGTTCTGTCCATCAACTTAAAAGATGTGCACTCTACCCAAAACCACACCAGAGGGCATAGGAAAGGGGAACAAGATAAAAATGGTATATAATGTCCCTACACCCTTTAGGTGCTTCAAACTCTTCAAAGAGCTCCTTTTAAAAATAAAGTTTTTTAGTTTTTGTTGTTGTTGTTGTTGTTTTACTATCCTAGGGGGAAGAAAGGAAGTTATTCTCTTTGTTCATAGGGATCTCATGTGTGAATATCCTTTATTAGCCACAACTGGATAGCAATCCTAGATTGCCAATGGTCATGATGTATAATTCAACAGGGATCAGGTCAAAAAACACTTGATTTGCTTGTTCACAGTTACTATAACCATTCTAAGAAACTTTTCAAAATGAGATAATATGCCACCTGACTAGCGAGCTTTTCAATAGGATTTCTCATTATACAGTGATAATAAGGACCAGATATTAAAAACAATTTTGAACCAGATTTTCAATGGTAGTGATAAAATTTTCATTGACCCTACCCTTCTGTAACCAGTATCAGCAAGCTCATTCTAGGGTTGGCAAACTCTTTAATAATTTCTCAGGAGATCAGGCCCTTACCCTCAGCCTTGTCAGTTCTCTATGTCCAATTTCAGAAGCTAATTGGTGAACTGATGACCTTTCAGGGAAGGTTCACCATCTTCTGCATTCTCCTGCTGTCATTTGTCTATGCAAACTCATTTCAGTCAAGAGACTTCATAGATTCCCTGTGCCATAGTAAAGTATTTCTTGAAAAGGATGACTTATAGATGACAGTCTGTACAGAAAATAGATTTTTGAATCCTACTTTGAAGGTCATAAAATTTCCCAGATAGTTGCAAGAAAAAAAAAATTCCCAGCATTGCTCATAATCCCACATGGTACTAAAAGGTCAAGACAGATACTATTTGGACCAACAAGCTTTGTCATGATCCGCATATACTCAGGAAACTGAATAAACTTTGAAGCCATAACTTCATTTCGCTGCTATCACACACGCACACACACCCCTACCTTACACTTCCCATTCCCTCTTCTTGACTTACATTAAATTCAGATAGAAAACTCAGACAGCAAACCTTATAGGGAAGGGAAGGCTGCAGCAATGTAGCATAATATTAGCAATTAAGAGCCCACAGAAATTAAATAAGTAAATAAATAAATATTTTTAAAAAGAGCCCTGATTTTCAGAAAATCAGAACCCTGATTTTCATCGTTCTATACTATACTCACATTTCATAATTTTTTAAAAGAAATTTGGCCTATCAGTGCTGGGAGTCTTTCTTAACATAGATGTGGGGGATAACTTGTTGTGATGGAGGAGGAAAAAATGAAGCTGCTCAGGGGCATTCAGACAGGACTCACAAGTCAAATCACTTTGGTAACTGATTCTTTGGTTATCATTCAAAGCTCCAGGGCCACCAGTTTTCACTCTGTATTATTTTAAGGTTAAATCTCCACTGAATTCTGCCTGCCTTAGCCAAATTTCCCCAGGTAATGCCCCCTCCGAGGACATTCATAAGAGGCTGAATGGTGCCAAACCCCCAGGCAAGTACTGATAGTTCAGTCTTCCCACAGAACAAAGACACACTCCCACCATGATTCCTCAAGATGGAATAAGATGGAAATAGGCTTCCAAAGGCTGTATAACCACACAATGTTTAGATTCTTTTCAACTAAAAACCCAGAGATGAAGTTATTTATGTTGTTGAAGAATAAAATCTAAATGTTACCTTTTTAAAAACCCAACTGAACCGTAAGCATCTCGTAATCTCTCTGCAACCTGTGTAAAATTCCATCTCAGTCTCCCACATGCAGGAATCAGCTCACAAAAGACACAGGAAACCTCCCTTACCCACAGGGGATAAATTCCAAGATACCCCCCCCCCCGGGATTCCTTGTACACAGCTTGTACCAAACCCCATATATATTTTTTCCTCTACATAACATACATATGATAAAGTTTAATTTGTAAGTTAGGCAGAATAAGAGATTAATAGAACAGTTATGATATATTGTAATAAAAGTTATGTGTATGTGGTCACTCTCAACATATCTTCTTTTACCGCACTCACCCTTACTGTGGTGGGAGATAAAATGCCTATGTGAGGAGACAAGGGAGGGGGATGATGTAGGCCCTGTGATGCAGAGTTAGGCTACTTTCTGACCTTCAGACAGAGTAACAGCTTCCAGACTGCAAATGACCACAAGGGAACCAAGACTGAGGGATGAGAAACCACAGACGGGTGGGGACAACTGTACTTGTGGCTTGATGCCTCAAAGCATCTAAAGTTCACATGAAGGTCTCTTTTTCCCCGGGTTCTTACCTTTTCTTTATTTTCTTCCCACCCACCTGCCCACCATCACCACATAGACACACGTCTCACATTCCAAGTCTCTGGCCTTTCCCCTTCTGGACAACCTAATCATCATGATTTATATAGAAGCTGATGAATTATAGAAACTCAAGAACCCTGTGCCCCTAGGAATCAAGTTAAGCTAACATCACTATAATGTTATCATAGACATGAAGAGAAAGCCTTCAAGCTGGTGTCTTTTACTTCCCATCTAATCCTCCCAAGATCCCCCCAGCTTTTAAGGGGCACTTCAGCAGTTCCACAGAAAACCATCCACCAAGAAATAAAGAAACTATGAAGGCATACTGTCCCTTGCTTCTATCTGGAGTACTTATTATGGTTTCTCCTATATTTCTTTTGATGGGGGGGGGGTGTACTATGGCTTAAGAAAAGGTTTGAGAACATCTTATACTCCAGTTTTCTGATTTTGTAGATGAATAAATGGAGGCCAGAGGAGACAAAGGATTAAAGTAGAAAGTTCTTTGGGATCTATAGAGCAAGATCATATAAGCAAAGTCTTATAAAGATGATAAATGATCTTGGGTTAGATCTGATTTCATAGACTTTTACAGCCTTAAGTTGGTGGGTATATAAAGGCCCTTTGGGGTCCTTGTCTCCCCCTGTGAATATACTTTCTCCAAAGAAGCCCCCTCAAACCAGCCAGATACTGAACTGACTATTGTGCAAAGCCTTGGTATGTTCCCCAAAACTCCAACTTTGGAAGGAAATCCAACAAATCCTCATCATAGTAAAGAGCTAAAAATGGACATTGGAATATTTTTACAATAGTAAGAAAAAGAATGAGGATAAAAAGACCTTCAGAAGGTAATGACTGTTGCTCTGGGATTTGACTGGCTTTCCCATCCTCACCCTGTCCAGTGACCTCCACTGCCCTCCACCCACGGCAGTGACTAGGCACAAGGACCTGGGAGGTATCTCTGGATGATTTTACTTTCCTGCCCTCAGCCAGGCTTCCATGTGTTGATCTAGAGGTTGGCAGGCACGTGTGTGTGTAAACTGAATCACAGGACAGAATCCCTGTGAGTCTGGGTGATACTACACTAGGCCAGACAGTGTCTCTACATCCATGGAAGTGAGATATTAAAGAGCAAAGTAAACATTACAAGTCAAGAGAAAGACAACATAAGAGAAACATATTTCAGGACCTTTAACAACACTTTTTTCCTGCTATCTGAACAAGGGATTGGTTATGGTCTGAACTATGTCTTCCTCAGTTTATATGGTGAAGCCCTAACCCCCAGTACCTTCAGACTGGGGCTGTATCTGGAGAAAAGGTCTTTAAACAGGTAATTAAGTTAAAATCAAGTCCTTAAGGTGATCATTAACCCAATATGACTGGTAGCTTTATAAGAGGACATCAGCCATACAGAGAGCTATTAGGGGTATACACACACAGAAGACTGACCATGTGAGGACAGAAGGGGAGAGATAGAGAAAGAAGGCAACAATTTGCAAGCCAAGGAGAGAGGGCTTGATAGAAACCAACCCAGCTGATACCTTAATCTTGGACTTCCAGTCTCTAGAACTGTGGAGAAACAATTTGTTGTTTAAGCCATCCAGTCTGTGGTACTTTGTTATGGCGGCCCTTGCAAACTGATACAGGGCCCCTGAAAATCGTGTAGCCAGTTCTGACTTTTTAGGAGATAAATTAGACCCTGTTTTGGGATGATTTTAACCCAGAACTAGATAGGGAAGGAGATTCTAAGAAATGTAACTCCCAACTTATCCAAGCTGGCAACCAAGCACAGAAAACCTAGAAGACTCCTAGAAAGGCAAATACGTATTCTTCTACACTATGGCAACGGTATATGTGGAATGCTGATTGCACATTTAGTATCTCCCTGGACCCAGAGGTGAGTATGCAAGTAGATCTACGTAGACATATGTACTGCTGAACTAAATTTCAGTTTAACTGTAGTTCAAGGTGTAAAACCTGGCAAGGAACCTGAACACTGTCATAAGTGTCTTTAATTGAAATTGCATTTTGATATTTCCCAATTGAGTCTTACAAAATAAAAATAAAAATAAAAATAAAAATGTTTCCTTACTCTAAAACCATGAACCTTGTGAACCTACACAGGCCTTGACACGTGCTCCTTGTCACCAGGGTATTTGAAGCATCCAGGACATCCTAGTAGAGATGCTTATTCATTCCTTTTACTTTATTAAACATTGTTTCAGCATCCTCAACAACATCGTACATTCTATAGCTACACTGTAAGTTTAGTTTCAGTTGTTGTTGGAAGCACTGTTATAGAAATTAAACATTTTTAGTACTTAAGAATGAGGAAAATAATTATCTCCCAAGTTATAGTCCTACTAAAAACACAAAATCAGGGGGCGCCTGGGTGGCTCAGTGGGTTAAGCCGCTGCCTTCGGCTCAGGTCATGATCTCAGGGTCCTGGGATTGAGTGCCCCATCGGGCTCTCTGCTCAGCAGGGAGCCTGCTTCCTCCTCTCTCTCTGCCTGCCTCTCTACCTACTTGTGATCTCTCTCTGTCAAATAAATAAATAAATAAAATCTTAAAAAAAAAAAAAACCCACAAAATCAGGATAATACATCGTGTGTGTGTGTGTGTGTGTGTGTGTGTGTGTGTGTGTGTGTGTAGTATCTCTAGAAAGCTATGGGGAGGGGTAATTGGAGCCTGGTAGAAAAGGGTGGGAGATTTTATCAACCTCTTTGTACCTTTGGATTTGAATCACCTAAACGTATTTCCAGGTTGAAAAATGATTTTGTTTAAAAAAAGTCCCAGTTTCAAAATCTGTCTTCCATTTTTATTTTAGTATCTGACTCTTAAAAGTCTGTGATTTGCTTTCTCTTTACTCTCCGTGGGTACCTCAACCTCCCTTCCTTGAGGAAAAGAACCATTTGTCCCTCCATTTGATTTTACGATAAACTTGCTGCTGGCTTTAAGTTCAACTGCCCGAGTTCACAGTACCCAATAAAGTGGGGCAGAGAAGAGAGCTGCTTCCTGAGCTTTTAAGACACTCAGCTTTCACATCTCTGGCTCTCTCACCTCCTCTAACCTAAGACTGCCAGATCCTTCCTTCAGTGCCCTAGCCAAATGCATCATGGCCCCACAGTGGTCGTGCAGGAACCATCCTTCCAAGGAAAATAATGAGGGCCCAGTTCTTCATGTCATTTTAATGCCTAGTCAGAATATACCCCAGGTCAAGCTAAAACTTCCTTCACTTCACATCCCAAGAGCAACTGAGATCTAAAATTTATAATCTCTCAGCAAATATAGCAGCTAAAAGTATACTATTCTCACTTAAAATAGGTGTATTACATTCGATACTTCACATTCCAATAACTTTTCATGGGTAAGGAGGTGGGAGTAAGTGCTGGGAATCTCACCCTGCAGTGCCCCCTACTGGTCATTTTAAGAAGAGGTTGAGGGAACAGAGGGAAATGGTAGTGACTTTCTAAGTGGCGTTGAGAGAATAACTGTGGTAGGGTTGGGGGTTTTTTCCTCCCCTCAACATACCCTACAAATTGTTATCATTTTGGTACCTATACCATCCTGGTTAAAAGCTTACAGACAATACCTGTGGGTCACATTGGTGCCAACAGAGACGAGAAAACTTTAAACTACAGTGAGAATATAGAAGAGAACCTCCCTAGTGAGGGGAGCAGAGTGCCTCAAATCTTAAGAGCTGCCCCATCCTGGATCCCAACCCAGACTGTGTGGCCACAGTAGGACATAATGTTGGTTTCATCTGCCAAGAAAACTATACTGAAATTCTCCTTGGATTTTGTTCCCCTCATGAATTTTCTTTCTCTTTCAACATGCAAACAACTCTGGGAGGCTTAAGTGCCCTGGTTTTACATTTGCTTTAGTGTGATTTCCTTGAATCAGATTGATTTTGACTAACAACTTGGTTTGGGGTTAATTGAGACTGAAAAAGTTTAAAGACTTGTATTAAGGAGTCTGGAGTGTGTTCAAGAAGAGGCCTGGAGGCCTGGGGTCCAGAGGCCTTGGGTATCCAGGGACAGCAGAAGGGCCCTGAAGGAATTCCGTTTATAGCCTCATCTTTGTGAAGACTTAAACTTACCCTGGTGAAGCAAGGTGTTCAGATGGGACTACTCCCATCTCCAAGTGTGGGCCATGCCCCAACACTCAGAAAATAGACACCAAGTTCATCCTCATAGGATTGCAAGGGGGTGACCAAAGAAATGTTTTTTTCCAAAGGGAGCTCATCGCCTACTTCCTGACAATATAAAAAGCAATGTACTCATTAGGAGAGGAAAAAACTAGGAAATGCTAGAGATTTTCTTTTAAGAGAGTTGGTACTCCAAGAGTCCTTATCATGGACAAGGAGGTGGTGCCTCCCCTGGACCCCTTCCTTATGCCAAGTAAGGAATTCTTCAAAAGAACTTAGAGTTTGTCATTTGTTCCCTGGAGACTACAGGACTGACACCTGACCTGTCCCTCAAGTGTTAAAGGTGAGAGAGGAGCTAGAATATCCTGCCTGGTGACAAAAGGAAGGACAACAAAGGGAAGAGCTAGCCTTTCTAGAGTTTCATGTGGCAAATATATTCAGGAGTTTCCTGTTGGGGAAGAGACTTGGGTTATCTGAACTAGATCCTCTAGGTAATCCCAGTAGAGGGACACCATAGGGAGTCAAAAGCTGAGGAGAGTCACAAACGTCCAGCTGCACAGCCACTGCCGATAGCAAGGGAGCTGCAGGTGATCAAATGCTATGACTGGAATCCTGAAAATTCACTGAAAGCCTCCCTCTCCCTAAGAGTCAGCATTAGCACTGCAGCATCCAACCCACCCAAGCATCCCAATGCCAGATTACGACTGTTCTGTCAAATAAGACCTTCCAGCCCCTTCTCCTTCCCTCTCACTGCCACCCAGGACAGTAGAGGAAGTGCTGAAGTAAAAGAACAAGGAGAGAACAGAGGAGCCAGCCAAGCCCTCCTCTTCCCTCTATACAGGTTCCCAACCCAAGGAGCCTGAGGTAGAGGGAAAGGAAAACTTGGCTGTAACAGGACTTTGCAATGATGAGGATTATTCCTCTAGCTATTAGTAGATAAGGAAGAAAGACACAGGTTCAGGTCACAGAGATTCCCCTGCAGTTGGGGTAACAATGCTGGAATGCACTCTGTGTTTTTTCCCCTTCACTTAGAGGCAGACAAGCTGGGACCCCTCAGGTTATCTCACTTAATCTTCTAGTCTAAGAGATAAGACTTGGGAAGGATAACAGCTAGTACTGAATAGCACTTCACAAACCATACTCGCAAATGTAATTATTTCATTTAATTCCCAACATCCTCTCCATTTCAAAGAGGAGAAAACCAAGGCTCTGAGAAATAACTTACCCTGGGAGCAAGTACACTGTGAAGTAAATTTGAACCCAGCCTATCTGACTCTAGGATACCATTTGTAAAACTCAGCTTCCAGATTTTCTGGAAAAATTATTTACTCCCTAGCTACTAATCTAGAAATGTAATCAACTGGCTAAATACTAGAGGCTGGGCCTACCAGCCAATAAACTGTCCCTTCAAGACAACCATAAAAATACTGATTTGGGGGGAGGAAGCAAAATGGCGGAGGAGTAGGAGACTGAAATATCATTAGGTCCAGGAGTTCAGCTAGATAATTATCAAACCATTCTGAACACCTACAAATTCAACAGGAGATGGCGAGAAGAAGAGCAGCAATTCTAGGAACAGAAAATTGGTCACTTTCAGGGTAGGACATGCGGAGAAGTGAATCTGAAGCGACGGGAAGACAGACTGCAGGGGGTGGGGCCAGCTCCCAGCAAGTGAGGCAGCAGCAGAGCACAAAATTAGAACTTTTAGAAGTCTGCTCCACTGAATGATGTTGCTCAAGAGGCTAAGCAGGGATGGGGAGAGGGGACAGTGTGGTCTCAGGAGCCACAGGGTCACAGCAAGACCAGGGATGTCTGAATGTGGCAGAGCTCCTAGGTGTCAGAGTGGGCAAGCCAGCTACAGAGACAGAGCTGAGGAGTGTGCCTTTAGCTCACGGTTATCTTAAACTGTTATCCAAAGCATAATTAGGCCACTGCTCTTCGAGCAGGGACCCCATAAGTGGCAGATCCAGAAAGACCCCCTCCTTCCTCATCCAGGAGGAGCAGCACAGGAGCACCCGGCAGGAATCTGCTGGGTTTGGAGACTCCAAACAAGGCTGAGCACCAGAGATAGAAATGCTTGGTCACAGGCCAGGTGAGCACGGAATGCAGCCGGAGACCAGGGAGACAGGAGAGACTGACTGCTTTTCTCTGAGGGCGCATGGAGGAATGGGGTCTGAGCTCTCGGCTCCTCTAGGCCAGAGATTGGGAGGCCGCCATTTTCACTCCCGTCCTCCACAGCTCTATGGAAAGCGTTCAGGGAACAAAAGGTACTGAGAGCAAACCTGAGCAGATTACTTAGCCTGTCCCCTGGTAAGGATGGCGCAATTCTGCCTCAGGCAAAGACATTTGAGAATCCCTGCAGCAGGCCTCTCCACCAGAAGATGAATAAGAACATCCAGCAAGACCAAGTTTACTTATCAGTGAGAACTGTGGAACCACAGAGCTAGGGGAAAGCTACACAGAATTCATGGCTTTTTTTCCATGATCCTTTAATCTTTCACAGTCAAATTTTTTAATTTTATTTTTTTCTTATTCTATTTTTTAAACTTCTCCTTTTTCCTCTTTTAATGTTTTTTATTAAATTTAATTAACTTATTTTAATTGCTTTAATTAGATCTTATCAATACCTTTTTTTAAAAATCTTTTAAAATTTTCATTGTTATAATCATATTTTATCCCTTCATTGTATTTAACCTTATTTTTTGTATACATATAGGGTGTTTTTCTTTAAAATTTTGGGATACAGCTTCTTCTAATAGATCAAAATATACCTTAAATCTACTGCATGGCTTTGTTCTAGTCTCTAGCCTGATCACATTCTCTCCTCTACTTTTTTTCTTTTTTCTTTTTCCAGCCAATTTATCTTATCAATTCCTTTTTTAGAATCTCTTTTAATTTTCATCTTTACAATCATATTCCATCCCTTCATCGTGTTTACCCTTATTTTTGTATATATAAGTTTTTCTTTCTTTAAAATTTTGGGAGGTAGTTTCTTCTAAGAGACCAGAATACACCCAAAATCAAGTGGGTGGCTCTGTTCTATTCACCTGTCTAATATATACATATTTTTCCCTCCCCTTATGTTCTCCCCCCAGTTTCAGGTCTCTTCTGATTTGGTTAGCACATATTTTTCTGGGGTCTTTGCCACCCTTTTAGTATTTTGTTCTCTCATTCATCTATTCTTATCTGGATAAAATGACAAAAGAACAAGAGGTAGTACCAATGGCTAGGGACCTAATCAATATGGACATTAGTAAGATGTCAGAACTAGAGTTCAGAATGACGATTATCAAGGTACTAGCTGGGCTCGTAAAAAGCATGGAAGATATTAAAGAATCCCCTTCTGAAGAAATAAAATCCCTTTCTGGAGAAATTAAAGAACTAAAATCTAACCAATTTGAAATCAAAAAAAGCTATTAATGAAGTGTAATCAAAAATGGAAGCTCTTACTTCTAAGATAAATGAGGCAGAAGAGAGAATTGGAGATATAGAAGACCAAATAATGGAGAATAAAAAAGCTGAGCAAAATAGAGACAAATATCTACTGGACCATGAGGGGAGAATTCAAGAGATAAGTGATACCATAAGATAAAACAATATTAGAATAATTGGGATCCCAGAAGAAGAAGAAAGAAAGAGAGGGGCAGAAGGTATGTTGGAGCAAATTATAGTAGATAATTTGCAAATGTCCCTAATATGGCAAAGGGAACAACCATCAAAATCCAGGAGACACAGAGAACCCCCTCAAAATCAATAAAAATGGGTCCATCTAATAGTAAAACTTACAAGTCTTATTGGCAAAGAGAAAATCCTGAAAGCAGCCCAGGAAAAGAAGTTTGTAACATACAAGGGTAGAAATATTAGATTGGCAGCAGACTTACCCACAGAGACCTGGCAGGCCAGAAAGGACTGGCATGATATATTCAGAGCACTAAGTGATAAAAATATGCAGCCAAGAATACTATATCCAGCTGGGCTGTCAATGAAAATGGAAAGAGAGATAAAAAGCTTCCAGGACAAATAAAAATTAAAAGAATTTGCAAACACCAAACCAGCCCTACAGGAAATATTGAAAGGGGTCCTCTAAGCAAAGAGAGAGGCTAAAAGAAATAGACTAGAAAGGGATAGAGACAATATACAGTAACAGTCACCTTACAGGCAATACAATGGCACTAAAGTCATATCCTTCAATAGTTACCCTGAATGTAAATGGGCTAAATGCCCCAATAAAAAGACATAGGGTATCAGAATGGATAAAAAAAAACAAGACCCATCGATAGGCTGTCTATAAGAAACTCATTTTACACCCAAAGACACCTCCAGATTTAAAGTGAGAGGGTGGAAAACAATTTCCATGCTAATGGACATCAAAAGAAAGCTGGGGTGGCAATCCTTATATCAGATAAATTAGATTTCAAGCCAAAAACTATAATAAGAGATGAGGAAGGACACTTTATCACACCTAAAGTGTCTGTCCAACAAAAAGATTTAACAATTTTAAATATCTATGTCCCTAACATGGTGGCAGCCAATTGTATAAGCCAATTAATAACAAAATCAAAGAAACACATCAACACTAATAGTAGGGAACTTTAACACCACCCTCACCGAAACAGACAAATCGTCTAAGCAAAAGATCAACAAGGAAATAAAGGCTTTAAATGACACACTGTACCAGATGGACATCACAGATATATTCAGAACAGTCCATCCCAAAGCAACAGAATACACATTCTTCTCTAGTGCACATGGAACATTCTCCAGAACAGATGACATCCTGGGTCACAAATCAGGTTTCAACTTGTACCAAAAGGTTGGGATCATTCCCTGCATATTTTCAGACCACACAAGAGGAAAGTTGGAAAGAACTCCAATACATGGAGGCTAAAGAGCATCCTACTAAAGAATGAATGGGTCAACCAGGAAATAAAAGAATGACTTTTTAAAAATTCATGGAAACAAATGAAAATGAAAACGCAACGGTTCAAAATCTTTGGGACACAGCAAAGGCAATCTTAAGAGGAAAGTATATAGCAATACAAGCCTTTCTAAAGAAACAAGAAAGTTCTCAAGTACACAACCTAACCCTACACCTAAAGGAGCTGGAGAAAAAACAGCAAAGAAAACCTAAACCCATCAGTAGAAGAGAAATCATAAAGATCAGAGCAGAAATCAATGAAATTGAAACCAAAAAAACAGTAGAACAAATCAATGAAACTAGGAGCTGGTTCTTCGAAAGAATTAATAAGATTAATAAACCCCTAGCCAGACTTCTCAAAAAGAAAAGAGAAAGGACCTAAATTAATAAAATCATGAATGAAGGAGGAGAGATCACAAGCAACACCAAAGAAATATGAACAATTATAAGAATATATTATGAGAAACTATACGCCAGCAAATTTGACAATCTGGAAGAAATAGATGCATTCCTAGAGACATATAAACTATCACAACTAAACCAGGAAGAAATAGAAAATCTGAACAGACCCATCACCAGTAAGGAGATTGAAGCAGTCATCAAAAATCTCCCAACAAACAAGAGCCCAGGACCAGATGGCTTGCCAGGGGAATTCTATTAAGTATTTAAAGAAGAATTAATTCCTATTCTCCTGAAAGTGTTCCAAAAAATAGAAAAGGAACAAGAACTTCCAAACTCATTTTATGAGGCCAGCATTACCTTGATTCCAAAACCACACAAAGACCCCACCAAAAAGGAGAACTACAGACCAATATCCTTGATGAACACAGATGCAAAAATTCTCACCAATATACTAGCCAATAGGATCCAAAAGTACATTCACCACAACCAAGTGGGATTTATTCCTGGGCTGCAAGGTTGGCTCAACATCTGCAAATCAATTAATGTGATACAATACATTAATAAAAGAAAGTACAGGAACCATATGATACTCTCAATAGATGTTGAAAAAGCATTTGACAAAGTACAGCATCCTTTCTTAACCAAAACTCTTCAAGTGTAGGGATAGAGGGCACATACCTCAAAATCATCAAAGCCATCTATGAAAAACCCACCGCAAATATCATCCTCAATGGAGAAAAACTGAGAGCTCTGCCCCTAAGGTCAGGAACACAGCAGGGATGTCCAATATCACTACTGCTATTCAACATAGTACTAGAAGTCCTAGCCTTGGCAATCAGACAACAAAAAGAAATAAAAGGCATCCGAATCAGCAAAGAAGAGGTCAAACTCTCACTCTTTGCAGATGATATGATACTGTATGTGGAAAACCCAAAAGACTCCACTCCAAAACTGCCATAACTCATACAGGAATTCAGGAAGTGTCAAGATATAAAATCAATGCACAAAAATCAGTTGCATTTCTATACACCAACAGCAAGAAAGAGAAATTAAGGAGTCAATCCCATTTATAATTGCACCCAAAACTATAAGATACCTAGGAATGAACCTAACCAAAGGGACAAAGAATCTGTACTCAGAAAACTATGAAGTACTCATGAAAGAAATTGAGGAAGACACAAAGAAATGGAAAAATATTCCATGCTCCTGGATTGTCCTCCCAGAGCCGGGTTTCTTTCCCTCCCTCCCAGTGGGAGGCCCGAACTGTTTTCTCTCACTCATGTCTCACTTACTGTAAACCTTACCTCTATCCCTGGCTTCTACCCCTCCAAGTTTAACACTTACCCATGCTCTCCTGGCATTTGAGCCTCAGCCTCCCCGACCATGATCTCCAGGTCAGTTCTCTGACCCAGCTCCAGGAGCACAGAAGAGCCTGTTCTATAGATGTGAAAGCCAGGTACGGTGAGCTGGAACTGCCTTCCCAAGAAGGAAACCTGAATTTCCTCACCTGATCTCAAACATCAGTGGTCATCAGAATCATGAGCTTTCAGGGAATCATGAGCTTGCTGGGACCCAACACCGGAGTTTCAGATTTAGTGGGCCTGGCATGAGGTCTGATTGTTTGCATTTCTAACACATTCCCAAGTGATGTTGATATCTTGGGATTGCACTTTGAGAACCATGCACCTACACACTTACTTCTCCACTGCTGTGTGCATTTAGCACAGGCCAATTAAATCATAATCATCAGAGGTGTAGAACAGACATCAGTATTTTTCAAAAGCCCTTTAGGTGATTCTAAGTGCATGCAGCCTGAGTGGAGAACTACAGACACACCCTTGCCACTCAAAGCACAGTCCACGGGCAGCACCAACATCACCTGGGTCCACTCAGGCCTACTGGCTCACAAGATCCCCAGATGATTCATCATGCTTTAAAGTTTAAGGAACACTAATAAACACTCTATTCCTTCCCAGTTCCTCTCAAGCCACTCAGCCCATTGCCAGGGATCCTGGAAATCACTTCATCAATTTCAACCACAGGCACAAAACTGGTCAAAAGATATGAAGAGATGTATTGCCAGGAATTGGCTTCCAAGATCATTGGGATGACTGGATGAGTCCTAAATCCACAGGCCAGACCATCAGGAAGAGAAGGCTACACAGCTGAAGATGCTGTCTCAGGTAAAACTTCCTCTGCTCAGGGAAGCCTCAGCTCTGCTTTGAGAACTTTCAGTGGATTCAATCAGATCTACTCAGATTATCTGGGATACTCTCCCTTAGAGTCAACTAACATGGGCTTTAATCACATCCACAAAACAACTTTATAGCAATACTGAGATTTAAGTTTGATACATAAATCACATAAAACTGACCACTGCAACCACCAAGGATGTTTGACTTTGTAATAAAGCCCACTGCTAGCACCTTCCCTTCTAGGATCAACAAGAGCAAACAGTATTTCCTAATGAAAATGGGAGTCAGTGTGACAAGTCATGAACTCTGCCTCCTTCAACTTTCATCACTGCCTTCCCTTTCCCTAGGTGTTCATAAATCACCAAAATAAGAAGGCGACAAGAAACCTCACCTTCTCTAAGAGGGGCTATCAGCTTATAAAACGCTACAAAGGGTCCTTATCATTTGTGGGTCCAGACATTTTTTATACATCTCCTAATCTGTGTAATTATAAATAATTATTACCTCCATGAGCTGGACTCTGGACTTCAAATAATGCACCCTAAGATTGTGAGCCAATTTTTAGCAGCCAGGCCACATTATTTACTTTAAGCTTGAAGTCTACTGGCTAATTCTCCACACAAATTCCTAAAAGACTGGATTTCCCCCTAGTTCATACCTGTATTGTTAATTATTTGAGCCCAATTTTGAAACATCCCACTTCTTCCTTTATTCATTATTTAATAGATATGCCAAGCCCAGGACATACAGTCAAGGAACTTTCAGTCAGATGGGTGAGTAAAACCATGTGAAAAATAATGTAATAAAGATAAGTACAGGGGCACCTGGGTGGCTCAGTGGGTTAAGCCTCTGTCTTCAGCTCTGGTCATGATCTCAGGGTCCTGGGATCGAGCCCCACATCAGGCTCTCTGCTCAGCGGGAGCCTTCCCCTTCTCTCTCTGCCTGCCTCTCTACCTAATTGTGATCTCTCTTTGTCAAATAAATAAATAAAATCTTTTTAAAAAGAGAGATAAGTACAAAGTCAAAGTACATTTCATTAATTTTGACTCATTCTTATAACCTACAAAAATTATAACTAGTGGAGCTTTTGTTTTCAAGTTTATGACTACCCAACCCAGGTTCATGTTAACCACAAATTTAATAAGCAAGTCTTATATTGTTGTCCAAATCATTACTAATATTTTAATAGCATTAGTTGATATCTCAGAATCAATGCTCTTTGGGTTTAATTATCGTAGCCTGTTGAATAGCAGTGCCCAAAAAGTATGTCCCCATTCTAGCCCCTGGAATATGTGCACATGACCTTATTTGAAAAAAGGGGCTTTGCAAATATAATTAATTTATAAGGACCTCAAGATGAGACCATCATGGATTACAGGGAGTTCTATATTTACTTACGAGTGTCCTTATAAGAGACACCCAGGAGAGACAGAAAAAAGAGAGGGCCATGTGAAGATGGAGGCAGAGATTACACAAGAGCCACAAGTCACGGAATGCATGTAGCCACCAGAAAGCAAAAGAAGGAAGGAAGGAGTCTCCCCTAGAGCCTTCAGAGGGAACACAATCCTCCAGATACCTTGATATTGGACCTCTGGTTTCCAGAACTGTGATAGAATCCATCTGTTTTGTCTTAAGCCACCAAGTTTGGGTGATTTGTTACAGCAGTACTAGGAAATTAATACTATATGTTTAACCACTACCTATTGTGCATCTCCTTGTTATGTATATTACTAGCACTTAGATGTTGTATGAAGAGGGCCACCAAAGGAGCATACAGACCTCGGAGACTCAAGGTAGGGAGTCTGGTTAAAGAAGAAAGCTATGAGTGACAAGAGTGTTGACTTGATTTTGTCCAATGAGCAGCCATAGGCTCTTGATTAAAGCAGGGTTTTTTAAAGGTGAAACTGTAAATAATAGTGGTATCTATAGGTAGGAAAGCAGAGAGGGGTTTCTGAAGTCAGGGTACCATTAGACATAGTTTCAAGAGTCCAGACATTAGATGGAGGCAGTGTCAGAGGAAAAGACAATGGGATTTCATGTACTAAACAGAGAATTTCAACCAGTTATCAAAATCAGAACAGGAAAAACAACCCTCTGTCCAAACTGAGAACACTGGAAAGAAAAGCCAGCTTGATGGGTAGATTTAGCCAGCGTACATTTGCATTTCTCAGGCCTGCACCTTGTTGACACATGAACGAATTGCCTGGATCTTCAATATCAGCGAGAGAAGTCAGGAATCTATCTCAGTAGATAAGGAGTATCTTTGCCCTTCAACTTAGTGATTTTCCATTCTGGCTTTCCACCTCTCCTCATACCAACTTTCACCCTCACAGTCACTCTCCCTGGGACACTCAGTAACTATGAAATAACCTTCATCTGGTCATAAGGACAAGTTCTGATCGATGTGTCCAATGACTGGATGTGACCTTAACAGGAGTCATGCAGCAGGGGGTGTGAAACTCAAAGAGTGGGAACAACAACAACAAAAAAGTGTAACTTGCTCCAGCTCTCTGCTAAAGAGATTTTTCATCAGAACTTATATGGTGGGGGAGCACGAGTGTCATGGAATCAGTAGAAGTTTTAGCCCAGTGAAATGAAGAGTTGTGAGAAGAAACAGGATAGCAGGCAGGGGGAGGGAGACAGGCAGGCAGAAGCACCAAGCACCCATTTATATTTGTCAAGCACATTTACTCTAAGCTTTACAATTTTTAACTGCAATTCGATTTAAAATTTATTTAATTTTATAAAAAAAGTTGTACTATATTTTTATAAATTTTGTAAATTCTGGAAGTCCATTAGAGACAAGAATCTATTAAAATAGCATGCAGTAAAAGGTGTATGATTGAATCAGACCCCAAATCAGGGCCAACCAAGGTGCTGGGACAGAATTATATAGGGTTGAGGGAGGACCCCTTATTAAGAGCATTAGTAGTAAGAATCAAGATAGAAAGAGTTAATTCATTTCAGAAATGTTTACTGGGTGCCTCCCATGGTAAAGAATTATTCACACACAAAAATAAGTGCATGGAAAACTGGTAAAATCTGAAAAAGATCTGTGGATTGTACCACTGACAACTCCCTGGTTGATACTATACTTTAGTTAGGTAAGACATTACTACTGGGGAGAACTGGGTGAAGGACATCTCTGTACTATTTTTACAAGTTCCTATGAATCTATAATTATTTCAAAATAAAAAGTTTTTTGAAAAGGGGAACCCTCTTATCCTACACTGTTGGTGGGAATGCAAGCTGGTGCAGCCACTCTGGAAAACAGCATGGAGGTTCCTCAAAAAGTTGAAAATAGAGCTACCCTACAACCCAGCAATCGTACTACTGGGTATTTACCCTAAAGATACAAATGTAGTGATCTGAAGGGGCACACACACCTGAATATTTATAGCAGCAATGTCCACAACAGCCAAACTATGGAAAGAAACTAGATGTCCACCAACAGATGAATGGATAAAGAAGATGTGATATATATGTGTGTATGTGTGTATATATATGTGTGTGTATGTATATATATATACACATATATGCACACAATGGAATACTATGCAGCCATCAAAAGAAATGCAATCTTGCTTTTTGTGACAATGTGGATGGAACTAGAGAGTATTATGCTGAGCGAAATAAGTCAGTCAGAGAAAGACAATTATCATATGATCTCCCTGATATGAGGAATTTGAGAAGCAACATGGGGGCTTTGGGGGGTAGGGAAGGAAAAAATGAAACAAGATGGGATCGGGAGTGAGACAAACCCTAAGAGACTCTTAATTTCACAAAACAGAGGGTTGCTGGGCAGAGGGCAGTATGGAGAGGGTGGTTGGGTTATGGACACTGGGGAGGGTATGTGCTATGGGGAGTGCTGTGAAGTGTGTAAACCTGGCGATTCATAGACCTGTACCCCTGGGGCTAATAATACATTATATGTTAATTTAAAATTTTAAAAAATTAAAAGAAAAAAAGTTTTTTGAAAAGGGATTTGAGAATAGGAGTGTTATTGAGAGTCCGATCCACCCAAGATAGAAAATGATCTGATTCTGGGACCACTGTCAAGAGTTCTAAGCATATCCCTAGGAGGAAGGGTGATCCATGCAGCTTCTTCAGAGTCCTAGAAATCAAGTTTCCTCCCTGGCAGCTCCTTTAACTCTTCCCAGGATGCCCACACCCGCAGCACATGTAAGAAGCCATGGCAAACACTGGACTCTGCCTCAGGAAATTCTTCTTCCAGAATGCCTCCGCACAGCCTGCTTGGAGCCTTCTCACACATCACACATGGTTCTCCGTTCTCTTGGCCTCTCACCTTGGCTCCCTCTCTGCTTGCTTCCCAGGGTGGAGCTGGTAACAGTGCCCCAGACTCTTGGTACTGACCTAAGACTTTGTGGATCAAGACCCAGACAACACCCTGTCTGCTCCAAACGCTGATGTGTTTCCGAAAAAGGAGACTAAGGCCATGTGACCTGGAGTCCAGAAGGACTTGCTCCCTATCCATCCAATCCAAATCATTTTTTTAAATGTATTTGTTCTGGTTTTATGCTCATCTAGCAATAGTGATCATGACGTGGACTTTTTTTTTTTAAGATTTTATTTATTTATTTGAGAGAGAGATAATGAGAGAGAGCATGAGAGCAGAGAAAGTCAGAGGGAGAAGCAGACTCTCCAAGGAGCAGGGAGCCCGATGTGGGACTCAATCCCAGGACTCTGGGTTCATGACCTGAGCTGAAGGCAGTCGCTTAACCAACTGAGCCACCCAGGCGCCCATGACGTAAACTTTCAAGTGGGTTTTCTCACTGGAAGGAAGTGACCAAAGAAAATAACCATTTATTATCACAGTTATTACATATCTCTTGTTGCACGTAACTCAATTTCCATTCTGGTTTCAGCAGGACTTAAGTCAGTCCCTCAGCATAGTACCTATAATTCCAGAGCCAGGCTGCTTGAGTTTAGTACTGGCACTGCCCTCACCAGCCTGGAGACCTTGGATATTACCACATACTTGCTATGAGACCTCAGGCAAGAATCTCATTCCTCTGAAGCATTTTTTGTTCCTCCTCTGTAAGTGGGCATAATAACAGAATTAACCTCATAGGGCTATTGAAAGCATTTAACAGAGGAACATATCTAAAGTACTTAGAGCTGTGCCCACACACAGGAAGGGTTATGTTGCCGTTATTATTACTGCCTGCAAATTAATGAAATAAATGTTGAGGCCTGTAAAGCTAGAAGGCAGACCCTATAACCGTAAGAACTGAGTTACCCCCAAACACTGACGCAACAGCAGCTCCACGCTAAGGAATAAGCCAGACTCAGAGAATTCCCTTGCCCCCAAGTCTGCGTGGTGATAAAGAAAAGACACAAGCCAATGCTAAGTTTTGCCTTTCAAGGTCAAAACCACTTGGCAAGAGATTCAAGGCAGAGAAATGGCCTGCTAGTTCAGACAAATCTGTTATTCTGATGAACTGATCCACACAGGGAATAAGAAGAGTTCTAAAGACAATCCATGTAATATTGTCTGAAAATATCCCCTGGAGCAGTGTTTTGAGAAATACTGCTTGAGAAAGAACTAGAGAGTATCAATACTTGCGTTTACATGGGACTAAGGGAAATGAAACTGTTGCAGGCTCTATCCATATGATAACAGACCAACTATACAAGAAAGTTGACTGAAGAAACTAATAAATAATCCAGTTAACTTGCCAGGTTAGTAAAAGATTTAGTTAATTTCATGTTCAATTCAGTCAAAAGTATTCAACATGTTTTGCTATAATAACAGACTACCTGTAGCTCACTTGCCAAAAAAACTGAAATGGCAGTTCACCCAGGGAAAGAGACAATGGTTAGAAAGTGATTACATTAGTTCATAAAATTACCAACACAAACAAAAATTAGGTACAGAAAGAGCTTGGAAAGTGAAGTCAAGCAATAGCAGCTGCCATATCATTGTTGCCCCAAAATGTGATTCTGGCTAAGTTGCATAAACAGAAGATAAACCCTAGAGTCATGGCATAATTAATAAATATCAAAGTAGGGGCACCTGGGTGGCTCAGTGGGTTAAAGCCTCTGCCTTCGGCTCAGGTCATGATCCCAGAGTCCTGGGATCGAGCCCCACGTCGGGTTCTCTGCTCCGCAGGGAGCCTGCTTCCTCCTCTCTCTCTGCCTGCCTCTCTGCCTGCTTGTGATCTCTTGTCTGTCAAATAAATAAATAAAATCTTTAAAAAAATAAAAAATTTTAAAAATAAATAAATAAATAAATAAATAAATAAATATCAAAGTAACAGCTGAGTCAGATCAGGTAATTGGGTAATTAGGCAGGGACATCTGGATGGGACTGATTCCCTTAAGTCAACTGAGAAAGTGATACAGGTGCCTGCCTCCCTGGAGAGACAGACATGGCTGAAAATCTCTTCTGCTTTTCCCTGCTGGGAGTCACAAATGCAAAAGTGCTATTGTCTATATTATGTACAGATCAAGAGTCTCTGAAGTTGGCAAAAGAAAACCAGAGATAGAAAAAAAAGAATACATTTCCAGGGATCAACATGACCAAATAGAACTCATCCTAACTGTCCTTTCATGAGCATGCTGGGGGCCGGGGGGGAGGGGGTCGCCTGGAGAATGGCACTAGTACACAGAAGTGCCAAATAACAATAGCCTAGATAGGCTGGGTGCTTACTATGTGCCAGGCACTCTTCTACGCACTCTCATACATTAACTCCTTTATATTTCAGGAGAGTAGTGTAATCAGCTCCACTTTACAGATGAGGAAACCAAGGTATGGACAGATTAAGTAACTTTCCTAAGATCCCCAGTGAATAAGAAGGAGAGCTGGGATATTTTACCTAGGCAGTATAGCATCAGTTTACTGACTTGAATACTGTGTTATGGGGCCAAACAAAAGAACCCCCTATGCACTATGGGGGACACCTGGGTGGCTCAGTGGGTTGGGGCCTCTGCCTTCAGCTCAGGTCATGATCCTGGGGTCCTGCGATCGAGCCCCACATCGGGCTCTCTGCTCAGCGGAGAGCCTGCTTCCTCCTCTCTCTCTCTCTGCCTCCTCCTCTCTCTCTCTCTGCCTGCCTCTCTGCCTACTTGTGATCTCTGCCTGTCAAATAAATAAATAAATAAAATTTTTTAAAAAATGCACTATGGGGTCAAATGAGAAACTAAGGAATCTATCAAGTCCTTTTTGCCTTTGAAGTGCCTCCAACAAGGAGGCCAGCGTTTGCAAAGGAGCAGTCATCTGGACCCGTGGAGCGAATCCAATGACATCTTTAAAAGACTCGGAAGGGGGAAAGTTAGGAAGAAGTTGGTATTGTGAAAAAATACTCACCAAGCATCACTCTCCCTTTCATAAACCTTGGATCACTCTCCCTTTCATAAACTTGGCACAGCCTCGACCGGCCGACCACATCCACAGGATGCCATGCCTGTGAGGCATGGCAAATACTCTAAAGTAGGTTTCCGGCAGGGTAGAAGAAAGGTCAGACGTACAAATCAGCAATAATGAAGGGCAACGGCCTGCCTGAAGCCTTGCCAGGCCCTGCGAACTGTGGGTAGCTCCTAGCACCTGTGGGGCCCTCGCGCCAGGGCGAGGCAGGCAAGGTCCCCTCTCCAATTTCAGAGAGATTTGGAAGGAGGTAAAGGGTGATGAAGCCTGTTGTGCACAAAAAAGATCTCATCACAGGGAAAAGCTATACCCACCTGAAAGGGAGAAGTATTTAGCATTAGCGAATAACAGAATACTCTGGGAGCAGAGGAACAACGGAGTACAACCCTCAGAGAACAGTCCAAAAACAACCAAAACGGAGATAAGGGCTGTTATTTAGAAAGAGGGAAAAAAAAATATCTATTTTAAAAAATAGTCCTATACCCAGCCGCATTTTTAAAACGGCTGAAATCTGAAAGTGTATTCGCAAAAGGAATTGACTGGAAAACCAGAGAGGTGTCCTGTGTCTGCTCAGAGTTCTCATTGGCTCCTTCTAAGGAAGAGGGAGGCCTCGTCTGCCCTTTGTCCTCAGAAGCAGAGTGTCCCGAGCTGGGAAGGGCAGCACCACCCAAGCCCACGGAGCCTATCAGGGAAGAAGAAGGACAGTGAAGGTAAACCCGCTGTCCCTCACTGGGTTAGAAACACTTCCGCAGAACCTTTCCAGTGACAGTACATGCTGAACACACCAAAAAGAAAGGTCCCGTTGCTGTGGGATTGGAGAGTATTCTCTCCTCCTCCTTGTAATGAGGCAAACACTGGGGGGTGCCACATGAAAATGAGGAAGCAGGGGGGAGGGACGATCCTGCTGGAGCTTGTGTATGCAACATATGGAATAAGTTACTGAAGAAAGTGACTCGAACAGTGTCTAAAAGTTGAGGAAGGGCGCTCATATGCTTCTTTTGGAGACAGAGAAGATTGAGGGTGTGGTGAAAAAACAGCAAAATGGGATTAAGATAAACCGAAAACAGAGGAGAAATATTGGGCCAGATGAGCTTTCACCTTCCCTACAATGATTTATGTACTTATGAATAGCTAGACTGGACTTGATTTCTGGGGGTGGAAGTTGCTGGTGAACCTGCATGAAGCCAACATTTCTATAGGAATTCTAGGCAGATCTACAGTTCTACAGGCTGACTGAACATCAGACTTTCACGGGGATGAGGTTCAGTATTTACATGGGACTAATCACTACTAAGTCTCAGACTTGAGTGCCTCACTCTCAGGAGAAGAAAAGATGGAGGGGAGGAGGGAGGGAGAAGTCAAAAGAGAAGGAGAGAAGCCGATTATACAGAAATCTGAGGAAAGAAGGGGCTCCTTTTTTTTTTTTTTTTTGAATGTTCTGGTCAAGTCTTTTTTCTCTGTTCTAGAAAGGAGCAGTTTCTATCTCATTTATGACTTATAGGTATCAGAAGTCAGGAGAGACCCAACTGGATCTAACTGGTGGCTTCCATAATAGTTTGGACCAGAGAGGGTTGGGCAGAATAAAGACAGCACACTGGTGAGCTAAATGTCAGTGTATCTAACTATCGAATTGTCCACAGGGCTAAGTGGGAGCCAGGATGATAAGGAAATAAAATGTAAGATTGAGAAATCTGATGTCAGGTGTCAAGTGCTGGACGGGGAGATTGAGAGAATATAGACTTACCAAGTTTAAGGCCCAAAGAGTCAAAAGTTTTGACCCTAAAAGATTTACTACGGGTTGAAATCCATGGAAGGATTCAAGAAATCAATGTAGTCCATTTTTCTCCAGAATTAAAAATAAATAAATAAAATAGGATAGAACAGACTAGGCTAAGATAGGATAAGATATAAAATAAACTATAGTAGACTATATTAGAGGAGTATTACATTCTGCACTAAGAATAAATATTGTGCAATGAAATTTTTAATTCAGGGGTGTTTGTGTGTATATGTGTGTGCACACATGCACTGGGTTGTTATATAAAATACACATCTTGGGGCACATCGGTGGCTCGATGGTTAAGCATCACCTTCGGCTCTGGTCATGATCCCAGCATCCTGGGATCAAGCCCTGTGGGCTCCTGGCTCAGCAGAGAGTCTGTTTCTCCCTCTCCCTCTGCCTTTCCCCGCTGTTCATGCTCTCTATCTCTCTGTCTCAAATAAATAAATAAAATCCTTAAAAAATTGTTTAATAAAATAAAATATACATCTTACCATGTGTGTTTACCAAAAAAGTCTGAAGCCTCTAGTAAGTAAAAGCTTCAAGGGAAATGGGGGAGGAGGGAGGAAAAAAATGTAAAATTCATGAAAATTAGATTTTTCTGCAAATAAAACAGTTCTAATGCCCTCCTTGAAGAATGGAAGCCCAAACAAACAAAATAAAGTGCCCAAAGTTCTAGGGTTCATGACAATGCAGAAACTGCAATCTTCATGCCTGTACTGTAAGCGCCTAGCATTAAGTTTTTGATTGCCAAGGGATCTATTTCCTAAGACATCCATCTTTTTTAATATATATATTTTTTATTAATTTATTTATTTTCAGCATAACAGTATTCATTATTTTTTCACCACACCCAGTGCTCCATGCAATCCGTGCCCTCTATAATACCCACCACTTGCTACCCCGACCTCCCACCCACTGCCACTTCAAACCCCTCAGATTGTTTTTCAGAGTCCATAGTCTCTCATGATTCACCTCCCCTTCCAATTTACCCCAACTCCCTTCTCCTCTCTAACACCCCTTGTCCTCCATGATATTTGTTACGCTCCACAAATAAGTGAAACCATATGATAATTGACTCTCTCTGCTTGACTTATTTCACTCAGCATAATCTCTTCCAGTCCCGTCCATGTTGCTACAAAAGTTGGGTATTCATCGTTTCTGATGGAGGCATAATACTCCATAGTGTATATGGACCACATCTTCCTTATCCATTCGTCCGTTGAAGGACATCTTGGTTCTTTCCATAGTTTGGCGACCGTGGCCATTGCTGCTATAAACATTGGGGTACAGATGGCCCTTCTTTTCACTACATCTGTATCTTTGGGGTAAATACCCAGGAGTGCAACTGCAGGCTAAGTCATCCATCTTAAATAAAGGTTTTGTCTGCTGTGTGACACAGCTACCAGCAGAACAGCCAGATAAGGAATAAGGCTTCCCTTCCCCCCACTTCCCCACCTTCACTGGCTTCGGAGACCTCTGGGTAACCCAAATAACTGAGCACTTCAGTGACCCTCCTTCTCCCTTCCGACACCCTAATTCCTGCTCTTATGCTTTAAATTAGCTAATAAAAAGTGAACTTGCAAACCTTAGACATCCTACACTCAGTCCCTAATGAAAGCAGAATTCCAGGTTCATTCTCTCTCTCTCTCTCTCTCTCTCCCCCTTTCTCCCTCTCTCCCTCTATCCACCTCACTTCTTTGATTTGACTTCACTGGGTGAACCTTAGGGTGTGCCATAATCCCTTCAGGATTCCTGAGAAATGAACACCGTCTTCAAAATCCCTTGCCGGTTTTGCTGAAGTGGGTCCCATGATCAGAGTAAAAACTATAAGGACCAATGTAGCCACAACATTGGCCCAGGCTGGGGACATGTCTGCAGGGACCCTCTACAAATAATACCAGCTGGGTCTGGCTAGTGCCACAGGCATTTTTAGCCGAGAGTTATCACAGTATAAGCTGGGACAACACAATAATGCCAGTAAATGCTTGTTTTCCCCTAAACTGTAAGGAAACAGGTTGAGAGAGGAGGCATAGGCAGAAAGGGAGGCACCACAAGACAAACTTCTGCTTTGAGGACTGTCTTGGGCCAGTTCTACCACTAAGCTAGACAACAGACTGGTAATGACAAGTCTCTGTTCTGCCACCCACCTAACTTGGGCACTCAAGTTCCATAACCCCCAGTATTCTTCCTCTGTCAATTGGCACCAAATACTTGAACTAAACCCCACTGAGGGCTACCAGCATCCATTCACTTCTGTTTGTTTCCTAACAGTAGCCAGACTTTATCTCCTTCCTCCATGTGACCCAAGGGTAATGGACTCCACACCCAGCTCCAAGACTGGATCCTGACTCGTCTACGCCCATCCCAGTAATCCCACCTTTCCTCTCCAGTAATTGGCTCAGGCACCCAAGCCAGTCACTGTAGGCCACCCCTGCATTCCCCCACTCTCTTATGCAACGGACACACTGCCTGTGCTGGCTAATCAGGAGAAGAGAATGACTTCTTTTCCATGGTTGTGTAAGAAATTTTTCTTCTCCAGGGTGCCTGGGTGGCTCAGTGGGTTAAAGCCCCCGCCTTCAGCTCAGGTCATGATCCTAGGGTGCAGGGATCGATCCCCGCATGGGGCTCTCTGCTCTACGGGGAACCTGCTTCCCCCACTCTCTGCCTGCCTCTCTGCCTACTTGTGATTTCTGCCAAATAAATAAATAAGTATTTTTAAAAAGAGACATTTTTCTTCTTTTCTTCTTTACATGAATAACGAAATGGGCAACTCCAGTTGCTACTGACAGAGTTCTACTACCATGAGGGAAAGTAGCCTTGGCTAGAGCTGAAGCCCTGGACGGAAGAGTAGAAAGAGAGGACTAACCGAATCCTCACCAACCTGATGGGCTAACAACCATGAGAACACCATACCTCTG
This sequence comes from Mustela erminea, assembly GCF_009829155.1. Lineage (NCBI taxonomy): Eukaryota > Metazoa > Chordata > Mammalia > Carnivora > Mustelidae > Mustela > Mustela erminea. Next base: position 44,356,229 of record NC_045629.1, on the reverse strand, counting down.
GATTTACAGTTGAGACAATTATAATTTTCCTTATTGATTAATGCAGTTTTTGAGTCAGGTTTTCAGTTACTCCCTGCTGACTGAACCATAATGCAGTAAGGCAAGAGTGAAGATTAGATATCTATGTAAAAACATGTTATAAACTGCAGAAAATACATACAAATTTTCTCAAAATTATAAAGTTTCAACTAACCTAGATAGAGGGTTTTTTAGGAAAAGTCTTAACTACTATGAGCCTCACCTCCTTTCTTTTGGGATATATTTGCCCTCTATCCTGACCTCTGAACAGGGATTGTATTCTGTAACAACACCTAGTGCATTATCAACACTTAATAAATGCAAAATAATGTTGTGTTAACTACAAATTGCCAGCAGATGTTCTTAAGGCTTTGGAACCTTCAGGTGAAACTGATTGTACAAAATAGTAGTTGAATTATTACATCATCCATCTCAGTAATGAAGACTGTCTGTCTCAGCACTGAGATTTCAGGTTAGACTGTTGCTGCAGGGTTTAAGGTTTAAGGTTTATTCATGCTCAATATGCGTCCCCAAAGGCAGGTTTTGGGAAGAGCCAACAATCAGCTTCTCTGTACATCACCATCTTGAATTATTTTGTTCAAAGACAAAGCTCAGCATCCAAAACAAGATGTCAAACAAGAAGACGTCAAAAAAAAAGTTTCAGGCTAAAATGAAGTTTAGGAAGACAAGTACTCCCAGCAATGCAGACAAGTAACCAGGAGCATTACCCATAAGTGGTTAATAAAAAGACAGAATGGCAAGGTTCTTTAGAAGAGCTAGAAGAATAATCTCAGGATTCCTGCACCCTCAGAAAATACTCTTCCCACCCAGTGAGTTTTAACCCTGTCTGTTGATTCAAATCACCTGTGGAGGGTTTTTTGGGGAGGGGGGTGATTAGTACCATATGTCCCTGAGCCCCACCCCAGCTAATTAAATCAAAATTCCTGGGGGAGTACCAACATCATTAATAACACCACTAATATCACCTAGGAACCCACTAGAATGCAGAATCTCAAGCTCCACTCAAGCCCCCATCCAAGACCCACTGAATCACAATTCGCATCTCAACAAGATCCTCAAGTGATTCTTCTGCCCATTAAAGCTGAGATACAGCAAGTTCAGAAAACAAAGTTTCTTTTTACTCTCCTTATAGTTCCAGTGCTAACAGTGTGGAGTAGTAGGGAAGCCCGACTCCGCAGAGTCATTCAGCGACCCGGGTTCTTTCTTTTATGTTGCTCTGTCTTCCCTAGGACATTGCTGACTACTGCCTGGATTACTGTGGGGTCCAAACAGCAGCAGGGGAAGAGAGCACTGAAGGAGAACATTTGATTGCCCTGACGTCTAACACCAGAACTGCTATGCAATATTGCTGCTCTGAAACTTTTGTATAGGACCACATCTAAGTCAAAGGACGTTGAGAAATCTAATCTACTTATGTGCCTAGGAAGGAGGAGAGGACAAATTTTGGTGAACAAAGATCAGTCTCCATGTTGGACACATAGTAAGTGCCCAATAAATGACAGCCATTACCAGAGCTATTATCATTAACCAGGACATATGTTTTACTAGCTTAGAATACAAACAGTGTCGAATTTATTTTAATATTCTAGTGCATTGCTTGAGATCCAAAGACCTTATCAGCAGGGAGTCTGAAACTCCTTCCTTAGGGCCTTTCTCATTCCTCCATTCCTACATGGTCCAACATCCTACAGCCTTTTTCAGTTCTAACAGGTCAATCACGCTCCCAAATGCCAGATGAGAGAAATAACTAGAAAGTTCTATTATCTCACCAGTGCCATTGCTTTTGTGGTTACCTCACAGGCATACCAAACACTGGCAAAATTACTGACGTCTACTCAAGACCACTTCTACATATACTAAGGGCTATGGCCAGGGCACTTCCTTTGCCAAACCATAAGCAAAAATCCCTTAATAATACTAACCCTGGGTCAAGAGGTGTCTACTGGCCTTACATTTTTACAACTAGGGAGGCACTCATGTGACTTTTCCTGTTATAATAAAAATCTGCTCCAAGACTGCTGCTGGATGTTAAAGAGGCTGGTACCATTTTGAAAATCTCATTTCACCAGCATCTAACATCTCCTCAAAGCAAGTATCATGATTTCTGTTTATTGCTTCAGAAAGGAGAATCTAAAAGACTCCTTAGTCTCAGTGACCACAAAGCCAGCACTCAAAACCTAGTCTTTCTGGCAAATAATAATAATAATGTCTAATGTGCATTAAGCACTTTTTATTCGCCATGTACTTTTACAAAACTTTTAAAAATAAGATACATACAGAAAAGCACACAAATCACAAATACAGAAGTCGGTGAAGTTACACCAGCTGAGCACACCCACATAGCCAGAACCACAACAGGGAACACAACATTTCCAGCACCCCCAGAAACCCTCCTCATGCTACTTGCTACTCATTCTCCCCAACCAGGACAGTCACTATCCTGTTTCCTAGTTTTGCCTAATGCTGTATACTTTTCTATTACATAAATATGCTGCAATTTATTCTATCCATCTCACTTTTGATGGGTATTCAGGTAGCTTCCAGTTTGGGCCCATTATAAATCCTGTGACTGTGAGCATTCTAGTACATGTCTTTTGGTAAATACATGTACTCATACATATTGGATATACACTTAGAAATACATATCCTTGCTCCACAGGGAGCCTGCTTCTCCATCTCCCATTCCACTTCCATTAGAAGTGGAATTGCTGGGACTAAGGGTATGCATAGTGTTCCACTAGTGGATGCTGAACAGATATGGTTTAAGTCCTTCACATGGATTAGCTCACTGAATCTTCATAATAGTCTTAACAATGAAATACTATCATTAGCCCCCATTTTTACCGAAAAGGAACAGAAGTACTTAAGACTAAATAGGTTAAATAACACAGCCAGTAAACTGATGAATTCCATTATTTAAATTCAGGAGGTTTAAGCATGGAGCCTCTACCCATAACCACCACCTTGTGTTCTTAATCCAGGATTCATTCTAGAACTATACCCATATGTCATTTTGCTAACTCATTTCTCCCACCATGCATTGTTATAAGAATTAGAGCACACATACACACATGCACACAAGATAGTTCTGGGAATGACAACCATTAACAGTACTGATATCACTGATATAAAACCAGCCATAAGCTAGTCATTTACATGGGCAATTTGTCTATTTACGAAGAGTTCAGATCAACCAAGGATTATTTTTACTTTATTTCTAATGCAATTAAAAATACAAGGTAGGCAAGGCATTCTCAGTTAGATACAGACATTCTATTTTAACTGGGAAACTTGGAGCCTTACTCATCTCAGCTTCCTACAGCAAGTGGCAATTTTACGTAGTTCATCATTCAACATATTATCTGTGCTGCGAGGTCTGAGGGGATGTACACTGGGAAAGGACACATGGAATGAATTAATTCTCGTGGACCTCACTATGAGGGACATTAGAAATAACTATGACTGACTATAATAACAAAAAGTGCCACCAAGTCGTAATGGGGCTAGAGATACTGAAGAGAGAAGAAGTCTCATTGACTAGTCAGGGGAGGCTAAAGTGGTGGTTTCATTTTAGCTGAATAATAAAGGATGGATAAGATTCCCCTAAAAAGAAAGTACAGTCAGGGAAAAAGTAATGGAATGAGCAAATGAACAGATACAGGAGGAAAACAAATGCTTTTGGAAAACAGCCAATAATGGAGTATGTTAGAAACTGAAGCCTATCCTTGACTGAAGAACCACACTGCTAATTTTACTGAGTATGTACTGTGTGCATTCTCCTCTGACACTCACAACGGCCTGATGAGGCAGGCACCATTACTCCCTTTTACAGGTAAGAGTACAGGGATATAAAAAATTGTTAACTTGTTCAAGGTCACGGCACTGGTAAGTGCCACTGACCAACGTTCAGCTGTGGTCCATCTGACTCCAAAACCCCCACTACACTCTAATGCCTCCCGCCAGGGGTAGTGGGAAATGGATCTGAGGGGGAATGAGGTGCCTGGACTTTGTTTGGCAGGCAATGCGAGGCCATTAGAGATTTAGTCAACTAAGGCCACAATCAGAGCAATGCCCTATGAATAGAATACTTCAAACTGTGGGTTACTACATTAGTAGGTCATGAAGTCTATTTAAATAGGTTTTAACTAGCACTTTTTAAACAGAAGGATAGATCAGATTGGAATAGAAAATATTAGAATACATCTCACATAGATTACAATAGTTTTATAAAACTTGTGTCTCACTTTAGATAGTTAACATACATGTAAGTAAGTAGATGATTAGATAGATAGATGGCAGAGAGATCTATGTTTTTATTGTGCAGTCATCTAAAATGTATTTCGTGGGGCACTTGGGTGGCTCAGTGGGTTAAGCATCTACCTTCGGCTCAGGTCATGATCTCAGGGTCATAGATTCGAGTCCAGCATCAGGCTCCTTGCTCCACAGGGAGCCTGCTTCTCCATCTCCCTCTACCTGCTTCTCCCCCTGCTTGTGCGCGCTCTCTCTCTCCTTCTCTGTCAAATAAATAAAATATTTTTAAAAAATAAAAATAAAATGTATTTCTTGGGGCATCTAAGTAGCTCAGTAAGTTAAGTGTTCAACTCTTGATTTTGGCCCAGGTCATGATCTCAGGGTAGTGGGATCAAGCCCCATCTTGGGCTCCATGCTCAGCACCAAGTCTGCTTTTCCCTCTCCCTCTGCTCTTCCCCCCAACTGCTGCTCGCACACACGCTGTCTCGCAAATAAATGTGTAAGATCTTAAATAATTAAATAAAATGTTTCTTACTGTAAATTGGGATAAAAAATGTGAAGCCTTAAGCTCTAGAAGATTGCCAGAGCACAAGCATACAGATTTCATTGGAGAAAGGGTGTCTGTGGGCAGGGAAACCAGTTAGAGGATATTTTCATGTTTTAGTAATGGAGAAACTAAATTAGGTGGGAGCAGATGGATTCAAAAGAAAGAGTTTGGTGCAATACATATATGTTTTCTCTTACTTAATCTACACTGAAACATCATTCTCCTGTTCCCTGTGCCCTCTACAGGGATCCTCCAAGGACCCTTCTCATTTGCCTGTTTCCTATCAGGAGACTTAACTTCCATGTTGAAGCCCTCCCCAGGGCTCAAGCAAAGTCATCACTGATGTGTAGGTTTGTTTTAAAGTAATAAAAGTAACTCCTCTCTGCTTGGTCCAGTAGCCTGTCTGTTACAAAATACGTCCTGACTTCAGGGAGAAAACACTAGACAAGCCAGAGAGTTGCAAGACAGTGAAGATGGTCTTTTTTCCTCTTGGGCTCAACATTAGAGGCCATCCTGGCTCTCTCAGTAGCTCTGAAGTCCTGCGGTCTCCACCTTGGGCTCCCACTCGGCCCTCACAACATTCTTGCCAGATAAGCACTATATTAGTGACCCCATTTTTTAACAGGTGAAGAAACTGACAATCAGAGAAGAAAAGCAACACCTTCAGGTTCCCAGCACCCTCAGCTAGTAAACAAGGGAAATGAGATTGCAACCCAGGCCCCTGTGACTTCTAAAGCCACATGTTCCCCTCCTTTGGCACACTGCCTTTCATTAAACTATGTTTCCTTTGGATTAAGAAACTTAAAATTTTTTAATTTTTTTTATTACGTACTTAGCATACAGTACATCGTTAAGTTTTGTTGTAGTGTTCAATGATTCATTAGTTGCATACATTACCCAATGCTCATCACATCACGTGCCCTCCTTAATACCCATCACCCGGTTACTTCATTCCCCCACCCCCTCTCTTCTGTAACCTTCAGTTTGGTTCCCAGAGTCCAGAGTCGCTCAATGGTTTGTCTCCCTTTCTGAATTCTTCCTATTCAGTTTCCTCCCCACCCCTTCTTCTATGGTCCTCTGCTCTATTCCTTATATTCCACATATGAGTGGTACCACATGATGATTGTCTTTTTCTGCTTGACTTACTTCACTTAGCATAACCTCCTCCAGTTCCATCCATGTCAATGCAAATGGTAGGTAGTCATCCTTTCTGATGGCTGAGTAATAATCCATTGTATATGTGAACCAAAACTTCTTCATCCATTCGCCTATTGAAGGACATCTCAGCCCATTCCACAGTTTGGCTACTGTGGACAATGCTCATATTAACATCGAGGTGCATGTGCCCCTTCTTTTCACTACATCTCTTTAAATTTTTTAGGACTGCCTTTAGTCTATTATACCAGAGAAAGCTAAGGGATGGAACCATATCAGGTATTTACTGGCCACAACTTAACAGATAAGAAGACTGAATAACAGGAAGTTTCAATGTCTCATCTAAGACATAACCCAGTAACAGAGCTAGATCCAAAACCTAAGCTAGCAAAGCCAAGTGACAAATTGCTACTGGTTCAAAGAATTTTAATCTAATTGTACTCAGGGCATAGATCTTGGTCTGGATTTCTGTCAGAGGCCACTGTGTAAATGCACTGCACAACTTCTTCCTTGGAACAGACTTTTAATCTTTTCCTAGCTGATTAAACTTGTTAGCATTTTCCTTCACACTCACATCTCGTCTTCTCTGTGAACACAGGATGGTTGCTAGAGAATGTTGACAGTACAGACAGATTTTACATACACAGAGTAGAGAACTGTAATAACTGTACAATAATGCACACTGGCAAGCATCATATGAACTTATATACACTCAAAGATCCTGAACTGAACAGATCCCCCACAGACAAGATTTAAGAATTAAGTTGCTTGGTTGAGTAAATTTGTCAGCCAAGTCCTTATAATAATCAGAAGATCAAATTAAAGCAAACTCCTACCCTTGCCTTGGTTGTTGGTTTTTTTTTTAATGGAAAGATAATCTTAAGATAAATAATGAAAACATGTAAACTATAGTATGATATGATAAAATGAACATGAGTTCTGCAGTGAGACCCAATTTCAAAACCCAGGCTGTAGGACTTAGAACAACTTTACCTCTCTGTCTCTAGATCTTCAGCTGTGACAATTAAATAAAATAGGTTATATAAAGAGTTCAGGATATGGTAGGTAAGCAATACATTATATTATAGATGTGAGACTACTATACCCAATATGATCACTGCCCTTAAGCACACTGACCCCTCAAAGCCTGGCTCACAAGAGGACGGAAACCACTGCAGTGTAGCTCAGGCTAAGAGAACTGACCTGACCTGGGGCTTATTTATATGAAAGGAGTCCACCAGGCAAAACTCACAGTATTCAAAGGCAGGCTTGGAGCTGATCCAGCCTGACACTTATACCCAAGGGGTTGGAAGTGGAGGCCTGGAAAGGCAGTAAGAATGTGTGAGCTGTGGAGATATTCATAGTCAAGTGGGTGACAGAATTTGATTCCAGACAGACTAATTCATGTTGAAGCATAACCTTAGCCATAACCAAAAGAGGCAAGGAGCCAGCATGGGCCAAGAATTTGTCAGGGTTCTTGTGGTAAGCTAAGAAATACCCCTAAAAAAGATGTCCATGTCAAATCCCTGGAATCTATGAATGTTACCTTATTCAGAAAAGAGTCTTTGCAGATGTAACTAAGTTAAGGATCTGGAAAAGAGGAGCTCGTCCTGGATTATCTGGCAGGGCCCTAAAAGCAATTTTAAAGTCTTCTTTAAAACTGACACACAAGGGGGCACCTGTGTCGCTCAGTCGGTTGAGCATATGACTCTTAATTTCAGCTCAGGTCATAATCTCAGGTTCGTGAGATCGAGCCCCACATCGGGCTCCTCACCAGTGGTGGAGCCTGTTTAAGACTCTCTCTCTCTCTCTCTCTCTCTCTGTCCCTCCCACACTCCCCTCTCTAAAAAGCAAAAACTGACATACACAGAGGCAGAGATTGGAGTGATAAGGCCACAAGCCAAGAGGTGCCATGGGAAGTGGAAGAGGCAAGGAATAGATTGTTCCTTGGAAACTTCAGAGGGAGTATGATCCTACCCACAACTTGGTTTCAGCCTCTGGCCTCCGGAACTGAGAGAATAATTTCTGTTGTTTTAAGCCACCGAGTTTGTGGCAATTTGTTGTTGGCAGCCCTAGCAAACTACTGCAGCCCTGGACAAGGGTTTGGGGTTTGGGTGAAGTTTCATCTCGAGACTAGAAACAGAGTTCAGTCTAAAGGTGGACGGGAAGTCCATCACACAGAGCTTCACGGGGCAGAGAGTGCTGTGGCCATCCAGAGCAGTTCTAGATGGAAGCCTGATGGAGAAGAGTGAGCAAGTTCTGGGCTGGCTCAGAGGCTGCTGGGGCTCATCTTGCAGGTGAAATATTTCAGTACCTACAGCCAAGCAGGCAAACAGAAACTGCTAGAACGACTGGTACCGTTCAGCCGATAAATGATAAATATCTTACAGAAACTGGTCACATGTACTCTGAGTTGGTTTAGGGCGGGGAGGGAGGGAAGCCAGAAAATATGCTCCTCCTACTATAGAAGGAATCTGTCCTCTCGTTCACATGCCTGCACTAGGGGTGCAGAGGTGAAGCCAGGCCTTGCCCTCCCAGAGCTCTAGATCTGCTCCGGCCCTCCACTGTAGCCCCCACAGTCTCAGAGTAAGACCTCCCAGAACACTCAACAAGACACATTCTCCTTTAGCCAAGAGCTTCTATGGCTTGAAAAGACCGTTTTGTGCCCATATTAGTAAGAAGGGAGAATCAGGGAAAGAAAGAACTCACCATTTCTACACGCTTCTAAGTCACAGGTTAGAGAATCAGCCTTACTGTTAGAATACAGTGGGGCTTCCCTGACCCCCAACAGTACTGTTATAACAGGATTTTGGCTTAGATGTTCTCAAAAGCCACACTACTCCATCCCTTCTTAGGCACTACAGGAGAAATATATATATATATATATATATATATATATATATATATAATCAGTTATAGTCCCTGTCCTTCAAAGAGCCTGTGTCCTCAGATATAATAAGAGATCTAACATAAACACTAAACTATAAAGGGGTGAGTACATTAGAGTGCCACAGATGATCAGAGATCAAGAACGTGAAGAGATAAGAGTTGTTTTTATTGATATGTCAATGCAGGCATGAAAGTGTTCCAAAATGTGAGAATTTCATATTAAACTTATATCACCAATGCCATGGCCACTAGAAAGGGTCTTATCTAGAATAACCATGATGATGATGAAATAAGACAAAGTAATGGTGGCAGTGAAAATCTCTTAATAATCAAAGAATTTCTAAATTGTTTCAATTCTTGCCTTGATTGCTCCTTTTTAAAAATGTAAGAGTTTTATACAAAAATCACTAAAGTCCTTTCCAGCCTCCAAATATTCCTTGGGCGGTTCGCTGTCAGGGAGATAGCTCTGTTGGCTTTATCCTTAGAGATATCCATGAGTTTTCTGTGGATATGGAGAGATTTTAGACTTTCAGAAACCTACAGGCATCTTTTTTTAAAGCCGTAGATTGGTTGACATGTGGAAACCTGACTGAGAAAAGAGAGCGGACTGGTCTGCTTAAAACGCTGGCTCCTCCCTAAAATGCAATACGGCCAGTTGGGGGACAGAAGACTGATGGGCAGGAAACGTAAGCCCAGGCTGAGAGACACTTCTTTTTTTTTTTCTTTTAAGATTTTATTTATTTATCAGAGAGATAGAGGGGGAGAGAGCAAGCACAGGCAGACAGAATGGCAGGCAGAGGCAGAGGGAGAAGCATGCTCCCTGCCCAGCAAGGAGCCCGATGTGGGACTCAATCCCAGGATGCTGGGATCATGACCTGAGCCGAAGACAGCTGCTTAACCAACTGAGCCACCCAGGCGTCCCTGAGAGACACTTCTGATCACCTCTGTCAGTTTGGTTCTCCCTTTGCTTTCATTCTAACACCTAGCCATAATTCCTACTCCCCATCCCACAGAGTTCTCCTATCGATCCTTTTTTCTCTTGAATCAGGATTAATCTTCTGAAGGTTGAAAATCATAAAGTAAAAACTAATATGAAACGAGGAGGAGGAAAGAGGGAAGTGTAGAACTGAAAGGCGTATTTTAATGCTCAAGCCTCAAAAGAAAGACTAGCCTACTGCCTCCTTGGAGGGATGACAGGTTTGAGCCATGTAAATTAGCACTTGCCTCCTCAGGCTGAATTTTTGGTTGGTTGCTATATAGACGGTAATAAAATACCCAGTTGGGTGGGGCCAAAAATTGTATTACACTCTTAGAGCACATCTGTGAATACCAGCCTCTTGAACAAATGACCATAGTTCACTAGGCTTCAGTGCTGTCAGAGGCTGCTTCCCAAATCCCAACTTTGAACCTAGCTCTGCCATATGGACACATGGGGTCAATGAAAAATAGTGTCCAAGGGGGCCCCAAGCATGAGAAGCCCTGGCAAAAAGTGACAGGTTTTATCCAGGCTGCTGAAGAGAAATGTACTGAGAATGGAAACACTAAGAAGGTGCACGCCTTCAGAACGTGTCTGTGGATCGAAACACACCCTAACAGATTCTTGAGAGAGCCCCTGGCGGCCATGTTAACCTTGGCATTCTTATCATTAAAAGGCTATGCTCATTTCTGGCACCTGACATCGGACACATTGACAGCAATGGGGTTGATGGAAGAGGAAAGAATCTGTTTTGCAGTAAAAAAGAGATTTTTTTTTTTTTAAGCAGTTCTCAGATTTCTCAGGCCATTTGAAATCACGCCAGAGAAATACTTGATTTCAGCATTCTTAAGCTCTCTGCGATGATGCTGCAAGTGGTGTCCCCCACGTGTGATGATGTATTTCGGGGCCAGAGTTTTCTCAAGACGTTCCAAGCCTGCAGGCTCCTGATCCTTTTTCAAATTACGAAGATGATAGTATCCCAGTGAGGGTTGTGATTAGTCTAAACTCTCCACAGCTGTGAGAGATGAGTGCACAAATTCCAATAAAGATTCCACAAGCTCTGGACTGAATTTACCTACACGACATCGAGGTCTAACTGAGGGGCCACATAAAAGGACCGGAGCTGCCTCAGTGCTATTCTGTTTCTTCCACAGCGTCAGCTGCTGGGGAGCTGGCAATTGTTCTGGGAGGATGCCTTCCCTCACACCATCGTCACTGCCCAGCAGTGGATGTTCATTTTAGAAGGTCTGGGATGTGTGGGAGTAAAGCAGAGCTGGGAAAATTAAACCCAAGTACATGGGAATTTAAAGAGGCCTTGCAATTCATTATGTGAATAGCCAGGAGGATTATAAAACACCTTATAACTGAAGGGGTTGGCCTGGAGCTGTGTGGGACAACAGAACCAGCTGTATCACCACCCCTAACTCATTTAGAATGGTGCTAGCAAGAAGACAGACTCGGAGCTCTCTGCAGTGACTTGGAAAAGCCGGCAGGGCTTTGTTTTCTTATTCTGGACACCTTTTTCCTAAAATACTTTCTTAGACTACTAAGCAACATAATAATACACAGCATGCTCCTTTCAGCATGTTTAATAATTGTCTCATCTGAAAACACTTGGCTATGCTCCTTTATGAAACATCTGACACTAGGCATGCTTTCCAAAACTGTGCAAGACTTAGCAGGACAAGGAATTTACTTCACTGTCTACACATATTAGAAACTATAGAGATAATAAATAAGCTCCCTCACTTTAGAAAATAAAAATACCAAAAGAATATATAATAGTATTTTTTTAATCTTCTAATGTGATTTGCAGGAATGCAGAATTTTCTAAAGCTATGGATACAGTCATAAAGTATATCCACCACCATTGTTTACAGTCCACTAAAACACACCTGGCATCACTCCTGACATCTAGAGATTTTTAATACTCCACTATCTATCATTTTACAGCTTATCACATAGCCACACACCTATGTGATATGCGACACTTCTCCTTTTAGACACTGAATTTGTTTTCTCTCTCGAAGGCAAACCCGAAAGACAACACCACTCAAGAGGCCCAATGAAGAGTCAAATGAGCTGTAAGCAAAATTCTCAAAGCACCAACCCCTGGATGATCTATCTGTACATGGTATTTTACTAAAATGAAGATATGGGAATGGAAGAAGGAAACAAGCTCCAATGTTTTCTTATATTCACACAAACAAAACACAACTACAGGCATTTCCACTTCTAGCTTTTCACAGTCCTTCATGCAAATCCTCTACATGCTAACAGATTTTCTGAACTACTAGCCATAACACCTCAGATTTCACCATTTCTAGAGAAAAATCAAATTAAGCCTGTTAAACTGGATGGCAACTATGCATTACGCCCCCTGAAACCCATGTTGCAAGGGCAACGTCAGTATCAAATGGCTTAGTTCTGTCTTTCTGCTGGAGGCCAGTTCCAAGTACAATCACCCAGCAAGTCAACTTGGAGGAAGAAAATAATAACTTTAAAAAGTTGAGTAGGAAATCAGACAATATTCAAGATCCTTATGGATAAAATACAGCTGCAGGCTACAACACAGTAGCCCTACAAATAAGAGGAGTGTTGCCTTCCTGAGAATAGTCCAAGTTGGTCTGATAGTAACATTAGTGGTTGCTGGTAGATGACTGACAACCAGCTTATATGGAGAAAAAAACCATGTTTTCTAGCATTTGCCATGTCCCTGATGTAAATACACCCAGGAAGGCTGATTTCAAACTACCCAAGTGACATCCTTGAATGGGAAGTTAAGGAGAGATTCACAGTAACAACCCATTCTACAGTATTTCAGACACAATAGATATAACTAACCTCAACAGTATAAATTATAATAAAATGTGTGGAAATAACTAGACTACGGTGAATTCTGAGTATTACTTTTGTTTTTAATGTCATTAGTTTAATTGTAAGTTTATATAATTTACTTTTAATGAATGGTTGCATTTAACAACTGGCTTCCAAAATGCATAAAAATATAAAGGTGGGCTCTAGTGAGCAAGCACCTTTGGCTCAGGCACAGTACTGCCTGCACTTTGCTCCTCAGGGGCATTAAAGACATTTTGAACACACATCAAACCAAATAAATGAAGCTACTAAATCACCTGGATCAGACTACTTTCAGGATTCTGCAAAAAGAAGTGTCCACCTCTTTGCTACCCCCACTTTAAAAATACTCAAAGCTCAGGTTACACTGTTTGTAGTACTTACAGGAATATCATTAAATAACAGCTTGCATTCGTAACACGCTTTACACTTTTCAAAGTAGAGCTTTAGAGCACGATGGGACAGTCTGATCCTGCGTAGTGAATTTAAATTGGTGGGGAATAATAGCATTTTAATGCCTTATCCAAGAAAAGAGAGTCCCGGGAGCTGTTGGTCTAAGAGAGAGGTGGAGGGATGGAATTGAGTGAGAGCCAAGCAAGGAAGCCCAGAGCTGTCCAGACGCCCCTCGCTTCCAGATTCCGTCCTGGAAATGGCTCGGTTGCTGAGAAAGCAAGTGGACGGTAGTACCAGACTTTCCTCCCTCCCTCCTGTTTTCTGACTCTAACTAGAAAACTGACTAGAACTCAGTTCTTCCTGATAGAAAAGGGTTGGGTCGCACGGGATATGCTCCAAGAGTATCTCAAAAAGCTAAAATTATTAGAGCCGTAACATTCAAATATGATCTTATCTGACCAAACAGCTTTGTAATGTTTTTCTCCCCATCAAAACATACCTGTTACAGCGTAGACACTTGTGTGCAGAGTCTACATAGATCTTACTGCCAAAATTAACATCAGCAGTAGTCGTGGCCGAGTGGTTAAGGCGATGGACTAGAAATCCATTGGGGTCTCCCCGCGCAGGTTCGAATCCTGCCGACTACGGGAAGGTCAGCTTTTGCTGGTACTTGCTTTCGTTTTGATGAGTTCTCCCCAGCTTTTTCCGCAGATTACTTAAGGGATTTATGAACGGTTGGAATAGAACGGGGACCCTAATTGGGCCGTAAAAGGAACGCACGAGGGAGCTACGGTGCCGTGTGATTGTGATTACAACCTGGGCCCAGGAGGGGGAGATGGGCCAAAACACGCCAATCTGGAACGGAAAGCAAACCGTCGCGAGGTCCTGCAGCAAGGGACAGCTCTGACCCCTGGCCACGGGGCTAGCCCAGCGTCACCAGAAGTCGCGGACCCACAGCGTCCTTTTGCTCGAGCGCGTTAGCCCCCGAAGCCTCGCGACGCCTGGGCCGCCTTGGGAAGACGAGCGCATGCGCGGGCTCGGGCGCGCTCGGCGGGTCCCCGCGTTGCCCTGGAAACCACCCGGCGCTGCCGCGACGGGCACCGGGAAAGACGTAACGTTTCAAGATGGCGAAGGATCTGGACGAGCTCTTGGATGAAGTCGAGTCCAAATTTTGCCGACCAGACCCACCGAGACTGGGCATGGTCGAGCGGCCCAGAGGCTGCGGCGGCGGCATTCTCAGCAATGACCGGAACCGAGCCGAGGCGAAAGAGACTCTCAGGTTAACAGGCGGGAGGGGTGAGCTGTCCTGTTAAAGCCTGCTCCACGCCCTGAAGCCGCCCTCTGTCCACGATCTGCAGCTGCCGTCCCTGGTCGGGCCCAAATCCTGAGCTCCCCACCCCCGGGACAGCGCACAGCTCAACTCCCTGTCCAGGAGGATTTGGGCATCTCTTACCGAGGCCCAATTCGGCAACCCGGGCAAGCCCCAGGAGGCTAGCCCCGCCCGTGAGAGCCCTCACCCCGTGTCTTTCACCCAGACGGAGTCCGTGGGGACCTCATGGAGGTGGGGAGAGAGAGGTGCAGCTTGGGGGCTCTCCCCTGAGCCCCGAGAGGGCCTCTCTGACCAGCTCTGACAGCCAGAACCGTTCTTATCCCCCACCCGCACCCCGCCCGCCCCGGGAGGGGGTCGTTCCCACAGAGAACCTCTGCCTTTCGCCTCTGACCCAATTTCCCAGGCAGTATAATCCTTGGGCAGGTTGTTGGAGAAAACGATTCCGTACAATTCTGTCATCATTAGCCGTTTGTTTGTTTTTTAACTCAGAGAATTGAATGAGATTACATTTATGATAAATGGCTCATTATTGTAAACACTGTATTAATCCAAACCACCTACCTTCTCCCCATGACCCCCAGGTGAGGTCCCAAGGAATCTCAGCCATCCGAATTGAAATTTGAGGAGATTTTTTTTAAGTATTCTGGCTTTTGATCCAAAGAACTACCTTTCAAATTTGTTAATCTCTTTGATTCCGTATAATCATAAAATAATAGGACTTTCTTTTTCCTCTCATTTTTCTCCTCAGTCCCAAAAGGTAAAAATTGTTTCATCAGAATGAATATTGTCCTTACAAGTGATGACTTGTGAGCCTCTGCAGTAACTCTGTTGGACATGTTTGTGAAATTACACAAAGGCAGATTTGGAAGAGCCCAAGGAAGTCATTCTTGTCATTTTATGCCTACCTCTGTGGTTTCACTGGGTTTTGTTTGGTCTTGGTGTTCATGTGCATAATTTTCCAGAAGTATTTACCCAACAACATTGGTACCCAGTTTATCAGACTTAACCTCTAATGGCATTTGTTAATAAAAATTAACCTTTGGAATATAAAATATTGAGAAGATTCTAAAGCTCAGAAACAGGAGTTCTAAAAATTAGTTGAGTAGTGGGCAGCATTCTAAAAATCAGCTAAAGAGCCAACTAAAATGACCACTTTGAAGGGGCTAGGGATTTCTTGACAATGATTATGCAAATATCACTCATTAATTTGTATGTTATTGTCTTGCATGCTGGAGGTCCTTAGGTACTCATTCCCAGGACATCCACTGTCCCTATCCCACATCAGTGCTACTTTGCAATTTCTTTTGTTCTTTTTATTCATTCACTGGGGGATGGAGAGAATTAATCAAAGAGCTGTCCAGAGCCTGTTCATGTTAGGAGAACTAGTGTGCAGAGGGCTAGAATGTCTTGAAGCAGGCTGCTCAAAATGGAAAGGGTTGAAAATGTGGATCCTTTTCAAGAACAGGTCCTTTTATGCCTCTCTCCATAGCCTGTTACTGCACTACTGAAATCCATCCATAATGTTTATAGCATCCCACCTCACCTTACTACCTCAGATTTTTCAGTAATACATTTATAAAAGCTGTAGCAAACCAGTACTGTTGTTATTCATGTGTTAAAACTTTTCATTTGGTAATGTAGTTGTAAAGGTAAATTGTGCAAAAAACAAACAAACAAAAAAATAAAACAGCAGAAAGGGCCCTAAACCTAATACCCAAATACAATCCCTACCTGGTACATAATGTCAAATATAAAAAATTTTATCATGCACCAAAATTGATATTTAAAAATTAAGAACCGATTTATAGTATGAATTTATTAACAGGTGACTATCTGCCAATTGTATAGTGATGCCACTGTTATCTCTTTCCCTAATAAGAATTAAAATACTGAAGTTGTCTATTAAAATGATAGGTCTGCAAGTAATAAAATAAATGACTGTGCAACATCTGGATGCCAGAAACAACTGCTAATGTAAGAGATCAAAACATATACAGGTTGTAAAGTGTTCAAAATAATAAAGAGAAGTACGTAATTAGTTAAAAAAAAAAAAAACTGCTGTGAGTTGAACTTCAATAATAGGACTAAAGTGGTTCAGGATGATACAGATGGGAATATTTACAAATAATATCATAACCTCCTAGATAATATTTATGATAATAGCCAACATTTATTGAGTCCTTTCTATATGCTAAGTGCTTTGTATGTGTTATTTCATTTACTCTCCCCAACCCTCTGACGCAAATATTATCCCCCTTTCACTGACCAAACTAAGACTTAGTAAAAGAGTTAACTTGCCCAAGGTCATATTTCCAAGTCTACCAGGATATTGTAGACCTAGATTTAAGCTTCTATATATAGAGTAGTTGAGATATGCTGTCAGGGGAATATTGTTTGGTTTTGTTTCTTTTTTTATTATTATTGATCATCTGATTATATAACCTTCAGTTCCTGTGTAAAAAGATACGGTTATTTGACTTATAGTGGAAACCTTAGGTAAAAAATTAGAAAGACTCATTAAAATTATCTTTGTTTATAATTCTCAGGTTCTCCTTGTAACTGTACATAATTTGTGTTCTTTAAATAAGTCCATAATTTAGAAAAGTGCATGCCTAGCTTTCTCTTGAATATAACTATAGTTTTAAATGACTCATTTCAAGTGTGAAATAGTAATGTACATCTGTGAATTTTTACCTGATAAACTACATCTTTGTCTCAACATCTTCAACTATGTCCATAGAGGGAAACAATTAATTAACGTCACATTTTCCTCTTATCAACTCTAATAATAGACTATTTAAGCAAAATTCTCCTGATATTGACTTTATCTGTACTTAAGCTTCAGCTGTTTTGTTTTCAGATCAGCAGAAACATTTGAGAAAGAAGATGATCTTGACAGTCTTATTAATGAAATATTTGAAGAACCCAACTTTGACAAAAAACCCTTTGTAAGTTAAGTATTATAAATGTTATTTATAAAAAGTAATTTATAAAAGCAATTCTTTCATTATTTCAAAAAATGTTTAGAAGAGTCTGAAAATGTATAGAATGCACAAGTATCTAGTTCTTTGAATTCTGAAAAATACAGTTGTTTTAAGGGAATTATTCCACTTAGAGTTGTAGAAGAAATAAAATATTAGAAACTCTCATGTGTTTGCTGTTCATTTCTCAGCAAGAATGAAAAATTAGAAAAGCTGTTAGAGCAGAAGTCAGATCACAGATGAAGTAGGTTACTTTATTTGCGTATTTAAAGAACACTTTTCTTAGAGACCAAAAATAGCTTTTATTATAGGAATGTGCTCAGATGCAGTGCCTTGCTGTTATCCCATGAACCAATGAGTAAATCATTAGTATTTTAATGTTTAAATGCTTTTGTATTTACCAACTTTATAAAAAGCCCATAAAACAGTGTAACAGCCAGCTCTGTAGTTACCACCCATAGTGAACATATCAATGTTTTATGATATTTGTGTCTCTGGGTTTTTCTTTTAAAGAAATTAAAATTATAGTTAAAGAACTCTCCAGCTCCTACTTTACTGCCTTCCTTCCCAGAGGTAACCTGTCTTTTCCATCCATACTTATATATTTTAATTATACTTACATAATCATAAACTATTTTAACTGATGTATAGTAATCC
Source organism: Mustela erminea (assembly GCF_009829155.1). Classification (NCBI taxonomy): domain Eukaryota; kingdom Metazoa; phylum Chordata; class Mammalia; order Carnivora; family Mustelidae; genus Mustela; species Mustela erminea. The sequence continues at coordinate 44,338,155 of NC_045629.1, read as the reverse complement.
ATTATGTAATTCTGCCACAGTTTATCCATTTGGAATGCACCCAGTTGTGGCTTTTTTATTTTTATTTTTATTTTTTTTCACAGAGATAGTGAGAGAGGAAACACAAGCACAAGCAGGGGGAGTAGGAGAGGGAGAAGCAGGTCTCCCACCAAGCAGGGCTCCAAGCAGGGAGCCTGATGCCAGGTCAATCCCAGGACCCCAGGATCATGACCTGAGCTGAAGGCAAACACTTAAGGACTGAGCCTCCCCAGTACCCGCTAGTTGTTGTTTTTAAAACCAGTGTTTCATCGGATATTTTCAAGTGTCTTCTTTTACCTACATACAGGAGTTTCTCTAGAATGTGCAAACCTAGAGGAGGAATTGCTTGGTCATTAGGTATACTCTTCTTCAACTTTTCTACCCATTGCCCAAGTGTTTTCCAGAGTGACTGTCATTTCTTTTCTTCTCATCAGCAGTAGATGAAAATGTGTATACTTTAATTTTTACCAGTGTGGTGGATATAAAATATATTTGTGAGACTTAAGAGGAAACCAAATGGAAGTCTAAATTACAGAGACCACAAAGAACAAAAATCTAAGAATAAATACAATACCAAAGAGGGTTTTTTTCAAAGGGGGAAGATTAAAGCCAGATAGACTGAAAACCACTAGGCAGTGGTGGTGGTAAGGATATGGATATGAGCCACTTTTATTTTTGTCAGCCAGACTAAAAATCAGCCAGACTAAAAATCAAATGACTGATAGAGAGCTTATGATCTTTACTTCTCTAAATTTAACATTTTCAGTTCATAAGCAGATGGTAGATTAATAAGCTGATGGTCTAGTTGATTAATTTATCAACATAATAACAATGGTGTTAAATACTCTGCAAACAACAATGCATCATAAATGCCAAATAGCAACGCTAGTTTAATTCATAGTGGAGAAGATAACATGATCTTGTTATTCATGGATCATCTGAACAATTTGTTATTAAATATTATAGGTTGTGTATCTATATGTGAGGCACTGTCTCTTTACTTCAAGACATTTCAGAAGGAACAGGGATATTTTTCTACTTTGGCTTTAAGATACACTAATTTGAAATAAGAGTAACTCCTACAATCATGAAGAGGTGTTTACCTCTATGTGCTTCTTCTGTATGCTCCCTTTTTTTAGTTACCATATCCAGTTCTCCAGACTGCAAGGGAAAAAACAACCTAAATAAACCCCTGGAGGAGAGCAGATCTGTGTCAAACATGGATTCGGTGAGGAAAAGAGGTGTCTGTGAAGAGGGGTACATGCCCACCTTTTCCAGACCAGACTATGTTCCTGAGAGTACTGCTTCCTCCCCAACCCCTCACCCATTCTGTTCGATTTCTGAACTGCTCTCAGACCCACGCAGGAAAGCCCAAGAATGACAACAAATGACACAGTGTGCTAACTTCAAGCCATAAGTGGATGGTACACAAAACATTTTTCTCCAAAAAAAAAGACACATACATTATTATTTTTCCAGACATGCACCAGAAGTTCTTCCAGTTCTGTTTAACATCAAATAAGAAAGTTCAGGGAAATTGTAAAGTTCAAGGAAATTGTATTTTTGCCTCCATTAAATTTCCTCACCTACAAGGTAAAATGAAGGCATGTCTCTGCGTAGTTTAAATTGCCTTTTCTCCAACTTCCTTTCCTTGGCGGTGGTCCTAGTATGTGGTTGGTTGATGCTGCTTGGTACCGTATACCAGTTAACACTTAATAAATGCTTACTAATGATGATCATGTTATGTAACCATACAGGAACTACTGTATGGTTGTGACTATGTAGTTCTACAATTTCCTTGCATGTCTATTGGTTGATACTGTTTCGTTTGATCAAAATTAATATTCCTAAAGTTACCCAGGAGTTTGGCTAGTTTTATTTTTAGTTCAGGTGAGTACCATTCACAGCCTTTAAAAATGAGTCTGAGGTTTTTTTCCTCCTCAATTGAATTTTTCCAGGATGAAGTTTTAAATAGCAGATCCTTCATATTATATCACCGAATGTGCTATTACCTGAAGAGTTATAAAGTGACTCTAAATCTTAGCATGCTAATAATGGCAGTATATCAATTTCCTAGACTAAAAATTAGCTGAGTAATTTACAAATTCCTCAGGGAGGTCTACTTCCCTTTTGCTTTTAAAAGGTTTTGATCGTTGTTTTTATTTCAGAAACTTTAAAATGATAAAAAATTTTTATTTAAGTCATTTTAAAAATATTGTTGTTATAAAATAAAAAGTATTAATTTTTATGCTAGAATTCTCTAAATTACCCTTGGCCTTTTATTGTTTTTGTTTTTTAAACAGAAATTAAAATCTAAATCTTCAGGTAACACATCTGTCAGAGCGTCCATTCAAGGCCTTGGTAAAAGGTAAGTTGAGATGCTTTAGTGAATTACACACACTAGTGAGCAAACACTATGAGCAAAGTCTAGTATATTTTGTTACCATTTAAACAACAGTGACATTGAACAACAAAGCACTGGTTGGCTTTCAGAAGAAAGACCAATAGCAATATCTTCAGTGTTCTCATGGTCTGTGACCTCTTGGTGTAAAAGAACTTGAATGGAAGATTATTGCTATTGTAAATAATTTTCTGCCACATGAAAAAAAAAATAAGTGTGAACAGTTTCTCAGAATTAATGTTCTGTTACATTCTTCAGTGTTTACTTTGTCCCTTATATTATTTGGCAAACACATTTTTCTGTGACTCATTTTAACTCCTTGAGTGTTCCTGAATGTACGGGTTATATCCAATAATGCAGTTATCCTGGAATAAATGCCTCTTCTTTGAAATAATTGGCCTTCTCAGAAAAATCTACAATTTGATTATAAGAATATCGAGTCAGTGAGACCAAATTAACTTCTCATATTTTATTTGTTGTAATTTTTTTCTTCCATCTATCAAACACATCTAGTTGCAGCCCAGTGTACCTTGGTGGAACCGCTGCTCCATGTGGAATTGGAACAAATACTTCACAGAGGTAGGATGTCACATTTTCTTGGGGTGCCTGGGTGGCTCAATCAGTTCAGGGTCCAACTTGATTTTCGGCTCAGGTCATGATCTCGGGGTTGTGAGATCCGAGTCTCATGTCGGGCTCCTCTCTCAGCAGGGAGTCCGCTTGGGAGTCTCTCTCTCTCTCTTCCCTCTCTGCCCCTCCCCTTGCTTGTATGTCAGCATGTACACACACTCTCTCTCTCTCAAATCTTTTTTAAAAAGAAAGGAAATAGATTATCTTTCTTATTAGGATTTTTGCAGTTGATACCCTGTTGTTAAGATGTAGTTCTTGGCATCCGTCTCTGTCAAAATCAGAGGTGTATTTTATTAGCCAGTCTGAGAACACTGTACTGAAATGTTTGTTATTCTGGGCAATAGCTTTTAAAAGCTGTGATATTGCATATGCGTTGTTCTTTGTGTTGATGCCCATTTCTAAGCCCCACTTGAAGTGCCTGGGTCACTCCAGTGCCAGCCTGCTTTCCACAGGATGCCAGGAGAGTGAGCTTCTGCCTTGCCATGTTTGCCGTCTGGGCAGCAGAAGCCAGTGGGTGAGACTGCTGAAGCGGTGTGGCCATGCAGCCACATGATGTGTTATCCGCCGTCTTGACCAAACACACAGCATGAGAAGGCTAGGTTTTCGGTACCAAAGAGCTCTCAAACATAGTCGCTTGGTTTTACACGTTTAAAACGCAGAAATCCTCCATTCTTTGTCTCTTCCCCATCCCTTACACCCACTGTATACTCACTACCTTTCAGGGAAGTCTCGTGGTCATGATACCACCTACCCCATACTGCTAGCATATTCCATTATCATCGTCATAATGTGGAGAAACAAATTGGTTTTAAGCATACCTTTCTGTTGTCCTGATACTGTTGATTCTATTTTTGCAGAGGCCCATTCACCCAGATTATTATATTTTGTTTAGTTATTCCTAAAACACTTATTTTACTTTCTGTTAATTTTTTAAGAAAGAGAAGAATGAGATACATGATTGCATGTTGACCATGTTTTAGGAGGAATAGCAGTTATATTGAATAATAGAAGTGGGATCTAAAAAGACATTGTTGGAGGATTGTAGTGGTGATGGCCTAGACCCTAGGAAGCCTAGAAAGAAAGGCTGTGGGACCAAAGGAAAGTTGAGGAGTCTGGGGAAGCCTGTATCGCATCAAGGCTAACACAAGCCCACTAGGGTGCTGCCTGCTGTTAGGGCTATAAATAACAATTAATAGCAGTTAAATCATTGTGTGTTGAGGGCTGTCTATACAAAGGATTAGAGACACAAACTAGCCCTTCGAGAGGAATCTAGCCGGGTTGCTGTCAATCCTGACTTACCCGTGTAGAGTCACTGGGACTTGTCTCTGAGTTTCCAGACCACACCCCCTCCAATCGCAGGCTCTTTCCAGTCACCTAGAAACTGCACCAGATTCCCTGTTACCTTCCACCTCCTTCTCTTGCTTCACCCACATACAGCAGAAAGGATAATACCCCTAATACTCTTCTGAGCACATCTCCCCTGTTCAGAGGGAAGATGAGAGTTGCCATTTGCCCCACATTAACTCTAGGGTTACTTGCTTTACCAAATTGTGTTCTTTCTCTTCTTGGTCCCTTCACATCCAGTGAGAGCCCAAGTCAGATAGTCCACTTCCACCAAAATATTTGTTAACCCTCTACTTTCCACTACATTTTTCTGCTTCTGAATATTTTTGCATTTACTCCCTGTCTGGAATGACCCTCCTTTCTAATGTGTGTCCTCACTATCTTATCTGCTTATCTTCAAACTTATTTTGTCATTCTGTTTGAGATTCTATTTTCTTTTCTTTTTATAGTATTCATTGAATGCCCAGTTTGTCCTAGGCCCTGTGCTAAATTAAACACTAGATGCAATAAATAAATAAATAAATAATCAATCAATCATCAATCAATTAAAAAAAAGAAAAGAAAGAAAGAAACCCTCTCCAGGAAAGGAACTGGTAAAAAGCAAATGATAGTACTTAAAGCACAAAGAGAAAGAGCTCTGATGGCAGAATGCCTGAGTTCAGATCTCACTGTGCCACTTATGAGATGTGAAGCCTTGAGAGGAGGGATGTATCTTCTAAAACTGGTTTCTTCACCTGTTAAAAACTGAACACACTCCACGGAACTCCTGTGAGGATTAGATGGAATCCTATGTTATAGTCTGCCTGTGGTGTGAAAGATGCCGAAGATTTGCAGTCATTCGTGTGTCTTTTTCATCTGTTAGTGCTGCCTTCTCATTGTGTTCTAGTTCTGTGCCAGGAATCCTATATTCTTCCGCTACGTTCCCATTTTATCTCAGGAAATATGTATCAGTGTTTACCTACACGGGTCTTCTAATTTTTTTTTTTAAGATTTTATTTATTTATTTGTCAGAGAGAGAGCGAACACAAGCAGAGTGGCAGGCAGAGTCAGAGGGAGAAGCAGGCTCCCTGCGGAGCAAGGAGCCCTATGTGGGACTCGATCCCAGAACCCTGGGATCATGACCTGAGCCGAAGGCAGCTGCTTAACCAACTGAGCCACCCAGGCGTCCCACGGGTCTTCTAATTTTTAAAATGGCCCTAGGTCACCTGGGTGGCTCAGTCAGTTAAGCATCCAACTCTTGATTTCTGCTCAGGTCATGATGTCAGGGTCGTGAGATTGAGCCCTGCACTGGGCTCCACGCTGGGCAAGGAGCCTGCTTCAGATCTCTCCCTTTCACACTCTCTGTCTCCAAAAAATTAAAAATAGTAAATAAAAATGGTCTCTAAGATGATCCATTCTGGTTTACTTTTAAAGAGTAAATATTTCTTGAAGATTTCCTTTTATATAGTATTTTTTACAGGTACATTGATTTGGTTCTAGCACAGAAGAGTCTTGCTCCAGGTGGAATTTAAGTAGACAAAAGAATGGCCTGTTTTATAGCTTGAGGATCCAGTCACACAATATTGATCCATGAGCATGATAATATTCGTCAAACTCCTTCCTACTTTCTGCACAGCTACAAGAAGAAAAAACACATACTGTTTGCATATATATGCACAGGTAAATGTGTACATTCACAGTCTTGTCTTGCCCACTATTAAAAGATACCCTTATGGACAAACCTCTTCATAACACAGATCTGCACCCACAGAAAGATAAGCCTATACTTGTTCAATGTGCACCTAAAACATTTTATGTGTGAAGTACTTTATCCTGTCCAGAGCACTTTTTTATATATGCTTATTGGTTCAGCTCCACAGGAAAAAAAGCAAGATGCAAATAGAGCAAGACTTTTTAACCCCATTTTATAAATGAGGAAATTGAGACACTGGTGTTAAATTCATTGAACACATACTAATGAACCACCTGCTTGCTAGCTCCTACATAATACATAATGTGAAGAGAAAGTGCAGGGTACAATAAGCTTAAATAATCAGCACACTAGCTAATATGAAGGGTTAGAGAATGTTTTCCCAAGCAAATAACATTTAATCAGACTACAGTATGAGAAATGAGTTGGCAAAGAGAGGAGACCATTAGAGCCAGAGGGCACAGAGTGTTAGATGATCCCTGAGCTGGAGTAGCTGTGAGTGGGGGAAAGAATCGCTCTTGATGGGGCTGGAGAAGTAGTCAAGGGACATTTGGTTTGGGGGTCCTGGATCCTCTGGCAGATTTTAGGAAAAGTGTGTCATATGCAGAAGAAGGCTTTAGTTGTTTTGGGGGGCTTTTTGGTTTTTATTTTCGGCAGATGGGATGACAATCGAATTTGTGTTTCTAAAGAAAGTCATTTGAGCTGCTGAGTGGAAAATGGTTTGGAAGTTGAAGGGGCAAGACAAGAGCAGACAGGAGAAGAGAGGGAGAATAGTCAGCAGGTAGTAGTTACAGCGGTCCAGGAAAGAGACGGGGATGGTAGCTGTGACCTGAGGAGTGAAAGTAGCTGGAGGGAAAAGGTGTCATATTGGTGCCATTTAGAATCTAGAATTGACAGAACGTGGTGTTCAAATGGCTATGGGAAGTAAAAGAATGTTCTCAAGGATGACTTCCAAGTAATGTGTCTTGCCAAGATCAGAAAAGTTATTACAAACCAAGGACTCAAATATGTAACTTGTTCCTGTCCATTATCCTTTCTAGTATACCAATTTACAGAGACCATGTAATGTGTGCAAGAGGGAAGAAACTTAGCTGTTTTTGCTGTTGAGGCTACTGTTATTTTCCCACTGTCCAAACAGTGAGGCTTCCTAGACCGCTGTGTAGATCTGGCAGGGTTTAACTGAGAACCAGAGTCTGGGCAAAAGACAATATTGGGCTGTATTTTGGACATTCCCATCACGAACACTTTAAAAATAGTAAAAATTGTATGTATTAGCTGGACAGAAGGACAAAGCTGTTGGTGATGCCTTTATATTTACATTCCCTCCACATTTCCTTTTTCTTTTTTTTCTAAGATTGTATTTATTTATTTGACAGAGAGAGATCACAAGTAGGCAGGGGCGAGGGGGAAGCAGGCTCCCTGCGGAGCAGAGAGCCCAATGCGGGGCTCGATCCCAGGACCGTGGAATCATGACCTGAGCCGAAGGCAGAGGCTTTAACCCACTGAGCCACCCAGGCGCCCCCATTTCCCTCCACGTTTTAGAAGAAGAATCCTGACAATTTATCTTTCACTAGAATCATGCCCTTTTTTAAAGATACCGTCTTATATGCATATAGTTATGGAAGAGAAATATATTTAAGCCCTGAAAATAAGCACTGATTTACATGCCCAGGGCATAAAGGAAATTTAGGCTATTCTGCCTACTTTCTATGTATTTTATCTGTTTGATTTCCAGATAAAGCTCTGGTTTGGGAGTACTGCTGAATGATTTTAGAGTATAAAGAAGTGAGTCTTTTACTCATTTGGTGGAAAGGAGAAAGAGTGGTATCAGGAAGCATGGTGGCATTAATAAGGTATAGATAAAATCAAGGCATTATTTTCAAGCCAAATCAAATTTTACATTCCTATTTTTTAAACTACTTGTAAGGCTGTATTATTCCATAGATGCCTACTAATTATGATCTAATAGAGTGAATCGTAGCAGCAGAATGATTTCTTAGCTGCAAGTTAGTTTTATTTTTCTCACAGGGCAGTGTTTGTAGGAAAATGTAGTAGTGTGAATAGATTTGAATAAACTACTAAATTTTAAATTAAATTAAAAAGCATTATGGTTGAGATTTTATACATACAAAATGTCAGGAAATTCTAAATTATCGTTCCCAAAACAGCAATAATTTAGCCAAATTGCACATATGTATTAAAGCATTAAAGTTAACACTCTGTGCAATCATGTAATAAACTACATATGCATAAGAAAGCAAGTTATGGCAGCTTTGGGAACCATCATTTTGCATTTCCTTACTTGTACATTAAAAATCCAAGTTCAGATGTGTACAAATTTAATTGTGTTGAATTTCCATATGTACAAATACAACTCAGTTTAAAAGAAAATATGGAATTGTTTATGAAACTTCTATAGATTTTGAGTAGTTATTTTTATGATTAATAATAATTTTTAAAATAAACATTTATTTTCAAAGAAATTTTCAGGCCAAAAATACTTGAAATTTTGAAGTTACCATATCTGAATTTTAGAGGGAAATGAGTGAAAAAAAAATCTAATGATGGGGTTTTTAAATTATTTTTTTATTGCAGAAGTATTGATTATTTATTTAAAAAATAAAGCAGTTTAAAAATGTGTAAAGAAAAAGCTAATAATCTTCTCTCTCTTACATTCCCACTACCCCTGAGGCAGCCAGTGTTAGCTGTACAGTATATAACCTTCCACATTTTTCTCCATGTTCTTACAAACTTACAAATACCTATACAGGAAAATTTTTTGGTTGTTTTTACAAAAATAGGCTCATGCTATATATGTTAACTGTGTGCCTTGCTTTGGACATGCCTCTAGGTCAATAGATAAATCTAATTCTCTTTATTGGCTACCTGACAGTCTATATATATTGCATATTATTCAGCCTTTTCCCTTTTTCATAGGTATCCAAGTGGTATCCTGTTTTTTGCCACTTCAGCAATTCAGCAGTGTAATAAGAATTCTTGAGCTAAATGGCTTATAGACTGATGCTTTTATTTGTATGTAATTTTTGGTTCCCAAAAATGGGGTTGCTAGAGCAACAGCTAGGCATAATTTTAATTTTAAAATAGTGCTAAAGTTTTTCCCAGAAGATTATAGAAATTCACATACCCACCAGGAATGTCTGGGAGTCCTAATTTTTGCTAACTCAATTGGCTAAAACGTTTATTTCTTGGTTGCTTTATATTTTAATTACATTATATTTTAACTAACAAACCCCGTGCGGGGCACTGTTATAAGCACTTTACCAGTGTTAAACGATTAGGTCCGTTAACAATTCTGTAAGGTATGTAAGTATTATTATTACCCGCATTTTACAGATGGGGAAACTGAGTCACAGAGAAGTTATTTGACCATAGTTACACAGCTGGTAAATAGTGGAATACATTTGAACCTAGGCAGTCTGTCTTCACAGTCGGTGCTCTTAACTGCTATTCTGTGATACCCATATGAGAGAGATTGAATATATTTTTAAGTTTTAAGTTTTGTTGTCATTTGTAAGCACTCTTGGTATAGTGTAAGTATTTGACTGTCTTGAAAACATTTACTTCCACTCTGTCACTGACTGGTATTTTCACTTTGTTTTTGGTATCTTAAAATCTTTTATTGGGGTACCCAGGTGGCTTAGTCAGTTAAGCATCTGACTCTGCCTTTTAGCTCAGGTCATGATTTCATGGGTCATGAAATTGAGCCCCACATCAGACTCTGCAATCAGTGGGGAGTCTGCTTGAAGGTTTTCTGCCCCTACCCCAACATGCGCACATGTGCAGGCACACACTCTCTCTAAAATAAATAAATCTTAAAAAAAAAAGAAAGAAAGAAAAACCTCTTCTTCCTTTTAATTTTTAGATAATCCAATGTATGTCTATATTGATTTCAGTTCTTAAGTACTTCAAATAATGGAAAAAGTTTTTTTTTAAAATAATCACAGTTATTACATAAATCAAATTGTTAACAAGAGCAGTTCATAAGTATTTCCTTATTTTCAAAGTATTTCTTTGTTATTTTACTCCTAAAGTTACTGTGTAGTTACTTATGCATTTTTGAGAATTGTGTGGCATTTCATTTTGTCACATTTTCAGTAAGGACCTGTTACGTGCTAAGTGACATTCCAGCACTTCCGCCCCTTTCTCCTATATCATCAGTGTTTTGCTTTTCACTGCAGCTTTGCCATTAACATAAAAATAATCTTTTTTCCCTCCCTTCTTATATAACCTTCTCTTAACCCCTGTTCTTAACCACCTTCTCACTCCATTTAAAGAACCTGCTCAGATGTACGTACCTTCTCAGTGAGGCCTGTGCAGACTACTCTACTTAAAGTTGAAATCCACTCCTTCTTGATACTCCCAGTTTTATTTACTCTACTTATCATTTCAAAATTTGGAAGCACTTTTCCTTTTTTTTTTCTTTTAAGATTTTATATATTTGAGAGAGAGAGAGCAAGCACAAGCAGAGGGAGCAGCAGGCAGAGGACAGGGAAGCAAACCCCCTTCTGAGCAAGGAGCCCAATGTGGGACTTGATCCCAGGACCCTGGGATCATGACCTGAGCCCCAGGCAGCTGCTTTACTGACTGAGCCACCCAAGCACCCCACTTTTCACCTTCTAACAAACTATGTAATTTAGTTATTTTGAGTATCATTTCTTCTCTCATTAGAATATAAGCTCCATGAGGGCAGAAGCTCACCAGCATACATAATATGCTTTCAGGAAGTATCTTCTAAGTGAGTGAATGAATGTATTAATGCCAAGTACTAGGGAAGCAGAAGCAAATAAGATACTGTCCCAGTATTAAGTAACTTATGGGGGACAGATTCATTTCCTATAATGTGGCAAATTCTATGATAGAGGCATCCCTGAAATTTTCAGTAGGAAGGGAAGGAACTTAAAGAAGTTTATCTTAAGTGAAGATCTCCCTCAGATCCAATTTGAAAACCACTGCACTAAAAGATCTGCACATCCCTTTTGTTTTATATCTATATAGTATGCATATGTGTGTATGCATATATATATATATATTTGTGTGTGTGTGTGTGTGTAAGAGCTTAGAAAAATAAGGAGCTTTATACAGAAATTTAACATGTAAGTTTGTGCAGAAACTTAACCTGAGAAGTTGTACCTAAAGATATGTAATCCATCCTCTCATACAAAAATGTTTAGTCACATTAATCTTTACTTTTCTGTTATTTACTCAATAATCTGTAGTATGTAGTGTATCCTATGAATAAATCACCAGATTTCCACATTTAAACGTACCAGTAATCTTTAAAGTACTGTTGTTTTTCTCTGAACAGAGCATGTGATCATCTGCGTTGTATAGCGTGTGATTTCTGGGTTGTAAGCTACGATGACTACATGTGGGACAAATCATGCGATTATCTGTTTTTCAGGTATGTTTCCAAAGAACTTCACTCTGTGAAAAATGTACCAAGCAATAACTTTATATTTATTTTGCTATAACGTCTTTTGGTGGACTTGGCAAGATCATGTGTCCTCCACCTCTTGCATATTTCTGTCATCTCCTCCTCTCTGTCTGTAGTCAGCCTATGTGAGGATATCTTACTTCCGGACAGGAGTATAGTAGAAGCCTTCTTGCTGATTTCTCCACCTACAGTCACTTCTTTCAGACCCTTCCCCTTCTGAGAAATAATGCATAACTCTGAGTGTGCCTTGTACATGCCCAAAACTCTTCTGCTTGTGGAATCATGTCCAAGTTCCTTAGTACAGCATTCAAGACCCTTCACCATCCAGCTCCCTTCTGTCTGTCACCCGGTGTGTCCGTCCACAGTTTGCTTTTCACCTTCACAAGATTACGGCTGCATCAGAGTACTCAGTACTGCTGTTCCTGGGACAGGGCAAGCTCTTCCCTTCAACTATCCCAGCATTTATTTCCCTAAACCTGACCTGTCCCTCAGGGTACAATTCATTGCACATCCTTCATGATTCCCATACCTCTCTGTCAACTTGGAAGTAAATTTATCCTTTCCTGTGTGTCCACAGCACTTTGTACCTAGTCTAGCACTCATTGGAGTAGAAGATTGAAAATTTTAGGTCTGCTTCCCTCCCTCCTTGGGGTGAGGATAGTGTCTTTCTTATGTTTTTGCAGTTTATACATTCTTATATACTTACTCCATACCTAATGTTTTTAAGATTTGTAAGTCATAAAAAGGTATCTGAATTATACATCACATGGGACACACCTGGGTGGCTCAGTTGGTTAAGCATCTGACCCTTGATTTCAGCGCATGTCTTGATCTCAGGGTCATGAGTTCAAGCCCCATGTTGGGCTCTGCTGGACATGGACCCTGCTTAAATAAATAAATAAATAAATAAATAAATAAATAAATAAAATTGGGCTGTGAATTATATATCACATTTTCAAATAAAAATTAAGACCTAAAAATTAATGAAGTGTACACACCATGCATTTTTATCCCTAACCCCAAACCTGACCCTGCTTAAATAAATAAATAAATAAATAAATAAATAAATAAATAAATAAAATTGGGCTGTGAATTATATATCACATTTTCAAATAAAAATTAAGACCTAAAAATTAATGAAGTGTACACACCATGCATTTTTATCCCTAACCCCAAACCTGAGCCTAAACAAGAATTGTATTTTCTGATGCAAGTAATCAGAATATATTGCATCTCTCTCTAATAGATGAAAAGGTGAGGGTGTTTCTTCCACACCTCTTCTGGCAGCCATTCTCCTGTAAATCCATAGGAGTCTCTTTTACTTGAATTGTTTATTTAAACTCTTTCACATCAAAATTTCACACATTTTGAAATTCAGTCTTATGAAAACTTTGAATCCTCTCTAAGCATACACAAAAATTCAAATATACAAATTCATGGAAAAATTACAGTTTGAGAGGTTTCATATTTCCCAACCTGAGTGAAGCCTAGTACAGTCCCCAAATCCCAGATCAGGTTAGCCCACTTTTAATCCCAGAGTTGGAAAAGTTAACTTTTCATTCAGGGCTGTTTTGCCATTTCTGACTTTTCTCAATCCTCTGCTCTGGTTAATGTAATGAGTAGTCACTAATCCCCCTATGTCACCACTGTGAACCACCAATCTTGAGAAAACTAGTAGAGAATGACAGAATGCATGTAATGTCAGTGCTGTGGTGAGCTCTCCGTAACTGGGTAGGAGGTAAACTAGTGATATATTCAGAGGAAAGCTAGGAAATGGAAGATTTTCACATCTGATGGCAGGGCTGTGTGAATGAGGATGTGAGCTGCTGAAAGTAAAGGAATGGGGAGAAGATGAAACACTTGAGGAGGTGGGGAGTAAGAGCCAAAGGAAAGCACAAGTAGGTGGTCACCAAAGAAGGCAAGTTAAAAGGCTTGCAGGGTGCCATTGATTGCCTGACATTGCCTGGGGAGCCATTTCTTTTTAGTGGTATCAGTCTGCACATTGGCTTACTTTATTGTCCTTATCTTATAAATGAGGGAGGGAAATGTGTATCTTAGCTCTGACAAGTTCTAGAGTTTTCAAAAAGATATAAGCTATACTTGATCATCCTGCCATAGTAGCTACATAAGATGCTTTTATTTTCCTACTAAATCATTTTCTTTATGGGAAATTATTTTTCTAAACTTTTAAGATATGTGCATCCTAAAACCAACTCAAAATGCATTAATTAGTGTCCTGGCTATTCATGAATCCTACTCATAAAATCTCTAATTAAGGATTCAGTCAAGTATCAAACAAATTTGTCACGATATATTGCAGATTGAATAAAGAACATTTAGTTTTCCATTTTGTGGAGGCTTTTTCTTTCTGATAAAACTTAGATGATCCATCTCTTCCCATAGTTTACTGAAAGCAAACAGTTGGCCTGGAAGATCTAGGTTTGTTAGGTTCAACCTGAATTATGCCTGTATTTTGTACAATACAGTACTGTGTGATGCCCACTGGCCACCAGAGGGCACTTTGTAGCCTTCTTTCTGTTGCAGTGACAGCACTTTGTCTCTTTTCTTAATATTTACTGTATTTCATCATTTTACTTTATATTTTATCATTTTACTTTGTATTTTTTCATCATTTCGTTTTTGGATTTTTTTCCTTCTTTTCCTGTTACAGAGTAGTTATATAAATTCAGTACATGGATTGTCATGAAAATCATAATTGATTTTCAGTTCATTAAATTTAAATTAACTTCTCCAGTCTTTCTATAGTAGCATCAAGTCAGACAGTTATCATTTTTTATGATGGTCCTGCCCATTGATTTAATTATGTTAACATTATTGACATTTAATGCAGGATAGACATTTGTTCTGTCTCTAATAGTTTATCTTGCTGATCAGTATATCATTGAAACAATTGAAAGATACAATATTAGTTCAACAAATAGAAATAACAGGCACTTTATGTCTGTTTAATGAAAAACGCTATAGTTAACCCATCAGAACCCTATTTATGCCTCTTATATGCCCTCCATTGGCCATATTACAGGCTTTTAGAGTATGGTATAAGTGAGTATCTGAGTAGGAAATGTACCACCATCCCTCCCACTCTCTTCTCATATCATGTCATCTCTGATAGAATAAATCAATAATTCTTCACTCAGCCTTTTAGTTCTCATTTTCTATTACGACAGCTTTAATAAACAGACCTAGAGGACTGCCATTCAAAAGCACTGGATACCAAGGAAATACCATCAGAAAGAGCACAGAAGCCTATCTTCTGTTGTTTAGGTGAGAGGGCCACGGTTGTTTAGTGTTCAGATGTGGTAAAAATAGGAAAATAAAGCAATGACAACTTTTTTTTTTTAAGTTATCCAGCTCGAGCAAAACCACTGTGCTAAAATCTTCATTTTTTTATTAATAGAAACAACATGCCAGAATTCCACAAATTAAAAACAAAGTTGGTAAAGAAGAAAGGAACACGAGCATATGCCTGCCAGTGTAGCTGGAGAAGTATTGAAGATCTGACTGACCTTCAGACCGATCAACAGCTTCGTTGGGTTTGTGGTAAACATTAAGAATGCAGACTTCATATTCAGACTAATGCCTGCAATGAGAGCAGTCTCCAGTAATCATCAACATTTTTAGCGAAGATACAAAGCAGTATCATGCCCTTTGGAAAAAGACAAGAAATTTCATTCAATGACTATATAGTATAGATTTTCAAATACCTAATGGACTTGAGAAGATAATGTGCTTTAACATTTTGGAACTATTTCTTTTTGCTGCTTTCACTTAGGAAGGTAGCAAGTTATCCAAATTCTTTGCTAGCCACTCTCCTGTTAAATGGAAGTTGAATTATGGAGTTTTATACAAATATATAGGCATTCATTAGCAACTGCAAAATTAGTCACTGCTAATACACATAGCTAAATACTCCTCACTTATAGCATTTAAAGAGGATAAAACTAGCCAGTGCAGAGAGGTCCCTGAGAGTTGGTGGGGAGGAGGTGTAGGCATCATCTCCTTTGGTCAGATTTGTTGTTGCCAAAGATCAGAATTTAGATGTGGCAGAAACCATGTGATCAGTGGCTAACTGAAGGATATGGGGGGAGCACAGGTTCATTGTAAATGAAAAGACTGCCTCTATTGACCTTACCTCAGTAACTCCAAATGATATTACACACAGTAATGATAAGTATATATTCTTATTTTAGCTTATTTCTTCTCCTTTTGTTCATTTAGATAATCAAAGGGTAGTTTGCTATTTTAGTAAATATTTATATATAAAATTTTTTTGATGTACCTATAATCACAAGGAAAAATCCTAATACAGATAAATCATTATTGGATTTTTTCCAAGTACTTCTCTAGCCTCCAGTGCCTAAAATCCCATCAAGTGAACAGCAACTGAGATATTTGCTCAGGCAGCCTGTTGATTTTCTGGTGGGATCAGGCTGACATATTGTTTGTCAGATGAGAGCTTAAAAGAAGAAATAAATCATAGTGGAACCAACAGGTAATCTGTTGTGCTTCTCCTTGACATCTCTGAGACTGGAGGAACCCTATAATAGCAGCACATTCAGGAAATCAGTTACCTCAAAATTACCAGTTCCCAGCACCGTGAAGAAACTCTGGGGGCTTTCCAATCTGCCATAAGCACTTTATTGCGTGTGTCTAAGACACAGTTCAAATGTACGACACAAGGCATGCTGAAAGGGAGTAACTGAAGCAGAGTTGTGATTGCTTAGTCTTATGCTGCTGAATCCATTCCAGTCACCTTACTCAAGTAAGAAGAAAGATCGGCCATTAAAATCCTTTTCTTAGCCGTAACACATGTGCTAGTAAGTCTAGCATTGCAGCAAAACCCATAGTGAACTCAACAGTGGCAGATGCTTACATTCTTATATTGACAATGTTTACAGATTTTATCTTTGAATAAACATTTTTTACTCCCTAAAATCTTATCTCTGTGTAATTGTATGAGAAACAAGGGGATTTGATTGAGATATCATTAGTCACAACAAGGATGTTTTCTTTTTATTCAAATGAGCAAATGTACTAAATCATTAATTTGAAAATATTTTTTTCTCTTTTATTATTTCATTACTGTCCTGTATCTTGGATACATTGCTCATGTTTGGCATTCTGTAACATAATTCCCCAATGTCGGAAATGTACATATGAGTTCATGTTTTTGTTGGCAATTTACTTTATATAAGCTTTTTAATATTGCACAATTTTTAATCCAAAATGTAGAAAGAATATTATGTTGAAATACCAGTGGAGGGTGCCAGGGTGGCTCAGTTGGTTGGGCAACTGCCTTCCGCTCGGGTCATGATCCCAGGGTCCTGGGATCAAATCCCATGTTGGGCTCCCTGCTCAGTGGGGAGCCTGCTTCTCCCTTTCCCTCTGCCTGGCTGTCTGCCTACTTGTGTACTCTCTCTCTCTCTCTCTGTCAAATAAATAAATAAAATATTTTTAAAAAATAATAAAAATACCAATGGATAAATTATAACATTGAAATTTAAGCAAAAACACAACCATTTTAATAACAATACAGAAGAAAAACATAGCTTCTGATGAACTATAATTTTAAAATGCAGTCTATAAAACTTCCTAGATGTTTTGCCTATTTGTTTTTAATGTTTATAATAATTTTCTACATTAGCAATTATCTGTTTTTGTCAACTCGGTAGCTACTTTCTTTGAACTATATTATACTCTCAGACCCTTATCCTGCCTAGAAATGAATAAACAATAAATAGCTTTATTCTGTATTTAGTTTTTTATCTTTGTAGTAAAATATTCATATGGGGATTAGTTTGAAATAATTTTGGTGATTTCTTTTAAAATGTCAATGAAAGAGTTTCAGACCATCCAGTTGAACAGAGAATTTATTTATTTACATTGGAAAGGAGAAACATGCCATAGGTGTAAGTGTGTGTGTACATGCATTGGTATTTTTCTTCCAAGTGTATAAGGAGTTTTATTTCACAGGACCAATTTTCTTCTGTTTCATATGTCAGTAATCTCCACATTTTGACTATAGGAACTTCTGCTTCTTTATCAGTACCATGGCAATATCATCTAAAATAATTTGAAGTGATCTGTAAGTGATAACCTTAGAACAAATGAAATCAACTAATAGAGCTCCTTTTCACCTGTGTGTTCTGTGATCTTCTTATTAATCCATGGTCTAATCCGTCATTCTGACAGTAGAGAGTCCACAATAGACCAATCCAGGAGATAACCAAAGAACACGGGTTTGGCTGAAGAGATAATGATACTCTTAACATGTTTATGCTTCTCTTCAGGGTTTACAGAACCTTTGGTAGCATTTTTATCATCCTCATAGTGATCCAGGGGAACCATTTTCCTTTTTCCTGGTATATCATCCGGTCTTCCTCCTCAGATTAGTTAAAAACACTATCTACCGGAAGTTTCTTTCCCTTCACAGAACGAGGCTGACCAGGACTATTGCAGGCACCTCACTTAAGACTTATTGCTGTTTTTGGTCTGTGCTCTTCAGGCTGTTGTTGGTCTGGAGAATTTTCATGAGGAATAATGATACCACAGGGAGACCCCTCCCCGAGAGTGCTGAGGACTGCATTGCCACTGGCCAAGGAGACAGATGGGACAGAGCTGATGGCCTCAGTTGGTTTGAGAAGGCCTTTGCTCTGGTTCTTCCTCTTTTTTGGGTTCCTCTCATTTTTCTTCTTTTTCTTGCTTTTCTTCTTCCTCATCCTTTGGTTCTGGTTCTTGCTTTACATGTACTTTTCCATGTCCTCTCAGCCTTTTGTTCCAACCTCTGCATCTGGATCCAGCAGGTGCTACCTGAATCTCTAATTCTTCCTTCTCTCTCCTCGGTCCCATTCATCGGCTTCCATTTCCTTTTCCCTATCATGTACCCTTTTCTGAAGAACACATCCTCTGTGAGATTTGGGATCATCTATATTGTCATAACTTCTAAGAATTATTTTAGTCATTTAGCCTCTTTTGCCATTTCTCTTCTCTCTCCTCTTTCAGTCTCTTTCTCCTACTCCCGGGTTTTCTTCCGGTCTCTGCTTTCCCAGTTCTGAAGGCACTCTTGGTAAGAAACTTCTTTCTCTCAGAGTTTTCATTCAGATTTTGTGTGTTCATCTGCATCTTTTTCACCCTCGTCATAGTCCTGCTTCTTGTCTTCTCTGCACTCCCCCATTCACATTCTCTCTCATTTTCATTCCCTTCCGTGATCCCTGCTCTTTCCTCAGTCAGCTGCCATCCTTACTCCTGTCTGAGCTCCTTTCCTAATCACAGTCACGATCCCGGCCCCATTGCCTTCCTGAGCCCATTCCTTCTTTCGCTCACACTCTCTCCCTTCCTCATTCCCATTCTCACCTTTCTTGTTCCCATTTACATCTGGTCTGTTTTCTCTCTGTCGCAATTTCCTGTCTTTTTCCATTTCCTTGTTGCCTTTTTCCCAGTTTCTTGTGTGTGTTTCTCTGAATATGCTGCTTTCTCAGGATATCAGGTCTCTTTTGTGTTCTTCCATTATTATAGGGATTATATCCCCCTTCCTCCTTAGTGGTAAGTAAATAATCCATCAGTGGAGCACTAGAAGTGTGTGGAAACTGTCCTCCCCTTTTCTTCTTCTTCCTGGGGTCAGTCAAATTTTTGTGAGGGGGCACTGAGTTCACTAGAGTGTATTGAAACTTCAGAATCCCCTTTGATCATCTGATCTCTTTTGTTTCTTCATCTGAGGCTTCTTATCATTAGTGACAGTTCCTAGCCTGGCATTCCCATAAGAAGCTTTCTTCTTTGCCTTCCATTTACCCAGTTGTGCCTTTATCCTTGCATTAACTTTAACAAGTAGCTTCTGCTCTCCAATCTGCAGGTTGTACCATAACCTGAGTGCACAGGGGTAGGTTCAGGCTCCTTATAAGGCTTGAAGTTCTCCAGATGCACCTTGTATTCTTCCAGCTCAAAACCAAGCCACATTTAGCAAGGGGTTATCTTACCAGGCATGTCTGAAGCTTTCTCAGAAATCTTACCAACAAAAGTTGTAGTAGTAGGACCACAATTCTCATCAGTTTCCTTAGTCTTTAAGCCTGGATGATTCTTTCTTATTCCCAAATGGTTTCCCACCATAGACACAGTGGATACTAAGCCAGTTGGAGCAGCTGCCATAATGCTCACTGGTATAGGAATCACTGTGGTCCCTGAAGGTACAGGTGGAGAGTCAGGAAACCATGGGGGTCAGATCCCTGATGGGACTGCTGGGATTCCCAGAAGAGGGTGATTCAAAGGAGGGAGGAAAAATATTCTTAGGCAGCTGTCTGCCACAAAGGAAATGGCACTATCTTCATGTTCTTTTGGGCTCCAGGTTATGAGTAATCTCCACTGCTTCCACGTTTCTGCGTGCTGCTTACCAGGGGACTAGTTCCAAAGTGCCTCCTCATGCAGGCCACAGACACAAGCACACTGTTCAGGGAGCTTCTGGAGCATTGGTATTCAAAGGAGCAGGTCCAAGTGCCGAAAGAACGAGCCATGTGGATATGGTGGTATATAGCCAGACCCCGTATGTTGATGTTAGTAAACTTGGCACCTTTATTCTCTTGGGTCAAAGAAGATGGCATCAGACTCTGATTTTGAATTGTTTTCCCTCCTTTTCTTCATGATCTGATATTTTAAAATATGGAATAAAAAGGTGTTTATATCCAATAAGTACCGCGATGAGCTTAGAAGTAACTCTCAAATGCTGACTTTTCTCAGCTGTTACTTTTTTATTTTTTTAAGATTTTTTTTTTTTTAAGATTTTATTTTTAAGTAATCTCTGCATCCAACATGGGGCTCAAACTGGCAACCCAGAGATCAAGAGTCACATGCTCTACCAGCTGAGCCAGGCAGGCACCCTTCACTTTTTATGTCGAACAAAATTCTGTCAGGCAACACACTACTAGTAATCAGCTTCACATATTATTTAAAATTTGTCCTTGAAGGGAACAAAAAAATCAAAATAATATGTGATCTCTTTTTAGAGATTTAATATATTTATTTGGGTTTGTGGCAATCTTTTGTGCCCTGTCTTAAAAGGTTGCTTGGATATATGGTTGGTAATTAAATTTGTTTTCAGACTTTCCCCCAAATGCCATGAGAAAATAGATGGCAATATGAAATGTTACCAAATCAGAGTTCAGTCATGTCCCTTCAAAGTTACTTAACTTTTGGGGCTTCATTTGCCTCATTTCTATGAATGGTAATATCTCTTTTATAAGCTTGTGTAAGGATTACATTATATGAAAAGTGACTAGCGTAGTGTTTAGTTCACAATAAATGCTTAATAAATGTTCTCATTCTTCTTCCTTCTGAAAATAATGCTTGTCTAAATCAAATAGTGCATCATGTTCGGTACAACAAAGCATTTGACCACATGTTTATTTTTTTATTCCCTAAACATTACTTACAAGAAAAGCAGCTATGTTCTCACTTTCATTATATAACTAGTAAATGTAAACATGGCCAGCTTTATTTTTATATAACTTGAAAACTAAAGCTTTCAAAAACAAAACAAAACCAAAAAAAAAAAAAAAATAATAACACTCACCCTAGTCTCCTCTTCCTGTGTGGTTTAAACCTAATTGATGGTCATGAAGGTATCTGGGCCTTTCCCAGTATTTCAGCCTATCTGCCTCTGCTTCCCTCCTTTTTCAACTAGATGTCTATCCTACCCCTCGTTCCTTAGATATGCCTCACGTTTTACCGCCTTCTTGATGTTCCTATTCTCCCTCAGCTTAGCCAATCAAAATCTGACTCATTTGTCAAAGCCTGTACCTTGTATAATTGTCGAAGTGTTGTCCACTCTCAGGGGAGTCCCCACAAAAGAGGGTCCACATGGTCAAACCTATTTGCGTAACGCTAGAACATCAACTTCCTTTTTCACTGTGTTGACATTCGTGCTACAGTGCAAATGTGGGTCAACCTGCTGGCACCTTTCTGAACATGATTCAAAGTAATGGCATGGGCATGTGGCAGTATGAAAACCAGTTTTACTTAAGAATGTCCTTGAAAAAGACAGTAAAAATTACTAACTTGATTGATCGGGGCTTTTACGAACAGATCTTTTTCGTATGCTGTGTGACTAAATGGGTAGTATGCAAAAAGCACTCGTGCAGTTGAGTTGCGAGCCAAACGGACCACTTTTTTTTTTTTTTTTAAGATTTTTATTTACTTATTTGACAGACAGAGATCACAAGTAGGCAGAGACGCAGGGAGAGAGAGAGGAAGGGAAGCAGGCTTCCTGCGGAGCAGAGAGCCCAATGTGGGGCTCGATCCCAGGACTCTGGGATCATGACCTGAGCTGAAGGCAGAGGCTTTAACCCACTGAGCCACCAGGTGCCCCCAGACCACTTTTTTTAAGGAATTCATTTTTGCGTGAAAGAACAACAAACTACGTATTCAGACTTGAATATTTGGCATCCATTTTTGCAAAAATTAACTGAGTGAGTCATATGCAGGAAAATAACTGACATTGTTTTTGCCAGTGATAAAATTCAAGTCTTCAGGCAAAAACAAGGATTTGGGAAAATGTATCAACCACTCTTGAGTATGACATCCTCCCCAATACTTAAGACATTCCTGTCAAGACTAGTGGTGATATGAACAAGTGATTTTTTTTCTGTCCTATTATATAATGCAGTGTGAAAATATTTGGAAGATCTGTATAATTCAGCAAATCAGCATTGCTAAACAACCAATGCATGATATTACAAAACTATGCGTTTAAAATGCAAAATAGGGGCGCCTTGATGGCTCAGTGGGTTAAGCTTCTGCCTTTGGCTCAGATCATGATCCCAGGGTCCTGGGATCCCAGGGTCCTGGGATCGAGCCCCCGCATTGGGCTCTCTGCTCAGCAAGGAGCCTGCTTCCTCCTTTCTCTCTGCCTTCCTCTCTGCCTATTTGTGATCTCTATCAAATAAATAAATAAAATATTTTAAAATAAGATAAAATGCAAAATAGACCGATGGATTTTAATGTAACAGAGTACAAAATGTTCCTTGATACGATTTCAGTTTCCACAGTGCAATTAACTTTTAAGGAACTAGCACTTTTCAAGTTTTGATGTAGTATTGAAGAAGATCCACAGTTCTCTGAAAACACTATTAAAATACTCTTCCCTTTTCCAACTACATGTCTGCTTGAGGCTGAATTTTCTTCTAAGGCTTCACCTAAAACAAGACTCCAAGAGCAAATCAGCAGTAATATAAGAATCCAGGTGTTTTCTATTAAGTCATAGATTAAAAAGATTGACAGAAACATAAAATGCCACTCTTCTCACTACCTTTGTTTTGGAAAATAATCATTTTTATAAAAATATGACAACATATAATGTGTTTATTATTTTTAATAGTCTTTAATAATGTTCTCTTTTAATTTCTAATATGGTCAATATCAATAGATAGAACTGCAAAAACCAAGCACTTTGGGGTTCACATAATTTTTAAGCGTGTAAAACAGTCTTGAGACCAAAAAGGTTGAGAACTGTTATACAAATCCTTTGTACCCTCCCTACACACATGCCACCTGAACTGAAGATGTGATTCTTCCCCCTTTCATCTACTTTCAAACTTTCTACTTCTCATACAATACCTTGGGCCCAGTATTGTACCATCCGTACACTGAGAGGTAAGTTGCTTGTGGGGAAGCACCCAGATTTTGGGGTCAGAGAGACGGGGTTTCAAAAAGACAATACCTGCATCCTCTTAGAGCTTTCAGTCAGTGGGGGAAAGAAGTCAACCATAAACAGGGTCCTTACAGGGAACAAGCATCTAAATCAGGTTAGGAGATAAGGTTCCTCCTCCTTGTAGAAGATGATTCTTAAGCTGTCTTAATATTTTAGAAGAATGACAAGTAAATTGATTTGACTTTTCTGTAATGAATGTGGAAGAATGGAGTAGTAAGATCTGGAGCTGCCCAGGCAAGTAGGATTGAATTAGGAAACCTGTCCCCTGTACCCCTTAGAATAGAAATTGAGCTAACAGGAAGAAGCAGTTGAGAGAGAAGGCTGACAAACACTTTCTCTGAGTGACAAGAATGTGTGTAGTGCTACTGTTCACAATTACTCTTTCTCCTCCCTCCAGAAGGACCACACATCCTCACCTGTTGAACTCAGGGGGTGAAGAATGGCATCCCACACTCTGAGAATGAAAGGACTTCAGGGAGGCATTCCCAAGAAAGCCATGTTCAGTTAAGGTGGAGGGAGGGCTTGTGGAGTTCACCATAGAACAGGCATGGTGAACCAAGTTGGCCAAGACAGAAGGTCGGGGAACAGGGGATGGCAAGAGATGGGTAAGAAGAATGGAGCAGGATTGAGATAAGAGCCTGGAAGGAACTTACGTTTCAATCAAAAAACAATAGGGATCAGAGCTCTGGGGGATTGGATCTGAAAGTCTGGTTCCAACTAGAAACAAGGCGGTTTCCATGCATGACATAGTCTCATGGCCCTGAGTGGTGAGGCCACTGGACTCTGCTGCATCCAGGTCAGCAGTCTACACACTTTGCTCTCAGTTTTGAATAGAATTGATTCTAATAAAATCCAGATTGTTAGGAAACCTCAAAGCTTATCTCTGGATAGGGAAGTACAAAGTACCCAAGGAAAAAATGTGTTGAAATGTAGTCACTGTCTTCAGAAGGCCATTATAGGCACTCGATACTAGTGAGTAAGGCCTAAGGACCAAACCCTTTCTATCAAGAATTTGTTCATTAGGGCACCTGGGTGACTCCATGGGTTGGGTGTCTGCCTTTGACTCAGGTCATGATCCCAGGGTCTTGGGATCAAGCCTTACACAAGGCTCCATGCTCAGAGGGGAGCCTACTTCTCCCTCTCCCTCTGCCTGCTGTTCCCCCTACTTGGACACATGCTCATTCTCCCTCCCTCTCCCTCTCTTGCTCTCTCTGTCAAATAAATAAAATCTTTAAAAAAAAAATTTGTTCATTAGAACAAGTTGTTATCAGGGAGCCAAGAGGATTCAGACAGATAAGGTTTCAGTTTGCTTGAGGTCAATACCAAAAAAAAGGCAAGAAGAATGAACCCATAAGATAGTTTCATTATTCCTTCTTACAGTTGAGGAAACTGAGGCACAGAGAACTTGCCCAAAGACACATGGGTTGTCAATAGCAGATTAGGATGCAAACCTAGATCAACCCAACTATGTCTGTGTGTAGAGGTAAAGGAGAAGCTGTTCTCCACAGAATGAGCTAGAGCAGAACCTCGTTGAGTAATCCAGGGCTTTTCACCCCCGGTTTTCCCCAGTAGAGAGCCCTAATGGACTGAGATGAATACCCAGACTATCAGTTTTACCAGAAAAATACTTTCAGATATTTTCTATAATTTTGTTTAGAAAAAGCAAGGTACAGTGAGTAACCAGTTGTAGCTAGGTTTCAAGTTGTCACCCAGTGCTGATGGACAGGTGGTAGCTTCCAGGAACAATATGGGGAGGAGGTCAGGATAGGCACAACAGGAAAGCATTCCATAATCCACTAGTCAAGTCTGCCATGGTCCCAGGGATGAGGAATGAGAGACTACGATGGATGTGATGACCCCAGGTTCTTGTCTTGCTCAGTGGTTCTCAACTCTGGCTTCAGAGTGAGTCACATGGCAGCTTTAAAAAGTGCTAGTAACCAGGCCCAAGGCCCCGAAATTCTAATTAGTCCATCTGCCGTGTGGCCCAAGCATCAGCATTTTTAAAAAACCAGTTATTCCAGTGTGCAGTCAGGACCAATATCTACTAATAGCAGTAGATCTTGGGCACATCACATTCCTCTTTGGGCTTACTGTCCTTGTCTGTTTAAAAAAAGAAAAGAAAAGAAAAGTTATTTGTTATAGTAGGTAATTATTAATGTCCCTTCTAGGATTAAACACTTTTATGAGTCTTTTTCATGATATAATCATTCTAAAATAATTACTTCATTTAGGGTTCAGAATATATTATCATTAGTGTTTTTCTTAGTCCCTGGAAACAACCTGGTGTCAATGCTGATATTAAGGTTTGAGTCCCATCATAAGCTACTTGCCTTCCATGGGAAAGAATTGCAACCTCCAGATGGAAATGATGCAAATCCTTCCCACTAGGAGAAGTATCTCAAAGCACGTGGCTCTCCCCAAAGTCAGTCATGGGCATCGTCTTCCACTGCAAAGAGCGGCACTTAGCTAATAATACCAAGTAGAAATCAGGACTCTAGAAAGTTGACTGAAAACAATTTTAAGTCAATAGAGAAATTATACATAACTTAGGAGCCACTGTAGTTCTTATAGTAAAGATTCTTTTTTAAGATTTATTCATTTAAGAGGGGGCAGCAGAGAGAGAGAATCTTCAAGCAGATGCCCCTGTAAGCGGGAAGCCTGACATCCCGCTGGATCTCACAAACCATGAGATCATGACCTGACCCGAAACCGAGAGGCAGACACTTAACCCACCCTCCAAAGATTGTTTTTAATTGACATCCACAAGACATGTAGGGAAAATTATAAAAGACTTGCTCTCAAAGAATGTAATGCACTTTTGTTTTTGACTTTTTTTTATTGAGGGATGGTGGTTAAACAAGATTTTTTCCAGTAGATTGAGGCACAGCATATTACGATCATCTTCCACCTCAATATCTGATGCTAAGAAAGACCCAGCAAATGCCTTCCAAGTCCCTTCTCTCTGGCCTTGGTTTCCTTCCACTGTTTATTGTATACTTGAGACTACCAGGGCTTCTCTGCACTCAGCTTTTATGGAAGAACACTGGATATTTCATCTAATTACCAGCACAAATTTATTCTGAAATATCCCAGGTCTAGTGAAAAAACCCAGGGACTAACAAGGAAGGGATTTGCATGACCCCACCTGGAAAGGCATGGGTATGTATGCTAGGGAAGCTCCGCACTGTGTCCCCAGTGAAGGAGCCCCATGCCCCTCATTGCCTTTGCGCCTGATGGTCAGCAGGGCTGAGCACAGACCTGGAGTCAGACTGCCTGGATCTGAGTCCTGACCTACAACTTCAGGGCACATGATGTTCTGCAAGTCACTTACCCTCCCTGCGCCTCTTCCCCACCACTGGAAAAGAGATTGTAAGAATACCGACCTCACAGAACTGGCGGGAGGAAACCAGTGAAATAATCCATGGAAAGCATTTAGCATGACACCTGGCACATAGTAAGTGCTCAGTAAGTGTGAATTCTCTGCTAAGTTCTGTCAATATAAAAGTGCATACCTTCAAGAGAACTTCCTGCCACAAAACCAGATCGTTTTCTCCTTTGGCATTCTTCTGTTTTGCCTTAAACGTGTTTCACCACCACCAAGTTTCATGTCATACGCAGACCCAAAATGACCCGTTTCAAGGGAGTGTCAAATCGCAAGAGTATTTTCGCAAAATGAAAGCGCCCGCCCACACTGTGTTCCTTGTGTGGCCAGCAGGCCCAGAGGTCCTGGTCATCACACAGGAGCAGAGTTGGTAAAACGTGGATTATTTCTTAAGGAACTATAATAATCAGTCCTTTACACGAAGTGTCTCACTCTGGTGAATCCCAAACATCTAAATACAGACATCTACAGGCAGAATCTGTACATCAGGCTCTTCACAGCCTAGTCAAATTCAACACGGGACACCCCGCATTGGCTTATCTTGGGTTATAACATGACCAAAATGGAAACTGCTCATCTGTGTGTCGGTACTTGTGCTAGAAACATACACTTCTCCCAGACAGAGAGTAAGGAAAGTACTTTGCTTAAACTTCCCCTTCTACGGTTTAAAAATTCTTATTGTACTTTCGGGTCAGCTGTTGAGTCATCCGGTCACATTCTGAGTCCAACTCTTCCGTCCCTGAGGCCTGAAGGACCCAGCAGAGGAAAGAGGTCCTGAAGAACTCTTTATAGAGCTACAGCTAGTTAGAGTGGAGAAGAAAGACACAAATTTTGCTGAGGGATTAGGGATTTTAAAAGACCCATGGTCAAAAATAAGTAAAGGGACACCTGGGTGGCTCAGTCCATTCAGCAGCTGCCTGGGGCTCAGGTCATGATCCCAGAGTCCTGGAATGGAGTCCCAGGTCAGGCTTCCTGCTCAGCGGGAAGCCTGCTTCTCCCTCTACCTCTGTTGCTCCCCCTGCTTGTACGCTTTCTCTCTCTCTCTCTCTCTCTCTCTCTCTCTCTCCCTCTCTCTGACAAATCAATAAAATCTTTTAAAAATAATAAAATAATTTTAAAAATAAAAAAAAAATTTAAAGACGCATCTTCTGAGCCCTACCAGACTTGATGAAACTAATAAATCGAGAATCTGGCCCATAGGGGGCAGACCTGCACTGAGGACCGGATAAACTGTCCCTGCTGGGCTGTGGTCTGGGAACAACACCCATAACACTGTTTTAAAATATGATCCATTTCCATTTTCCCTCAGTCGGCCTGCTGTTAAGGATGTCCCGCAGTGGTGGAGTTTCGTGTTTCTTCTCCCGCCAAAAATAGAAACCCTCCGTTGTCTGAACCATCTGTCTGTTTTTAGGAGAAAAGGAGAGGCACCAAACTCCAGATCCCTTTCGCCCTGGACTCGGTCGGAGCAAACCCTCTCCTCGCGGAAGCACTTGTCATCTGGAGCTTAGGGTCCGCCTCTGGGGAAAAATCGGCACAATTTCAATAACTCCCTTCCAAAAAAGGACTCCTTAAGTACTTCAGGGCACCTAAGTGGATCTAGAGTTCAAGAGGAACCATGAAAGGACTCCTCACCTCCAACAGAAGATGGGCAATCAGGGTCCCGGGCTTGGCAGAGGCAATAGAGGAAGCCACAGGGGTCAGTGCGTTTGTGCTGACAGGCTTTCTGAGACGGGAAAGCCCTATCTCCGTGACCTTAGAACATGACTACTCAGCACAAATATTCTCAGAATGCAGTAACTGGGCTTTATTTTTAATTTTAATTAAAGGTACAGAAAAACACAAAAGGAAAAAAACATAACTCTCACTTTTTTGGTGCACTGAAACACACAATATATAAAAATGAAGAAATCCTTCCACTCTCCCAAGAGGTAAACACTGTTCATTTGGTGCCCATCTTTCTGGATGGGCAGATGAGACATTTACTGATTTTTTTTTTTTTCTTAACAACAACAACAAAAAAATATGGCATCGTGTTGGCAGCCTGGGCAGCCTCAAGCCCATCATCTGCAGAGGACGGCTCAGAGAGACCAGCCATCTCCCCACAGGGCCTGCTGGCAAAGAAGGGCCGGCTAGGCCTCCAGGGGCTGCGCCTCACAGCCAGTCAGAAAAGGAATGTTCCAGACACTGATCACAAAACTTCTGACATCATCTAAATCATTACATTGAGCAAATTACTATATGAACACAAAAGTACAAGCCACGTAAGAGTACAGAATTTAATGACATATATATTGTATGTAATATGTAATATATATATTGTATGGGTATATTGCATATTTTTTCCAGTGTATTATAAGCACTGTAGGTTCTATAAATTTTAACCCCACACTCTTCTCTTACTTGTGAGCAGCGGCTGTGCTTGACCCATCATAAGAGCTGAAAGCCAGGAGCTGCCAATTTTAAGGGACAGGAAGCCTTTAAGTCCTGCCCTGTATCTCCATGCCCATATTTATTGCTATCATATCAAATCTAAACCTGAGCCCTTGGTGAATGTTCCCCTGGGCTTCCTGCATCCCATCCCTTAACAGACCCTGTGCCCAAGGGTCCATGTCCAGCATCCAGCCCCACACAATAGCCCAGATGCTCTACCATCACCCCACCTCAGGTCTGTGTTCTTCCGGTCATCCCCAAATGCTACCTGTGCCCCTTTCACTACCCTCTGGCCACCGAGACAACCAGAGCTACTACCATGACTGTGCTTCTAAGGTGAGAGCCTTCCCTATTCTCTCAGGGGGAAGAGACAGCAGCCTCCCTAGGGTCAGGTTTTCAGCTCTGCAGGTGTCCACCGGCCATGAAGTAGTCCACTGCATCGGGAGGGCATGAGGAGGTCCGCCAGGGAGCCTCAGAAGTGCAGGGTGAGCGTGGCAGGAAGCGCATCACAGCACAGTTAGCTAAATCGTCACATGCTGGCTTGTCTGCTTAACCTGCATGAGCAACAGCGACATACAGGAAGGCACTGTATGTGACTGTCCTTGCCAGATACTCCAAATCCCAAGCTCTCTTCAGTGGTTAAGCTTGGCATGTCCTGAAGGTACATGTATTGTTCCCTGATTATTGTAACCTGTGCCTTTTCTGGACAGGTTGCAAGGAGAGAAGACAGCATCTTAGAATGAGAACATTTGAACCAGAAATAACATCAGACTAGACCATGAGTCCAGCCCCTTCATTTTAAGGTAAGTCAACAGGCTCAGAAAGTTGAGAGGACATGGCTACAGACACATAAATAATGGTGTCAGGAACTTATTTAGGCGAAAGGAGTCAGAAATTATCAAGTCCCACCAGAGGCAGGTGGGCCCCTAGGAAAGAGTATCTTCAATGCCCTACCCCTCCTTTTGGCCTAATTCTCTTTACTCTCATCTTGTCAGATGTGTAACCTGCCCAGGCCAGACCTCTCCCAATGTTCCCCTCTTTCTACCGCCCCCTCCCTCAACCAAGACAAACCACTCCTGCCCACACTATCATGGCCTCCCCCACTAAACCAGCTTCCCAAGTTGAAAAACAAGCTGATAAATAAATGCCCCCCAGCCCAGCTGTTAAAAGCTGATAATGGCTCCTAGGGGTGCTGCATTCATGTATATTCTTTTTTTTTTTTTAACTTAATTTTTGAAAAGGCTCAATTCATAGACCTCAAAATACAAACAATACAAAAATCCTCATTCCTCTACCTGCTTTATATTGAACCAATCCCCATCCCAATTCCACAGGTAATCATTTTTATTAGTTTCTTGTATAACTTTTCAGAGTTTCTTTATATTCATATAAGTAAATACAGATATATATATACATATATGTATATATGTATAAGTATATATGTATATATATATATACATATATGTGTGTGTATATATATATATTCACAGAGAATTCTTAAGTGTTCCCAGAACTGTAAGAAATCTTGACAGTAGAACTTCAGGCACTCTAAAAATCTCATTGGGCAACAGGTGTTTCCCAGAGCCACTCTTGGCAATGACTTGCAAGGGGCTGCTTTCCTATAGTCTGAGATCCATGCTCTAATGAAAATTAGTTCCAATGGGACTCTGTCACAGGATCATCACCCAGAAAGAACCACAACCCACTGCCTCCTTTTCAAGTCTGAAAGGACAACGGGGTGGTGTTGGAGAAGCTCTGAGACCCCTTTCTTTATATCTTGATTCATTTATTTTAAACATTCCTATGGACCAGGCCCTGAACTAGGCCCTGGGGACACAGACGTAGTCCCTGCACTCATGGAAAAAGGAAGACAACACAGATCAAGGTTATCATTTATATGATTCTAACTGCAACTGACAGCAAATCCAACCCAAACAGGTCTGTGTTTAAAAAGGAGAACGGAGGGCACCTGGGTGGCTCAGTGGGTTGAGCATCTGCCTTCGGCTCTCATGATCCCAGGCTCCTGGAATCAAGCCCCACATCGGGCTCCTGGCTTCTCCCCCTGCCTACTGCTCCCCCTGCTTATGCATGTACTCATGCTCTCTCTGACCCTGTCAATAAAATCTTTAAATAAATAAAAAATAAAAAGAGAATTGACTGGTTCCTATAAATGCAGCCTGCAAGGATAGAGTTGGCTTTAGGAACAGCTTGATTCAAAGCTTAAACGCTGTCATGAGGAGCCATCTCTTGCCTTCGCTCCCTCTTGGTTAGTTCAGTTCTTAGGCAAGTCACGGTGACCCAGGCAACCTGCGGTTCAATCATTACCAACTTGGGCCATTAGAAGTTGATGAGTTAATGATCCCCAAAACTCAAACGAGTATTCAGGGATCGAGTGCCCTTAGCCCTGATTGGCTCATTTAGATCGCCTGCCCATTCCTGGGCCCATCACTGAAGCCGAAGGGGATGAACTATTGCTTAGTGTAGGCTAGGTCACTGCTCCCCCAGGGGAGGGGGCACCTTTACCCACAGCACAGAGGTTGAGAGCGAGGTTTTGGCTGTACCACAAAATAAAGATACAGTAGCTATACATACAAAATAGGCTGCTGGGCCACAAAAATAGGGACTATCCACCCCATCCATGTAATTACAAGTGAGGAGAATATTTGGAAGGGGAACTACAAGGGGCCATGGGTCGCCTGCCCCAGGGTGAGGCAGCTGGCCCGTGGTCCTTAGGCAAGGAGCAGGCATCCACCAAGTAGAGGTTGTGGGTTCTTAATCATAAAAAGGCAAACTCACGGGAAAGCCCAGAGACAGGAGAGAGCAAGACCTTTGAAGGAACTTAAAGATCGACAGTATGACTAGAGCTCAGAGAGCGGGCCTAAGGAATGGCAGAGACGAAAGGAGTGTTGAATGTCACCTGTCACAGTAGCTGGGGACCCAGTGCTATGTGGGCATGAGGATCTAATCTGACTAGGCCTTTTCCATGCTTAAAACACAGTCTCCAGTTCAACATGGTCTTCAGTGCCCTATCCACTCTCCAGCCTCCTGCCTCTCCCACCCTTGGCCTCTCCCTGCACTTCTGGCCACACAGCCCCAACTCAGATGAACATTGAGATGGGAAGGGGTCCATGTGCAGACACCAGCCAAAGACCTGTCCTCGGCACCTCCTGGCAGTAGATAGCGGCAGGCAGGGGGAGAAGCCGGGCACTCCAGGCAGCACCTGGTCTCCTTATACTTGCCACGGCTGCCTCACCCCTGGACACTCACCATGTGATCTGAGGCCAAGACAGGGGCTTTCACTGGGTCTGGGGTCAAGGACAAACATGGCAGGTGAGCAGTGACTTTTCAGGGCAAGGAGAGGGTAGCGCAGCAGGGGGCCACAGGCTCAGAAAGGATTCCTGAGCTCCACCGGTGGTCTCTGAAAGCTGCTGAGAGCGGATCCAGTCTCCAGCTTTGAACTCCTTGAGAAATTTTCCGTAGCTTCTTTCAGGAGGGAGCCGTGGGAACAGCAACTTCTTCAGAGTCACAAATATGGGAAGGTGGAGAAAACAAGACAAGTGAGGGTCAGGATTGCATTTAGTGCCTAATAACTCTTACCTTAGGTTCTGTGCAGAATTTTCTCCCTGCTTCCTCTCTGGCTTTTGACCTTTCTGACTTATGTCTAAGCTACCCAGTTTAGATGCGTGTTTTTAATTAAAAATTGCCTCCATCACTTTCTGGAAGTAGATTAATAAATAAGTGAAAGAAAGATATTGGGAAAGTGGATTTGGGGTTTTTTGGGTTTTGTTTTGTTTTGTTTTTTAAGTCCACAGAGCCACCATAGGTGTAAAGTAATTTGCTAGATTAACTCCAGGGCTTCCCCTGTTTTAAAGCGTTTCCCTATCTTACATCCAGGCCGTCAAGGCAGAATCAGGGGCGCCATGGGCCGGTGGCCGGCTTCGCCTGCTCCGTCCGTTGCTCACCCCTGCACAGCACACAATTTCTTCCTGCCGCCGGACAAGTCCAGCTGCAGCTGCAAGCACACATCTGTGTTTAGCTAACAGACCCGCCAGGCTCACGCCAATCATCTCTTTTGTGCAAAGAGACCAAAAACGTGCAAAAAGCCTCGCGGGGGCCCCCATGTCCCGAATGCGGTTTTTGTGCAGTAATCGCCATCTGCGTTTTCTCATTCGTCAGCTAGAAAATTGCGTGCCTCCGGATCTGCTCTTAGAATCTGACCTTCTAGAGCAGCCCCTCCAACCCCCCAGTGGCAGACTCTTTGGCTACAACTCCAGACTCCTCCAGGTGCACAGCGACTCCTTCAGATTTGTCCAGTTTCCTAAATCTTAATTTTCTATTTCTTGACATTAGAACCACGTGAAGGCAGCGCAGGGATTCTCGTTGGCTGACACCGCAGCTGTCAGAAAACTAGGGAAGTCCTCTCGGCTGCAGGGAAGGTTCCTAGGGGGTCCAGCCCCTGGCGACGCTTGAAGCCACCAACTGGGACACCTACCCTCTTCCCCAGCACCCGCCTGCCCATTTTGCCCTTTTCTCCAGAGTATCTCCAAGCACATTATGGAGATGGCCACCAGCTCTTTCAAGAAGGACTTGATCCTATACGAATGCCTATGCACATGTTCCTAAAAGGCTGAGGGACTGACCCAGGCCTTCTCTTTTTCCCCCCAGACACTGGAGCAGAGCAGAGAGGGGATGGAAAGGATGGGCTCTAGACCTTTCATCTGATCCTTCCCAGAGCAGGTGCTCCTCCCTGCCGACTGGCCCGCGATTACCAGCACCTGCTAAGCCTTTTCCCAACAGAGAAAATGAGTCCCAGCAAAGAGCCCAACATCATCACCCCTCACATGGAGAAAGGTCAGGACTTGAAATAGCCCCCTTTCATGCTCTACCTCACACCACTTAAGGTCTCCTTGTAAACTAGCCCTGGGTCATTCACCTCCCACACCCAGGCAGAGTCCGAGGTGTTTTGCTGGATAAAAGCCCATCCACTCCTGAGACAAAGATGCGCTCCTTCCCCCTCTCTGAAGAAAGCAGCGGCTCCTGCCGTCATCATGGCTGAACATCAAACATCTTCTCCTGCACTTCGGGAAGACTTGTCCGGTGACAGTTAGTGGCCTGTGTGGAGTTGGGGAAGGCTGGATGCAGCCAGGCTGGTTAGGAGAATAAGGCAGGGAGGAGCCCTGAGCTGCCCACGTGCGGTGGTGACAGGACATCAGGAGTCAGCTCAGCTGGGGGTGGGGGTGGGGGGACTGTTAGGAACATGGACTCGCAGCCCCCATCCCAGAACTGCTGGATCAGAATCCATCCTGCAGATCCCTGGGCCATGTGAACGTTCGAGAAGCCCTGATTTCCAGGCAACTCCAAGATTGATCAAATCAGAAGTGAGTCTCTAGTTCATTTCTTTGACAGAGGAAGGAGCTATTAAGGAACCCAGACCACTTGCTCAAGGCTACAGTCTCCAAGAGCTGGGATCTCATAACTGGCTGAAACCTGCCTCTTGAAGCCGGAATTCTTTGCTTTGGGGGCTGCATCTAGAACAAAGCCCCAAGCCAAAAACAATCCCTCTGTAAATCCAGGCTGGAACTCCCTTCAGGAATCTGGGCTGAGGCTCCCTGGGGCCAGCCTGCAGGGGTGGGGGCATGGGAGGGGCCCCAGCGGGGCAGAGCTTTGAGCTGCTCCCATGAAATAACTGGGCACAAAGTCCCGGCAGCCAGGCCCTTTCGGGCCTGTCCTTTGGCCACAAGCTCCTTCGGAACAAAGCAAAGCCCTTTGGGCCTGGGCCTGACTCAGCAGCTTCAGAGGCAGGCTGGGGACACATTGCCCCAGATCTTCTTGCTGCTCCCGTGAGCTCACTTCTTTGGACGCTGCCATGCCTGAGGGTCACAGGGTCACACCCCCCCCCCACCGCCCCACCCCGCTAAAGACTTCTCTCCAGAAATGCAATGTAGAGCCCCTGTCTCTGAACCCCGGACCAGTGTCCCTCCTCTGTGTAATCTGTCCTACTGCCCCAGGCAAAATCAAAGGCTTCAGGCCCCTACACGAGGCAGCACAAACAATTCTGCAAACTTGTGCCCAGTAACCATGCCGGACACTTTCGCGTACTTCATCTCCTTTTACCCTTCACCTGTGGAGACGGGTACTGTTCCTCCCCTTCCACAGCTGTGACAATGAAGCTAGTGGGCTGTGGAGCTAGGATTTAAATCTGGGTCCTAACTCCAGACCCAGTATTTAACCACCTAAGAGCCGCATCTCACGTACATTTAGTTGTGGAATTTAGCATATTATTTGATAATTATTTAATTGCATGTGTGTGTGCCTTTTCCACTAGACCATACACCTACCTCCAGGAGTCCCCATCTTATTCACAGCTTGTATCCCAGTGCTTAGCGTGCCCAGAACGTCATCTATGCTAAACACACTAGGCTGAACTAAATTATTCAGCAAACTTTTACCAAGCAAAATCCTACGTGCCAGACCTGGTGCCAAGAACAAGAGGTACAAAGATGAAAAAGAGAGAACAAAGAAACAAACAAAAAACCGCTGCATTGGGGTGCCTGGGTGGCTCAGTGGGTTAAGCCGCTGCCTTCGGCTCAGGTCACCATCTCAGGGTCCTGGAATCAAGTCCCGCATTGGGCTCTCTGCTCAGCGGGGGGCCTGCTTCCCTTCCTTTCTCTCTGCCTGCCTCTCTGCCTACTTGTGATCTCTCTCTGTCAAATAAATAAATAAAATCTTAAAAAAAAAAACAACAACAACAACCCTGCATTAAACATACAGACCTTGCAGTATAATTAGGGACCTGTAACGATAGACGGATTAACAAAGTGTGGTGGAGACACAAGGAGGGTGCCCAGGAGTCAGCCTGGAGAAAGGGGTTAGGGGTGACCACCGCAGCTCATGCAGAACCTGAGTGAGATTGGACACCAGAAAGAAATTCACTACACTGGCTGGATCTCTCAGGGAGGAAAGAGCAAAAGCTGAAGCATGAGGGTTTGAAAGAGCCCATTTCACAAGATCTTAAGGGAATAATAAAGAGCCCTTGGAGAGAGTGGGCTTTCGAAGGGTCCCCCATAAATTGAATTCCTCCCTCCCAAAACACAGACCTCCCCCTTCCCAGACAAAGTCCACCCCAGTCAACAAACTTTGGGAAACAGGACCACACGCATCTTTCCTCAGGACAGGAAGAGCAAGATATCCGGCTGAAAGCACTGTGCTGTGCCTTTTCTCCCAGGTCAACAAATAGCCCACCCCCGCCCCCAGGAGGGCAGAGGGAGGAGCTTTTTCTTCTATAATCTTCCCTCTGGGGAGTCTGAAATTCCTTCCAGTCCACAGAAAGAGAAAACTTTGGGAATAACAGCCCCTCCCCCCAGCCCCCCCCCCAACCCCAGTGTTCAGAGCTGTCACGGGAAGTGCTACAGAGGGCAGTGCCCAAGACTGAACAGGTGGACAGGTAGCCTGGGGCCACACACAGGCACACACAAGGTCCTGGTGCTGTGCCGTGGGGAGAGCTGTACTCCTGAAGGTGATGGCGAGTCATGAAGAATGGTGAGCAGGGTGGTGACAGGACCAGGAAGGTCACCAGGAAGAGCTGTGGGGGTGAAGAGGGTGGGAGGGTAACCTGCAAGGGTCACCCCAGAACTCTGTCTGGGGCAGCAAAGATGGGAAAAAAGAGGGAATCAAGAGGTGTTTGGGAGGTGACACACTGGACCAGAGGATTAAGTGGGTGTGACAGAAAAAAAGGAAAGAGGGAGTCAAGTTTCCCTCCAGGGTTCTGGCCAACAGCTGGTTGGGTGATGGTATTGCTCTGGAGGCTGAGCGGAGGGAGAGGGATTGGCAGGGGAAGAAGAGCTCACTGTTGGGCTTGGAGTCTTGAATATCAGAAGATGCCTAGGAGGACGGATATCAGGAGGGAAAGCTAAGCTTGGAGGGAGAGACCGGGAGTCAGCCAAGGAGGAGAAGGCACATTTCCCAGACAACAGGAGGCTGGTGTGGAAAAGAGCATGACAGTGAGTCACCCAGGATGGTCTTTCTCTGCCTGGATCTCCTCCTGCTCCTAAGAAACTCCAGGGCTTCTCACACACATCCCAGGGAAATCTGGGGACCCTGGGTTTGTGTGTGTGTGTGGCGGGGGGTAACCTTACATGAACTTACTTCATGAACTAGACCTTTGCTGCCACATGTACCGTGGTTTCCCCCCTCGCTGTTCTGCTTACTATGGGCCCCCTGGGCTCAGACATGCCTAGGGCCCTCCAATAGCCATGACACTAGCCCTGACCCACAGGGCCAGTTCCTCCCATCAAGGGCACTCATGTCTGCATTGAGAAGAACAAATGTGCAACAAGTAAATGAAGTCTGACCACGATGAGAAGTAGTTTCTCTGAAAACCAACAGGAACCAGCTATATCCTAGTCCCTTAGCAGGCCAAGCTCCGCACAGGTCAGGTCTAACCCACTCAGCCCACACTGTTGCCCAAACCAAAACCACCACCTCCATGACCAGGAAGGTTCCTAGCATCCCCACACCCTGACCCCAGTCCAAGCTTGCCTTCCCTCCTACACCAGGATTAACATCCTTCCACAATGATTGATGTTGGAACCATCAATTTGCTTTGGAAGGGGGAACCTAACCCCATCCGTGTGGTACAGTCTGAAGGCATAGCCAATATAGGCAGTAATCAGTACCCAGGGTCTGGATCGTTCTTTCTTAAATAATATCATATCTGGGTCCACCATTGGCAAATTCTGTTGGCACTACTCTCAAAATCCAGGCAAATTCTAACCACTTACCACCTCCATTGTTCCCAGCCCAGACTCAGCCACCATCGTATCTTGCCTGAATTAGTGCAACAGCCTCCTACCTGGTCTTCCTGTTTCTGCCGTTTAGACTATTCTTAACACGGCAGCCTGAGCGAACCTTTACGATCTACCAGACCATGTCACTACTCTGCTCAAAACCCTCCCCTGTCCTCCCCCCTCAGAACAAAACCCAAGTCTTTACCAAGCCCTGAGCTATCAGCCTTAACACACACACCCATGCACACACATACACACATACACACACACTCACACACCCTCAGGATGCTCTGACCTTATCTCTAGGCTGCAGTTCCTTAATCACTGGGCTCCCTTCAATCCTCAAGGGAAGGACCTTTTCTGTCCTCTCAGGACCTTTGCACTTGCTGTTCCCTCCACCTGGCGCACTCTCCCTTGCACACGGCCATGCATCTCCCCCTTCGATCTCACTACACCATCCTAGTGATCATGCCTCCTCAAATGTCAATAGCCACGCACACACACACACACACACACACACACACTTCCTATCCCTTCACCCGTGTTATTTTTCTCCTTTGCATTTCTCACACACATCTTCCTTATTTTGCTGTTTCTGCCTGTCTCCATGAAGACAGGATTTTGTCTTTTTCCTTCCCCGCTGACCCCCACCTCCCAGCGCTAGAAGAGTGCTTGTAGATGGGTGTTGGATTAACTCCGTGATCCCTCGGTTGATCTGCGATGGGGGGAACTGAAACAATAGCCGTGTTCTTCCCCAGGAGACATCTAGTCCACTGATAAACACACCCGAGCCGATCCCATTCAGTGGGCCCCCAGACATGTCCAAACATGCCTGAGAACTGGGGGACTTTGTTCGGTTCAAACCAGAGTCCTGCTGGAATGTAGGAAGCAGTCGAAACCTGGGTATGAAAGAGATCCCTGGGTGTTACAGGATTTTTTTTTTTTCCTTTCAGTGCCCTCAGTTCTTGGTCATCGTGCTTGGAAGAATGAAGAAGTAGACCTCTTTGCAGTGAGCAAAGAGACCTCTTTGCAGTGAGACCTCACTTTGCAGTGAGCAGCAAAGTAAAGTTTATTGACCCATAGTACAAAGCCCCCAGAAGAGGGAGGGGACCCAAGGAAGTGGACCTGAGAGGGTTGCCAGAGGAGTTTGTATAGGGGTTTGTATGGGCTCCCTGGTGGGCTGTTTTAATCTGATTAACCCTCCACATGCCTGTCACCCAATGAGGTTTTTGTCATCTACCTATCAGGCAGGAAAATGTAGAGGGCTCCTTCCAGGGTGGTATAAAAATCTTTTCAGGGTGGTTTCTCAGGGTGGGGACCCCTCATCCCTGCCTGCCTTTCTTCCAACTCTCTTTCCCCACAGGGATACGGCCCCTGAGCAGAGCAGTGGGGCTGAGGAGCGCTGGGAAAATCCAACGTTCTCAAGATGCTGTCAAGTGACAAAAATAAAAACAATCAGTAAGGAGCTTGATGTGCTTTGTTCAAGGGAAAACAACCCCTGGCTTGGGGAACACGGTGCCTCTCAGGCACTGGAGAACTCTCCCGAGGGAGCTTGTTTTCCTAGAGCAACAACTGGGGAACAGGGCGGGACTGGCTGGAAGGTCAGAGCCTTCCTTATAAGGCCAGCAGGTCCTGTTTTCTAGGAAAAGGTAAATGAAAGGTGACTTTGCATGTCACATTTCCTTGACAGGGAGGCGCTTCTGTCAGTTCAGCAGATATAGACTTGTGAGGTGGCCGAGGCCATGGGGGCAGCCTCCATTTCCTGGGATGGATGAATTACCGGTATCAAGGCCCCAAGAAAATGCAGCTGGCACAGATGACCATGGGGGGGGAGGGTGACAAGAGAAAGGGTGGCCAAGAGGACAGAGAATTTCCGAGGAGGGAGGGAGTAGCTGATAGTGAGTCCTGCCCCAAGGCAGCCACCAAGGAGAGGCCCGAAAAAGCCTTATCAGTGGGCACCTTGGCCTAGTTTCCAGGAAAAATAGTAAGAGCAGGAGCCAGACAGGAAAGGGCAGAAGTCCAAAAGGGAGGAAGTGGAGAAAGGGAGGGTAGGCAACTTTTCCACAGACCGGGCTGTGGAAGGATCTCTGTAGAGATCAGTAGAGTGAGATACACGAGGGCTTTTTCAGTTTGGAAGGGAGCCTATATTTCTGTACAGGGAGGAAGAAGCCAAGGAAGACAAAGAAACTGAAGGTAAAGGAAATGGAGCGGCTACTCAGAGGAAGATGGGAGGTGGAGCTACCTGTAGCTGGTTGGGCCTTGGCTCAGTGAGGAGACCCCTCGCCCTTGGCGATGGGGGCAGAAGGAAAAGGTTGGATTGAAGAAGCTTGCAGGTGTAGGGAGAGGGAAGGAAATGGAGGAGACCATACCGGAGGACCCCTTTTCTGAAAGATCAGAAGCATTCAACTCTTGATTTCGGCACAGGTCATGATCTCAGGGTTGTGAGATCAAGCCCCGCGTTGGGCTCCACACTCAGCTGCAAGTCTGCTTCAGATTTTCTCTCTCCCTCTCTCTTTGCCCCTACCAACCCTCCAAACTCTCAAATAAATAAAATCTTTAAAAAAAAAAAAACAAAAGAGAAGAAGCAGAGTCATTACTGGGGGGCAGGGTGGGCTTAAGGGAGTCATCAGGGTTTGAAATCTCTGCAAAGGAAATTCAAAGCCCATGGAAGAGGCTTTGAAAGCAGTGTGTGGAGGCAGCTGCCATTGGATACCACGAGTCTGGACTGTGTGGTGTCCATAGGGGCAGGCTCTGCAGACAGGGCTGGGTTCGTCAGGGAGGAAGGGAACTGGGACTGTGGGCAGAAGAAAGGCAGAACACCATGTGGCCCTGGGAGGTAAACTGACGGTGTTAAATGCAGAGTCAGAGAACTCAAGATCCTGACGAGGTTCCAGAATAGAATCGGTGGGAGGGAGGAGGGAGCTGGAAGGATAAGGGGTTATGGTCAGAGGACGCTGCACCCTTCACCAAGGTAGACCGACGAGCCCCATGCTGTGGCCGCCAGGATGGGAGGCTGGAGGGAGGTCACGACTGTTGGCCTGGGAAGGTCACAGAGTAGGTCAGGGGTGCTGAGGACTCCCCAAATGATGCAAGCACTAAAGCCCCCACAGCTTGTGAAGAAGAACCAAGCGGTAGATGGAGGGCACAACAAGGCTGGCAGGGAAGGGCCTGGAAGGGACAGAAAGTTGCTGTCAAACACACACCCACACCTTTTTCCTCAACAATAAGGAGTTTGACTTTTTTAGCTGGAATCACTGTCACCCAGACTGTTTAAACACATTGCCCAGCCTAACTGGCAGTTCAGGGTGGCCATGGGCCTGCTCTCTGGTACTTCTGGAAGCCTTCTCGTCTCCTTCGCGCTACGGCCAACCTGGAAATCTCGTGGAATGACAGAAGCTTGAGCTGCATCTTGGGCCGTGAGGATGAGGGTCCCAACCTAGCAATGGCAGACCAGTGAGCAGAGGGAAGCCTGGGTCCCTGAGGACCTCACAAAGCCAACTCATTTGCCCTGGACTGTCTACCTCTGAGACTTCTTTGACTTAAAAAATAAAAATCTTGTGTGACTGAGACACGGTTACTTTAGGGTTTCTGTCAGTAGAGGAGCTAAGCCTCCACATTACAGATGGCGTAGGAGGATGGCACAGATTTCAAAGGAAGGTGAGCACGTATTTGCCTGTCAACAGCAAGAAGCTACAAGAACGTCAACAGTGGCTTCTAGGCCTAAGGTAAATTGGAGGTGTAAGAACAAAGCGCCTCCACTCACATGGGCTCTAGGCAGTTGTGCTCCTCAGCTAAAGGGAGGAGGAGGAGGAGGAGGGAGGTTCTGCAAAGAGCTTGAAGCCATGGGGGAGGGTGTCGGTACCGGAAGTGTTTCTAAAAGTCAGACCTGAAAGCCTTGAGAAGGGGGAGCTCAGCTGTGAGAAGCTGGGAGTCTGCAGGTCAGAGCATCCTGTGCTAGACCACAGGAGGGGTCCGTACTCAGGACAGAGGTCAACGATGAGAGTCAGGGGTCTCACATTGTTCAATCGAGTTTAGCCAATGTCCTGCTGAACTTGTGAGGTTTGGGGAGACAAAGGTTCCCTGCAGCAGCTGCCTCCTGCTGGCAGGGGTGGGCAGCAAGGCAGCCCGGGTTTGGGAGGGCGGGGCAGGGCCAGTCCAGCCTTGAGGACAGGGTAGGAAGAGGAGGACCCTCTCCCCTCACCCCCACTGCCTGGCCACAGCAGAGAGGTCCTAAGGGTGGGCCATCATTTTCTCGGGCTCATTTCCCGCTTTGTCTTCTTGAGTATTTCAACTGCGTGTTTCCAACCGAATTTCCATATTAAATTCAGAGGACTCTAATCTCTATTTTTGAAGGGCAGACCAATAAACCATGGAAAGTATAAGTCCTGGGCAAGTGTGGGGTCTTTAAGAGGACCGTTTAATAGGCAGCAGACTGCCAGGACTCGAAAGGAAGCCAGCACAAAACTAGATGGAGGGAGAGACACTGAGGAATGGTGGCAGGATAGGGATTTGGGGCGGTTACTACAAAGGGGCAGCTCTGGGTCCAAGACCCTTGCTAAGTGAAACAAGGGCAGCACATGCAAACAGGAGCAGTGTTCCTGATGGGAACTTTGCAAGAAGCTGGCAGAAGCAGTGTCACCTTAGCCAGATTTACAAGGGCTGACGCAGGACCGAGTCCAGAAGCCAGTTACTGGAACTTGGCACTGGGTTAGGTGGGTTAACAATCAAGAATTCTTGCTATGGACACGAACTCTGGAGCTGAAGAGCTGCCCGGCCCCCACCCCGCCCCATCCAGGGTGAGACGTGGGCAGAGGGCTTGGGGTGAGGTGGGACTGGACTTGATCCTGGTCTCCTGCTGTGGGGAGGGGAGGCTAACAAAGGTCAAGGATCAGCCACGGCCTAAGGAATTCTGCGGGGTTCTGCAGCCACGGTCACTGGTCTGAAACTTATATTCTTCTTCCCTGAATTAACCCCAGATGGAGGAATTGAGCCACGCTGTGTCACTAACAGCTACTCATGTTGTGGGTGCGGCGCCTGCAAGGAGTGAACAGCCTTGATCTTGTAGTCCTCCAACTCTGGAGATAGGTTCTCATTAGAATCACCTGGTGTGCTCTAACCAAAACCAAAAAAAAAAAAAAAAAAAAAAAAAGCCTGATGCTCAGGCCACACCCCCAAATCAATAAAATTAGAAGCTGTGGGGGCAGGAACCAGGCACCAGTGGGTTATAAAGCTCTCCAGATGTTTCCCATGTGCAACCAAAGTTAGAACCTGAGGTTGAGCTGTGGCCAGCCACTTAGCGGCTGAGTGACTCCGGGCAATTTCCGGAACCCGTGCTTCAGTCTTCTCCGGCGTGAAATGCAGCTCCTGCTGCCTTATAGGGTTCAATGCCTGGCCTATAGTCACTCTTCACGGAGTGCTGCTAGTAGCAGGAGGAGTCAGGATTCAGCTTGTAAACCCAAACCTGAAACACCATGGTTAGCCTCTCTAGCTGTTTCGGGATTTTTCAAATCTCACTCTCTTTAATAGTGGCATGGTTTGTGGGGGTGGGCATGGGTCCGGTTCTGGGATGCTGGTGGATAACACAGGCTGATTTCTAAACAGGATAGGATTCGGGAGAGAAAAATCAAGCCTCACATAGGCTGGTCAGTAGGTCTTAAAATGAGAAACTACCTTTCCAGGAAATCATCCACTTTTCAGTGTTTAATTATTTGTTGGGGTGGGGGGCGGAGAGGGCAGCAGTTTTATTGAGGGATAATTCACATGCCACATAATCCACCCATTTACAGAGGACAACTGGGTGGTTTTGGGTACACTCAGAGTCGCATATTCTCGTGTTTGTTGTTTTGTTCTCATAAACCATTTTCCGGGCCTTGTTCGATCCCTGCCAGGAACCGGTCTGGTCTATTAATCCAGCACTGGTTCATCCCAAACTTCAACATGTCTGCTGAGGATAGTCCCTCAAAATGGGACTAGTTGAGCATGATACGTTCAAAATACTATTTCCAAGCTCCTGTTAGAGAAGTCACATAGAAAAGCTACCATACCAGCCGCATGGGGTCAGCAAGCAAAGCTGTCCTCTTGGCAGCCCACCTCGGGGAGGAGACAAACAGGAGAGTCTAGACTGGGGAGAGTGTCCCTTAGAAAAAGGTGGGTGTAAATAAATAAAATCTTAAAAAAAAAAAAAAAGAAAAAGAAAAAGGTGGGTTTGGGGTGCTCTGATGGGTTGGGGGCCAGCAGCGCAGTTTGTGGAAGAGTTTGCCCAAGGCAGAACAAAAGAGCCAGAAGTTTTCTGAAAACACGGCCAGGGAGCAGCGGGCAGAACAGCAGAGGAGAGATTGTTGGCCATGAGGCAGTGCTGAGGGTCCATACTGAGGGAGTATGGGGACCTATGGAATTTTCCCTTTTTTGGTAATCTTAGGATTACCAGTTACAGGTGGCCCATCTGTTAGTTAGGGCCTATGGCTATTTTGAAGTCGGCCGCTCAGTGAGACTGTTTGCATTCAGCTCAGTGGTCACTGTGGTCCCTTTTGTCCTGCTCTGGTTTCTACTGCTCAAGCCTGTTGCCTAAAAGTGCCTTCTACAATGGGGAGGCAGGGAGCCAGAGCCTTTGCCTATCCTGACTCCTGGCTCACTGAGGTTGGCTAAGAGCCCCTTTCCCTCTTGCACCATTAGTAGGTCAGGTTCTAGCATTTTCTAGGCATAAAGCACACAGGTGTTAGCCCTCCTGGAATTCCCAGGAGGAAGCGGTCAGTGAAGCTGTAACCATCCTGGAAAGTGACAGAGGCAGAGACTGTTGGGTTTCAGGACAGGACCCTCCATTCAGGGCTGAGACCCAAATTCTCCCCAGCTATCCATGAGAATATCCCTTCTTCATCCTTCTGTTTTGAAAATTAGAGGTACTATTTCTCTGCACACAGTCTCTGTGCCTAAATTCAATGATTTAACCAATTCTTTTTTCTACCATCGTCTTAGGTAGTTTCCGCAAGTGTGTTTGAGTGTGCACGGGTTTGCACAAACACATACGTGCACTGACTAAGGTTTTCTGCTTTGTAACCTGC
This sequence comes from Mustela erminea, assembly GCF_009829155.1. Classification (NCBI taxonomy): domain Eukaryota; kingdom Metazoa; phylum Chordata; class Mammalia; order Carnivora; family Mustelidae; genus Mustela; species Mustela erminea. The sequence continues at coordinate 44,293,248 of NC_045629.1, read as the reverse complement.
AGACAACTCTTCCCTCTCCCTGCCATGAGCACTTTCCAGAGTCCTGGTTGCGGGGAAAGACAATTACAAAGAAGTGTGGTTAGTCAAGGAGGAGGCTTCTGACCAGTCAGATGACACCAAAAGTTCTCTCTGCTACAGAAGGTCAAACTTGCTTTCAACCAGAGCTTCCCTAACTTCTCTAAAGAAGCCCCTGTTAAAAAATGCAAATTCCAGAACCCATCCCCAATGCCTTGAAGCAAGATTTCCTGGAACAGTCAAGTAATCATGAAAGATCAGGGAAGATTTTCAACAAGTGCCTTCACTTGACACTTACTGTAGGAAAGCTTGCTTGCTCTATCTATTTATCTATCATCTATCTATCTATTTTTTAAGTTGGGCTCCACGCCCAGCGAGGAGCCCAACTCAGGGCTAAGTCTAACTCACAACCCTGAGATCAAGACCTGAGCTCAGATCAAGAGTCAGACCATTAACCAACAGGCTGAGCCACCCAGGTGCCCCTCTTTTCTTTTCTTTTCTTTTTTTTTTTTTTTAATGCAGATGCCTCCTCACTAGAGATTACAGTTCAACAGAGTGGGCATGGCAGGGTCAAGGTTAGACTGTTCTTGAACACAGCAGAGAATCGTTGCTTACCCTCAGGCATCACTGACAGTATTTTTAGCAATTTGATCAGTAGTAGCTCCTAAACAGCTAAGTTTCACCTGGGGTCTGTAAGGATGATTTCAATCAAGTTTTCTCTCCTAGGTATGAGTTACTTTTCTTCATCACCACGATTTAAAAACAAACACAAACGGGGGCGCCTGGGTGGCTCAGTGAGTTAAGCCACTGCCTTCGACTTAGGTCATGATCTCAGGGTCCTGGGATCAAGCCCCGCATCAGACTCTCTGCTCAGCGGGGAGCCTGCTTCCTCCTATCTCTCTCTCCCCCTGCCTCTCTGCCTACTTGTGATCTCCCTCTGCCAAATAAATGAAAATAAAATCTTTAAAAAAAAAATAAAAATAAAAAACACAAACGAAGACTCTGCTTTATGAAACTCTACAGTGTTACCAGGGTGAGGCACGTTACGTACACACCCTCATTAGTCCTCTCAACAGCCCTTTGAGGTTTGTTCTATTGGTAGCCCCACTTTACAGGATGTGCAAACTGAGATAGAAGTGAACACACTTGCTTAAGACCACCCAGGTAATAAGTAGCAAAAAGCCTTTCTCCCTGGATCCCAGGCTAGCCACTAAGTGCTACACCCCTGTGCAGGGCCTGCCCAGACCGGTCCACTGTTCAGGGCTGTTCTGAACCAAGGAGCCTCCATATCCCACGACCAGTTTCTGGAGGAGAGAATGGAACTCCAGACAAAGGCCCACACACCTGCTTTGTATCAGTCCATCGACTGTGGGCTGCACTGGAAGTACCTTTAGGTCAATAATTTCCAGGTGATGGTGCAGCAGAGTAATCTGGGAAGAGGGTTAAAAAGGCAGATACCTAAGGGGCACGTGGGTGTCTCAGTCAGTTAAGCGTCTGCCTTTGGCTCAGGTCATGATCCCTATCCTGTGTTGGGGATCCCTGCTCAGTGGGGAGCCTGCTTCTCCCTTTGCCTCTCCCCCTGCTCATGCTATCTCTCTCTCAAATAAATAAATAAAATGTTTTAAAAATGCAGATACCGAAGATCTTTAAGTCTATTCTTAGAGATTCCAACCCTTAATGTCTGGGATACAGCTCAGGAAATCTGCATTTTTGTAACTATAGTCAGTGATTCTGATGAAAGTAATGCTTCATCGGTATGCTGGAAAAAGGGAGGAGGAAGAAGAGAAAGAAAAGAAGGAGGGAGAGAAGGAAGGAAGGAGAGGAGGAAGGAAGGAAAGTACCCTGAGTGAGCAATCCGCCCTTGACAGAAGGGTAAGAGATGCCCGCCATGATGCGTAAGGAAGCCTCTATCCTTAACGAGGTCTTGTCTCTTTCTCCATACCTGGATAAATTTCTCCTCCTCCTTCAAGACCCATCTCCCAGGTCACGCCTCTTCTGTGCTCTCTCCGTGGCTCCTTTCCAAGTTAAGGAGGCCTCCTTGGGAATTTCATAGCCCTTAAATCTATGCACTGGTGCATTTTATTTACCACGTGGTTTTCACTGCTGAATGCTTGGTGGGTGACTTACTCACCTCGTGGGGGTAAGCCACAACTGCTGGGCTGCCGTGTGCAGGGCCACAGCTGGGCAGCCAGCGAGCTGGAGGAGGCCTGCCAGACCCTTTCCCAAACTGCCAGGGTGTCACCCAGGCGTAGGCACCAAACCAAGGATGCCGATGGGTTTCACGGGGCTTGCCAGCTCCAGTCACAGGGTTGCAGCTGGATGGGATGGGGCAGGGTCTGCTTCCATCGGCTTCCAAGGGAAAGAATGCTAAGAGTGATTACTGATGCCTGCCTCGGGCATAGGAGGCTCTTGCCTGCCCGGTTGTTTGAGGCTGAATTGCTTTGCTGGGGCTATGACAACAAATTACCACAAACTGGGTGGCTTACAACAACAGGAATTTATTCTCTCACAGTTCTGGAAGCCAGAAATCTGAATTCGTCTTCCTGGGTCAAAATCGAGATGTCCGTAGGGCCACGGTCCTTCCAAATGCTCTTGGCCACAAGCTTGCAGCAGACCTCCGCTCTCTGCCTCCAGCTTCCCAGGGACCTCTTCCCGTGTGTTAGATCCCCTCCCCTTTCTTTTATGAGGACACCAATTCGCGGATTTAGCACTCACCCCGAATCCAGGATGATCTCATCTCACACTCAGTAAGGTCATTACATCTGCAAAGACCCCTTTTCCAAAGAAGGACACATTTACAGGTACCAGGGGTTAGGACTTGGACATATTTATGGGGGATGGGCGATGCAATTCAACCCACTACCTCAGCCTCGTGCTAAAGAAATGTGGGTGATTAAGTACCTCCTCCCACTTTGCCCCCTACCCCTCATCCCCTTTGTGCAAACCTTTTCAAACCTCAGGCTAGGGAACGTCTCCTCTCACCAGAGACAGGCCTGCCCTGGGGTCTGTTTTGGCTCGTTGCAGACCTCACCTCTAGCCGCTTGGATGGCAGGAGATGTGGAGGCCTGAGAGGCAGAAAGCCTCCTGCTCCAGCAAGGATAATAAAAGGAGAGCCAAACCCTTTGCGAAGGTTACCAGATCACTGGGTTGAGTGAGTCTTCCCTGGGATGTGCCCTCACAGAATTCAGTACCCGAACGTGAGTCAAGGCCACGTTCAGGTTGCCCTCATCCCACCTACTCATGCAACCCCCTGTGGGCACCACATCCTACCCCAATATGAGCACCTTCTGCTCCAAGTTCACCCACAGCATGAAAAGCAGTTGTGATAAAGACCAGGCTGCAAAAGACCTGCTCTAAATCCCCCTCTGCTACCTTCTGTGCTGTCTGAACTTGAGCAAGCTCATTGCTCTTCCCGGCACCTCCCCGTAAAATCCGGACTGCTCCCCGTACCTACACCCTTTCTTTAGCTTGGCCCGTGAGCAGGAAACAAACGCTTCCTTGCAGGCTCCTGTAGAGGGCTAACAGAGTCAATGCAGAGGTTCTGGGACCACAGCGGACATCTCATAAGCTTTTTTTAATTGAGTGAAAGTAGCTGACAACACAGCAGGTGCGTCCTTGAGTGTTCACCAGGTTTAAACACACTCCCGTCTTCAACCAGCATCACCACACTGGTACATCCTCTACCTCCAACTTCCTCCTGCGTCTCAGACTGCTTACCCTTATCTCAAAGTGGCCAGGGTCAGACTCCACACCATCCACTTCCTACCTGCTCCTCCTCCTGTAATGTCATCTGTGGGAGCGGCCACTCCCGTCCAAACATCTACAGACACCACTCCTTTTCTCCAAACCAGTCACCGAATGCAAGAGGTGCTTCTTTCTTAATATCCTCCAGATCTCTCTTGGCCTCCCTATGTCTACCTCGTCTGCACACACTGAAAGCCACAGCATGTCCCACCTGAAGTAATGCAACAGCTTCCCTTCTCAGTCTCTTCCTTTCCCAATCTGTGCTGACAAGGCTGCTGTTTCCCAGCCTTTGCCCTGATCGTGTGCAGGACTGCACAGAGTCTTTGGGCCTGAAACCCACCTGCTTGGCGTGGCTGCAAAGCCCGTGTGGATAGCCCCAGCTGCTTCCCCAGCCCAACGCCCCTGGTCCCCTGAGCCAGAGCCCCGTGGAGCTACCAGAAGGTCCCCAACCATCCCTGCCCCACCCGTTCTCATTTCTCCAAGCTTTTGCATAAGCTGTTCCCGTCACCGGGAGCATTCTTTTATTCATTCCTCACGTTATTAACCCATATTCCGTCTTCGAGATCAGCCCCTTCTGAGGCCCCTTCAGGCTTCTCTCTTGGGTTCCCACATGGTCTTGTCCTTTGTCTCTTGCAACATTTGTGGATTATATAATAAATACTTGTTAAATTATACACAATAAATACATAAATTAGATTAAATCATAAATAATTATTTATCTATCTATGCCACACGCCACACAGCCCTGCACCCTGCCCCAGACTGTTGAGCTCCCTGAAATTTGGGACTGTGTCTCTTCTCTGTATTTCCAGCACCTGGCACTGTACCTGTCAATAGCGCCTTAATAAGCATTTGCTGAAGTGTCGAATGCCAAAGACAGAACAGTGTGATATCGAGAGAGATACCTAGTTGGTGATTTTTTTTCGTCATGATTTCTGTTTGTATGCTTTGGCATTTCATATCGGAAGGAGGGATAACTATGCATGAAAAAAATTCCTTTGTTTAGTAAATCACACAAAAAATCCAGAAATTATGAAAACTCACAAAGACAGCATGGCCATTTTGGGAAAGCAAGACAAAAACAAGGTTTGAGCTAAAACAATAACATCATGATTAAAGTGCATGTATTCCAATGCCAAAACCAAGGTCATGACCCCAGGGTCATGACTTGAGCTGCAGGCAGACACTTAACCAAATGAGCCAACCAGGTGCCTTTATTTATTTATTTAGACGGAGATGTAGCATGAGCACCCGCACAAGCTCACATGGGTGGAGGGAGGGGCAGAGGGTGAGACAGTCTTAAGCAGACTCCACTAAGTGCCGAGCCCCATGCGGGGCTCCATTTCATGACCCCAAGATCATGACCTGAGTTGCAATCAAGAGTCAGACGCTTAACTGACGAAGCCACCCAGGTGCCCCATCGATAGGCTCTAGATCACTATCAGTTCAAGATTAAATTTCCTGAGTCGGGCCCCAAATGCACACATCCTGTGTGGTTGATCAAAGATTTGTTTTTGGCTAGCAGGTGACAAGGGTCACCTCCTATGGGAAGACTGATTAGCCTGTTAAAGAGATGAAGTCTGCCCCAGCTCCACCCATAGGTGGGCCACAATCTCTTCTTTCTAAACCCCAGTTTTTTTCTACCTAAACCCCACACTCAGTTATGCTTGCTACTCACTTGCCCCTAATCCACCCTGCACCTTCCCAGGCTTCTGCCATCTTCTCTGTCTAGAACATCCTCCCCCTCTAATTTCCACCCAGCGTATCCTATCCATATGCCAAGGCCCACGCCTTTATCCCCCTATCGGCCCTTTCTTCCACATTACATTTTGGGCTGTCTACCTGGCTATAGACTGTATTTCCCAGCATCCTTTGTAACTCTTTGCCCTTCCTGCAGGCTGGAACATTCATGTGGCAACAACCAAGCATTAACCATATGGTTGAAGAGGATACCCAACAGGACAATGGAGCAAAGCAATGGGATAGAGCAGAACTGGGTCCCTGAATGACCTCATGGAGCTGAGGTTGTCCCACCACAACATCTGCACTGTCGTAGGAGAGAGGAATAAAATTATATCTTAAGACTGTGTTTGTACGAGTCAAAGTGTCTTGGAATCTCTGCAGCATGAATTACTTTTGAACAGTCTTCCCTGTGGAAGCTTCCCTGAGAGCCCTGTCGGATGTCCTGGTGGGACTTTGGAGGCCACTCACGTTCCATGACAGGGACCTCTGTGCGTGTTATAGTGCTGTGAGTGGACTGTAAGACTCTTGAGGGCAAAGGCCACACTGATCTCATCTTTGACATCCCCAGAGCAGCCATCATGGTGTCCTGTAGGCGGAAGTCATGTTTGTTGAAGTGAGCAAATACACAGAGCTTCCCACACGAATACTGTTTTTAGAAGAGAAGCAAAGTTAGCAGCAGCAAAGCTGATTCACAATGCACTTACACAGAAACCAGAAGGGATGGGGCTGATGAATAAGAGGCCTGGTGGGCCAAGCTGGGAATAGTAATTCTCCAAAAATAAACGTATTGTGGTGACAAAGCCTGAAGCAACCTCGCTGAAAAACACAGCTGGTTCCTGAAGTCTGGGAGCAACCCCCTCCTCCCAATGATGCCCCCCTCCCCCGCACATCCCTCACAAGGCCAAGGTGGAGATGGCCACATGCCCTCAGGTGCTGGACCATCACTTATGCAGACTGGGTCACTTCTTCCCAGGCATTTGTCCCCAGAGCCAGGCCTGTATATAGAGTTTCTCAGGGCCCCTGGGAGAGGGGCACCGCCAGTGCTCCCCCAGGCTACTGAAGTATAGGAAAGGAACAGTATTTGCCCTGCCCACAGGAAAATGTGCATTCATCAGTGTGTGAGGTCAGGACCAGACTGCTGGGTCTGAATCCCAGCTCAGCTGCTCAGCAGCTGTGCAACCTTAGACAAGTTGCTTAACCTCTCTGCACTTCTATTTTCTCACCTGTGAAGCAAAGATAATGATAGTAGCTTCTCATGAGATTGTGGTAGAATTAAGTGACTTTATACATGAAGGCATCTGTGATGACAAAATACCCATTTTCCAGATTAAAAATACTGAGGCTCAGGGTGCCTGGGTGGCTCAGTGGGTTAAGCGTCTGCCTTTGGCTCAAGTCGTGATATCAGGGTCCTGGGATCGAGCCCTGCGTCAGGCTCTCTGCTCCGCAGGAAGCCTGCTTTCCCCTCTCTCTCTGCTTGCCTCTCTGCCTACTTGGGATCTCTCTCTGTCAAATAAATCTTAAAAAAAAAAAAATACTGAAGCTCCAAAAGATTATGGAACTTGCCAGAGGTCACCAAGGTCTGGTGTCCTAGCTCTAAGTCATGTGCTAACGGGAATCTCTGCAGCCTTCACCTAGGTGCTCTTCTGCTCTGCTAGGGGAGCAGCCCCAGGAGGCTAAGAGCTGAGGGGAGACTGTATTTCCTCTTCTTATTTGAGTGGCTTCTCAGGAGTCAAGGTGAGGAGTTAGACCTCTCTGGACATGCCTGCCTGCGGCCCACCCCACAGCAGGGTCCTGACCTAACCTGGGCCCCAAGGAGCTGAGGCTTCTCTGCTGGGCTGGTTGGGCCCAAAGGGTTGGGGTTTGGGGGATACCAGGAAGACACTAGGAAGTTTGGCTGTTTGGTGATAAAAACAGATGAAGATATGTGATGGGACCCAGAAAGTCACAGATGACATTGTGACCAAGTATTTGTAAAGGAAAGGATGAATGAGGAAGTATAAATGAGGAAAATAAAATGTGCTTGGGCCGAGTCAGGGCACAGGTGCTTCCTGTCACATTCAGGCCCCTGAGCCCAAGTGACCCGAATAAAGCCAGGGTGGGTGGGAGTGTGTGCAGATGTGTGTCACAGCAGCAGTAGACAGAGAGAGATCCAGGAAGAGTCAGAAGACACACAGAGACAAAACAAGGGATGGAGAGAAAAAAGAGCAGCCAAGAGAGGAGATGGGAAGGGAAGACAGAAATGGAGAGAGAAGAGGGAGCCACAGAACACCACAGAAGCTGCCACTATCTTCCTCACGTCAGATTCTCAAAGTGCCCTGCCCCCTCAAAACATGAATGGAGTCCTTACTTCTCTCCTCTGAGGAGGACATCCTCTTTTCAGGAAGTGCCAGAACGTTCTGGTTGCTGAGAGCTGACCGGCATCCCAGCTCCCATTCCTGGCTAACTTCCCTCAGTCTTTCTCTCCCTGATTTGACAGGACCACTCCCTCTTCCCTGCACTCTGTTTCATCCATAAAGTTGAAGATGAGATGCCATGACCCTGATCAGCTGGCTCAGCAAGTCAGGCAGGTACCGCCCTCTGGTTCAGTGTGCCCAGGGATGGTTCACATACATCCCCTTCGCCACGGTGGAATGTCACACGGAAGCCAAGGTCCAGAAACCCTCGCGCCCAAGGTCAGAGTTGCCCAGAGTCCCACCAGTGGTAGAAAGGCCGAAGGCCCCTCTGTCCTCCAGAGACATCCATCCCTTCCTTCGGGCCAAGCAGGCACAAAAGCGACGCAAACCACAGCTCCCATCGAGGCCTACCTCTGGCCCCGGAGAGAGCTGCTGGGAACTGTCGTGGCTGGCAGCCCTCTGGATGGCTGTTTCCAGCCTCGGAGCTCCACTCCTGGGCTATACACCTCCCAGGCCCCCCGCGGTCTGGCAGCTCCACACTTCACCCCATGAACTTCCTCGCAGGTCTGGCAGGACTCTACTGCCCTGGTCCTGCCTCCTGGAGAAACCTGCGCCCAGCATGTCCCCTTGGTACCGGCACCCTCCTAACATCTGCTTCGGGGTGCAGGACATTCCAGATTCCAGTCCCTTCCCACTGCGGCACCTGACTGCTTAGCGAGGCCAGCAGGATGGGCCTGGGAAGTCCTGTGCTCCAACAGCTCCAGCCCACAGCTGGGCCTGGGGACAGACCAGCCTCAGCCTGGACAACAGGAATCCATCCACACCCACCTCCCAGTGTTACCATATCTGTATTCCAAGACGGTCTGCCACATAGCAGGTGCATAAAGGATTCCTGTGTGTCTCAAGGCCATTTTCCAAAGCTCTTCCTTCAGTCCAACAACAGTGAAGCTCAGCCTCTTCCTCCCGTCCGCCACGGGCACAAGGGCCCATAGGAACTCTTCTTGACCTCCCAGATGGGAAAAGTCAGAGGACCAAAGACTGAGGTGTTCCTGGGCCATCCCCTGAAATCTGGCATATCAGTTTTCTGTGGCTGCCATAACAAATTACGATAAATTAACTCACGACAAAGGACAACAACTTATTCTCTCATAGTTCTGGAAGCCAGAAGTCTGAAATAAGTATCTCCGGGCTGAAATTAAGGAATTGGTAAAAACACACACCCTCCAGAGGCTCTCAGGAAGGGAAGAATCCATTCCCTGCCTCTTCCAATTTCTGGTGGCCATGGTCATTCTTTGACTTGTGGCCACATCACTTCGAATGTACCCGTGTTCATATTGCTTCCTCCTCTTCTCTTTTGTTTTGTTTTGTTTTTAATTCATTTTTTTTAAGTAGGTTCCACACCTAAAGTGGGCCTTGAACTCATGACCCTGAGATCAAGCACTGCATGCTCTACTGGCTAAACCAGTCAGGCATCCCTTCTTTTCCCTGTATTCAAGCTTCCTCTGCCTCTCCAAGAATACTGTATGATTGCATTCAGGACCCACTTGGATAATCCAGGATAACCTTCCCATCTTGAGATCCTTACCCACATCTGGATTAAATCTAACTTAATATCATCTGGATGATAGCAACATCCTTTTTTTTTTTTTTTTTTTTTTTTATACCAAACAAGGGGACCATCAGAGGTCCCAGGGATTTAAGAAGTAGGCATATTGAGGGTCCCGTCTATGACCAGTCTGGTCAATGGACTCAGAGCCAAAATGCCAAATGTTATGAGGAGGGTAAGGCAGGAAAGAACCTCAGCAAGTTTCCTTAGCTACCCTTTCACTTGCCATGGTGACTGTGAAGTTCCCACACTGAGAAGGCGTAACCACAACACAAAACAACCCAGATCCCTGAGTCATTGCTAGAAATCCCTGTGTGATCCTCAGAGGACTGCCTTCAAGTGAGAAACAAAAACAAAATATAAAACTTGTGTATGTTGCACTACAGAGATTTGGTGTCTGTTTGTTAGCACAGCAAAGCCTAACCATTACTGACTAAACATTGAGGTCTTCTGACAAGATGCTTTTCCATTAGCCTTCCTCAACCAAGCTTACAAGAGTTGTCTGCACTTCTGGTCTTTACTTCTGCACATCACAGTCACCCTCAGTCTCTACGGCCAGTCTTCTAGCCCATCCATCTCCCTACTGAATGTGCCCTATGACCGCCATGTTGCCAAATCCAATCAACACTATTATCTTCATAACTGAATTTCTGAGGAGTGTGACTCTGCTGAAATATTTCCTTGGTTACCCTAATGGAAGGTAACCCAAAACCTGATCCAAACTGGCTAAAACAAAAATACATTTCATTATAATCACATAGGAAAGGGCTCAGTGAAGGAGTAGAATCCGGGGATGGTTGCTACAGTAGGCCAATGTCATCAAAGACCCCTATTCTTTTCACTTCTCTTCTCCATCAGCTTCGGTGTGTTGACTTGATTGCTAGGCTGCTTTTCCATGCAGTCACAAGAGAACTGCAACTATTCTAGAACCTGCCAACTCAACCAAGTTCAAAGTTTAAAGAGAACCATCTCATCCTGGCTTCTGTCTGAAGTATAGAAAAGTTTTTCCTGAAACCCTTTAGAACTCTTCCACTCACGTTTCATTGGTCAGAATGGATCACATGTTTATTCCTAAGCTAATCACTGATGAAGGGAATGGGTTTACCACTGCTGGCTTCCACCATCATGATCCAGTCTCTGGAGCAGGAAGGCCCACATGCTTATCAAGGGAGATGGAGGGACTTGTGTTGCTTAGACAACCCAGAGTCCCTGCAGCAGTTTCTATGACACTCCTTTTGCTGTTTCTCTCACTCTTCTGCCACTCTTTCTTGGTGTCCACTCCCAAGTCCCCTTTTCTGAAGGCCCCTTGAATTTTTACTTCCCTGAGTATTGTATGCCCAGACTTCTTCTGGTTCTACTCCACATCCTCTCTCCAGAAGTCTTGCTCATCCTTATGATTTCAACTGCCACACATATGTCCAGGAATCCAAACCTGCACCTTCTGCTCTGAATTGTCCTTTGAGCTCTAGACCCAAATAGAAAACTGTTTGCTCCCTGAAGTCCCAAGGGATCCTCAAACTGAATGTATTTAAAGGAGAACTGATCTAGATCTTCCCTTCTCAACTTCTTCAAAGTTGTTCTTCTTCTCATGTTTGTGGTTTGGGTTAGTGGACTCACGTAACTACCTTCCACTACTTCTTCTATCACATCAAATTAGTCATCAAGCCCTGGCACTCCAGCCTAAAATCTCATGCATTCATCTTCCCCATCCTCGCAGCTATGGCTTGGGTTCAGGCCTCATTGTATCTCTCCTCCTGTACCACCGTACAACTTCCTAGCTCCAGTCTGAGAGCCTTCAATCTACCTCACCCAGCAATCCCATTATCCTCCTTCTTATCCACGTCACCCACCTCCTGAATAGACCTTCTGGGCCTTCCACACCCAGGCCTCTGCTGCACCATCATCTCACTTGTTCCCCCTTCACTCTACATCCCAACAATATTGACCTTCCGTATGATATCACTGGACATTTGCATATGCTGTTCCCACTGCAACTCAGCAAACTCCTTTCTTAAACCCCTGCTTACTCATCCCCATCTCCAGAAAGCTGTTCCTGATTCCTTTCTAATAAAATTAACCAGTGCCTCTTCTAGGCAATACATTTTTTCCAATGGTCCAATAAATATTTACTGAGCACTTAACTAGGGACCAGGCCCTGGGGTACAGCAAGGAACACAACTGACACAGTCACAGCCCTGCAGGAAGGGAGAGGAAAAGGAACCAAAGCTCTGAGATGTCAAAAGGAATTGGAAAGATGAGGGAAAGGGCCTCAGGGAAGATTTTCGTGGGCACCTGAAGGGTGATAGGAGGTCAATAGGGGAAGGAGAAAGAGTAATTCAGGCAGAAGAAACATGTCAAGGCCTGGAGGTAAGAAGGAATATGAGATGTCAAGTCTAAGTCTTGTAGAGGCTTCTCTTGCTGGGCCCCCCACACGAGGCTCACTGGCTGGTCTTCCCTACCGAGGGGAGCACAGAGAGGGCAGGCTCCACATCTGACCGGCCTTCACCTCTTACTTCTGCAGGACACAACACACAGGCGGCGTTCAGGGGTTTTTAGGCCCATGGAGAGAGAATGGATGTAATGAGTGTGTCATGTGTAAAATGGGAGACTCTCTGTCCAGGCAAGCCTAACCCCAGGGAAGGGCTTGGGGGTTGGAAGCCCCCTTCATACTCACCCTCATGTCGATGCTCAGACTTGCCAGCAGCTACCTGACGTTGTGGGCAACAGGAGTGATGCTGACATCACTGTCCCTCAAGAACACCTGCTATATGCCCCCCATCCTCTGCCCCCACTTGGAGGTGGGGACTGTGGGAGGTGCTTAGGTTTAGATAAGGTCATGAGGGTGGAGCCCCCATTAATGAGATCAGCGCCCTTCTAGGAAGAGACAGAAGAGATGTTCTCTCTCCCCCATGCAAGGACACAGAGGAAAGGAGATGGTCTGTGAGCTGGGAAGACAGCCCTTACCGTGACCTGACCGTGTGCTGGCACTGTGGTCTCAGACCTGCAGGCCTCAAGAACCCTGAGAAGTCAATGTCTTTCATTTAAGCTCCCCCATTCTGTGGGATTTGTTACCTCCTGGCTTACCCCTTCAGGCTTTTCTCCCCCGCAGATCCACCCAGCAAGGCTGTGCAGAAAGGGAGGACACAGCGACTTCTTACCAGCCTTTCTCCCTCAGCTCTGCTGCCCGGCCATCCCTGCTGAGGGCACCCAGAGAGCCTGGTCCCCCTGCAAGGCCTAGGCGTACACCTGTCCTGGAACGAATTAAACACCATGACTACAAATCCAGACAGACACAGAGCCCTGGGCCATGAAGCGTGTTCCCCTCTCCTCTTCAAAGAAGGCTACAGATACAGATGGAACAAAACCTAGACTCCAAGATCCAGACGGAGTCCTGGAGCCAATCCTAACCCCACAGAGTCTGGGTGGCACCACTGGGAAGCTCCCAGTGATCAGCCTGTGTCAACCGGTCCCAGTTTAGAATAACAGACAGAGGCCAAGAGCCTGTCCAGAAAAACTCAAGCATTTAAAGCAGAAGTCCCCTTGAGTCCGCCTGATTCTCCACTCAGCACTCTGCCTGCAGCCCACAGTGGCTCTTGGTGCCTACCGGGGGTAAATCAGGAGAGGGAGTCATGTAACGATGGATGGAGACTTTGCCAGGGGCTCATGGGAGGCAACGCTTCCAGGCTCCCAGAGAGGGAGGCCCATTCAGCAGAGGAGAGCCGAGCCCTGCAGGAAGGAAAAACGTGAATCTCTCCACCTTATCCCTCCCTCCAGCTCCCTCTGCCTGGCTATTGGAAGGGCCCCAGCAGAGAGATCCTGGAGTAATGCTCTGCCTCTTTACTTGGAGATTCACTCTGGGAGGTCTGGCAAAGCAGTGGTAATTTTAGAGAAACTCTGGAGAACGGAGAATAATAGAGTTCAATGATGAAGATCCCTAGAACAATAGGTTGGAGATTTATTCGGAAACACTGAGAGGAGGGAATATCCAGTAGGAGGGTGATGTGGAGGGGGGGTGCACAGACAAATCTGCTAAATTCCTGCAACCAGCCCCTTTCTAGTTTCTTCCAGTCTGTCTTTCTCACAATCTGTGTGGGGAGAGAGGGTGGCCGGCAGCAGCATCTATAAGTCCCAAAGAGCACATAAAGCAAAAACTCGCCCCATTTAGCTGGCCAGCCCGAGGTAGGGTCCTCCCTATCTGACCTTTCTTTATCGGGGCCTCCCAAATTATTAACCATTCTCTTCATCAGCTTCTTCGACCCACCCCTCGTCGACCCAGCCGTGGGACTGAAGAGCTTGGGGTAATGGCCAAGAGGAAGAGTGACTACCTATGCATACCAGGAAGAGATGGGTCCCCCATGGAAACCCCCCAGGGACTCCTAGAACCAGGGCCCTCCTGAGCCCTCCATGGGAAGGGTTTCCTCTCCTGCTTCCACAGACACATGCCATTGCCACAGGAGGGTCTAGTGCCAGGAGAACGAGTGTATTGGCTGAGAGCTCAGAGGGCAAAAAGGGCAGTTTTTCCTGTTCGTACCTTTTCCATAGTAATATAGGTCCCTAAAACTGCATGATGGCTTCCCACGAGCCAGACTCCTCTGCTGGCCCTTTGTCTGAATTAACAGTGTTTAGGAACAGGTGCCCCTCCCTGCCGTCATCCTCAGTGGGGAACTACCCAGCCTTCTCTGTGCTTCTCTCTCCTGTGTGAGTGTGGTAGGCTGGACAATGGCCCCCCAAACATTTCCACCTCCTAGTCCTGGAACCTGTGGGTGCTACCTTATGCAGAAAAGGGTGGGTGGGGGGAGGAAGTTTGCAGGTGTGATTAAGGATCTTGCAATGGGCAGATTATCCTGGATTTCCTGGCAGACCCCAAGTACCGTCACATGGATACTTATAAGAAGGAGGCAGAGGGACACTTGACACTCGCAGAAGAGAAGGCGAGGTGACCACAGAGGCAGAAACTGAAATAACGTAGCCACAAGCCAAAGAACCCAACAGCCTCCAGAGGCTCGAAGAAACAAGGAGCAGACTCTCCCCTCGAGCTCCAGAGGACCCTGCTGACACCTTGATCATGGCCCAGTGAGGCTGACATAGCCCTTACAGCCTCCAGAAGTGTGAGAGAACAAATGTCTGCTGTCTGAAACCGCCCAGTTTCTGCTAAAGAAACCACAGGAAGTTAATACTGTGAGTGACCTTATAAGATTCATTTCTATTATTATTCGACACTTAACCAAATGCCGACCATAGGCCAAGCTCCGGCATAGGTGCTGAAATGCAGCTGTGACCAGGCCCGAGCAGGCCTGGCCCCACAGAGCTGCAGTCCAGTTGCTGAGGAGGGCCACACGGCATGTAGTGACCACCCGAAAGAGGCTGCCTCCCAGCTGAGGAAAGAAGGGTCGTTTTAAATGATCCTTTCTGAGGCACCTGGGTGGCTCAGTCGGTGAAGCGTCTGCCTTTTGCTCAGGTCATGATCCCAGGGTCCTGGGATGGAGCCCTGCATCAGGCTCCCTGCTCAGCGGGGAGTCTGCTTCTCCCTCTGCCCTTCACCCTGCTTGTGCTCTCTCACACACACTCTCTCTCTCAAGTAAATAAAATCTTAAAAATAGAAAAACAAATATATAAGTGATGCTTTCCAAAGGTAACTTAAAAGAAAAAAAAAAAAAAACACATGGGCCTCCCTAAAACAGTGACAATTACTGGGCAGATTTTATATAAGTATGCTTGTAAGCACAGATGTGCTCGTCAGGGGAAACACAAAGCTCTCCAGTTCCCAGCTGCACCCCAGAAAGCCTTCGGTAGCTGGTCAGAGGAGGCCCACGCTCACGGCGTTCCCCTCTTTAGAGGCTCCTGCCGAGGAGACAGGCCCACAGAAATGGTCTAACTCAGGGAAGATACCATGCCAAGGGCCCTGAAAGAACGGTTTTTCAGAGATTTACCGCATGTAATTTACCCAAACTTCAGGATGAAGTCACAGCTCTGGGCTTGCTTTAGATGCGTCAAGACACGTTGGGCCTAGGCAAACCCGTGCTTTCCCACACGTAAGCTGGCTCCATCAGGCCGGCAGTGACCTCATGTAATCACCTTGTGTAGTAAGCTCCAGAACAGGCCACCCCTGAAATGGGTTCCGCTCCGTGCACCACCCCGGCATTACCAGGCACCTGATGGGGCCCAGTGTCTGCTGATCGTCTTGGCCGCAGGGCTCTGTCTGAAAACCCCAGAGGAGGCCATGGGTGGTGCAGGGCGAGGGAGGGGGCCAAGACAGTCCTCAACCCTCCCCAACCTCCTGGGCCTCCTGCATCTCAGACGCTTAACAACCCCCCTGCTTTCCACCTCTTTTGAGGATTAAAGGAGACGACAGATGGAAGTGCACTTAGACAAGAATTAGGTGTGGAAGGCCAAGTGAGGTTTTTAATCATTGTCATTATTCAGTTTCCTCTGGAAACAATGAATTCTACACCATCTTTGCAAGGTCCTACCCGACCCCTGGAAAAATCTTCCTCTAAACTTTGTTTCAGTAGCTACAACTACAGGTTAGCTGATTGCCCACCCTCTTCCTCATTACCCGCCTCCGTGCTTGTAGCTCCAGACGGAGCTTCCCAAGTGGAGTGTTGAATAGTAAAATATCAACTTATCCAAAGAGAAGTCCAGCCTCTGTCCTCAGCTCCTTTGAGGTATCTCTAAGCCCTTGGACTAACCTTCCTGATAAGAGCTTAACTGAGGGCCTTGGGCCACAGAATGTGATTTATGGCGGGGTTCCAGAATGGCGGGTGGTCCCCGATGGCTACCTGACTGAGCTCCAATAAAAACTCTTGACACCAAATTTCAGGTGAGTTTCCCTGGTTGGCGATCCTCCACGTGTGTTGTCACACAACGTTGCCAGGAAAAAGGGGTGCTATCCGTGATTCCACTGGGAAAGGAGAGCCAGAAGCTCCATCCACTCTTGGAACTTTCTGCCCCGTGTGTCTCTTCCCTTGGCCCATTCCTTTCATTGTAATACACTGTAACTGTAAGAACTTCCAGTAAATTCTGTAAGTCCTTCTTGTAATTTATCCAAACTGAAGGTGGACTTGGGAAGTCCCCAGACTTGCAATTGCACCAGAAGTGAGAGCCGTCTTAGGGGCTGCCTCCACATTCTAAGTTCTTACCCATTTTTGTGCCATGGACTGACACTCCTGGCAGTCTAGTGGAAGCTTATGGACCTTTTCCAAGATGTTCTTAAATTCATAAAATAAAATATAAAATATTCAAAGAAAACCAGTCACATTGAAATTGAAGTATCAAAACATGTGCTTCTTTATTGACACATTAAATAAAAAGTTCTAGGGGCACCTTTATTGTCACATTAAATAAAAAGTTCTAGGGGCACCTGGGTGGCTTGGTCAGCTAAGTGTCTCCCTTTGGCTCAGGTCATGATCCCAGAGTGCTGGGATCGAGTCCCATATGGGGCTCCTTGCTCAGTGGGGAACCTGCTTTTCCCTCTCCCTCTGCCTGCTGCTCCTCCTGCTTGTGCTCTCTCTCTCTGTCAAATATATAAATAAAATCTTTGAATAAATAAATAACAAGTTCTAGTAGCAGATTTAATACCTAGTTTTGAAGTAGTGACAAGCATAGCCGATCTTCCAAGTCTTCTGCAACAACTATAAAGAAATGCGGACTGTGTTGGTGTCAAAGTCAGAAGTACTGTTCCCACTGGTGTGTTTTGTCGTCTATATTCGTAATTGGAGGAGATTCTAAATTTTAGTTAGCTGTTAGTGAAAATAGAAGGTCAATATTTTTTCCTAGCCAAGGTCACAGAACCCATGAATTCTACCCAGAGACCATAAAGGGCTCCAGGGGACCCACATTAAGAAGTCTAGTCAAGGGGCACCTGGGTGGCTCAGTAGGTTAAAGCTTCTGCCTTCGGCTCAGGTCATGATCTCAGGGTCCTGGGATCGAGCCCAGCATCGGGCTCTCTGCTCAAGCGGTGAGCCTGCTTCCTCCTCTTTCTCTCTGCCTGGCTCTCTGCCTGCTTGTGATCTCTGTCTATCAAATAAATAAATAAATAAATCTTTAAAAAAAAAAAAAAAAGAAGTCTAGTCAAAGACTTGGATGATGATCTTATGCCTCACAGCTGCTGAGATGATAATAATAATAATAATAGCTAATACTCATTGAGCATTTGCTTTGTGTAAGGCATGATAAATGCAAAAGTGTCACACAAATTGACATTGTATCACATTGCATATTTTGTATATTATATCACTTAACATTGATAACCTTTCTGGCTAAGAATGGCTACTGCTTTTGGTACACTTAGTGCTGAGCAAGGCCTATGCAGAGTGCTTTCAATACATTGATCCCTTTGGCCTCAGTACAAGCTGCTCAAGTGGGACCGTTATTCCCATTTTATAGACAAGGATAGTGAGGCTTAGAGAATTTAAGCAACTTATTCAAGTTTTAACGCTAGTAATCGCTAAAGAAAGGAATTCAAACTCAGATTGTTTTGGCTTAAGACAGAGCGCAGCTCATAAAAACTGCCAGAAAGGCAATTTGCAAACCAAAGTGTAAACAGAGATGCACCAGATGACCATATCACAATGGAAACAGACATAACTCAGTACGAGGTTCTGCATGGATTAACAAATCAGTGATTGTCAAAGCAAGGTTCTGAAGAAGTTCCTATGCTAAATTTTGTTTAGTGTTTGGATTCCAGAACCATGGGGTCATAAAAGACTAACTGGCGAAGTGCTTCCTGGTTTCTCTACAAACACTCCTGCTCTGCACACAGAACCACCTACAGACACGCCAATGGGCTAGAAGCATCCTCAGTACCATGCCACGTGGATTTTGTTACCTCCAAAGAAAATAATCTTGGAAGTTTCCTATTTGGAATGGACTTTAGATTCCTTTCTATTGGCAGGAAAACCCATCCAAGGACCAGGATGCTTTGCAGAAGCAAAGGCAGGAAGAACTGAGACAGAGGTAGGGGAAAAAAAGTTAAAAGTAAGAGAAGTCACAGAACAGGAAAGTCTCTGGCACTCAGGCCACCACTCCCTACTTCCTCGCTCACGGCGGACCTTGCTAATGGGACATTTATAATTCCCCCTTGCTGGGACTGGATGTGGCCTCAGGTTCCTTCTCAACACAACTGTTCAGGTAGCTACAACCAAGTGACTGATTTTGACACACAGGTTGGACCTTCTTTTTCCATCAGAGCCAGGCATGCCAAAAGAAAAGGGGAAACAGGCCACTCTTGTGATAATGACACAAAACAAGAATCACTCGCACTTCTTGAGTCTTTATCTTGTGCCAGCAGGCCCTATTTAAGCATTTTACATGTATTAGCTCATTTCCCTTCCTCACAACAATCCTAGGAGGTGATACTGTGATGAGCCCCATTTTCCCTAGGAGAAAACTGAGGCACAGACAGGTTACATCACTTGCCCAAAGTCACCCAGTAAGGAAGGGATCAAGTTAGGGTCTGCATGCGAGCAGTCCGGATCTAAACTTGCATATTTCAATAACCGTTGCGCTGTGTCGATACTGCCCATGTGCTAGGGGCATTCTCAGCTGGCTAGCACGGCAAAAGACAAAGATAAGAGCAGCTTTCCATTTTGCATGTCGGACACCAGCAAAGGGCTTATCCGGCCTAGACTAATCTCCGAAGTCCATAGAGCAACCCTTTTGTCTATAAATGAATCTTGCTCTGGTCCTGCTTCTCAGCGCTGCTGATTTCCCCATTTCCCACCCACCCCAGAACAGCTCATCTGCAGGTGCAGGCTGGCCACAGCTGGGACAGGTAGCAGAGCCCAGCAGGAAGTGTGCCTGAGACTTCTGGCCGAGGCAGGGCCTCCTCTTCTCCCTGCTCACCTGTGCCCTCCAGGGCCTGCGTATTCCTTGACTGCGTATTCCCGCAGATTCCTGGCACTATCTACATTGGCCCAGCTAGACCTGAGAAGTGTTTAGAATCCCAGCATTCTGCTAACACCAGGCATTGAGAACAGATGCAGAGAAGGCCAGCTCCACCCCTGCCCAGGGTCCCAATGGTAACAAGTCAGATATCCAAGAAAACAAGCCAGAATCAAATCACCAGGCTCAGCCACCATACCACATCTTCTCTATACAAAGATGGAGTCTAAGGGAATTTCAGGAGAGAATAAACAACCCTTCTTCTCCACATCAGAGAAGGCTCCTACATGTCCTTGTGGCTAGCTGCTCTCAGCAGCAGGAATAAGCATGTCATTTGAGCTGAACCCAAGGTCACCACCAACATCCCCTCAAGTTTCCACGTTCAGTGACTGCCCAGGCAGCTAGCCGGTGGCTGTGGCCAAACCCAGCGAGGAGCTGTCTGCTTTACTGCCATCCCTACCAGTCCCAGAGTGCTCCCTCCTCCTCGTCTGTGGGCACCGAGATGGAAATAGGGACTTTCTCGGGGGCACTAGACCAGCAGCTCTCAGCATTACTAGTGGCAGGTCTAGTTATTACCCAGAGGGACATGGGGCCCATGGGGCTCCCACACGAAAACCCTGACAGGGAGTCGGGTCGGAGAGAGTCTTCGCCAACCAGAGGGTCTCGGGCCCTGGCTCAGCAAGGGCAAACCATGTGAGCATCAGCAACTCACCTGTGATGAAAGAACTCAGACTCCCCCCCTTCCACCCATGAAAAAGGCCTATTTTCAGAAACCCCATTTCAAGTTCTTCAAGTGCTGTCAGTACATTTTGTAGAGCACTTTGTAACATAGAGCACTCTGCAACACCATTTCACAGGTAATATTTTTTTACTCTTACATGAAATCTGAGAGGCATGGAAGATAATCACTGTACCCATTTGTTAGGCAAGGAAACGGGTTCTAGAAGATGGAGTGAAAGGCAACATCACATGGCAGGTAAAATGGGGGAAAAAATCCAAACCCAGATCTGAATCCAAAATCCCAGCTCTTCCCACTGGACCAAGCCAACACCCTACTGTGCTGGTACCTCACTGTGGCCCACCCACCCTGAAATGGTACCTGGGGTACCAAAAAGCAGAGGCAGAATTCCAAATGAATCTCTGGGGCCCTCGCCACCTCCCCCAGTTTGCTGCTCTGGCACCGGGCATGCCTTTCCCCCACTGCCATCTCCTACCTCATCCTCTCCTTCCTGGTAATTACTGCTAGAGCAAATAGCTCGGGCCATTAGACTGCCCAACATTCGGTCAGCACTCACCTACCCACCAGCGGCAGGACAGAGAGCAGCTAAAATGAGAGGGTTAGACAATCCTGTCTATACTGGGATTATAAATGTATAATTCTCGGCATTTATCTCCAGCCTTTTGTAACGAAAGCATTTCAAAAATAGGTCAAGCTAAGGGTGAGTCAGATAGAAGCCGTTCACATCTGCTTAAGTCAAGAAAACCCAGGTGTAGAGAAATGTCCAAGTGGTTCCCTGTACCCAATGCTTTTGTGGTCACATGGAATTCTGGCAAGAGCCCTGCTTTTGGAAATTTTCACAGGACCTGTGCAGAAAAGCCCCGACACATAAATCTGAAACTTCACCATATTTTCCCTTTTGATGGTAGGATTTGGGCTACGTTCACCAGAGCCACTCAGGTCCTGCCTCATGAGTAGTCAGGCCCTGAGAGATCGTGTCCACACAGGGTCCTCCTTATTTCTGAGGTCCCCTCTGCAACTTCTGCCCCCACTCTGTCCCCTCACTGCGGTCCCTGTCCTCTTTCCTGGCACAGGAAGAAAAGCAATCCAGTAAAATTACAGCCTGGTAACATGTGGGTGTCACTCTTCCCAGAAGCAAGAAGTACAATTCAGCAGAAAGAGAGCAGTGATTGGGCAAAGGGACCAGAACAGGGTTGCTGACTAGGCCCAAGTCACTGAGCAGGTGGACATCACCTTCACTTTTCTTCCCACCCCTGACTTTTGAATCTGTGCTCTTGGTTCCCTCTTTCCCACCCAGGACTGTATCCGAGGGAGATCTCAAAACATTTTGGTCAATTTTGGTATTAACCGATGATGTTTATTTTCAGATATTAAAAGTGCCAGGCTAATTTCAGGGAGCCCTTGCTGGTCTCGACCAGTTGATTCCTTCGCTTTGATCTCCCATCCCATCTTTGACCCCCGCACCTGACCCAGACCCAGACATCTGCCGTGAGGAGGGTCACTGTCCCTTCTTTGTCTCTTCTCTGAGCATTTCTACTCCTCCATCCACATCCAGCACCTGCTTCAGGCTCTCTGGGTTTGGAGCAGGGAGGAGAAATGAGAAGCAAAAGGGCAAAGCATCCTTTTAATCCACTAATGGGATTTCTACTCCTCCCTGGCCAGATTCAGCAAATACAAAAAAAAAACCAGGATGCTCAGTTAAATGTGAATGTCAGATAAACAAGGAATAATTTTTTGGTTTAAGAAAGTGGCATGCTATATTTGGGCATCTTATGTTCCATTTGGAAACTATACTCTGGCTGCTGGATGCCGTGATTCCAATAAAATTCCTATACCACGTGTTGCAGACATCAGTGATGTTTACTGACATATCAGGTCATGTTAAATGCCCTTGCTACGTGTGGGATAATTTCAACCCTGTGCATCCCACCTCTACAACGTAGAACTCAAATCAAATTCCAGGCTCTCTTGCAACAGATGACGGCATGTGTCTCAGACTCTGCCAATCACACACAATCCTATAATATTTTTTTCCCTCTGCAGTATTTTTTCTTTTTTTTTTAATTATTTTTTGTCATCATGGTAAGTGCACTCTTTAATTCCCATCTCCCTATGTCCCCCATCCCCTCACCTCCGCCCCTCTGGTAACCATCAGTTGCTTCCCTATAGTTAAGAGTCTGTTTCTTGGGGCACCTGGGTGGCTCAGTGAGTTAAGCCTCTGCCTTCGGCTCAGGTCATGATCCCAGGGTCCTGGGATTGAGCCCCACATCGGGCTCTCTGCTCTGCAGGGAGCCTGCTTCCTCCTCTCTCTCTGCTTGCCTCTCTGCCTACTTGTGATCTCTGTCAGATAAATAAAAAAAAAATCTTAAAAAAAAAAAAAGAGTGTTTCTTGGTTTGCTTCTTTTTTTTCTCTTTGGCCATTTGTTTTGTTTCTTAAGTTCCACCTATAAGTGAGAGCATATGGTATTTATGTTTCTCTGACTGACTTATTTCATTTAGGATTATATTCTCTAGCTCCACCCACGTTGTTGTAAATGGCAAGATTTCATTCTTTTTACTGCTCAATAATATTCCATTGTATATATTTACCATATCTTCTTTTTTTTTTTTAAGATTATTTATTTATTTATTTATTTGACACAGAGAGAGAGATCACAAGGAGGCAGAGCAGCAGGCAGAGATAGAGGGGGAAGCAGGCTCCCCTGCCAAGCAGAGAGCCCAATGTGGGACTCCATCCCAGGACCCTGAGATCATGACCTGAGCTGAAGGCAGAGGCTTAACCCACTGAGCCACCCAGGCGTCCCTTACCGTATCTTCTTTATCCATTCCTCTGTGATGGACACTTGGACTGTTTCCATTGTTTGGCTATTGTAAATAAGGCTGCAATAAACATAGAGGTACCTGTATCCCTTTGACTTAGTTATTTTGCATTTTGGGAGTAAATATCCAGTAGTGTGATTACTGGATTGTAGGGTAGTTCTATTTTTAACTTTTCAAGGAAACTTTATACTGTCTTCCACAGTCGCTGCACCAGTTTGCATTCCCGCCAACCTCACATGAGGATTCCTTTTTCTCCACATCCTCGCCAACACTTGTTGTTTCTTGAGTTTTTTATTGTAACCATTCTGAGCAGTGTGAGGTGATATCTCACTGTAGTTTTGATTTGTATTTCCCTGATGATAAGTGATGCTGAGCATCTTTTCATGTCTCTGTTGACCATCTGGATGACTTCCTTGGAGAACTGTCTGTTCATGTCTTCTGCCTGTTCTTAATTGGATTACTTGTTTTTAGGGTGTTAAGTTGTATCAGTTCTTTATATATTTTGGATATTAACCCTTTATCAGAGGTGTCATTTGCAAATATCTTCTCCCATTCAGTGGGTTGCCTTTTAGCTTTGCTGATTGTTTCCTTTGCTGTGCGGAAACATTTTATTTTGATGTAGTTTCGATAGCTTATTTTTGCTTTTGTTTTCTTGCCTCAAGAGACGTATCTAGAAAAATGTTGCTATGGCTGATGTCAGAGAAATGACTGCCTGTGCTCACTTCAAGGATTTTTATGGTTGCAGGTCTCACATTCGGCTCTTTAATTCACTTTCAGTTCATTTTTGTGTATGGTTAAAGAAAATGGTCCAGTGTCATTCTTTTGCATCGAGGTTTCCCAACACCATTCGTTGAAGAGACTGTCTTTTTCCCATTGTATATTCATTCTTCCTTTCTGAAGATTAATTGACCAAATAATTGTGGGTTTATTTCTGGGTTTTCGATTCTATTCTATTAATCTATGTGTCTATTTTTATGCCAGTACCATACTATTTAAATTACTACCACTTTGTGATATAACCTGAAACCAGAAATTGTGATAACTTGTTTTGTTTTTTTTCTATATTTTTTATGTTCAGTTAGTCACTGTACAATACATCTTTAATTTCTGATGTAGTGTTTAATGATTCATTAGTTGCATATAACACCCAGAACTCATCACATCACATGCCCTCCTTACTGCCCATCACCTGGTTACCCCATCCTCCCACCACCCCTCCCTTCTGCAACCCTCAACCCAGAGTCCAGAGTCTCTGATGGCTTGCTTCCCTCTCTGATTTCTTCCCGTTCCGTTTTCCCTCCCTTCCCCTGTGGTCCTCTGCGCTATTCTTCATGTTCCACACATGAGAGAAACTATATGGTAATTGTCTTTCCCTGCTTGACTTATTTCAATTAGCATAACCCCTCCCATTCCATCCATGTCGATGTAAATGATGGGTATTCATCCTTTCCGATGGCTGATTTTTTTTTTCAACATTGCTTTAGCCATTTGAGGTCTTTTGTAGTTCCACACAAATTTTAGGATTGTTCTAGTTCTGTGAAAAAATGCCATTGGTATTTTGGTAGGGATTGCATTGAATGTGTGGATTGCTTTGGATAGTATCAATATTTCAACAAGATTTATTCTTCTAACCCATGCACGTGGAATGTTTTTCTGTTTCTTTGTGTCGTCTTTAATTTCTTTTGTCAGTGTTTTATAGTTTTTAGAGCACAGGTCTTTCACAACTCTTTGTTTGAATTTATTCTTAGGTATTTTGTTGTTTTGGTACCATTGTAAATGGG
Organism: Mustela erminea; assembly: GCF_009829155.1. Taxonomy (NCBI): domain Eukaryota; kingdom Metazoa; phylum Chordata; class Mammalia; order Carnivora; family Mustelidae; genus Mustela; species Mustela erminea. The sequence goes on along the minus strand of NC_045629.1, from coordinate 44,268,525 downwards.
ATTCTTCTCTTAATTTCACTTTCTGCTGCTTCATTATTAATGTATAAGAGTGCAACAGATTTCTGCACATTATTATGTATCTGGTGAATTTGCTGAATTCATTTATCAGTTCTAGTAGTTTTTTGGTGGAGTCTTTAGGGTTTTCTATATATGGTATCATGTTGTTTGCAAATAGGGAGAGTTTCACTTCTTCCTTACTAATCTGGATGCTTTTTGCTTTTTTATGTTGTCTGATTGCTGTGGCTAGGATTTCCCATACTATATTGAATAAAAGTGGTGAGAGCAGACATCCTTGTCTTGTTCCTGACCTTAAGGGAAAAGCTTTCACTTCCCCACTAAGGATGCTGTTGGCTGTGGGTTTTTCAGATAAGGCCTTTATTATGTTAAGTATGTTCCCTCTGGACCTACTTTTTGAGGGTTTGTATCATGAACAGATGTTGTACTTTGTCAAATGCTTTTTCTGCATCTATTGAAAGCATCATGTTTTTCTCCTTTCTTTTATTGATGTGATGGATCACACTGATTGTTTTGTGAATACTGAACCCTTCTTGCATCCCGGGAATAAGTTCCACTTGATTGTGATAATTTTTTTGATGTGTAATTTTGATTGTGTAATTTTTTTTTTAAGATTTTATTCATTTATTTGACAAACAGAGAGCCAGAAAGCACAAGTTGGGGGAATGGCAGAGAGAGAAGGAGAAGCAGGCTCCCCGCTGAGCAGGGAGGCAAATGTGTGGGACTCGATTCCAGGACCCTGGGATCATGACCCGAGCCGAAGGCAGACACTTAACCGACCGAGCCACCCAGGCGCCCGATTGTGTAATTTTTTTTTGATGTATTATTGGATTCATTTGGCTAATATATTATTGAGGGTTTTGCATGTATATCAATGAGAGATATTGGCCTGTAGTTCTCTTTTTTTGGTAGTGTCTTTAGTTGGTTTTGGTATCAGGGTGATACTGGCCTCATAGAATGAATTTGGAAGTTTTCCTTCCTTTTGTATGTTAGTGGGGTCTTTGAAGACCCCTAGCTGGGGATCTCCAGTGCCATTCTCTGATCCAGGCAACATGAATGCTAACTTCTCCAGCTAACTTTCTATAAAAATTCCTCAACTCCTGCTTGAAGGTACAGCTCTCAGAGATGCTCTCCACTGGAGTCTCCCCCCCTGAGCAGGCAGAAATCTTGGGTGGGGTGCTTTCAAGACCCTCAAGCCTGACTACCTTCCACGGTGACCTGACACCTGGCCAAGTAAACATCCCAGCCCTGGCCCAACAAGTTCTAGAAGTATACGCCACTTCCAAGAAACAATTTAATGGAGCCCCATTGAGTGGCCTGCATTCTTTCTGAATAAAGAAATTCTTGACATCTCAGCAACAGAACAGGCTGGACGTGGCTGATGTGGCAAGACCAGAAGTTGTAGGACCAGTTCGGATACTTCTTAGCAAGTTCTTCATAGATGGCCTAGCACCTCTCTTAAAAAATACATGTGTGGGAAGGAGAAAAAAAAAATACATGTGTGTTGGTAGCGGTGAAAGTGGTAGGGGTGGGAGATACTTATCATTCTCGGCCTTGGGGTTTAACCAATATCCCAGAGAGTTGGAAAAGCCTAGCCTGTCCTTATGGACAAAGAAAAAAGTGACCCAGAGCATAAATTCACACTAAAGCACAGACGTCACCTAATCCCAGAGGTGTTCACATTTTTTTCTTTCAGTAATTTTTTTAAAGATTTTATTTATTTATTTGAGAGAGAGGGAGAGTGAGAGCGTGGGAGCATGAGTGGGTGGAGGGGCAGAGGGAGAGGGAGAAGCAGACTCCCTGCTGAGTGGGGACCCCCCCCACATGGGGCTCCATCCCAGGACCCTAAGATCATGACCTGAGCTAAAGGCAGATGCTTAACTGACTGAGCCACCCGGATGCCCCAGGATTTATGTTTTAACAGAGGAGAAGACAATGATTGATTTGAAAGTATGCGTTGTCAATAAATTTTTTTAAAATGCCCCAAATCAAAGATAAATCTTTGTTTTTATCGGATTGTCTGATTGCTGTGGCTAGGATTTCCATACTATATTGAATGAAAGTGGTGAGAGCAGACATCCTTATCTCGTTCCTGACCTTAAGGGAAAAGGTTTCACTTTTTCCCCACTGAGGATGCTGGATGTTGGTTGTGGGGTTTTCATATATGGCCTTTATTATGTTAATATGCACCAAATCAAAGATGAATCTTCACAGGAAGTCTGTTATACACGTGGTGCTGCCCACCTGAGTCCAGCACCAGGATTCTGCAGGGGAAGCTGGGCCTGAGGGGTCACCTGAGCCAGCACAAAGAGCTTGTAATGGCCGACTGGAAGGCAGCTTGGGTACTGGTGGGATGCCCCAGAGGCTTGGTTCCCATGCCTGCCTGGAAGGAAAGCAGCCACTGTATTTGGAAGAGTGCCGAGGGGGCCCTGGATTCAGTGGAAGAGTGTGCCATAATCACCTTAGCCAGTGTGAATGCAGGCTTCTTGCTTACAGGTTATGTGACATTGCTGCTTAACCTCTGGGCACCTTTTTCTAGAAACTGATAAGACCTATTTATGATACAGAGTTCCTGACCTGATTAGATAAATGAAGTGATGTTGGCAGAGCGCCCGGCACCCAGTTGCACCCAAGAGGTGTTACCTGCCTTCTTTCCACCTTGAAGATCCCTCCTATCAGGGTCCTGGCATATCTCATATCTATATATGGGTGAGTGTAGAAACTGGGAGTGGTATTTCCCATTAAGGCCCTTCATCACACAGATGCAAACCCACAGCCGGGCTAAGGACAGAGACATTGTTACTTTCTTCCGTGGTCCATCCTGGGTATCACAAAATTCCTTTGGCATTGTCTTTCAGATGTGCCTGCTGGTTGGTATTCCCAAGGGCCAGGTTTTCAGTTTATAAAGTGGTTTTGCAGTGAGTTCATCACCCCTCCATGCTCCACGCAGACACACACATGTGCACCCTTTACAGGAGGCAGTGGGAGGGAGGGGGAACCCCCCCACCCCACCCCCAGGACACCTGCTGAAAGCAAGGCATCATGGAAATCTTTTCTACTTACTCAGGGGAAACCATTTAAACTCAACTTCAGACTTGCTTTTCCCTGCCTTATTAACATGAGGTGCCAGACTAAGCGTTTTGGTTGCTTTTCATTATGTCCCACAGCGATGCCAGGAGTCTGGCAGTTCCTTGTACCTAATTTACAGAGAGAACTGGGTACAAAGATGTACTACTCTGAGGTTCAGGTGTGTGCACAGGAGCTCAGCCCAGGTCTAGGGGGCTTCTGTTCTCCTCTTGGCTGGAAGCGGCTCCATCTGTAAGTCACCCAACCCAGAACAAGTTTATACAAAACTTTCAGCTTGGGATGCTTTTACCCTCCTTAACATAACTGACAGCTTTGCCTTGTCCCCACCCCAAGCACCCCCAAAAGGGCAGGAGGAAAGTCTGCTGCACTTAGCTGCTCCCTGCCCTCTGACTCTGGTTGGTGGGTCATTGCTTTACCTACCCTGCAGTGACCTGGTCACATGGTGAGGCATGGGCTCTGCTGTCCCTGTTCCTGCCCAGGGGATGTAGCTGACACAGCACCCAGGGGACATCTGAAGCTGTGGCCCAGGACAGCTGCCTGCTCTTTCACTTGATCATTCTGAAGACCCCAGAAAGCAACCTCTACCATGGGGCAGGTGGGAGGGCTCCTCATTCAGGGGACCTAGAATAAAGTGCTGACTCATGGACAGGTGTGAGCAGAGTTAGGAAGGAGGTGCTGGAGAGTGTGGCTTGGCTTTGCAAGCCTTAATCCCAGCTTCTCCCCTGACCTGCTTGTGACCATGACCTTCCTCCGCACTGACAGGCTTCCTAGGGAAGGAGTGAGGGGGGGCTGTCAGTGACAGATACTACATTAAGCTCCTGAAAGAGATCAAATGCCATTCTTTTGGAGTTCCCAGTTTAAAAGGAGGTCTGCAAAAGAAAGAAAGAAATAGAAAGACAGACAGAAAGAAAGTCCCCCAACAGCTCGTGTTTGAACTGCACTTAACCTTTTTCAGGGCATTTCATCATGCCCAAGCCAGAAACCTGGTGAATCTATATTCCTCTGCCTGCATGAACCCTCCATGCCAGCCCAGCTAGCCTTTGCTGGTTGAATCCATTCATGGGAATTAATGAGATCCTCATAGTGACCCAGGAGGTGGCCAAGGTTATTATAAAAGCATGCTTACAGATGGTAAGAAGGAGAAGGAACCGACATCTGTTAGGGGTCAGGGTGCCAAATTTAGCAAATCAAAGCATAGGATTTCCAGTTAAAGTTGAATTTCAGAAAAACGACCAATAATTTTTTTCAGTGTAAGTATGCCCTATGAATATTTGGTATGTACTTATACTAAAAAATTCTTTGTCGTTTGTCTGAAATTCAAAAGTAACTGCATATCCTGTGTTTTATCAGGTGACCCTAGTTGGAGGCTTATTGTATGCCCGAGGTCATCTCTCCGTTCTCTCGGTCCAGCCTCATACAACCCCCAGAGGGAGCCACGATTAAGTTACATTGACCTTACGGTACAACCGAGAAAAAGGATACTTCGGGAAGTAGCCTGATTGGCTTCATGTAACACAGCTCAGAAGAATTGGGTGGGGACTAGAGCCTCGAGCCCCTCACCTCCCACCCTACTTTTTAGTGGGCTGGAGCTTACAGGGTACACATACTTTATGTCATTATTTCATTTAACACAAAGAAGCACCCTGTCACGTGAGTATCATTATCCACATTTCAGATGAGGATCAGAGAGTGAGGGGCCCAGGGTCACACCAGGGCCAGAACTCAAACCCAGATCTGCCCCTCCCACCTGCCAGTGCATTCCACTGCGGCAAGCGGCCCCTCCTCGAGGGGAAGGTCCCATGTAGAACACGCAGTGCCAGTTCCAGCCAGCTCTTCTACACCCCTTCATGCAAACAAAGGGATCTGTGTCAGAACACAGCCTCACTTCCCCTTGGGGTAAATCTGTCCTGGGATAAAAACTTCAAAACAAAGTCCCAGCCCCATAATGTCTCTGGTTGATACATTCTCTCAGGGAATGCCCCTGTGATCCCCACAATTTCTGGCCGCTTCCTTACATAAACCAAAATTAGGGAATGCCTGTCCTAGTGTTGTGCCCCGCCCCCTTTCAGCTGAGTTCACGCTCCTTGCCCTTTGGCCTGGTTTGATTAATGAGCAAAACAACACAGCTAAGAGACCCACCAGATGCCTAGAAATGAGAAACAAATGTGTCAGTCTTCCCCAAATTAATTTATGGCTTCGTTACTTACATTCAAAATTCTAACAGGACTTTTTGGTGAGGCCTGAGTAATTTGGAAAAATAAACAGGCCAGAGAAAAGCAATACATTTACAGTGAAAAAAAAAAAAAGTAATAATTGGGGGCCGGTGTTTAACACCTATTAAATTAAAAAAGCAAATATATGCAAATTATGGGCAAACACATTAACAGAGCAAAATTAAGAATCTAGAAAGGTACCTTCTACAAAGAACCCGACATGTGATAAAAGACGCACCTCAAATAAAACGTGAGGGGATGGATTACTGAACAAGAAACTGCGAGGAGCAATACAATGGAGAAAAAAATAGTCTTTTCAACAAATGGTGTTGGAGCAATGGGACATCCATATGCGAAAATCATAGTAATAATCTGGACCCACAGATCTTACTCTCGTCACAACAAAATGGATCATAGACCCAATGTCAAATGCAGAACTATAAAATTCTTAGAAGATAATATAGGAAAACATCTAGGAGACCTTGGATATGGTGATGCCTTTCTAGGTACGACACCAAAGAGCTGACTGATAAACTCGACTTCACTAAAATTAAAAACTGCTCTGTGAAAGGCACTGTCAAGAGAATGAAAACACCAGCCACAGGGCAGAAGAAAATATTTGCCAAAAGATTGTTATCCTGTCAATCTTTGTAATTGCCACCCATCTGGCAACAAAATACACACTATCTTTATTGTTTTGACGAACACTCTTTTAATGAAGAGTGAGAATTAACATATTTTCATATATTTATTTCTCATTTGCTTTTTATTTTGGAAACTGCTGTTTATATGCTTTGCTCACTTTTTAAAGGCCTTGTCTTTTTCAAATTAATTTCTAAATGTCCCGTGCATATTAGAGATATTAACTCAGTGTCATATATGTTGCAAACATATTTCCTAGTTTGTTATTTGTGTTTCAATGTTATCACTCTTTTTTTTTTAAAGATTTTATTTATTTATTTGACACAGAGAGAGAGATCACAAGTAGGCAGAGAGGCAGGCAGAGAGAGAGAGGGAAACAGGCTCCCGTCGAGCAGGAGGCCCGATGCGGGGCTCGATTCCAGGAGACCATGACCAGAGCTGAAGACAGCGGCTTAACCCACTGATCCACCCAGATGCCCCTCAATGTTATTACTCTCAATATGCCAGGTGGTTTCTTTTTTTAACTGCACTTTTTTAAATCTATGAAATACTCCATTATAGCTTCCTTTTGGCATCATAACTTCTGCTCTTCAAGACAATAAAAATATTTACCCATATATATTGTTTCATCGTTCACTTCTAATAGTTGAATTTATTTCTTACAATTTATTGGTATAAAAATGAGACTAGGATCAAGCCTTATGGTTTTCCTGTGAGAGAGTTGTCTCAGAGATTTGAAATGCCATTTTTATCACACACAGATGCTCAATTCTGATACATATTTATATATACACACTGTTAGTTCGCTGGGGCTACCATAACAAAGAACCACAGACCAGATGGCTTAAGCAACAGAAACTTGCTTTCACACCATTTTGAAGCCGGAAGTCCAAGGTTAAGTTATCATAAGGATCGGTTTCTTCTAAGGCCTCTGTCCTTGGCTTATACATGGCTGTTTTCTGCCTGTGTCTTCACCTGATCTTACCTCTGTGCATGTCGGTGTCCTTTCCTCCTCTTCTTACTCAGACACCAATCATAGTGGATTAAAGTCCTATCTAATTACTTCATTTGACTTAAGTACCTCTTTAAACACCCTGGTTCCAAATAAAGTCACATTCTGAGGTCCTCAGAACTTCAGTATATGAATTTGGGGGGAATACCATTCAGCCCATAATCCACACACACACACACATTCGATTCACTTGGATCTGCACTACCTTGTTTCATTATCTGTCTGTACCTGCCACAGCAACACACAGTTATTGGAACTTTGTACTACATTTTAATATTAAGCAGGGTAAAACCTATCTCCTTGGGACTTGCCTTTTTCAGAATTGTCCTGGCTATCTTCACATTGCTCACTCCCCCTGTGAGTTTCAGGATTCATTTGGAATCCTTTGGGGATTTTTACTGAGATTGAATAGGAATTATAGATTAGTTTGAGAGCGCACTTCTTTTTAGTATTGGTCTTCCCATCTGTTATATGTTGAAATGTGTTTCCCCCAAAGACGTGTTGAAATCCTCACCCCTGGTGCTTGTGAAAATGACTTTATTTGGAAAAATAGGGTCTTTGCAGATGGAGTCAACTTAAGATGAGGTCATTAGGAGAGGCTGTAATCCAATATGACTGAAGTGTTTATGAGAAAAGGAGCAAGGACAGAGGCATAGAAATACAAGGAAAGGGCTATGTGATGACAGAGGCAGAGACTGGAATGATGTGTCTACAAGCCAAGCAATGCCAAGGATTCTAGTAACACAGAAGCCAAGAGCAAGGTATTTACACAGAGTCTTCAGAAGGAGTCTGCTGACACCCTGATGTCAGAATTCCAGCCCCTAGGGACACCTGGGTGGCTCAGTCAACAGACTGGGTTGGGCGTCTGCCTTCTGCTCAGGTCATGATCTCAGAGTCCTGGGATGGAGCCCATCAATAGGAAGCCTGCTTCTCCCACTTCCTCCCTCTCATGCTCTTTCTTGCTATTTCTGTCACTATCTCGATATCCTTCTCTCTCTCTAGCAAATAAATAAAATCCTAAAAAAAAAAAAAAAAAAAAAAAAAGAATTCCAGCCCCCAGAACTGTGAGAGCAAATCTGTGGGCTGCTCAGTATACAGTCATTCATTATGGCAACCCTAGGAAACCCCCAGGAGAGTTTCACAAAGATGCTGTTCTATTTTCTTCTGTATTTGTTTCCGTTACATATGTCCCTTGGTGTTTTATTTTTCTGATGTTAATGATGAGTGGAATTGCTTTTCCATTATATTTTCTAAAGGATTATTGCTGATATATAAGAAACTATAAATTTTACATATATATATGTATGTATGTATGTACTTGTACTTACACACTGTATTGAACTCCATTACTTCCAAGAAAATATTTTAGATTCTCTCAGTAGGCAATCACATCATCTGCAAATAGAGATGATTTTGCCTCGTTCCCTCCTAGAGTTAGACATCTTGTTTAATAGCCCTGCTCATCATACTGACAAGTGCTTTTTAAAAGGTGATAATAGTGACACTTGCCTTTCTCTGACATTAACAGGACTGTGTCTAATTAAGCATAATTCTGTTAGTTTGAGACTTTTTTAAAAAATCACATTTAAAGCTTATATGGATTTCAGTGTCAAAATGGTCATTAGAAGTGCTCATATATGATTGAGTTTGTTAATAGATCTCCTAATATTTTGTTATCTCTGCATTCCTAGTAGAACTTCACCCAGTCATAGTACATGTCTTAAATTATTTTGCTGGAGTCCATTCCTACTATTTTATTTGTTTTTTTCATCAATGTTTATAAATAAGTTTGAGATGTGGGGTATGTGTGCACACTCTGTGTGCCATCATTTCTTCTTGTACAATTACAGTTTGTGCTATGTTTTTGTTTGGGGAAATGCATAAGGACTAATGCATATTCAGTGTTTGCCTTTATATGCAGGGCAAAAAAACAAAGGACATCAAAAACGGTAACTTTGGTTATCTAAATGCTGGAATTACAGGCTTCCCCCCCCCCTACTTTTCTATGCTAATTAAGTATTATTGCTATAACAAACGTCCTAAATACATGGGATTAAAAGAGATTGAATGGCATTATGCCAGCAGTTATCACTAGGAAGGGGAATGAGATGTGATTTTGATCTTCTCTAACCTACTGTGAATCTCTGCAGCCATCAGCCCCTCCCCCTACTGTCCATACCTCCACCCTGCTGACCAGAAAATACAAATATACATGTTTACATAATCACTTTTTTAAAGTGTTTTGTTTTTGTTTTTGTTTTTTCGTTTGAGAGAAAGAGAGTGTGTGTGAGTGAGCATGAGCAGGGGGAGGGGCGGAGGGAGACAGAGAGCAAAAGCCTCAATCAGACTCCCCGCTGAGCGTTGAGCCCATCAGGGAGCTCAGTTCTATGACCCTGGGGTCAGGAGCAGAACCCAAACCACGAGTCAGCAGCCCAACCCAGGCGGCCCTACATAGTTATTTATTTTTTTTTTTAAATAATTACTTCTTTAACTGTTACAAACTTGGGGGCTCATGGGTGGCACAGTCAGTTAAGGCTCCAACTCTTGGTTTCAACTCAGATGGTAATCTCAGGGTCATGAGTCTCAGGGTCATGATCTCAGGGTTGTGAGTTGGAGCCCAGCAGGGAGCTCTTGGCTCAGGCTCTGTGCTTGGGCTCTGTGCTCAGCACGGAGTCTGCTTGAGAGTCTCTCTCTCTCTCTCTCTCTCTCTGTCAAATAAATAAATAAATATTTAAATGCTACAAAGTCAGGATTTCTCAAATTACAATAAGCCAGCATAAACAGATCTAACCTGTTGTCAGGATAAGATGTACAGGAGATTGTCTGGTTATGGAGCAGGGGGGAGGCTGGAGAGGGCTATCAGCTCAGAACCTCACATTTTGGAAACTGGAGCCACGTGTAAGTTATGCCTCTTTGTATATGAACCAGACGCTTTGTCTAGGGATCTCAACAGAATTTGGAAGCCCTGCTTCCTTTAGAAAGTTAGCATCTTAGTTTCAGTGAGACAAGAGGGATTTTACACAGCTTGCAGCCTTATACACTGCACCTGTAGCCTTGCCCAATGAACCAGTACACGAAGGCATCTTCTTCCAAAGATTCCCAAGGACTGCAGCTATTTTGACTAACTTTCTTGAGCTCCTGAAAAAAAATTTCAGGAGTTTTGAGTCTTAAAAACTAAAGGTACATGGCCCCTTTATCTGGATGATCAGTATTCATCACCTGGGAAGGTGAAAGTTCAGATTTTCTTTTTTTTTTTTTTAAAGATTTTATTTCTTTATTTGACAGAGATCACAAGTAGGCAGAGAGGCAGGAGGAAGCAGGCTCCCCGCTTGAGCAGAGAGCCTGATGCGGGGCTCGATCCCAGGACCCTGGGATCATGACCTGAGCCGAAGGCAGAGGCTTTAACCCACTGAGCTACTCAGGCGCCCCGAAAGTTCAGATTTTCTAAAGGAGGGTCACCATATAATTTCAAATTGGCCAGATTAAAGAAGATATTATCAAAAATTACTTGCTTTATGAGGTCAAGTCTTGCATCCTCTGCATCTTCCAAGAATTAAAAGTCGTTTGAATTCCATTGTGAAAAGTACTTACTCATTCAACAGTTTGCTTTATGCATGTGTTGCCCTGACACTCGCGGAGTATCGCCAGACTTGGGCACCAGCCACGGCAAAAGAAAGAGATGAAGAGTTTTTCTTCCAAAGGAACTCCTAGGCTAGAGAAGACAGATTTTGAAAAAACAATTACATTGAGCTCAGGACCCACAGAAACATAAACATGGGGCGTGATCAGCACACTGGGTTAGGAAACCTGCAGGCCACCCAGGCTGAAAAGATGCACCAAAGCAGCCAGGTCAAGAAGACCCCATAAGGAGACCGGGGACAACCTCGTCCCCTTGGCAGAACCCCAAGCACTGTACTTCCTTGATCCTAAGGCACCATGGATTGTAAGATACACCATGTATTTCTCAGCTCTTGAGGAAAGGAAAATAGTCTCTATTAAATTCCAGGCTGGTCTAGGGTGAAACAAGTGAGGTACCTAGGACAGCAAGTGTAAGGAGGCCCTCACTTTCACTTGTGCCACACCCTGAAAGTGATCTCCTCTTTACATTTCTTCCTGGGCATCTCACTCCCCTCATCCTAGTTCTGCAGAATTACATATTTTTTTCAACTGTCAATAGCTTACATTCATCAAAATACCAATATGTCACTTTCTTCATTACATTATATTATGTTATATTATAATTAATTATTAATTCTAAGTCTGCTTTGTTGTTGTTTTTTTTAAAGGATTTTATGTATTTATTTAAGAGAGAGAGAGCAACACAAGCAGGGGGAACATCAGACAGAGAGGGAAAGAGAAGCAGACCCCACTGAGCAGGGAGCCCGATGTGGGGCTCAACCCCAGGACCCTGGAATCCTGACCTAAGCCGGAGGCAGACTTAAGCCCCAAAGCCTGTTTTGTATTCAACATCTAAAGAGCCTTGGAAATAATGTCTGGCCATCAGCAGCTTTGCAAAACTATGCAAAGGCATCCCTCTTTCCATAATCAGGATTTGTGACCTTGACTTCTATAATACCTTTAAAATTAACCATATAAATCCAAGGTCTGAGGAAGAACCTTAGAATTGCTTGCATTTCTAGGTTCCCTTGAAGTTTCTGCTTTCCTTCATGGGAGTCCATATTATGGAAATTAGATGGCTTCTCCCGAGAGCCAAACCAGAAGTTTTTAAAAAACTGTCCATTCCTCTCACTTCTCTGAATTTTGAAAATTCTGGGATCAATTCTGAGGGACTTGGCCATTTCCACTGCATCAATTCCATGGCCTGGCATGTGGGAGCCATCTTCTGAACTTCGACTTCAATGCCATGTCATTGTGCTGTCTTTCTAAAGACGCGAACTAATGATTAAGAATCTACAGTTAAAATTCAGTCACGTGGGGCACCTGGGTGGCTCAGTGGGTTAAAGCCTCTGCCTTCAGCTCAGGTCATGATCCCAAGATCCTGGGATCGAGCCCCACATCGGGCTCTCTGCTCTGCAGGGAGCCTGCTTCCTCCTCTCTCTGACAGCCTCTCTGCCTACTTGTAATCTCTGTCTGTCAAATAAATAAAGAAAATCTTTAAAAAAATAATAATAAAATAAAATTCAGTCACGTGAGATGCCATCTAAGCAAATAACTTGGTGAAGTGCACATCTGATAAGCAGATGTGTCAGGCCAAGTTCACATATGTACAGATGCCAAGACACTCATGATAGAGCTTGTCCTCAGCCTGGCTGGCAAGTTTTTCTTGACAGGTTTAAAAGACACAGCCCAGGGGCTGGCAGAACTAGGGCTGAATTCCTATTTCTGTATGGCCCAGGAGCCCCAAATGGTTTTTATATTAACAAAGGGTTTTAAAAAATTAAAAGAATCATTCTTCATGATCAGTGAAAATTCAAATTTCAGCATCTATAAAAAAAAAAGTTTTATTGGAACACACTCACACACAAAAGATACAGCCCAATTTTAGAAATAGTTAATGTGAAAAGCTGTAACATCTTTGAATCTTTGAATAGAACTGATAAGGGAATTGAAGGTCTCCATTCTCTCTCCAGATGTTTGGACAAGAAAGGATGTGGAGAGATGGGGCCGTAGCTGGAGAGGGACAGGAATTAGGGAGGATTTTATTTGCCGGTGCTTTTTTTTTTTTTTTAAGTTGGCTTCATGCCCAGTGTGGGGCTTGAACTCCAAACCCTGGGATCAAAAGTCATATGCTCCATCAACTGAGCCAGCCAAGAGTCACATGCTCTACTGACTGAGCCAGTCAGGTGCCCCTTGCTCATGCTTTTCTTAATTTTTTAAGATGTGAGGTCCCTGCGGGCATTTATATGAGAATCAGGAGAGACAGGAAGAGAGAGAGAGGCAGAGGGACAGAGATAATTAGAAATAGATTGGCTAATGATACAGGATAGAATTGGGTACCTGACAGAACATTTCTAGAAAACTAGCTTGCCTTTCAAGCTTCCCAAAACAAGCTTTTAGAAAGTATAGATTTCACATTTTTAAAAAAGATTTTATTCATTTGTGAGAGAGAGAGAGAGCATGAGAGGGGAGAAAGTCAGAGGGAGAAGCAGACTTCCCATGGAGCTGGGGGCCCAATACGGGACTCGATCCCGGGACTCCGGGATCATGACCTGAGCCAAAGGCAGTGGCTTAACCAGCTGAACCACCCATGTGCCCCACATTTTTTCTGATATCTCACAAAATTGTTCATGAAGAACAAATGGGATATCCATTGAAAGTCTTGCTCCTTCAGAAAATAAGAGTTTTAGCCTTAATGAGCCAGGAAAGCAATGTTTCCAAACAACCATCTTATATGGCTGTCCATCTCCAGTTTTCCAAGTGCTTTTGAAAATGCTGCTTCATTTGATCCAAAGAACCACCTACAATGGAGGTGGGAAGGACCTCCGTGGCCAGGACTTGAATTTTGGGACTTGGGGAGGGACTACTCTGTGCCCAGGACATACCCACTCTGTGCTTCAAGGGCTTTGTATCATCGAATCCTCACAACAACTGTCCAGGGTTAGGGATACTTATTATCCCCAGTTTCCAGCCAAGGGAACTCATGACTTAAGGAAGTTAAGTAAATGCATATTTGCACAAATTCCTATGTCCTGTTTATACAGATGAAAGAACTGAGCCCTTGACAAAGTCAAGTTACTCATGCAAGTTCACATGTTCATACCAGGTTGGACCAAGTCTTAATCCCAAGAGGGTCTGACTCCAAAGCCCATGTCCCTAACTACCAGATTGTCCACCTTCCCTAGGTCAGAGGGAAGTTAACACAAGGACAGAGAGCCTAAGGTCAACAGTCAGCATAAGGGTCAGGAGCCTGGCTACTCTAAGTCAAATCTCTGTTTATATACCATGCCATGTCCCTTTAAAACCCACACTACCAATTCTAAGATTTTTAGGTAGAATTTTCAAGTTTTTTCCTATGAAAATTTCTCTTGGGAGAGTCAGATGAGATCAAATATTCTTCCACTGCTGAAATGGAATGATTCTAAGAAAAGGTATAGGAATTCAGAATTTTAATACCAGAGGGCATCCCCTTCATGTAATAAAAGAAAAACAGCTTGAGTGAGACTCCATGACTTCCTCCTTGTTATGAATATACTTAGGAATGTCCTCAAGAGGCCAAAGAAGCAAAGGGAAATGCCAGGGACACTGGCATGTACCCCATGTATCCAGGGGCGCAGCACGGGTGACAGCTATGGCCAGCAGGCTCCTGGCGTGTCTCCAAAATGAGGCTGCAGCGGGCTGGCAGCCTTCACACGGAGGCTGATGCTTTGCTTGCCATCCTCTGCAGCTGGTGGGTGCCGGGTGGTGACCTAAGTCACATGGAGGAGGCTCCAGTGCCCCCCATAACAGAGGCCTTCTGCCAAGTGGATGTGCCCATAAATGCCTCCACCTACCACTTGCAAGGAACCTTGAGCAGAACACTCTGGAACGACTCCCAAAGCTGCAGCAGACATTTCTTCCTCGGCCTTCCAGCAGATGATGGGGGCAGTGGAACCAACATGAAACACACTAAGTCAAGATCAAAGAGAGGAAGCAATTCCACAGGATCTCATGATAACTGCAATTCAAAACTATACAAGTCTCCGCTCCTAGGATGGCTGATGCCCCAGCGTACTGCTGTGCCCGCTTTGCAAAGGAAGATTGGCTCAAGCTGCTGAGAGAATACACACACCTTGGCAAGAGATGTGACCAGGGGCCGGGGATGTGACTTCACCGCTTGAGTGTGGCATGAGTGTAGAGAGCTGAAGTCCCTTTTTCTTTCCAGGAAGGGCCTGGGGCTAAGCGGGCCCACAGAGGGGTCACCAGACAGCCACAGCAGGGGAAGAAATAACAGTGGGATGAAAGACTTCCAGCCTAGTCTTCCTGGTTTTTCTTCTTCTCCTCTGAGTACTGAGTAGCTCAGTATATTTCCTCCAGCAACAAGCCTGAGATTTCACTGGGTAGATAAAGGGGGACTAAGACACTGCAGAAAACATACCACGAGCTTCTAGAAAAACAGTAAGCAGCTCGAATCCTTTTCAGGTAATAAACCTATGGAAGAGGAACACCCACCCAGAGTCCCCGAGCCCCAGGGAGGGAGGGACCAAGCGCTGGGGTGGGGCTTGGCCAGATTAAGGCCCAAAGCAAATCCTTTCTGTAATCCTGGGTCCGCGTTGGCTTTACCAGGAGAGCTGTGAATAAACCGATGTCCAGGCTTACAAAACAGCTAAATTACAATTTAGCTGTACAATTTCAATCAGGGGGAAGGCCCAGGCACTGGTTATTTTTACAGAAACTCCTCCCCATCCCCATCCCAGACGTGCAGTCAGGGTTGAGACCCGGTGACCTGAAAGCCAGGAAAGCCCTTTGATGTTCAGACACAAAGCATGTCCCAGCATCCCCGAGCGCCGGACCCCGGCCTCTGACACAGTGCTCCGGGGAAGGGCTCCTCCGACATTGCTTTCCCCTCCCCCCACCCTCCAAGGCTGCTTGGTAGAGGCCATTCAGCCTTATGGCGGACACCTGTTGCTTTTGGAAACAAAACCCTCCGTGTTTCTTTGGGGGCAGTCCAGGACGGCTCCTCAAGGTCCCCACTCCTGCCTAAGGGAGGGGCAGACCTAAACTCAACCAACTTAGTCCTCTGTCTCTGAAGTCTGACTCTTGGTGGGCTAACCTAGGAGCAGAAAATGATGGGAACTCATTTATGCACACGGGGGCCCAGAAAGGCCTGAGAGACCTGTTGCTGCCCCCAACACTAAGACCCGGATGTTTCTTCAAGTCCGTCCACTGCCCCAGGAGCCAACACAGCCCTTTGTGCTTTCATGAGCTGGGTCTGGTTTCTATGGCCTGCAATCAAAGAACCCTAACGAATCGTGTCACCGGTCAGAGGAGGTCAGGGAATGCCCTGTAATGCTACCTGCTGTCGCAGCCCACTGGAACCCTGCTCTGTGTCCTACCCTCCCTGCGCCCCCGGCAGATGGGGCAGTCACCCCTGCAATAGTGCCAGTCACTCTTATCCGAGAGGAAGAAAAGCACCTCAGAGGGCCTCACACTGTCCACAAAAGGCTCTGGCCTGGGCGACCCTTGCCCGTACTCACTGGCCGGAACCAACCAGAAGTCCCATGACCCCACCCAACCGTGCAGTGCAGGCCTGCAGCGCGGCGGTAGGCCAACAGCACAGATAGCCCTCAGCGAAGTTAATCCAATCATTCAGATGGACTGGAGCGATCTGGCATCCTGTGGTCTGAGGACGTTTTTGAGGGCTAGTTTGGCAAACCGACCGCTATTCAAAACAGTGTTCCTGTAAGAAAATACGTGCCAAGTTCCAAGCAGCTGACTTATATAATAAGTGGAATGCAATCTGTTGGTAAGTTGGACTTCCTATACTTAAAAGTTTATTTTAGAAACATAGCCCCAGAATTTGACAGGCTGGATTGAATTATTCAACTCCAGCCATGACGGAGAGGGCTGGCTAGGTAATTTGTGGGTCCCAGGCATGGGGATCCTTGTTCAAAAAGCACGAGAAAAGTGCTGCTAAAGGTACTGAGATATAAAGGTATTTTCTTCCTTCCATGGTGTTTTTTAAATTTGGTATTTAATATTTTCCTCAGTAAAGAAAAAGTAAACTTCTGAAGTATTAGCGTGATTTACACTGTTCATCTTTATGGTGTGCAATGCCAGTTTTAAATGCAAATATGAGCATTTCACCAAATTTCTATTTTCGAGTTGGTACTTGCATGTGTATCTCATTCTTAACCTAACAGTGGAAATGTTGTACAAAACTAACTCAGCTAATTTTATTTCACTTAATACAAAACGGAATGCCAGCCTTCTACCTTCAGCTTACTGACAAGCAAGGAAAGGCTGAAAGGAAAGGAACTAGGGACTGTTCTCTCTCCCCTTCCTTCTCCGTCTGGTTTCCAGGGCAGGTGGTCCACTCATCCAGGAAAGGACCAGGAATAACATAGGATATGATAGAGTTCTTTGTTCGTTCATGTCTCTTGCCTTCTATCTGTGTTCAAAACAAGTTCTTTTTTTTTTTTTATAAGATTTTATTTATTTATTGGACAGAGAAAGAGAGCCCAGCAGGGTCAGCGGCGGGGCTGGGGGAGGAGGGCAGAAGGAGAAGAAGAGGGAAAAGCAGGCTCCATCCTGACCAGGGAGTCCGACACAGGGCTGGATCCCAGGACTGGGATCCTGACCTGAGCAGAAGGCAGACCCGTAACCAACTGAGCCATCCAGGTAGGTGCCCCATCGAAGCAAGTTCTGGTTTGAACAAAAATGTGTGGTCTCCCAGGCTGCTAGAGTCCCTCCTCACCCAAGCAGAGACAACACACCTATCTTGCACCTGTTGAGCTCCCATGCATCATGGGTCCACCAGAACTCAGTGTTCCTAGGGCATCTCGAGCGCTTTATGTAAATGGGGTGGTGAGGAAGGGCATTGGGCACTCAGT
Source organism: Mustela erminea (assembly GCF_009829155.1). Taxonomy (NCBI): domain Eukaryota; kingdom Metazoa; phylum Chordata; class Mammalia; order Carnivora; family Mustelidae; genus Mustela; species Mustela erminea. The sequence continues at coordinate 44,251,066 of NC_045629.1, read as the reverse complement.
GCATACGTCTGTCTCTCACAAGCATCCTCCACTGTCCCACTAGACTTCACTTCTGAAGCCGAAGTTCAAAGAAAAAAATTCTTAGGAATTTTGACATAGTGACAGCAGAGCATTAAATCAAACACAACACCCTTCTGAGCCCAGGTCTAGGCAATTGCAGAGGGCACAGCCAGGAAGCTGACCGTGATGACAACCGTATCCTCTCCCCCTAACTTCTGCCACTCTCCTCTCCTGTGTAGCAACGCTGAGTAACGCTGCGCTAAGAGACAGGAAGTGAGCTTGAGCAATAGGGCCTGCCGTTGTGTGTTTGCTCCACAGATATTGATCGAGCACCTACTATGTGCCAGGCACCGTTGCAAGTGCTGGAGATAAAACAATACACAAAACCAAAAGCCCTGGTCTCATAAAGCTGACCTCCTGGCAGAAGAGACAGCAAACAAAATGTGTACACAAAATAAGTAGCCTGGTAGGTGGTAGTAGGTGCTAAGGAAGAAAAAGTAATCCAGGGGAGCGGTAGGAAAGAATGGATTGAATGGTGTTCACGGTTAGCCTTTACAGCCATTTACTGCAATGGTTAAAGGTAGAGAAATGGTCATAGGAGAAGCTGATGGGGAAAATGGCAGGTACTAATCATTGGAATATAGGAAGCTTCCCCAAAGAGGGGACAGAAGTTGTGTTCATGCTGGACACACCATACCCCCCATGTACACACACACACTATGCAGGGTTCCTGAGCAAGGGGGCTTCCTGTCTCTTCCAGTCAAGATGGTCTATTGTGTGTCAACATGAAATGAGGTTCATTAAAAGAATTTCCCTGAATGTAAAGGCAGAACAAATTATGAACTCTTGTAGCCCCTGGAAAGTTTAGTAACCCACATTTAAATCAGCTTTTCAGTCGAACCTTTCACAACCATGGTTACGATGAACCTGTTGGTTAGGACACTGTAATTTAAGCCCAAAGTGGTGGGGGTGGGTTTTCCAGTCTTGTGAATCAGATATCCAGTTTGCCTAAAGGAGAGACAGAGGGTGAGGTAGTTTCTGCAGGGCTTTGTTCTGGCAGTTGAACACAGAACAACACCAGACCTTCAAGAACACTGTGCTTGCCAGTCTGTCTTTGAAAACATCTCTAGAAACCGTTCAACTGACTATTCAAGAGAATTGCTTACTAACCTGATTATTTTTTAAATGAGTTTAAAAGGCATTTCTTGACCAATCTAATACTGGGCAGTAGACATGAAGATGGAAAACTTTAGAAAAAACAAAGATTTCCTCTTTGCCCCTTGCTTTTGTGATATTTGTCTCCTCTTTTAGTAAATCAACAGACAAAGATTACCAGATGGCTCTCCGGGACCTTGTTTTTGAGTCACTTTTACATCCTAGGTTCAAATTCCACTTCTATTAATTTTTAAGGCATCTGGTAGTTTGGGGAGAAGAAATTGTATTATCATTTCTGTAACTAAAATGTGGCAACCTTGCAGAAAAAGAAATCAGGGCCAAATACACTGACCATCAGGACCCAGGGCCACGTCCTGTTGTCACATCATCCCCTCTTTAATTTGAGGAAAGCTGAACTTGAAAGTTAATGCTTAGCCAGATCCTCCTGCCTGGTTCTCCACGCAGGTTGGCAAGAGGATCGGTGCTGGGCAGCCAGCCGGAGAGCAGTTACAGGAGGCTGGGGAGCTACCCACCCCAGGCACAGTTTAGTCTGTGCTCTCATGCAGAAGGAGGAGGGCTGCTGGGGACACTCGTTACTCATTCACCACACCCACTCCGAGCCTGTTCTGAATGGATTCGTGTTATTATTTGTTGGCAGATTCTGCCCACGTCCCTTCAGGGTAAACCCTGGCATCTCTGAAGCTGGCTTTGTCTCTCACCCCATTGTTGGGTTCCAGCTGAGATTCTGCATTTTGAGGCCCTTAAAGAACTTTGCAAAGTAGAGGGGACAAGAGAAGAGGCAGTCACACAGGACACACTGGTTGTGCTATTCGGACCAGTCCATCCAGTTCTGAGGGACTCCTGCATCTTGAATAGATAATGAAAGGTTAATGCGCAGCTGGTCCCCCATTGACCCGCTACTTTATCCTAACATGCTGGGTAAAGGGGGGTTCCTAAGGAGGGCTTACGGAACACAGGGATGACAGGAATGACAGCTTTACAGAAAAATTTACCCTTGCAAATATTACACTTATAAGCCAACGTAGGCTCATTGATGGTAACGAAGTTACCACTCTGATGCCCCGTGTTTACAGTGGGCCACCTGTGTGTGGTAAGGAGAGGGGACATACGGGAACTCCCTGTACTTTCCACTCCATGTTTCTGTGAACCTAAAACACTTTTAAAAATAAAGTTCAGGGGCACCTGCGTGGCTCAGTCATTAAGCACCTTCCTTTGGCTCTGCTCATGGTCCTGGGGTCCTGGGATCGAGCCCCCCATCGGGTTCCCTGCTCAGTGGGAAGCCTGTTTCTCCCTCTCCCTCAGCCTGCTGCTCCCCCTGCTTGTGTTCACTCTCTGGCTGTGTCTCTCTGTCAAATAAATAAATAAAATCTTTTTAAATAAATAAATAAAATATAAATAAAGTTCTTTAAAGACTAAAAAAAAGAAAAAGCTGTGAGATCTCCCCGTTCAAAGTAGTTTCATAGCCCAGCCAATACCCACATATACAATGAGGATGAAGTGAAGTGAAATTAAATATCCTTTGTCTTCAGGCAGCAGCTAGTTGGTGTAATTTAAAATACAAGTGTTAGATTTAAAACTGAAAATCTTAATAATTACCGTTAATTAAACATTTGGGGTACCCCGAACTAAGCATTCATCTCATGGGCTTCTTAAAAACAGCTCTTGTCAGGAAAATGCTATTATTATCCCCATTTCATAGGAGAGGAAACAGGCTTAAACTGGTTTTAAAAAATTGTGTCTAGTCACAGAACCAATAAGCAAGCAGCTAGGAAATTAGCATTAACTCAAGGAAAAGCTGAAGGAGAGGGGAAGTCATCAAATATTTTTTTGCCTGAAAGAAAAAAAGAAAAACAAAATAAACACACAAAATTTTAATTAAAAATGAAAAAACCCCCACAAACCCTTACTCTCAAGGATAAACAAGCTGTAGTTGACAAGCTTGGATGAAGGGGGAAATAAAAGAGTAAATACAGGGACATAGAAAGTGAGTATCATTTTCTAAGCAAGATACAGCTAGTAGGGGGGAAGGTGAAAACAATTCTTTCAGGAAAAAAATTAGAAGCTAAGTTTGGGGAAAGAAGGTAAAAACAAGTGAGGGAAGGACATAAGAGAGGAGCGAAAGAAGTGTTTTGAAAGGGTGGGATAATCTCATTTATATAACTTACATATTAGAATTAATTGGTTTCAACAAAATAATAGTCCTTGGTGGCATCGAATAGGCAAATGCTTAAATGCTTAAATTGCTTAAATTTTAAGCACATCTGCCTTCGGCTCAGGTCATGATCCCAGGGTCCTGGGATGGAGCCCCAAGTCAGGCACATTGCTGGGGTGGGGGGGGGGGGGAGTCTGCTTCTCCCTCTTACTTTCTCGCTCGCTCGCTCTCTCTCTCTCAGATGAATTAATAAAACATCTTTTAAAAAATTAAATGCTTAAATTCAATTGTATGTTCCTTTTTTTTTTTTTTTTAAGATTTTATTTATTTACTTGACAGAGAGTGCACAAGCAGGGGGAGCAGCAGACAAAGGGAGAAGCAGGCTCCCCACTGAGCAGGAAGTCCAATGCAGGACTCCATCCCAGGACCCTGGGATCATGACCCAAGCTGAAGGCAGATGCTCAACTAACTGAGCCACCCAGGCGTCACTCTGTTATGTGTTTCAATAAAAAAACCCTTTAGACAGCTTTTAGTTTTTGTTTAGTATAGCTGCTGCTGCCTGCCCTCCATCTCCTAGAGCTTAAGTGGATGTCCTGCTGTCCCTGCATTAGAGTCTGGCCTCTGGTGGGGTGAGTATCTCGCTGTGTGGTGCTTAAAGATATGTGTAGGGTATACTGTGTCCCCAGACACAAGCCAGTGGCTTCACCCGGTGCTTAAATGAAGCATCAGCCGTCTGTTCTGAAACTGAAGGAAACGCTGTGTTTGCCCTCCTGAGGCTGTATCCTGGGCTCTTTCTAAAGGATCTTCAAGATCCTTTGCAGGATTTTTGCCACGTGTGCTAGAATGTAACCCCTATGTACGGATGGGCTTGAGGGGCAGCTGTCCTCCCACTGCCCACCCAACTGCACCCAAACCCTAGAACCAGGCATCAGGAGAAGCGACACCCAATATTGACAGTGGGTCTCCCACTCTCTGTTCTCTGCCTTAAAACATTCATTTCAAAGGACACCTCTTCATTTCAGCATTCTTTATCGAAATTATACCAAGACCTCAATCATCCCGATCAACAAATACCAAAAGGAGCTTGTTCAAAGGCCTCTATCTCACCACCTCAGGCAAGTCATTACCTGGGGTCTCAGGTTCCTTATCTGGACACACAGAGTGGCTCAGATGACCTGAAGCCCCTCCAGCTACAAAGTTCTATCATTGTGTTCACCTCCTGCCTCAGAGCCAGCGACAGCTGGAGTTAAAAGAACTCGAAATCTCAAATTCTGACCAATGTATGAACTTCGCATATGCTACCCAAGATAGACCAGTTCACGCTCAGACTTAAGAACACACACTTGTGCGTGCATAGGCCCATGCAGACAGCCTCCACCCCCTACACCGGACGCAGGCTAACGCAGCTGTAGCTTGTAAACAGAATAAGAACAACAGTCTCTATCACTGCATTGGACTCCAGGAGAACGTCTTAGGACCAACTGAAGATAAGGAGGTCAGCAAAATGATCCGTCCTTTATGCATAACTTATACAGACTCCTGCTGTTAGTATTATGAAATAGCAAAAGGAGGCACGCCTGGGTGGTTCAGTTGGTTAAACGGCGACCTTGGGCTCAGGTCATGATCCCGGGGTCCTGGGATCAAGTCCCGCATCAGGCTCCCAGCTCCACTGGGGGGTCTGCTTCTCCCTCTGACCTTCTCCCCTCTCATGCTCTCTCTTACTCTCTCTCAAATAAATAAATAAATAAATAAATAAATAAATAAATAAATAATAAAATTTTAAGAATAGCAAAAGGAATAAAATAGTGATGAGCTAATATTTAACTGTCGAGCAGTCACGGAGAAACCCAGTGTGAATTAAGAATGTTTAAACTTCCAAATGGTTCACAACTCTAAGAACAGCACATCAATCACTCTGTGAGTTTATCAATCCCTGTAGCAATTCAGAGCCCCACATCCTACCTTGGGTCTCTACTTAGATTTTTATTCCAGTTACCTTTTATTTCTCTAGCCTATCCTCGTGTTTCTGAATTACTTACCCTGGATTTTTAATGAAAGGAGTCAAGGCATGAATAAGTTTATAAATCAAGAATAACCATGTCTCATTTAAGGATTGTTAGGTGGTGAGGTCCCCGCAGCATCAGTGATGTGCATTACTTGGTTTCTAAGTGAGTTTGGGGTCTTAGATCAAATGACAGGAGATTTAGTACAGTTAATCATCACCGCTTATAAAAAAGGAAGAGTAACAAACGGAAACTGTATCTATTTGTTCACGTAGGTCCTAAAAAAGCAAAATGTACAAAAAGAAGATCTGTTCCACAGTATTTACATGTTCCTGTTTAGAGTAGGGTGGGGTGAGTGCAGCAAGGGTCAAACCTCAGCTTTCCGAAGCTCCCCCGCCCACCCCAACCCCCATAGCCTGCGTGCAGCCAGTCTCCACTGTGGCACATCCCCGATCAACCTCTGAGCAGCTGCCGCAGGGCCCCTCACGATCTGGCCCCACCAGTCGCTCTTTCACGAACACTACGTCTCAGCCCCCCTGAACTACTTAGTCATTGATTCCTGGTGGTGTCAAAGTCCCTCTTCTCTGCTCATTTGACCATGCCCTTCCCTTTGTGGGCAAATCTTCCCTCTCCAGTCCAAGAAAGGCTGCCTTCTTCTAGAAATACCTGAGTCTTCATCCCCCTACCCTCTACTGAGGGACTTCTGAATTCATTCTTCGGAACATTTGCAGCCAGCCGGTCTTTCCCAGCACCAGATTCCTATTACCTTTGGCCAGTAGCCAAAATGTGAGCCCTCCTGGTCGTCTCTTTGCCTATACTCTAACCCCAAAGAGCTTTGAGCTTCCTTGCCAGTGACCACCTTCCTGTTGCTCCCTTCCCTCTGCAACCTTTACTGAGCCCTCTAGAACTTCATTCCATGTAATCGCTCTCTCACACACCATGATGTCACTACTGGGTCCTTCTCTCCATCTCCTTAGGCTAAACGAACCCTAGCTCATTCTTGCAAAGACACCATTTCTCCTTCATAGCCTTCCCAAGGAGATGCCGCTCATTCTCCCTCACCCCACAGACTATATGCAGGAGTTGGGAGAACCCCAATGTCAGCTCCAGCTAATACTAAACTAGCCTTTACACTACACTCTGTCAATGTCAGACATCGACCTCCCGACATTCCTCCTCTTCATTCAAGGAGCCTTTAACACTTTGCCCAGCCTTCCTTTCCACACCAAGTCCTGCCATTATCTTGGGTAGCTTCAAGATCTTAGTTCTGTTGATCTCAAAAGAATGTCCCCTCAGTGCCACTTAAGCCACCCTTCTCTTGACCACCTCCCAAATCTTGTCATCACCCAGAATTGTTCTTGCTATGAAGTCTTAAATCCAACAGCCTGCCCTGATCATAAGCCACCACTTTGCATTTCAATTACCATCCATCTTTTATTTCAGCAAGACCTTTGGTATCTTGATTCCTCTGCTTTCTCCTTCTCTATCAAGAGAAGATTTTTTTCTCCTATTTTTACTTCAAATCCAGACTCCATGACACATCGAATTAATCACTGTCTTCCAAATACCCTCAGCTCCATGGCTACATTCATTATCTTTCCACCACACTCTCCCTCAATAAATCTCATGTACTCCGCTTGGATCTTTCTGGCGTTTAATTTCTTTTTCTACCTAAGATGTGAAGTCATTTGCTTTGCAATTTTTTTTTTCTTCAGGAACCTGTCATCTCTGTATTTAATTTTTGGAGCTAGAGAATTATCTTGACATAGATATAGGTATAAAGCACTGCCAAAAAAAATTTTTGCTTCTGATACATGTTTATAGCATTTTTACAATGAGATATTTCCAAAATCATGACAGCCACATGCTCTGAATATTTATTGTGTGGGTAGCATGGGTATTAGAGCTTTGTGGATTCTCATTTAACCTACCCAAAAATTCTGCAAGGTATTATTGAGCCCAGCTCTCACATAAAGAAACTAAGACCAAGAGAGATTATATAACCAACAAGTCCACAATAGCCTGGGTGGGAATATAATTCTGGTTCTGATGGAAACTAAAGCCAGTCTCCTTTCTACCCGTATTGCTTCTCCAGTGTGGGAATTTCTGTACCCATCGAGTTCACTGATGGGCTTCTTAGCAGTGCCCAATGGAGAACATTAGTTAAGACATGTAAAAAATACGCAACATTATAAATCAACAGCTAAAGCACCAGAGATTTTCCCCCAGAATTGGAGTTATGGATGACATCTCTTAAAGAGACTTTTATTCCATGCCCATGCCATATATTTTTTAATATTACATAATTTCAGGACGCCTGGGTGGCTCAGTGAGTTAAAGCCTCTGCCTTCTGCTCAGGTCATGGTCTCAGGGTCTTTGGAATTGAGTCCCACAACGGGCTCTCCCCTCAGCAGGAAGCCTGCTTCTCCCTCTCTCTCTCTCCCTGCCTCTCTGCCTACTTATGATCTCTGTCTGTCAAATAAATAAATAAATTTTTTTATTACAAAATTTCTTTTGTTGATACGTACTGTACCAAGATTTTGTTTATAAAGTCTTATTATAAAGGAATCCTATTAAAAAGTCAGCTCCCAACTTTCTTTTTTGCCCCTAGAAATAACAGTGATACCAACTTTCAAATCCCCTATTTTCCATACTCCAATCACCATCATGTTCTGCGAGAAATTTCTAACATCTTGAATTTTTCTTCAGCCTACATTGGAATACTGACGAAAACATTAGTAGTCACCAGAGGAAAATTTTTCTCCATACATAGCCCTGTAATGTGCCATATTTTTGTAGTTACCAACTGATCAGTTTTGCCCTCTGCCAACCTAAAAACCAGCCATAAGCTTCAACAAAGAGGCAGCTTTGGGCATCTTTATTCATTGGAAAACAGAGAAGTGGGTCCTCGGAATGTAAATAAACAAATTCCAACTGTCCCCAAAGAGAAGTTAATAGAAAAGCTTTTCCTCCTGCCCTTTGGGAGGATTCCCAAAGCAATGCGAAGTCTGTCTAAAGTGAGGTGTTTTTTTTTTTTTTAAGTGAGTATTTTTACACCAGTGTGAGGAAGGATTTGAGTAGCCTAAGTAAGAAATCTGGAAAGAGGCAACAAGGAGTAACAGAGACATTCTTCACCTCTGCTCGAGGAGATTCTGTGTTCTCCAAAGCGCATTTTGAAAAGGCAAAACCCGCTGCATCTTCTTCTGCAGAGAGGCAAAATCAAGAAAAGGCCTCTGCTTGGCGAAGGCAAGGGCACCAGAATGATGTGAAGTGGCCCAGATGCCTTTGGAAGGGACGTCCCTGCGGTGGGCTCATCCTTCCAGCACTTGGAACACCTGGCTGGTGGCCGTCAATCCCATCGCACCCACAGAGCTGGCCTGTTAGACAAGGACGGGCGCCTGGCCATCCTTGGCACCCTTTGTACTGGAGGAATTAAAATATCAACTAGCGACAGCACTTCCTCTAAGCTTGCAACGCTTTCTTAAAGAAAATACTGTATGCATGCGGACTCGTAAGACATTTATCTTTCTCCTAAAAGAGGATGATCTAGTGGACACTGTGATGGCATCCAGTTATTGGGCACCTACTCTAGGTCAGGCACTGTGTGACACACTGAGGCTAAAAGCATGACAAAGCAGCCCTCAGCCTCATGGGTCCCCAGAAAGCCTAAGAAACAGACCACATAAAGCGACTGTAGGACGATGGGGCAGATTAGACTAGCAGATGAGCCCGGTTCTGATGGGGGGTGGGGTTCAGGGATGAGGGGGGCGGGCTACAGGGAGAAGGCTGGGAAGTGGTCACTGTTGAGCTGGGTTTTCTCCAAACTGCCAGTGCCAGGAAGTAAATCTCAGTCTTTCCTTTGAAAGTTCCCCAGTTCTAAGAACTCACACAGGCCTGGAAAGAGCTACATTCTTTAGATACATAATATCCTAATTAGTGGCCATCCTTGGAAGCCATACAAAGCAGTCCAGAGCTGACTCCAAAGCCACTCATCTGATGACAGGCTAGGACAGAGAATGACTTCAAATAAGAATAAACCCTGACTGGGCTATGTTTTGCTAGCATCCCACTTAGGAGCATTGCCTAATTTACTCACTCCTAGGTTTTTGGTTTTTTTTTTTTTTTTCTCTTTGTCATCCCAAAGCAAGATAAGTCTAACTTCAGTCGTGTCCAAAGGGAAATCTTAACAAATTCATAAGGTAAAAGATGCAGGTTAAAAAAAAAAAAAATGCATGTAAACTTGACCTTAAAAGTATCATTCTCTTTGAATCCAGCAAGTGAGCAAAAGTTGTTGGATCCAAGTCAAATGTTTCCTAGCAGGGCCTAGCTTCCTCTTGGTCTAGAGGCCAACTTTATTTTTTAAGTATGGGTTACTTAAGCAAATGTTCATCCTTCAGAACAGAATTATAACCTAATAGCTGATTCTAGGGTAGGACAGTAGATGACATTTCTTCTTTCTTTCTTTTTTTTCTTAAGATTTTATTAATTTATTTGACACAGAGAGAGAGAGCTTGTACAAGCAGGGGCAGTGGCAGGCAGAGGGGGTAGCAGGCTCCCCGCTAAGCAGGGAGCCCAACACGGGACTTGATCCCAGGACCCTGGGATCATGATCTGAGCTGAAGGCAGATGTTTAACTGCCTGAGCCACCCAGGCGCCCCTGTAGTAGACCACGTTTCTATCTTGAGCTGTAACGTGCCTTCATTTCAAAAATTTCTGAAGCACAGGTTATGTACATAGAGGAATTCAAAACTGGAGTTCTCTCCACCCCTCTCAATGCCTCACACCAACCTTATTTTCATCATAGAACTTTTACTACCTGACATCCTATTGTATGATGTGCTAGGACATAAACTTCATGAGGGCAGGCCCTTCCGTTCCTTTGATTTCTGCTTTGATCGCTGCTATAATCCCAGAGTCTCAACAGTGGCTGGTAGAAGTGCTTGATCAATGAGATACTTGCTGGTTCATTCAGGTGAATGGAAGGGCCAGCCATTGTGCTGGTGTAGTTGACATAAGTCTACAGAGCATAGTAGTAGCGGCCTCATTTCTATATAAATAAAGGAGCTGAAGGGTCTTAGTCTAGGGCTGATTGGAAGGCACGCGTCTTTACTCTGGTTTGTGTAGCAAGCACATTGTTTCTGCTTAGATCATAGGTTGACAGGGTGATTTGGTGCAGAGAATAATGGAGATTATGGAAAAGCAGCTGAATTTTACCACTAAATGGGTAAATAAATAAAAGGATAAATGTGCTTGATTGAATAAGTATGAAAGTTTCTAAAATAACAATACAGGATCCTTTCCCTCGTGTCACATTTAGTAGGGTTAAATAGCCTCATTATGAGAAATATAGTGGATGCAAAACATACATAAATGAAGTATTGAAGAAGCCCCAGAAAAATCAGCAATTAAATGAAAAAGACAGCTGAGGATATTGAGCTGAAGCTTATTTTAAGAGTAGGAATTTGCTAATGTTGCTTATTTGCAAAACTCTTTGGTGGTTCCCTCAAATACCCACAGAGATTTCCCCAACTTCGTGTAGCCTCTTCAGGTAAGACATAGCAGTGTGACTTTGAGCCAGTGTGCTTGGGTTCACACTAAGGGTTCATACTAGTGTGAACTTGGGTTCACACTAAGGGTTGGCCGGTTATTAGCTGTGTTAACTATGTTGCTATCCCTGAAAGTCAAGGATAATAATAACATACCTATGTCACAGGGTTCACACGAGAATTAATTGACTTAATGAATGTGCTTAGAACAGGGCCTGTCATACAGAGCAACATCAAGTGATAGTCGTTACTATTACTGTTGTTGTTATTAATGGAATCACGATTATTGTTGTTATGAAAAGCTTAGAATGCCTAAAGTTGAAAAAAAATTACTCATTATGATTAAAGGCAGTTCCAGTTCCCATCCTAGGCAGTAAGGTTAACAGAGTTCAAACAAGGACCCATGCCAGAGGGAAGGACAGTTTTAACTGTCCAGCTAAATCTTGCCCCTAAAATACATACCACTGCTTTTAATGGAAAGGGAAGTTAAATCAAATTATTCCCATATATACAACATGAACTTAGCTAATAGCATTACACAGGAGGGAAGCTCCCCATGAAAATAAAGAATTACTGCATCCTTTGATGGTAATGGCATAATTGGTAAAAGATAAAAAATGGGAAAACCTAAATGTTCAACAGTAGGAGATATAGACTACTATATAGTCACTGAAATCATGGTGTACGATCTACTTTCTGCCTATATGGTTGACTCCTAGTAGAAAATCAAGCTTTTGGAAATCAGTATGCTCCTGAAAGAACTAACTTCTAGAACTTGAAGGCACTGATGGGGGAGCCTAGGTTCTGATGACTGTAAAGTTCTTTGGAAAATCCTGCAATATGAGGACTCATCTGTTGCTTGCGGGGGATCTCTAAGACTCCTCTCATTCCCACCACCTACTTTGTTTTCCAAAGTCAACTCCTAGACTGGAGTAGAGGCTGGTGGGCCGGTGTCTAAGGCTGGACTGGAAAAGAGGCTGCTGTTGCAGGTGTTTGAGACAGAGATTCCTGGGGGCTCCTGAATCTGCTTGTCTGCAGTTGCTATGAAACATTAGAAAGGAGAGAGGAGGCCCTTTATCTCCTACTGCTCCGTGTTTGCAAAGGGTTTTTTTTACAGGGGAGAACAGCTGATGCTTTAGTGGTAATATTCCGATCTGGAGTCTCTTCTGCTTCTCCAGGGTGAATTCTCTTAATAAACTAAAACAAAAATAAAAGTGTCTATTGCTACATCTTGAGTGTTCAGAATTGGGAAGAGGTGATAGAGCACTGAACCATGAAACAATGAACTGGAGGCTGTCAGGGGGCAAGGTGTGAAACCTCATCTACCACAGCCTCTGAGACAACAAAGGGAAGAGATAAGAGAAATTGAGGTGGGCAGTGGCTGCGGACAGCTGAAAAACCCCATACAAGTGCAATGACCACACTCTCTGGGTTAAATATTGGTGTTCTGAGTACGAGGACGAAACCGAATGCTATTGGAATATTTGGAACTTATGGTTTTCTGATTCTACAAAACCTTAAGGGGAAATGAGACAGATTGTGTCCCAAGAAGAAAACCTAGTAGCTGTGCTTGGGAAATCTTGAGGAAGTTGAAAAGTAAACTGACAATTTGAGAAGTCTGAGGAAACTGGAATTTGAAGAGAGATGTTTAAGATTATTTTTTAATTTAAAAAATGTTTATAGTAGAAAAGTTAGAAAATACTTTTTAAAGGCATGAAGAAAACAAACTATCTGCAATCCCACTACTGCAAAGTAGCAACTCCTGGTATTTTGTTATATTTTCTTCTAGTTGTTTATCAAGGATTTTTTTTTTTTTTTTTTTTTTTTTAGAGAGAGAGGGAGGCACTCATTGTGTATGAGCACACACGCGCACACACACGTGAGTACGGGAAGGAGCAGAGGGCAAGGGACAGAATCTCAAGCAGACTCCCCACTGAGCTTGGAGGCCAACATGGGACTCAATCCCACAACCCTGAGATCATGACCTGAGCTGAAATTAAGAGTCAGACACTCAACCGATTGAGCTACTCTAGTGCCCCTTTTCTTCTAGTCTTTTAAAATTGAATGTGTAATTTTTAAAAACTGTAGTAAAATACACATAACAAAAAATTTCTCATTTTACTCAGGTTTAAGTGTGTGGTTCCATGGGATTAAGTAAACATCACCGCCCCCAGCTCCAGAACTCTTTTCTTCTCAAAACACGGGAACTCTGTACCCATGAATCAGTAGCTCCTCATTCTCCCCTCCCTCCAGCCCCTGGCAGCCACCATTCTACTTTCCATTTCTGTGATTTTAATTGAACACATAAGTTTTATCTAAAATTAAAATTATACTGTATATAGTTTTGTGCCCTGCTCTTGTTAATTAATATTATATCCCTCATACCGTTAACTCGTCTTGCCAATGTCATTTTGCAATAGATTCTATTCAGATGTTTCTTCCTTTTTTTCTTTTTCTTTTAAAATAGTGCGTATTTGTACTTAAACTTAGTTTTATAAGTGACATTCTGTTGAATGTCTTAAGTGACTCCATAAAATTAACAGATATTGCAACGTGTTCAGCAAAACAAGATTAGTGCTGTCCCATGGTGTCTTCTTTTTCTACTTCAATAAAACTACACGTGTTAGAACAGAAACAAAAGAAAAATACCTAATCTAAGTTAATTCTCTGAGACCATCTTAACACAATACACATGTGTGCCAACATTCCACATTTTTTTCCTAGTATAATTATATACATAGTAAAAGAGAGGACTATAAAACATAAAGGAACCCCCAGGTTCTTATAACACTCTCTTTCCTAAAAGAGTTGCAAGACTCTTGGCCTCATTTCCACGTTTCTTTTTTCTTGGACCAAATTTGGACTAAAGGAGAAAAACCTGGATGGTGGTTCCTTTTAACCTGAAACGATTACCAAGAAGAAAACTTTTCACGTTTGTAATGTGAGAAGAGGAAAACAGGACATCTTCCTTCGGAGGTCCCACCCCACTCCCACAACCCCTTGGCTCATCTGTTAAGGGATCAGTGGGATTTTCTGTATGGTTTCGGGATCGTTGGGTGGCAGGTACTGGGTCATGCCCTTCCCTAGGTCTGGAACACCTCTCTAGAGGGAAAGAGCCAAACTTACAGTTGTGGCAAAGGGGAAGTAAAAATCCCTGAATCCTAAAAAATCCTATTTCCTCCTAGGGCCTCATTTCCCAACAACCCAAGCCCTCCCTGGGACCAGGCACTATGAAAGAAACAGTGTTTTTTTTTTTCCTTTAAGCCTTAGAAAATACAGCCATGCTGAATCAGCCATATCCCAAGCTTATTGAAAAAGGCCATTGCTAATGGTAAGATTTAAGCTACATCTGTGCTTTGATGGGCAGACCTCAAAGTCTTTAGTACCATTGAAGCCTCTCCTCTTACTTGTCAGTGTGGTGGGGGCACCACCCCAATCCAGAGAGACCCGTTTTCCTTAAAAGCTGGCTCTGCTCTCTGGCGGTGTTCTGAGGGGTCACCACCAGTTCTGGGCTTCCGGCTGGCCGACAAAAATGGCTGTGCCATCACGCCTGCCTCCACATTGTCTGCACTCCTCACTTCCGCTGCCTAGTCGAAACTTCCATGGTTCATGCCAGGGTTTGACTATGAGAGGAGCATGCAGAGGAGAGAGCCTGTAGTGACGTTGCCTGGAGACCAGCCTCTTGAATGTCCTTCCCACTTCTTAAGCCCAGGTTACCGTCGAAGCGTTCTCACGGGCTTGCAGGAGGCACCCACCCACCCCCACCCTGGGGTTCCACTCTCATTCCGAACTACCCTACCTCTACTGCCTCACCTCTAAAGTATTTCCTATAACTGGGCATTTGCAAATGCCTATAAAATAATGGCTCTTCCATTAATACAAGATTGGCCTCTATTGCTTTTCTCTGGTACCCTTTTCATCACTTCGGGCTTCAGGGGAGCATCTGCAAAAGTGCTTTCCCAAGCCCTCTCCCTCTGAGACTCTGAGAGTGTTTGGGCTTTCTGCATTGATCTAGGCTGCAGATAATGAATCCCTGAATCATACATGAGGCACTATAGTGAGTTGAATACGGGTGAGTCTGTCGGATCTAGAAATTGATCTTAACCAATCAGGGAAGCTAGATTGTAAAGGTTCGATCCAGGGGCAGTTCTTCCCCTTCTCGGCTCCTGATCAATTCCTGTTGTGCCTCACTCTGTGTAAGGAATAAGTATACAATCACAAAAACACACTGAAATGAGGATATCCGTAAGAATTAGGTTTTAAAATGATTTCCTCCCCAGGATGCAGTCTACATGCAAAAAATAGACGAAGGGAACAATAGTAAACAGAAGGACAAAGCAAGTAATTAAAACTAGAAAGCAAGTTTTGCTCCACAAAAACTATGATGGAATTGTGGTTCACTTTTTCCTCTTTGTCAAATAAATCTTTTTAAAAAAAGAAAAAGAAAGAAAAGAAAAGAATAAAATTACTAATAGTGAAAAGAAAACAGTCTGATTTGCTGAAATGTTTGGTTTAGAGGCTACTCTGTAGAAGGTGAGATGCAAAGTTGCCTTTGACTTTCTAAATATATCATAGTTTGAATACACTTGTTACTGATTTTCTATAGGTTTAGTTTCACTTTCTGTGTGTTTTTGGTATATGTTAAACCAACTTCTATTCTAGAGCTGGGTAGTTTGGAATCACATATTTTTAAAAGTATATTAATTCAGAGGGTGCTGGGAAATACTGGCTAAATAAGGCAGCTTTCAGTATAATTTCTGACTAGAAAGCTTTGCATTAAAGAATTCTGAGTCACTATATCTATTATGTCCATAGAAGAACACATTGTTTTCTATTTTTGTAGGCATTTCCTGTTTTACTTTTACATACTCTGTGATGTAGGTATGACTATTGTTTTGTTGAGTCTTGTGCTTGGACAAGCCAAAACTCAGCAAAACCAAGCTCTTTTTCTTCTTCCCCTCCACCCCGCCCTCCCTTGCCCCAAGGTTACTATAAAAAGCAGGAATAAAGTGAATGTTGGCTGCCTCCCAGGTTAATGTTCCATAGTTTGGGTGAAGCCAGATCTTGGAGCACTTTTCATTTACCTACTCATTTAAGCAATCTAATTCTGAGTCAGGTAAATACACTTGAGCCAAATTAAAGCCAAGTGTTTAATATGTTTGTTTTCAGAATAATTTTATTTACAGTAATTGCTTTCCTGTTTTTCATGCAATACATTGTGTTCTCAGCAGGGCAAAGAAGTGAATTTAGACACTCCTGTCTGGTGACTTGGTCCATTTTCTTTGCATCTGCTGATAATATCTGTCAGTATCCAAAGTTCCAATCTCAAGCGATTCACATAATATACAATGTTGTCCTAGTCTGGTTTTCTCTTAACTGGGACTGTCTAATAGGATTTGGGCTAAGAAATTTCCAGAAAGATAATAGTAGAATCTTAGATTTGGAAGGACCTCTCAGGTCATTCAGTGCATTTCCCACCCAATACAATGATCTCTTCCATAGCATACCTGCCAGTGGCCATCACCCCTTGACTCCAAACACTTGTAGGGACAGGGCCCTCACAGTGGACAAGCAGTTCGTTCCACTTTTGGATAATGATGATGAGGGACAAAAGGCTAGCTGAAGACAAAGCATAAGCTGACACACTGCAACCTTTCCCCAGCCCCCACTCCTAGATGGGATGGTATGACATTCTTTCAGGGATCTCCCAACTATCTTAATGTTAATTCCTTGCTAGAGGGGAAAACAACCTTAACTCGACAATGGCAAGGCCTCCTGTATCTTTAGGAACTCTTTAGCCTATGGAAGTTCTTTTGAAAACTTTCCTTTCCCCTTACCAACCTCAACCCCATAGCATATAATCAGACACCCCTCACCAACCCCCTGCAGCAGCTCTTTCTGCCCCTGGGTCCTGTCCCCTTACTTTAATAAACCCCCATTTTGCATCAAAGACATCTCAAAGAATTCTTTCTTGGTCGTGGGCTCTGGACTCCACCCCACCGAACCTCACCTACATTCCAAAACCCCATTACCGAATTCCTGGAAAGTTCTTCCTCGTGTTGTCATGATGAACTGAGATTTTGTCTCTGTAATTTCCATCCATTGGTCCTAATTTGATCATCAAATGACAAATCATATTACGGTCATAAAATTCAAATTGACAGTAACATTTCAATTCTTCTTTCCCAGGGTAACAATGTAAACAGTTCTCATACTGCCTCCTAAGGTGACTTTCTTTCTCCAGGTAAACAACATTTCCTGTTCTTTTAACTGTTTGTTCTCCTTTTGTGGCTTACAAAATTGAGATTCTTTAACTTGCCAGAGGCAGAAACCCAACTCAAAATGGCTCAAATGAAGAAAAAAAGTATTAATTTACTCACTGACATGTCCACAGGAAGAGGAAGGTTCTGGCCCAGTCAATGCCATTAGAGCTTGGTCTCACTTGACATCTGTGTCATACAGTGTCCCATCAGGATTAAAAAAACACAATCTTTGGGACGCCTGGGTGGCTCAGTTGGTTAAGCAGCTGCCTTCGGCTCAGGTCACGATCCCAGTGTCCTGGGATCCAGTTCCACATCAGGCTCCTTGCTCAGCAGGGAGCCTGCTTCTCCCTCTGCCTCTGCCTGCCATTCTGTCTGCCTCTGCTCGCTCTCTCCCCCCCCCCTCTGATAAATAAATAAAATCTTTAAAAAAAAAAACAACACAATCATTTATACAGGTAAAGTTTAATCTAAAGAACTGTTAATGATAACAGGGTGTTGGAATAACAAGGGATTGGCTATAAAGAGAACTCTTTTTTTTTTTAAGATTTTATTTACTTATTTGACAGAGAGAGAGAGATCACAAGTAGGCAGAGAGGCAGGCGGGGGGGTTGGGGAGAAGCAAGCTCCCTACTGAGCAGAGAGCCCTATGCGGGTCTCCATCCCAGGACTCTGAGATCATGACCTGAGCTAGAGGCAGAGACGTAACCCACTGAGCCACCCAGGTGCCCCCAAGATTTTATTTTTAAGTAAGCTCTACACCCTCCATAGGGCTTGAACTCACAGACCCAAGATCAAGAGTCACATGCTCCTCCAACTGAGCCAGAGGAGCCGTAGAAGCAAAGAGAATTCTTTAAAAAATGCAGGAATAACACATATAAGGAGCAATATTCCTCTTGGCGCTGGGATAGAGTATCCAAGGGAGCACCAGCCATTCCCATCCCCTGACCCCAAGCTGAGATCCAGACCTTGTTGGAGCGGTCACAGCTCTATTTCACTGATTGGCAGACAAGGCTGTCATGCTGTTTCAGGAGAACTTCCTGGAAATACACCCCTGGGAATTTGCTGGAAGGTCATCCTCTTAGAATATAATATAGTATAGTATAGTATAATATATACTATATTATTTACAGGTAGTAAAGAAAAAAAATATTTAAGGGCCCATCTACACTTCTGCAGAGCAGACAATAAAAGTTGAATTTGGGACTAAGAGACAATAGATCAGTAACTGGCAAACAACCATTATATTCCTTTCTTCTCTTCAGGCTCTGTACACACTCTCTTACGATGGCAAGAGAGCTGTCAGCAGCCCAAGTTTCTATCTCTTCCTTTTGGTGACTCAGCTGGGAAGAGAGTACTTTCCCAAGTATTACATCAGATTAAGTTTAAACAACCCCAGTTTATCAATCTTGTATCATATGCTCATTCCTGCACCAATCACGGTATCCTGGTGGCTCTGTTGCCCTGATGCGCCAGCCCTGAAGTATCCTGCCCCTGGAGGAAGGGGGTGAGTCCACCTCACCCCTATCAAATATACAGAGAAAATTCCAAGTAAAATCAAGTCGTCCATACCAGAAGAAGAAATGGCTGATAAGCAGGCATAAATCACACTAGTGCCTGTTAGGAGCAAAGATCTCAATCAACCAATGCCTCTCTCTGTTTAATCACTTTTGTAAAGTCAAACAATAATAATGCCTATTTGAGCTAGAAGGGATTTTTAAAATGCTACACCTTTATTCCTGCCCACATTTAGAAATAATTGAGAAATAGAGTCAATAATCAGTAGGATGGAGTACAGCACTTCAGCTTTATTAGGGAGGAAAGTTGATATTGATGATGTTCAGGGGCTGACCCAGTCTCTGGTACTAAACAGCCCACGGGATGCTGCACACATCCCTGTCCCTCAGGCCATATGCATTGGCAGCTGTAAAGCTTATGACATAGGGGGTGCCAGGGTGGCTCAGTGGGTTAAAAGCCTCTGCCTTTGGCTCCGGTCATGATCCCAGGGCTCTGGGTTCGAGCCCCGAGCCAGGCTCTCTGCTTAGCAGGGAGCCTGCTTCCTCCTCTCTCTCTCTCTCTCTCTCCACCTGCCTCTCTGCCTACTTGTGATCTCTGTCAAATAAATAAATTAATTAAATATTTTTTTAAAAATTTAAAAAGCTTATGACATAGACCTAGGGGAGTAGACCAAGTCTTGTGTTCTTTGTAGGTAGACAAATCTCAAAGAGAAGGAGAGGAGTGAGCTGATCCAGATATGCACAATTCTTTTTTCTAAACTTCCCTCTGCAAATAAGCTACTCTTCTTCCCCTGGGGAAGAATCAGTGGGGGGGGGGGGGGGGCAAGAGAATGTCTAGCAGAGCCCTAGCCACGTTCTCTAGCTTGGTTACTTGGGCTAACTGAAGCTTTAGCTAGCTATCCGTGGAGCATCAGGCATCTATCCGATCTGGCTACCTCCTTAATGTGGCTCTCTCAGTTCCAACCACTGCTCCTTTGGGTTATTCTCTGGGTGCTTGCAGTGTTTAAAATTTGAATTAATTGCAACATCTAAAGAGTGGGTGATATCACATACAATTCACATTTCAAGTTCTTTGGTGGGAGGATGGAAATCAAGAAACTTGGGACTCTCGTTCTTGATGAAATAATCAGTTAGACCGGAGTAGTGGCTGTCACCTTCTGGATGGAGGATGCCCTCTCCTTTTCGCCCCCATCTCCACTAATCCCAGTGACTACAACTGGTCACCTCACTCATTTACCTACCTGCCTGGCCAGTATTGGCATTTAAATGTGTGCTGGACCCCCATGGTTGGGGCCTTCCCTGCCATGCTGGATATCCTGGTTCAGCCAGGTGGACATTCATCCGTACTCCTTTAGGTGGGACTAGTTAGCCTTCTAGGCTAGAAAGGCCCAGGCAAAGGCTGATCTATATCTGTAACTCTTAAAAGAATAAAACAACAGGGGCACCTGGGTGGCTCAGTGGGTTAAAGCCTCTGCCTTTGGCTCAGGTCGTGATCCCACCGTCCTGGGATTGAGCCCCGCATTGGGCTCTCTGCTCTGCAGGGAGCCTCCTCCTCTCTCTCTCTGCCTGCCTATCTACCTACCTGTGATCTCTGTCTGTCAAATAAATAAATAAAATCTTTAAAAAAAAAAGAATAAAACAACAATAGTCACATTAGCTTTGCAGTTAAGCACGGCTATGATGATTATGGTGGTATAATCACCATGTAGAAAAGATTTTAGAATGTCCACATTTGCAATCAGGAACAGCACCTCACAGCATACACAATAAAATCCTATGATCTTCCTAGTATTTACACACACACACACACACACACACACACACACACACAGTGAGGAGAAGAGATTTATTGGTAACTGTCAGAAAACAACTCTCCATGGATCTTTTTGGAGTTTTTCTGTATGGCTTGCAAGCTCAGTTACTGACCTCCCTTTATTTCAGATCATATTCCTTTTTTTTTTTTTAAGATTTTATTTATTTATTTGACAGAGAGAAATCACAAGTAGATGGAGAGGCAGGCGAGAGAGAGAGAGAGGGAAGCAGGCTCCCTGCCAAGCAGAGAGCCCGATGCGGGACTCGATCCCAGGACCCTGAGATCATGACCTGAGCCGAAGGCAGCGGCTTAACCCACTGAGCCACCCGGTGCCCCAGATCATATTCCTTTTTTAAAGATTTTATTTATTTATTTGAGAGAAAGAGTCAGTGTACACAAGCAGGGGAAGTGCAGAGGGAGAGGGAGAAGCCGACTCCCTGCTGAGCAGGGAGATGATGCAGGGCTCCATCCCAGGACGCTGGGATCATGACCTGAAACAAAGGCAGATGCTTAACCAACTGAGCCATCCAGGTGCCCCTCTAGACCATTTTTCTTAGCCTCATCTAAGAATGTTTATACAGTGAATAGCCTTGGAATATGGTTGGAATATAGAAATAGCATCTTCCAGCAGAGCGAAGGGCAGCCATGTTTACAGTCCAGTATAATAAAGATAATGTCTCCTCTGGAGCAAAGGGTATTATTACTGCCCATTGTAAAAGATTCATGTTTCCTAAGCTCAGGCTTGCCTCCTGTAACTCACCCCATTGTGAGCACAGTTGCCATTGGGTTCTCTCCACATTACCCCAGCAGCTGTGTTTATTTTGTGACCTTAGTCCCTCCTCATGGCAAAGTAAATTGGGCCAGTCTGGGCGCCTGATTCTAGGACAGTATTACATTGGCTGGTCAGTACTTACTCTGCACCCCAGCTGGACAATCAGAACTCTCTGAGAGAATGAAGTTGCTACTAACAGGAACAGGAAAGGAAAGGCTGCCTAGAAAGCCTGAACACGAGTTAGATCTGGGGCCACCAACAACGGTAATAGCGAGTCAAATTTTGAATGGAACACATGGACACAAAGAAACAATGTTGCTGTAAGAAACAGAGACAGAGATAGTGTAGCCCAAGAGAAAGAGAGAAAAAGTAGCTTTGGTTCCTGATGGCTTCCTAGTCTCTGCTAACAGAGATCTTTATCATAAATGTCCTTTTTCTAAGGACTTGAGTGAGTCTTTGTTTCAATCAACCAAAGGAGCCTGACCAAGACAGCTGGCCATGTCTGTAAGCAAACGTCTAGCTGGGAGACAATACACTCTTGCTCTATCACAAAAGACTCCTCTTCCAAAAAGGGACCATGAATGTGGGGCAATCATCTTAATCACTCATAGGAACCAGAAAGTTGCCTTTAAGAATATTACTTTCGGGGCACCTGGGTGGCTGGGTGGGTTAAAGCCTCTGCCTTCGGCTCAGATCGTGATCTCAGGGTCCTGGGATCGAGCCCCACATCGGGCTCTCTGCTCAGCGGGGAGCCTGCTTCCCCCCTTCTCTCTGCCTGCCTCTCTGCCTAATTGTGATCTCTCTCTCTCTCTCTCTCTCTCTGTCAAATAAATAAATAAAATATTTTTTTAAAAAGAATATTACGTTAAAAAGGAGAATCTTGTGGTATGTGACTTATATCTCAATAAAGCTGTTATTTTAAAGTGATTTTTTTTTAAGAAAGCTAATATAAATACAAATTATTGAGTTTTTCTTGAAAGTACCAGAGAAGTCATTAAAGACAAATGTGTGGGACAGATTGAGTCTTCCTGAATATAAGGAACAAGAAGAGCTTGGGAGTGTAATGTCCACATGCCCTGGGTCATTTGGATCGGTGACCTAAGAGCTTGGACAGTCCCAGGGGAAACCTGAGGGACCCAGGATGGCCCTGACTATGGAATTAAATAGTCTGGGCAGCAGGTATCTAGTTAGGTCGACCTAAGGTCGCTTAGGTGACCTTAACATCTGCTGGCGTTTCTCATCCATTAGGATGGCCATTAACCAAAGAATAGAAAACAACAAATGTTGGCATGGATGTGGAGAAACTGGAACGCTTGTGCATTGCTGGTGGGGACGTAAAATGGTGCACCTGCTGTAGAGAAACTGCCATACTATTTTCTACAGAAAAGGAAATCCAGTTACACAGAAGATGTTGTCCTGAGTGGTGGGTGTGGAGTGGGGGGCCTCTAAGAGGAAATGCAGTGAGGTTAGCACAGAGAGAGCATTAAATGGCTCCCAAAACCATCCCTTAGGTTTTATCAAGATCCAGGACCCAGAAGAATTGGGCAGAGCCTTGAGATGAGTCTCAGACCAACGTGGAATACTTAGGGGCTCTCTTCTCTGTAGTAGTAAACTCATGCATAAATATTCATATTCATATTCATATTATTTTGAGTATGCAAATTAGAATATCATAAATGGACATGGCATCTAGACCCAAGAGCATAGGGACAGGCTAAGGGTATGGAGTTCTGGGTTAGCCTTGAGAGAACACCTTTGTCTGAGCCAGGGGAGGTGCTACCTGGGCCCTAGGGACATAATGAATGACCCCCACACACACACTATAGATCCCCTGGGATAGTGTTTCTAATAATGTGTCATATGACATTCTGCGTGTTCCATGTAAGAAAGGATTTGGTCTTCCAATAAGGCTGATAGGTCATTGTCTGCAACCTCTCTACCCCCTTTGCTGATATGGAAACAAACTTTAATTGGTGAAATAAAAAGTGGCTTCTCCAAGATTTTGCAGATGGGGCCATTTCTGCCTCTCTTAGGAAGTATTTTGTTACACTTCCAAACAATTTGAAGTTGTGGATCAGTATGTTTTTATAGGAATTCTTCTTTTCTCTATCTTCTTTGAATTACCTTTATCAAGCCCCCTGGATAATGATAGAATGCGTTCTTATCAATTCAGAAAGGGGATCCTAATGTTGCCCCACGGAATTAGGGCAATTCCTCCAGTAATCATGCCCTTAGTCCAATAGTAGCCAGTAATGGTGGGCAGGTGTTCTTAGGACTAGGGGCATGTACCTGAGAGATGTTTGGAGAAGCAAAGACTTCAGTTTGAGGTCATGAGACAGAATGAACATATTTAACTCTGTAGCTGTGGTCTCATTAGCATCTTGCCTACCCCACAAACCATGCTGCAGACAGAACAAGCCTCAGCCTCTTACCCAGCAACCATCAAGATGCCTTTGCAGGGGTGCCTCGGTGGTTCAGTTCGTTAAGCAGCTGCCTTCCACTCAGGTCATGATCCTGGATTGAGTCCCGCATCATCAGGATCCCACTCAGCGGGGAGACTGCTTCTCCATCAGACCCTCTCCCCTCCCATGCTGTTTTTCACTCGCTCACTCTCTCAAATAAATAAATAAATAAATAAAATCTTTAAAAAAAAAAAAGATGCTTTTGCAGAGGTCTGGATCAACAGACATGATTTCATTGCTCTGTGGTGTATCGTTCATGGGTGCCATCCACTTAAGAAGCTAGATGGGCTATTTAAGCAGTTCCCACTCTTAGCAATGTGCAGCATTAGACATATTCCAGTACAGATAGAACTAACACACACTGAGTGCTTGCTCTGTCCCAGCCACAGTTCTAAGGGCTTTTGATGCTTACTCATTGAATCTTCAAAACAACCCAGTAAGGTAAGAGTTATTATTATTCTGATGGAGCAGGTGTAGAAATTTAAATAAAGAGCTGTTAAGTCACTTAATCCAAAAGCAGCAGCCTGTAAGGGGCAGAGCTGGGGTTTGAGCCCAGAAAATCTGGAGTTAGAATCTGTGCTTTTAAATCTTTACACTACTCTGCCTCCCTTGTACTATATGGCTTGATACAGTGGATAATTATACATCAGAACCACATTGTCTTCCAGTCTTCTGAAGGACCTTTTGGCCCTCTTTAGGGTTGGTTGTTTGCCCCCCTCCCCCTACCATCAAGATGTCTTTGGTTAATATCCTTTCTGGATCCCAACACTCAGTGTCAGTTCTAGGATTTGTGTTGCTATGGAAAATTTCTGGCTGAAAGTGGTTTTCTTATGCTGATTAATAAGTAACTTGTAACTTCTTCAGGCAATGAGCTTCTGGAAAGGAATTAGGATTACTTTTTAAAGATTTTTTTTTAAGATTTTATTTATTTATTTGACAGAGAGAGATCACAAGTAGGTAGATAGGCAGGCAGAGAGAGAGAGGAGAAAGCAGGCTCCCTGCCAAGCAGAGAGCCCGATGCGGAACTCGATCCCAGGACCCTGAGATCATGACCTGAGCCGAAGGCAGAAGCTTAACCCACTGAGCCACCCAGGCACCTAAAGACTTTATTTTTTTTTTTTTAAAGTAATTTCTACACCCAACGTGGAGCTCAAACTCACAACCCAGAGATTAAGTCGCATGTTCTGCAGACTGAGCCCACCAGGCATCCCTGGAAAGGAATTATTATTCCATCTCTCTGATCCTCTAGTTGGAGGGGAAGCCTGATGGGCTGGCCTGGCTTGTGGGACCTGAGAGGCCTGGGCCGGGAGGCTGAGGCTCTCACCTATGGCTATGAAGGGGGAGCCAAGACTCTCAGACAGGTTGGGGACAGCCAGTGAACTCAGGAGTTTTATTCTAACAGGTCCCCTCAACAAGGTAACATTGAGGTAGATACAAAAAGCTAAAGCAGAGAGGAATGGATTCAGAAAGCCAGTGAAGACAGGAGCAGGAAGAGGCCAGCCAAAAGCAGTCATCAGAGGGCCTTCCAGGCAATTCTGAGCAGCTCTGTGCAAGAAGAGAGACAGGGAGTTATTGCCAGAAGCACAGACAAGTTTGAATAAACTTCACAAATGTCAGGGAAAACTTAAGAATCTATTCAAATCTTATTAATTTTCATATCCCTTAAATATGCATGTTATCAATAGGAGCAAGTCTGTACACTCTTTCACTTAGTGTTAATGAAGCATTTCCAGTAATCAACAGAGTCCACATTCTTGGATCTTTTAGTTTTAAGACATTCCTTCCTATTGCTCTGTGGCCATTTCCTTATTCTTGAAGCAGCAGCTCCAGGATCTTTCTAGACTGGGCAATGCTTGCTAAGATGTTGTGGACATGTGCCTGCTAGGGCAGCATTCCCCCAGACACACATACACCTGGGCTCATACTCATTGTGGGTATAGAATCTTGACCTGAAGAATCTTCCAGGTCCATCTTGACCAGCTGGCTACCTCTGATAATAATAACCAAAGGAGTCCTGGGACTCAGTGCTTCATAAAAACCTCAAAGAACTGTGAAAGACCAAACCCAGACTACAGAAGAAGAAAAACTTATATATACCAGTTATCCTACACATGACCAGATATTCTATAAGTTTCAAGTATTGTCTAGAGTGATTCTATGTCAACTCTTAAGTCCTCTGGCCATGGTTAACGCTTTTGTCCTTGCAATCCCGTGACTCTTCTGGTTTTGTCATTCTGATTCTGTTGATTTCATTCTTTTATTTTCAACCCTCCATTGAGTTCTGCTGCTCTAAGGATGAAACCCATGTTCCCAACTCTGGTCAACAGAATAATGACCCCAAACATGTTCACATTCTAATCCCTGGAACCTGATTATGGGATCTGACATGGCAAAAGAGGCTTTGCTGATGTCATTAAATTAAGGATCCTGAAATGAGACAATTGCCTTGGATTATCCTGGGTGGGCCCAATGTCATCCAAAGGGTCCTTATAAAAGTGAAGCAGAAGGACCAGAGTCAAGAAGGAAGATGTAAGCAGAGATGGCCTCTAGAAGTTGGAAAAATGAAAAAAGTAGATTCTGTTCTAGAACCAGAGCAGAAGAATGGTACTGAGGAACATTTCTGTGTACGTGTCAAGGTTTCCACATTATCTTCTTTGATGTCATAGAATTACAGTCTTCTGAAAATCATCAAGCACAATGTAGATATGCATAAGCCACAATGTTTATTAAGTGCCCTCCATGTGCAAAGACCTCTGCTTTTTTTTTTTTTTAAAGATTTACTTATTTATTTTAGAGATGGGGAAGAGGCAAAGAGAGAGAATCCCAAGCAGACTCTGTGCTGAGCGCACAGAGCCCAACATGGGGCTCGATCTCACAACGCTGACATCACCACCTGAGCCGAAACCAAAAGTTGGATGCTTAACGAACTGTGGCACACAGGTGCCCCAAGACCTCTGCTTTTGTATATAATTATAGTAGGTTGAACAGTGGTGCCCCCCTAATAGGTTCAAATATTAACCGCTACAACCTCTGAAATGACCTTATTTTGCAAAAAGTTCCTTACAGATATAATTACAGTAAGGATCTCAAGGTAAGATCATCCTGGACTCAGGGTAGTCCTAACTCCAACAAGAGATGTCCTTAAAAGAGAAAACAGAAGGAGATTTGAGGCACAGAGACACACGGGGGCAAAGCCATGTGAAGACAGTGGCAAAGATCAGACCTATGTCACCACAAGCCAAGGAAAGCCTGGAGGCGCGAGAAGTTGGAAGAAGCAAGGAAGGATTCTCCACCAGAGTCGTCAGAGGAAGCACAACCTTGCCAACACCTTCAGAGGGAGTCCAGACTTGGGGCCTCCAGAATTGTGAAGGAATCCACTTTTGTTGTTTTAAAGCCTGGCTTGTGGTCATTTATTATGACAGCCACAGAAAATAACACAGAAACCTTCTCCATATTTCTCCATGATGCTGTTAGCTGCTAAGATCAGGTTTGCCTATCACACGGCATGGCAGACAAAAGGGACCTTGCCTTCCTGCTCCCTCTCATCCCTCCGTGCTTCTGCTGGTTCCTGTCTCATCTCTTCTGTGCTTTAAGGACTCACTACACACTTCTCAGTGTAACTTTGCTTTCAATGTACACAGTGTACCCAACATGAAGATTAAAAATGTTCAGCAACAGGGATGGCCCAGGCCCTGCCCAGCTGGAATGGACACTGGTTGCTGGGATGGAGCGCAGCCCCGAAGGCCCCTGCCGGGCCAGGCATTACCCCTCTAGGGGCTGGATCGTGGCTGCCAGATACTGGCAAGAGTCCCGCTGGGAATTCTTACTGTGTTCTGGAAACTATGCTCAGTGGACCATCTCTCCGAAACCCCACCACCACTAGACGGGTAAAGAGACTGAGGCTAAAGGAGATTCACTGATGTGCCTGAGGTCCTGTAAGTGGCAAGCAGGTGCAGAGTGAGGGCCCAAGGCCAGCCAGCTTGGCTCTGAGCTCTGTTGTGGAGCATGTAAGGAAATGCCTGGACAGGGTCATTTCTCTCCCTTGGAAAAGGAGTGTCATCCAGACTGGGGCCCTCAGAAACACAAATTATTTATTTCAGAAAAAATGGCATCATAGGGGATACTGGTTGACTCATCATTCAGTCCCAGTTGGAGCCTCAGACTCAAGGAATGCAGGAACCCCAAGGGAGAGTGGCCATGGGTATGGGGCACCCCTCCACGGGCACCTCAGGTTGAGGTGAGCTCCAGGCTCATGACATGTCATGGCAGAGAGCTCAGAGTACATGGAGGCTGAGGGACTTCCGGGGAGTTGGGAATGACAGCCAGGACCTCAAAGGTGAGAACTTGGTAAGATCTCCTGAAGCCTGAGGTTTCCCCACATGTGCTTTTCTTACCCGGCCTGCCTCCCTGAGGTGATCCTGTTAGGCCTTGGTATGGAGAGTCCACACGTGCTTATGTGAGGGAAGGACAAAGGGGGTAAAACAAGCAAGCCTGGTGTTCCAGCTTTCAAGTGGAGAAGTGAATCCAGAGATAGCAGGGGCACTGTTGCTTGGAAAGAAGACCTTCAGCAGCCTGGGCCCGCAGAAGAGAAAAAAGAGAACCAGGGAGGCCTACCTCAGCCTCCCCACCACAGCTGTGGCCCCTGGGGGCTTCACCACAGACAGATGGAGGGAAAAGGGTGTCTGGTACCATGCTATTTACCGGTGCGAGACCTCCTTGCCTTTACTCCCTGCCCCCCCCATATGCTAGTAGCCATGTTTGGTGAAAGTGGCCTTTCCCAGTACTACATTTGTAGGTATGCTTTACAGGAACTAGTCCCAAGCGATTCATTATTCTATTACATTAGTTAGCTGTTGGCAGACCTGTCATATCATATAAGAAAGCAGAGCTATTTTGGTGCTTGTACTCGCCAACTTGCTGTATATATTTTCTACCCCTGTTCTAGAACCACATTCTTTCATTCAGTGAATACAGGTGATAATGATGTTTTTACTTTCTCCTACATTCTTTTTTTCCTGAGATCAAAATAGCAACAAGAACCAAAAAGACAGATAAGACTTTCTTCAACATCCCATGGGGATTTCTAAAACTCCCTTTGACACCCATGCTTCCACTTAGATCTGAAATTGCAAATAAGCTACTATAAATGTTCTTCTGAGATTTGCAATAAGCAGAAGTGTATATCCAGAAAGCCTTGCATTTGTAGGGAAATATCAAATCCTGTGCTCATCTTACCAAATAGCCAAGACTTCAAAAAATCCCTTTATGGGTTCCATAGATCTGCTTTGTCTGTCATTGCTACTGAAGTCTAAAAAGTTTGTCTTGAACACCTCAATGTGTGTCAACCACAAGCAGGCTGAAGGAGAGAGGGAAAAATATATCGTGACTCAAGAAAAGATAGATAGTGACGAGAAGACTGTCACGTGTTTCATTCACTGCACTCTTTCCGGAAGGTCTCCCTTGGCAACTTTTAAGTGTTCTGTCATCATTTCTTGGAGGCTTCTCTAGCTGTTCAAATGTGGTGAGAAGATGAGAAAACTGTAATATGAAAGTAAGGGAGGGTCTGGCTCCTCTGATGGAAACATGTTTCTCCATTTCCCCATTTTACATCACCTTGAAACCCTCTCTCGTTGACTCAGTCACACTGCCTGGAGCTCTGTAGCATATTCTCCAAGGGACACACACTTCCCCATTCATAGAACCACATCAGGAAGTTAAAAGCATAACTTTGACTCAAGGGGAAATTTTCTGTCCACATGTTTTCCAGTACACAAGCTGTCGTGCTTCTGGTGAGGGTCTACACCGCGCCAAATTTATTCTCAGGGGCATTCAACCCAACTGCTCAACAGATAGTTTGTTGTTGTTGCTTGTTTTTTAAATAAACTCCACCCCTAACATGGGACTCAAACTCACCACCCAGAGATCAAGAGTTGTGTGTTCTACCAACTCAGCCAGCCAGGTGCCCTTCAGCAGATGGTTTTGAGAGAGACTTGGACCTCAGAGAGCTTCCCATGGTCATTTGTCCAGGCAAATGGCTAAAATTACTGAAGTCTACAAGTCAACACTTAGGGAATGGCACGCCTCAACAGCTGATAATCTGGAATGTTCTCAACTTTTAAAAGAGGATGCAGATGGTAATTTTGTTCTTCAGCCCACAGCAGGGGCCCAGACATTTCGTGGAGACTGTTCTCAATACATCTTTTTTATTTTTAAAAAATATTTTGTTTATTTATTTGACAGAAAGAGAGACCACAAGCAAGCGGAGTGGCTGACAGAGGCAGAGGGAGAAGCAGGCTCACCGATGAGCTGAGATTCCAACGTGGGGTTCGATCCCAGGACCCTAGGACCATGACCTGGCCTGAAGGCAGATGCTTAACAACTAAACCACTTAGGCGCCCCTATTCTCAATACATCTTAGGCTCAGTTGAACCTTATTTTGAAGTGAAAATACATGTATTTTAGGGAACCCAAAGTGACTTAAGGTGGCTGGATTACACTGCTATTAATTAGTAATAATTAGTCTCTTTGTTGATACCAACTGAAAATCCAATTTAGACTGATATAACAAAAGAAATTCATTGTCTTACCTAAAAGGCAAATGGTTGTTCAGGCCAGAGATGATTTAAGCTATTGATAAGTCTTGATGGACTAAGTAAGGGTCTTATTTCTTTTACTCTCTCTGTTTTGAGCCCAACAGTCCTGGGGTCATAGGATTCTTTGTTCACATCAGAAGGGGAGAGAACATCTTTTTCTTTAATTGTCAATGACAATTCCTGGGTTTACATTCCAGGAATGGGACCAATTACTGGGTCTGGGGGTAGCATGCTGGGCAAAAGCCAGCTCGTCTTTGGAGCTGAGAGTCAGTTGATATGCCTAAACCGTTTTTCTAAGAATGGGGTAGAAATGGTTATGCAAAGGAAATTTGCAATATTGATTTACCAAAAGAAGAGTACATGGATATAAGGAGGGGGGAAAAAAAAAAACCAACATCCTTGGGACGTCTGGGTGTCTCAGTTGGTTAAGCGGCTGCATCTGGCTCAGGTCATAATCCCAGCGTCCTGGGATCGAGTCCCACATCAGGCTCCTTGCTCCACAGGAAGCCTGCTTCTCCCTCTGCCACTCTGTCTGCCTGTGCTCACTCTCTCTCTCTGACAAATAAATAAATAAAATCTTAAAAAAAAAAAAAGTCCTCTGTTAAGTCTGTGAGGGGGAAAACTGTAAGCTCTCCAGAAAGGGAGGCTAAGGAGTCATAGTGAAGGACTATGTTAAGGAGTCTGAACTTGACATCCTTTGAAGGGTTGTAATCGGCAGTTTTCACCCAGCATCCACAGAAAGCTCTCCAGAGACATCTAATATCTAACAACCTTTTTAAAAATAAAGCTTTTTGTGTGTAGTTGCAAGAGTTTGATGTCTGGTTAGTAAGTAGATGGATGCCCATTATCTTCCCCTTTGTAGTTTTGTTATGTTTAGACTATTTCACAAGTAAAAAGTGGAAGTAATGTAAAGACATAGTAGACGTTACCAGTGCTTACCAATATGTCATTTTTTTTTCTCCCTCCCACACCCCAAGAAACTACATTTCCTTGCTTGCCTCATGCTGGCCAATAGGCTGTAAGCGAAAATGATACCTGTCTCTGGTCTGAGACAGTGAAACATCCTGGGCAGACGTTCAGTTCTGCCTCCCTTTTAGGAGATAGTGATGACCAGATCTTGAGACCGTAGCGCCACAAGAGCAAAGAAGCCTGCATCCCTGAGTCACTGCAAGGATGCCAGCTGCCTTGGAAAGTGGCCACAGATTCCAGTTGTTTTTTTCCGGGTGTCCAATCACTCCCAAACTTACTGGCTTAAAGCAATTATTTCCCATGGTTCTGCGGGCGCTAGACTGGCTCAGTTAGGCAGTTGTCACTAAGGGTCTCTCATACTATTGCAGACAGCCATTGACTGATGCTGCAGTCATCTAACCACTCATCTGAGCAGGATGTCCAAAATGGCTGGAATTAATGCTATCAGCTCAGAGCTCTGGCGCTGTCAACCA
Source organism: Mustela erminea (assembly GCF_009829155.1). Taxonomy (NCBI): domain Eukaryota; kingdom Metazoa; phylum Chordata; class Mammalia; order Carnivora; family Mustelidae; genus Mustela; species Mustela erminea. The sequence continues at coordinate 44,219,330 of NC_045629.1, read as the reverse complement.
CAGCACCTAAATGCCTTGGGCTTCTTACTGTATGGGTCTTGGGTCTGAGAAGAAGCATCCCAAGAGCATGTGTTCCAAGAGACCCAGGAGGAGTTAAAAAGCTTCTAACATCTTGTCCTTGGATGTCCCATTTGGTCATTGCTGCCATAGTCTATTGGTCAAGGCAAGTCACCAAGGTCAGTCCAACTTTAAAGCAAGAGAAATTAGACCCCTACACTTGATATAGGAAGTAGCGTATAGTATAGGAAGGAAAGGTGTTGATAGTGACCATCTTTTCTTATCTACTGTGTCTGACCTACAGTGGACTTTGGATGAGCAAGAAATAATTTTATGTGATAAGCCACTGAAATTTAGGGAGTTGTTTGTTACCTTAGGATAAGCCTCACTTAAGCTATCAAACAGAATGGGAATTACAGAAAATATGAAGAAAATCCAAAGAAAAATGACTATGATTAAACTCTCATGTATTTCCTTATCTTTTGTGCATATTTTTGTATAGTTATCATATGATGTAGATAAGTTTAGTGGTTTTTTCCCACTTAGAATTATAATATAAATATATCCTTTTCCTATCCAGAAGTCTTAGTAAAGAATTTAAATTACTGAATAGTATTTCATTGACAAAGCACTCAACTGCTTCCAGATAGTCTATCTATACTGCCATAAATATCTTTGTGTATAAGTGTTATTTCTTTTTGATAGATTATATTCATTCATCTTTAGATCCCTGATTTTGAAAGGTCCTAATAAATTTCTTGACATCATCCCTACTGTGTCCTTTGTGGACAGTGCCCCAGTTTATATTTCCAGTCCAGCTCTCTCCACTTACTCTAGACTTGACATCACTACTTGTGATCAGTAATAGACATTTCAAATCAAGTATGTCAAATTATTCTTGATTTTCTCTCCGCTTCTGAAATCAGCTCCTTTCCTAGGCATTGTTGTCAGCAAATGAAGCCACGATCTGCTCAACTGCTCAAGCCTAAAGGTGGGAGTCACTCTTCATTCCTCCCATTCTTTTGCCTTCTTGCAGTCAGTTAGCAAGTCCTACCTGTTTTATCTCCCAAATATCCCTCTTTGTCCATTTATTTCTTTCCAAGCTGCCTGCCTGGCTTCATCCGTCATTGTCTTCCCCTGAACTACTGCAGTGTTTAGCTAAGAGGTCTTCCTGCTTCCATTTTTGTCTTCAATTCGGAGTTAAATCTGTTGAAACTTTAAATCAGAGAGAGTCACTCTCCTGCCTATAACCTAGTTCAGGCTCTTCTGGCTCAGGCCAGAACCCTCTGGCTTCTGTCTACCACAATTAGCTGTTAATACCTGCCCCTTCCAGCCACATTGATCTTTCTAGTCTGAGTTCACTGTAAACTCTTTCTGCCCTAGGAACTTTGCATATGTTCCTTCTTGTCTTAGAACAGTTTTCCCCAGCTCTTCCAGGAGTTGCCTCTTTCTCATCTTTCAACTCAATTGCCATCTTCTTAGAGAAGTTGTATGGACTATTCTATTTAAAATAGCCAGTCACTTTCCATTAAATACACTGTGATAGCTCCAGAACTTTTATACAAGGGTAGTTTAGAGGCAATAATCTGGTTGAGAGTGTGTGATGGTGGGAGGGGCTAATGGCAACTTTCAGCTAGGACTCTTGTCTTAAAGATGCATTTGCATAGCAACTTCCATGAGACTGAGAGACTCTCAACTGTCTTCTCAAAGACCAGTGATAGTGTTGGTGGGGTGGATGAATATTATGGGAATAAAACACCTCCCACCCTAAACAGTTGCTGGGTCCCCCCCAAATTGGGTACCCCAATAATGGGTCAGTGATTAAAGGAGCGAGACTGATACAAAGCAAAGGTCAAGCAAAGCTTTATTTCGCGCCAAGCATCAGGAATCATATCGACCGTCAAACAGACCAGTCGGGGCCACCCCTCCAGAGAGGACGATCCCTCCCTGCTTTCCAGACTAACTTTTATAGAGCAAAGGCCATGTGGTTGGGCCTGGCCACACACAGGTGGCCAATGAGATTGTAGCACACGCAGGAAACTCCATATTGATGCTAGATGACCAACTGAATTACAATTTACCCTAGTAGACATTTGATTTAGCCTATCACACCTTGGTTAGGATTGGCGCCAAAAGGCTCCCAAAGGGGGGGGGGCCATACTCCTTGGTAGCTAGGAGACAGTATGCGCCCCCACTGATTGAATACCTCCACCTGGCCTGACCCATCCCCCACTGATTGAATACCTCCACCTGGCCTGACCCACCCTTGTACTTGGACTTTGTTACCTGTGACTGGTTTCCTGGACTTGCTTTTAAGTAAGTTCCCCTTGGGGGGCCAAGGTCAATTTAAGCTTTACAGCAAAATGGCAGTTTACCCGGAGTGGGGCTGCTCTGGCTGAATAGGCCCTTACACAGTCCTGGCTGATGTCATGGTAGTTGCCATCTCTATTTCCTTTACTGAACTCATCACTGTCTGCAATTATCTTATTATATGTGTTTTCTCCCTTTGCTAGAAGGTGGGCTCCTTGAAGACAGGGTTCTTGTCTGTCTTTCCTATGTACCCAATGCCACCCCCAACTCTAATAACAATACTTCATAGTAGTCAATGATATTTTTTAATAAATTAATGAATTGCTTTATAAATAAATAGGACTGAGTTACTCTATCTTATATTTCCATCCCAACTTTATCCCCAAGTAGATTTCCATGGATTATTTTGATCTTCTAATCCACGAGGTACATATCTATATTTCTATACATATACACGACACTCCATTTCTGGAGAAGTATAACGTGTGTCAGGACTCTTCATGCAGGATGTTAGAGGCTAGGAGAAAATAAAGTGAAGATATGCTGGAGATTATATGAAAGAAAAATGACAGGAAAATGGTTCAGTACTGGGAGAACATGAAAAGAAGGCACTGTATGGCAGAGGAGGTCATTCAGACCTTTGCATTATCATTAAAAATCTGTTCCAGATCAAAATGTCCTTTCCAACAGGTTTGACCCCACACTTTAGAAATAGTCCTCTGCACCACATCCTACAGTCTCTGGCTGTGAGCCTGTGTCTCTTGACTGTGTTCCCTATTTCTTGGCTGGTTTGCCTGCCTTGCCACTCAGTTTCATTTCCAAATTCGGGTTTCCTTATGTGTGAGTCACAGTGCAGTAAACAGAGATTGCATGTGCCGAGACTCAAATAGGTGGAACAGGACTACTGTTCTACAAGGAGTTTCTCCAGAGTGTTCTTGGTCCAGCCACTTGGCCCCTCTTCTAGAACCAGAAGCCCTGCTGTGTCTGGCCAGGCCTGCCTGTCTGGCACCTACCAGTTCTGGGAGCTGAGCTTGGGCTAAGGACTGAAGCAACACGTGGGTGTGTCTGGGTGGAAGTCATGGACTGAGATGGGTGTTGGGAGCTGCTCCATACAGAGCAGAGGGAGACGAGGTGAGAAGAGCAGCTGGGTGGTTATAGCTAAATGATGGCTTGTTTTCACAGGATGTGTTCTGCTTGTGAACATTCCTTGTTTGTTGTCATTCTAGAATGTATAAAGGGTCGTCAGAGAGACACAAATATGGAGCAGGGACCTTTGCAAGAACTGGCCAGAGATCTATAAATCAGGAATGTCAAGAATTAATAGGCTATTTCCTTCCTTTTCACATAAGTGATAGAATTTATATTTTATTAATAATTTCAACAGCAAAAAGCATTTACTACTACAACATGACCACCACATCCACTATTTATTGAGTACCTAGTATTTTCCAAGCACCTACTGTTTGCAATAAGTTTTGCCTTATATTATCCCCAATCTTTATCATCCTGGGATAGAGGGGATTCTTTTCCCATTTTTACAGATTTTACTAATAAGAAGATTGAGCAGAGCAGAACAGTTAAGCCTTTTACACAAGGTTATACAGCTAATAAGTTGGAGAATCAGAATTTGAACGTAGTTCTGACTCCAAACTCTGAAAGCTTTTCTTTTTATTGGAAATGAATTTTTTTAATGAAATCATGCTTCAATTTCTTCTCTTTACATGAAAGTATGAATGACCTATTTATACTAGTACTGCTGAAAAGTATATGGCTTTTTAGAATAGATTCTCTTGATAATACTTGGATTCCAAGTTTCTGTTGAATTTTGTTTAATCTGGCACCAACTTTGAAAAACATGTTACAGTATTCCAACTTTGTAGGTTCTGAACTTATTTTAAGCTAGTTTTATAGAAGGTGAACTTTTTCAATAACTGCTTGTTGATGTTAATGTTTTGTCATTTACAGGGTTAATGTAGAGGCATAAGGCATTTGTTGTATAATTCCACTCTACTGGCAGGGAAGGTAATGTGCAAATAATTTAGGAATTTTCTAGAGAAGAAAGCAACCATTGTGCCTTTTTGTGTATGAGTACTTGAATATGATTTTTACCTCATTGAAAATTCACTGATGATTGTGCCTTCTGTTTTTTTTTAAATAAAACAATATATACTAGTTATAACAAGTATATCTTGTTAAAGAAGGAAAAGAATTGTGCATAATCCTACCAAAGGTAAAGAATTAATATAGTTGTATCTTTTTCATGTCTGTTTTATACAAAAGTTTGCATAGTTTACACATAATTTACTACTCTACCTGCAACTTATTTCGATACAGGGCATTAAGCCTTATGTTTCTGGTAAGACAGAGATGAGTTTGAAACGAGTCCCTTAGTTTCCAGTATGACACATGGTGTCCCTGTTGGAAATACATAAACTTGGTTTGGAGCGAGGCAAATCCCTGATCAATTTATAACCACTGTTGAGAAAATTCACAAGATTCTTGATGTATACTAGATTCATATGTTAAAACTTCCAAGATCAACATCAAATTTCTGCCAAGAAAACTTAATTTTTTTTAAATGTTAATAAGCTTCTTTGTTCAAATTTAAATGTCAGTTTTTTATTGTAAGGTAAGATAGCTTGACAGGTGGTTAAAAGAGCAGTAGTCTGGGAAATACAATTTACAATAAGTCTTTTAAGAAATGAATTCAAATTCCTTCCAGAAAGCTTCTCAACTCCCCTAGCTTTTCCAAGAGACGTGTGCAATATATATATTTTTCTTTCTTCATGGATTTTATTTCTTAAAGAAGTTTTAGGTTCAAAAAAAAAAAAAAGAAGTTTTAGGTTCAGAGCAAAACTGAGGGGAAAGTACAGAGAGTTCCATAAAACTCCTACCCCCACCCCCACACACAAGCACACCCTCCCCCACTATCAGCATCCCACACCAGAGTGGCACATTTATTACAATCAGTGAGTCTACATTGACACATCCTTATCACCCACAGTCCATAGTATATGTTAAGGTTCACTCCTTTAATGCTACATTCTATTACTTTTAACAAATATATAGTGACATGTGTCCATGAGTATAGTATTGTACAGAATAGTTTCACTGCCCTAAAAATCCTGTTTATCCCTCCCTTTCCCCTAATGCCTAGCAACCATGGATCATTTTAATGTCTTACAATATTTTTAAGAGAACTTTCTATGTCATTTTATTGGGAAATGTTTCTAAATGATCTTCTAGGAGCTGACTATAAGGCTCTCAGATTAAAATGCCTAGAACTATATTTCCAGGAGTCATGGGGCCTTCCTGCTTTAAAGCAAAAAGTTTGCAATGATGCAATTAGGGGATGTGGTTATAACTTGGATTATTCTCTTCACATAATGAAGTTTTGTAAGGAATATAGTATCTGTTCCCACTTCCTACAGCTCAGGATCTCCAGTAAATGTGATGGGCCCAAGCTGGCTGTAGGATACAGTGGTCAGTAAAGCTGCAAACATCCTGTATTTAAGTGTTTAGAAAGAACCCCTGTATAGGAGAGGTTATTCCCCCATAGCTAGGGAGCATTTTATCTCAGGCAGGAAGGGTAAATTCACTTTTTATTTCTTGGAGAATTAAAAAAAAAACAACAATACATAAAATACATTGTTATTTAATCACATGGCTATCAGTCTGGACTTATTTTGAGACTGGATATTTAAGACACCTATCTTAGTTTGTTTTGAATTATTTAGTAGTTTCTTTAGTGCTTTATTGTGTATATTTTTAAATAGTTTCTTTAGTGCTTTATTGTGTATATTTTTAAATATTATGTATATTTTTAAATATTTTAAATATTTTAAATATTAAATATTTGGGGGGGGAGATTTTCAAACTTAGAGTTTGCTCGAATAAAAATTATACCAAGAACACCATATGCTCTATCCAGATTGACTTACTAACATTTTACTCCGTTTGTCTTGTCATACATATATATAGGGGGTTTCTTTCTTTCAGAGATAATATTTCAAATATATGTTACATATGAAATGTTTTCAGAATATTTGAGAGTATGTTATATACCTCGTGGTCCTTTACCCCTGAATACTTTTGTGTGTATATCCTAAGAAGAGGAACATTCTCTTATATAACCAAGACAGTAAATTTAACTTTAATATAATACATTTATCTACTTTTCAGTTCATATTCCAATTTTTTCAATTAGCCCAATAACGTCCTTTGTAGCGTTCTCCATTTCTACTACAGGACCCAGTCTAGAGTGAGGTATTATATTTAGTTGTCATGTGTTTTTCTTTTTTAGGGGGGCAGGGGGGCAGAGGGAGAGGGAGAATCTTAAGTAGCTTCCATGCCCAGCACACAGCCTGACATGGGGCTCGGTTCCATAACCCTGAGATCATGACCTGAGCCAAATTCAGGAGTCAGACACCCAACTAACTGAGCCACCCAGGCATCCCTGTCATGTTTCTTTTACCTCTTTTAATCTGGAAAATTTCCACTTCCCTTTTTAAGAACACAGCGTCACCACCCCTCTTAAAAAACAGAATATTATGGGGACACCTGGGTGGCTCAGTGGGTTGGGCCTCTTCCTTTGGCTCAGGTCATGGTCTCAGGGTCCTGGGATCAGGTCCCACATCGGGCTCTCTGCTCGGTGGGGAGCCTGTTTCCTCCTCTCTTTCTCTCTGCCTGCCTCTCTGACTACTTGTGATCTCTGTCTGTCAACTAAATAAATAAAATCTAAAAAAAGAAAAAAAAACCCACAAACCCACAGAATATTATGTTTCAGGTTTCACTGATATCTTCTCAAAAATCTAGGGAAACAGCCCTTTCTGATCTGAGCTGCCTGTTTGAAGCTGTGCTGGAGAACAGCGATTTCTCCTTTTCTTCTGCCTTTCAAATCTCACATAGGTGTCTCCACTGGCAGAATTTAACCAGGAACCATTCAGGGAAAAGTCTTCCAGAAAAGAAAATTCTGAGCTTTTTTCCCGTGGTGCAGAGGAGAATGTAGAGAGGGATGGCAATGGTGCTAAGCTGACCACAGAGAAGCTGGGGATAGAACAGAGAAGACAAGGGGCTCCCTTCCCTCACAGAGCTTCCAGTCTCCAGGGAGATCTGTAGGTGCTATGAGGGAAGCACACAGGGCTGCGACCCAGAATTACATGGGCACTCTCTCAGGGTGCAGAGGCCTGAAAGATAACAGGGAGCCACAGCTATGTAAAGGGTGGAGTGCAGTGGGCTTGACTCTCTAGGTAGAGAGTTGGCCAGGAAGTGGGTCCCCTAGCAGAAAAGAGCATGGTATATTTTAGAAACAACAGGAGACTGACACGAATGGATTTTGGTGGAGCTTGGCGTCATTTTATGGTGGAGACAATGGTCGAGGCTGGATTGTGCTGGGCTTTACAGGACCTGGGATGATCTGGCATTTTGTTCTAAGTGAAATAGAAATGTTCCTACTCCATGTGGATCTGGGCAAATGAGAGAAAGGCCTCTGCTCCTCGAAGCATTTCTATCTTGCTGGAAAACTGTTGTAAAATAGTTTTAGCAGAACAAGGCACTTCTTTGAAATCTGCCAGAGGATATTTGTAATAAATACAAAATTTACAATGCCCCAATGTGAAAGGCAATCTTCCAAAGTTTTATTCTACTACAACCTGTACAACTGTATATAGCAGCCTCTGTGGGGAGCCTCAGAAGGCTTGCTACCAGGGGAAGTGGTACAGTCCTGTGTTGTCCCTGTGTAGAGGGGTCACCAGGAGAGGAGAGGAGTTTAGATGAAGTGTTTTGGAAGAAGGTCCGATGATATTTAGGAAGCAAAGGGATTGGATGAAGGAAGTAGGAAAGAGGATGAGATGGTTGGTGGCAACTCACCAGACTTGTGGGTGAGAATGCAATTTCACTGAGATAGGCACAACTAGAAGACCAGGGGCTTCAGAAAGAAGAAATGGAGGAGTAAGTAAAAGTTCTGGTGTTTTCCAGCTCTCCTTGAATGCTCTGCTTTCAACAAAAGTTCACCAAACTCTTTGTCTTTTCCCAAATTAATACCTTGAAAAACTTACCCATTAAAATCAAGGACAATAATATGATCTTTGCCTTTCAGGTTTATCGAATTTATCAAATTCAGTTACGGAGTTTATCGAAACTCAAATTTTACCAATATTTTCAAGTTCCTCTATGTTTCAGGGACTCTGCCACAGACTTTACACACCTTATCTCATTTCCTCTGCTCAGCAATCCGTGAGGTAGTTCCTATTTTTATCTTCATTTTACAGAGGAGATGTGAAGCTCAGAGAGAGATCTTATCAGTCAATTTGAACATGGTACAGTGGTTACAGTTGTCAGGCATGAGTTGATCCTATTGCCTTAGACCCTTGTTTATGTCAGCTTTGTCAGTGCTATCCAATAGTACTTTCTGCAACATATTTTATATCTGCACTGTCCAGTAGTCATGTGGCGATTAAGTTCTTAAAATGTGGTGCAACTAAGGAACTGAATTTTTAATAACTACATGTGGTTAGTGGTTACCATATTTGTTGGTGCAACTCTAAATCAGTGGAGTCCAAATTGGGTTATGCACAGCCCAGGGAGGAGACAGAACATGCAGAGTAGAGAAAGAAAACTCACACAATGTTTTAAATAATTATTTCTGATTTTTTGTGTGTGTGTTTTATAATGTACATAATATATTAGTTATATAATATATTTTAGTTATATAAAATATAGTGTGTATATGCACACTATATATTGTATCTACTATTACATGTGTAATTAATATCTATTATATACAATAGTTTTTATCTAACACTTACATAGCACTTACCATGTACCAAGCACCATGCTTTACAAATATTAACTCATTTAATCTTCATAATGATATGGGAGGTAGATGCTTTCATTATAGTCCTTTTGGCTTCTAAGTCCACGCCTTTTAGGATAAAGTAAGTATATTGGGAGGGGAGTGTGGGCAAACATTTTTACTGATGAATGAGTGACCAAAAATGTTCGGTGACAATTGCTGTAGGCTAGACATAGCAACTCCTAACCTCAAAATTTAAAAAGATTTTGGGTGATCAAGCCTACCTTTTTTCACTGATGAAATGTTGCTTTGCATGTAGAGGGCAGAGGCTGAAAGAAGGTGCCGGTAGGGTAATGGTTCAAACAAGTGTCCCGTGAACATTGTCCTTGTCTACAGAGACAACTATAACACATGTGAAGATTTGTGTGATGGGGATACTGTAAGTTTCCCTGTTTAAAAAAGTTCATCCTTGCTAGTTTTTTTCTAGTTACTAATTTAAAAAAAAAATTGTTTCTGAGACATTGAAATAGGGGAGGATGGGAGCCGAAGACCTAGAAGAGGTAGAATCCCAGATAAAAAGCGGATCAGAAACAGGACCTGCTCCTCCTGTTCCTTGGTGAGTGCTCATTTACACGCAGCTTGGGTGCTGGCGGCTCTAATTTGAGAAACATCAAACAAAGGTTAAATATCCTTGAAATAATAGACCAATGGGAAAGATAAAATTTACCCAAATCTAATTCTCACCTACACACTTTTTGTGTGGAGTATGCAGTCCCCTTTCCCCATTCCTTGGCCATTTCGGACAGCTTGGTATCTCTCCACGTACCCACCAGCGCGCTTAACAGTTGCTGCGGTATGAGGAAGGGCAGATTCAACCTTATATACTATCATTACCGTTTCTAAGTATGTGAAGTAGGTAGATGAGGTTTTGCAGCGTCAGGGCAAAGTTCTGGTAAGACCGGAGTTCTAAGGCAGGCAATAAAGTCTTGCACTTAAAGGGCCGTGCATAGTCCGCGGGGTGTATGTGTTGCAACCGCAGCTCTTTCGGTTTCAAGAGGTGGGGGTTTCAGGGAAAGCAAATGAAAGGTGTGACAGGCAAGAAAGCCGCGCTAACTGGGAGTAGCAAACAGACATCTGCCCGCACGCCTTTGGGCATCTAACATCCAAAAAGCCTTTCTTTCCCGCCCGCAGAAAGTTCTTGAGTTGCCTGGGGATGCCCGTTCAGTGGGTGGGGAAAGGCAACCCAACCTTCCTTCCATTCTTCCGAAAAAACACTCGTAATGAGATGAACAATCCTTGCCAAAGGATTGCCAAGAGCCAGGAACTCCAGGTGAAACGTCCCACGCGCACCCAACAGATGCCAGTGCGCGAGTCCACAGAGTGAGCGGAGGAACCTCCTCTCCATCCCCACGGCCTAGGTGGGTGTGGCCTTCGCTGAGGCCCCTCCCCCTCGAGCGCGTCGCGAGGGGCCGCACGGGCGGGGCGAGGGAACAAGCAAGAAAGGGCGGGGAGTGAGCCTTGTGGGTGTGCTCGTGCCCGAGTGCTCGCGCCTGGCGTGTGGGCGGCGGCGCGCTCGTGCACGCGCAGGGGAGAGACCAGCCCAAGCGGCCGTTGTGGGGTTCGACTGGAGGGGCGGGGGAGTCACCTGCGAGCGGCGGTGCCGGCCGGCCGCCTGCCCGCCCGCCCGCCGCGTCCGGATCGCGCCGGCTGCGCGGGGCCGCTGTCTGCACACACCCTGGGAGGCTGGGGCGGACGAGCGGGCAGAGTCCGCGCCCGGCGCCCGGGACGAGGAAGAGTCGGACCTTCGCCGCCGCCGTCGCCGCCCGTGCCCGCCTGGGTAGGTGAAGCCCGAGGCTGGTTGTGCGTCGGTCCCTCGCGGGCCGGGAGAGGAGAAGCGAAACTTTCTGGCGCTTCCCCCGCGGTCCCCGGGCCGTCTGCGGCGCGGGGAGGTGTCGTCGTCGCGGGCGGCGGCCGACGCCATGTTGGGGTCTGTGAGAAACGGGGCGCTCCGGGCCGCTCCCCGCGCGCTGGGGCTGGCCTGCCGACGCCGGGAGCGAGTCGCACCCGCCCGCAGGACACCGCCGCCTGCGCCCGCGGGCTCCGGGGCTGTCCGGAGGGTCCGCGCTGGCGCCTGCCGGGGCGGCGGGGCCGCGGACCGCGGGGCCGGGCGCGGGCGGAGGCGCCAAGGGGGTCCGCAGGTCGAGCGAGAAGTTGCGGGGCACGAGGGCTGGGGTCCCGTTCGCGGCCAGTGGAGTCTCAGGGTCCCATCGTCTTTCTGTCCAAAAAGTTTGAGGGGTCTGGGCATTAGGGAAGTTGTGAGTTGAACGGCATATTTTTTATGTGACTCGGGGCAAAAAATGGCACCACAGAATTTGTTCTGATGGAAGCGTTGGCTCTAACGCGTTTATTCAGAGCCTTTTAAAGTTGTATGGTCTTCGGCCGAATTTATTTTTCCTTTTTTAAAAATTTCCCGAGGTCCGAGAGCTTGCTGCTCATGTTGCTTGAATTCCCTTGTGTGTTCTTGCATTATAGCAATAACTCGTGAGTGTGCGGTGGAAATGGTAGTATTAAGGTTACACATAGCTAAGCCCTTTTGTAATTCATGGACTCACAAAGTGTGTAAGTTGATAAATACCTTCTTTGTTGTGATGTAGTACGTTACAGGAGAGACTTAACTAAAGACAGACTTAGGAACTTTGACAGACTTAAAGGCATGTGTCTTAAGGTGAAGTAATCTTGACATTACAAAGCTTTTTTTTCTTCTCTTTGTTTTTTTTAAAGGTGAGTGTCTGCCATGTTTTGAGCATTCACCCTTTTTTTCTGTACTGTAGTAGCTCACGGGGTCCTCAGGTTAATTCAGTATTAAGGAAAGCTTCTATTTTTAATCTCTTCAGGTCTTGACAGCGCTGGAGGTGAATGGTATTAGGTTTCTTTACTTAATTGGAAAGCACATCCTATCGCCTCAAAAACAGAAAAGTGGTGTACGGACCCAAGGGATCAAAAAAGATTCAGCCCGAATTACCCCAGTCCAATGAATGTAAATTGATGTGTTTAATAAAGGCATTTTAGCTTTAAAATTCTGTTAAATGAACTGAAGGGGCTCTTAACCACAAATAGGATGAGCCCTAAAACATTTCTTGGAGAATTTCTCTTCTTAATCTAGAGGTAATGATAGAGCTTCTGCTCAGATTTGGCTGCTAATTTCCTTAGTTCTTAAATCCTTTTTGTTTTGCTCCATTGTCAAGTAAACACCATTATACACATTTGTTTTTCTGCATGAAGAATTCACCTAGGAATGAGGTGACTTAACTAACTTCTTAAGTCTTGCAGCCAAACTGGTATTGAACTGAGGTCTTTATGACTCTGAAGCCTTCGTGTTTTTCCTATAGCTTTAACTTTGTAGGATACTGAACTCCTGTCATGGAGCAGTCTCTGTCCACCTTGTTTCCTCTGTCTTTGCTGCTCTTGCTGATTTTAATTCCTCAGTAAATTTTTTTTCCTAGAGAGCTGATTTACAAGGGTTCTTGTAGTGAAATTTTCACTTGAGTCTATACTTTTTGAAACCTTCTCTGTGCTGTTCTCCTTATCCTACTCCCTTTCTCTCGCCAAGAATAATTAACTTATACCATTGCCATCCAGTAAATACTACACTGATCTGTCATGGCACCTCCTTGACTAAATAGCCTTTGCATGATTGACCTCTTCATCCCCAGTGTGCAGAGAATATAGCAGAAGCTCAGGATAGGCTTGAATGGATGAGGGCACATCTGTTCCTTGTAAATCATACTTCATGAATTTCTTATTAAATTGCCCTTCCCAGGGGCACCTGGGTGGCACATTCAGTTAAGCATCCAACTCTTGGTTTTGGCTCAGGTCATGATCTCAGGGCAGGGGGCTCCGCAGTCAGAGCAAAGTGTGCTTGAGATTCTTTCCCTCCCTTTCTGCCCCTCCTCCCTTCTTTCTGTGCTCCCTCAGGAGCGCGCACGCTCTAGCTCTCTCTCAAATAACTAAGATAAAAAATAAAATAAAATAAATTGCCCTTTCCATGGGCATAGAAGTTCAGTCTTCTCTAATACTTTTTTAGGTGGCGGGGGGAGAATGTTTATCTTGTTAACTAAGTAAATTTAGACCTGGAAATACAGACCTTGAATGTTTATGAAATTTCTAAGTAGATAATGGTATAATCAGCAAAGAAGCAGCAATGTGGCAACAAAAGAGTAATAATCATAATTTTAAAGTGTGATTGAATTTATTTGTACTAGGTGGAAATAGAGGTAATTCCTTATAAATTTGAAGGTCATGTTTATACATTTAAGCTCTTTGATAGAGCAACTCTCCTTACTGTCAGCTATTGTTTTGTCAGAATTATCTTAGGATTTTGGTTTAGAATGCCTTACTTAATGGAAAGCATATAAAAATTGCTTTTCTATTGATAAGCTTATCTATGAGAACCAGCTTTGTATGCCAGCTGCATGCTTAATAGCAATGTTTTTGTTGGCTTAGCTGAATAAAGTATACTTCATAGATACACTTGCAGAGTGCTGTGTCAGGTCGCAAACCTCTCTAGGTAAAGGTGTTTACTAATTATATAATGAAACTACTGTAGAATTTGGGGTTAAATCCCTGCCCCCCCCAAAAATAACTTTCTCTCCATTAATTACACACTAGTGTGCCTAATTTGTAAGGTTCTAGGAAGGAAGAGAAGGCATTCAAGTAGTTACTGTGAGTGCTAGAAAAAGTAGGTTGCGTGTGGGGTGGACTGGAACAAACATATCTGTAGCTGTACTCCTTACTGGCCTGTGACTCTAGAACAAGTTGCTTCATTTCTCTAAGTTTCACAGGACTCATTTGTGAAACGGACACGGCTATTTACCTCAAAGTGTTGTGAGGATTTACTAAAATATGTTTGTGGAAGTGCCTGGTGCATGATACTCAGTAAGTTGTATTAGCAAATGAACAAAGTAATTGTCATTTACATAGGATCATAGAATTTTTAAAGGAAGCAACTTTTAGGGGCACCTGGGTGGCACAGTTGGTGAGCATTCGACTTTTGGTTTTGGCTCAGATCTGATCTCCTGGTGGTAAGATCCACCCTAGGTGGGGCTCCCAGCTCAGCATGGAGTCTGCTTGAGACTCTCTCTGCCCCTGCGTTCTCTCTCAATTAAATAAATCTTAAAAACAAAACGAAAAAAAGTAAGCAGCAGTTAGATATATGTATTTTAGTTTTCAACCTTGGATGCACATTAGAATTCCGTGAAGAACTTATTAAAAATGATTCCTGAACTCCACCCTGGAACCCTAGAACCAAAAAAGAATTGCTGGGTTTGGGGTCAGAGCATAGGTAGTTTTGCCTGTTTTTGTTTGTTTGTTTGTTTTTTAAACACCCATGATTTTAATGTGTAGTCAAGGTTGAGAATCACTGATAAAATTCACTCTTCCATTTCCTTAGTCTCTTCGTTTTGTGGTTGAATAAAGTACAGAGACAGGTTAAGTACCCCCCAAATTCCTATCAGACTACAAAGAATATATCTGAATCAAGGAAAGTGAAGTATATAAAGGTTACAGTACAGTTATAATCATTTCAGACCAGAAAGGTGGGCCACGTTTGTAAGTAACTACAGTTGACTTATTCCAGTGACCCTCACCACCACTCTGCATCAGCAACCTACACGAATGACCCAGTTATTTAACCTTGTCGTCATTTTGAACTGCCTCAGGTCTTAAACTAACGAGGTGGTGATTCAGGAGCCCATGTTTCTGTTTTCCATCTTACCTGATGAACCAGCTTTTTGTCCTCATTGTCTTCTCCCAGGCTGTTCATTTTCTACCTTTCCAGTGCTGAACCTTGGAGTTCATATTCTGTGAACTCACTGGCACCTCATATTCCTCTCCTTGACCTTTGCTGTATATAGCTGGTCGATTCTCAACTTGTAAATACCGCTGTTTCCTTTTTCTGCCTAGCACTCCTGAAAAAAGTCACAGCTTTGGTGACTGTTGAGTATTTGTTTTCCAGCTGCCTGTGTACTAGCTGCTTTCTAATCCTTTTCTCATCCCCAAGTTGATTCATTTTCTCTGTTGTGTTTTCAGTCTAACTCAGATTATTAACCCCAATCTTGAAATGCTTGACTCTTAGGATGAACTTGCTTCTAAAATGGTTAAGATTTTGTGATGTGAATTTTCTATTTTCTCCTTTGCATTAACTTTTTCATCTTTTTTTCTTTCCATTTTTATAAGTGGAATTATACTTCTTTATGTTTGTTTCATTTAAATAATAGTTGAGGAAAAATTAAAAAGATCTTTATTGTTTGTTTATTTTTTATCAGTTGTATCTGTAATTTTGCATTTGTTTTTTACACATATTTTTCTACATGTTCTTCTTTACATCTTATTACTTAATCGGTAAGTATTTTTTGTCTATGAGAGAATATGTGTTGGAGGCCTGGGTTGCTCAGTCAGTTAACGTTAAGCTTAAGTGTTTACCTTGGGCTCCTGTCATGATCCCAGAATCCCACAGGGAGTCTGCTTCTCCCTCTGACCTCCCCTCCCCCCACATCTTGTGCTTACTCGCTTGCTCTCATTCACTCACTCTCTCTCGGAAATAAATAATAAATAAAATATTTTTAAAATATATGTGTTCATTATAAAATAATTAGGCAACGTAAAAATATTTTATCCTGGTACTTAGAGACAATGAGTACTAAATTTTTGGTGTGTATCTTTCCAGACTTAAAAAAAAAAAGGGTTTCTATTATATGTGCTGTTTAGAAATCTAATAACTGCCTTATTTAACAATTTTCCACATTAAATATTAATCTGTTCTGTCAAGAATTGTCGAAAAATCATAATATGGATGTGCCATAATTGACGTAACTAGGCTCCTATTGTTGAACGCTTAAGTTATTTCTGGCTTTTCAGCATTATTAAGACAAAGCTAGAGTGAACTTTTGTATGTGAATAACTTTGTACAATGGTCTGGTTTTTTGCATATGTTCTTGGAAATAGAATTCTTGTGTAAACTTTCTAGAGTGCTTCTGATGCCAAAAATGGCATTTAGAAAAGTTGTTGCAGTGTATTCTGTGAAGAATTAGTGCCCATTTCCCCCACATCTTAGGTGAATAATACATCATTTTTATTTTTATTTCTTTGATTAGCACTGAGAACCAACATTATTCCATTTACTGGTCATTTTTATTTGTTGTTTTGGAAATTGTATCTCATCCATTTTTCTTTGGGGATATTTTCCTTTTTTTTCTTTTGATTTAATTATATGGGCCTTTTTTATAGTAAAAATGTTGACCCTTTGTCGTATGTTACAAATATTTTTCTTAAACTTTAATGCTTTTTTCCCTTCATTGTTGCAGTTTTAAAATTTTTTGTGGTAAAATATCATCTTTTAAGACATTTGACTTTTTCATGGTATATATAATAACCACTCCTCTCTCTGGCTAGAAATTTAAATTCTGTTTTTCACTATTAGACTTAATGCCAGAGGGAAAACTTTTTACGTACAGCATGTGTGCCCCTCCCCCAACCTCCACAAGAGTTTCTTTCTCAAGATAAATTTCTGTGGTTAAAAATGCCAGGGTCAAAGGGCAGTGCTTTCTGAAGCATTTTATTATTATACATTACCATTAGTCCTCAATTTTTCCACGTGTTTCACTGCTATTTGTGACTTTTGGCACAATCAGGTTATTTAGTCTCTGAGACTTGTGAAACACGTGAAATCACGTTCAAAGGGTACTTTGTGCTCTCCTTTCTCCCCTTCTCTCTTCTTTTGCTTGTCTCTTGCTTTCTAAAGTAGGTGTTCCCTTAAGTTCAGTCCTTTGACTTCTGTCTTCCACAGCATCAACCAGCATCTCTATATGAATGACTGCTTAGTCTGTTTCAGTCCTGGAGCTCCCTGCTCATCCTAGCATTTGTGTTTGACTTGTGGATACCCTGAAGGTACTTCAAGATGAGTATGCCCTAAACTGATGTCTTCTTCCTCCCCAAGCAAACCTAGCATCTACCAATGACTTATGCTTAGACCTTTGAAGTCATCTTGCACTCACTTTTCACCCATATATTCAGTCGGTTTCTAAATCCTATTTTCTATACCTCCTAAGTCTCTCTTCCCCTTTTTATTTAGGCTGTCAGTTATTATGACTCAGTCTTTTGTTACCCTCTGGGTTTTTGTTTTGTTTTGTTTGCCTTCAGTCTAACTTCAGTAGTCTCTCCAGTCATCCTGCCTACTGCTTTTGTGTGTACTGATTAACCTTTTCCTATTTGAAAGCCTGTCTTCCTGTTGCCTGTATAATAAAGTCTAAACTCTTTAGTGTGATGCTTATTTTCCTTTGCAGTTTGGCCCTTCTCTCTCTTACCAGATTTCTCCTCTGCCACCATACTTTCTTCTGGCCCTACCTGCTCCAGCCTGGGCTCACCTGTTTCTTCTCTGAGGAATATGTTTGTACACCATTACTCCCTGTATCTCTCCCTCTCCCCCCAAATAGTTTGACCTACCACTTTTGCTTTATGGCCCAGCTTGAATTTCTAGTCATATTAGAGTTACTTCTAGATGTTCCCCCTGGCCACAATTACCTCCCAACTAAACACTTTGGCCCTGGGCTTCTTCACTCTTATTTATTTTTTTAATGTGTTTGGTTTGTTTCTCCTTTGCTCCTTAAACTGAGTGCACAGATTTAAATTAATCATATTCCTTAGTTCATAGCATACTACATGTACTAAACTCTTTTCTTGTCTTTTGTTTTCTTCTTTATCATTTATTCCCATCACTCTCTTTCTTATAGACACATACCCTAATGTATAACACATGAATTACATAGTTTTATGTATATAAACTTGGATTTATATACAGTTTTAAACTTGTCTTTCTCCTTCACAGAGATTGTTAGTTTGAGTACTTCTATCTTTTTATTAATACTTTGTACAGAGTAAGAGGTCAGTAAATGTTTACTGCTACTTCAACAGATTTATGGAAAATTAGTATTGCTCTTACCAGCTTCGCTGTTGCTTAGACCAAGAACCCGTGGATTGATTTCAGCTTTATTCTTCCACTTCTGGTTAGTTATAGCAGTCCTGAACCTGATCGCTATTCTTTTCCTGTTGCAAACGTCACTCTTAACAACTCATCAGATCACTCTTCCCAAAAGCTTCAGAAAGAACTCTTCAAGAACCAAAATCTGTTCTATTTTTTTTCCTCCCCTGTTTTTCTACTAAATAACTCCCTCTAGCCTCTAATGCATCTGTACATGTGACTTTTTTTAACACATGTTTTCTTGCAGAGCTTTGTGCCTTTACCATTATTTTGCCTTTTGAGGTTCCACTTATTGTTCACACCTGTTTCAAGTGTTCAAATGCTACAGTCTTCATGCCATACCTTCACTCTTCCTTTTTTGCTTCCTTACTGCTTTGTTAACTGTTTTTATCACAGTACTTAACTCATTTGCTTTTTATTAAAATTTTGTGGTCCATGTCTTAAATCCCAGTGTTTCCTTCATTCTTTTTTCCTCTGACACAAAGCAGAAAGCCTTGAAATGTGGTGAGCAGATTGCAACTGCTTTGAAAAATATTAAAGAAAATTTGTTAGGGGCATGATGGAATAACCAGCTCCACAGCAATATTTATTTGAGCCTTACTAGCTTTTCAGTATTATACAGTGGTTCTTTATAGCAGTCAACACTGTACAGCTGCCCCTGTATAAAAATTTTCTGAAATGATGCACTTCTTTATCTGAATTTTGTTGGTGGTGAAAATATGCACACATCATCGTTTTTTATTTGCTAACTAAACAGCTGTGCTTCTTGGCAAGAGAAGAAATCATTTTTGTATATTATCATGAGATTGATTTTTTTTAAAAAAACAGGATCTGTCATGCTCAATACTTAGAATTCATAATTAGATACTAGTTAAATGGATCCAAACATTTGCTTGTAAATTTAAAAACTGTGGGTGTAGTGAAGCAATTGATGTGTAGGTTTGGTTCCTGTTTTCTGTGAACACTAGTATAGATGTCAAAATGAAGTCTTTGATTTTTGTCAAACTCTAGGTTAAAAAGCTGCTGCCACTTCTAACTGTTGGCCATACTCAGATCAGTACAGACTGATAGCTTTGAGTACTGAACTGACTGAATCATGAGGAATTGGTAAAATTTCAGAATAACAGGGGAGGGGGCCACATATTGGACTCAGAGGTAGGCTAGGAAGCTCAGCATATTCTGGGAATACCATGTAATCTGCTTTGACTATAACAAAGAGTACATATAGAAAGAGGTAGAACTGGAAAGATAGCATGGGACGGACTGGGGCTTGACTCTGAAAGGCTTTGAATGCCAGATTAAGGATTTTAGATTTAATTTGATCAGCCAGGGGACCTTTGGGTTTTGAATAGGGATTACCTGATTATGTATAGTTAAAGAAT
Source organism: Mustela erminea (assembly GCF_009829155.1). NCBI lineage: Eukaryota > Metazoa > Chordata > Mammalia > Carnivora > Mustelidae > Mustela > Mustela erminea. The sequence continues at coordinate 44,199,814 of NC_045629.1, read as the reverse complement.
ATTAATCTTGGAGAATTTGGGTGGCTCAGTGGGTTGAACATCTGACTCTTGATTTCGATTTGAGTCATGATCTTGGGGCCATGGGATTGAGCCCTACATCGAGATCCACATTGGGCATGGAGCCTCCTTGAGATTCTCTTTCTGCCCCTCTGCCCCTTCCTCCCCTACCACATGTGTGGGCGTATGCACATGTTCTCTCTCTTAAAAAAAGAATAATCTTGCCTTGTGTTGTATGCTATAAATGCTGGTTTAAGTTTGGAAGTCCTGCTTTAAACTTGAGGTCTGTATTTTTCCCACTATCTCCTACCTCTCCAAAAATCTCTTGTAACTCCCAGTGTCTCTATTCTGGTTTTCCAGATTCTCTAAAATCCTCCACTATAGCTTGGTTTTTATATACTGTGGTAAATTTCTCTAGCAAGCCTAACCTATTTGAAATTGCCTTTACTGACACCCTAAATACTTTTCACTTCCTTTTAGTATATTTGAATGATCACTTTTAGCCTTTTTATACTTATTACCATGCTTTAATTTTTTTCTCTTATCACTGGCTTTCTTCACATACATAATATGGTTCACTTAAGTCAAATATTTCTATAATATTTCTGAAGGTAGCAAAGTCTAATAGAAAAACATACTTATAATAACTAGCTGTGAGGCAATAGGATGATTGTTTAACTATACATGACTTAATTTACTTTTGTAACATGTACATAATTACCACTTAACAAAATTTAGATCATTAAAATAATAAAATGTGGAAGTGCCCAGCATGTGTATAGGTGTTGAGTAAATGTTAGTTTTTTTCTTTTTTCCTTTTCTGGCTAAGCCTGTAGAGTATGCATTTGAATTTACCCTTGAATAATAGATTTGGTGTCTAGGAGAGACTTTTTAAAAAATTACTATGGCTTCTCTCTAAATGTTCAAATTTTGTTCAGTTCTCTCAATCTAGCTTTATATGAGTTTAAATTTAAAATATAGATGTTTGTCCCTTTTTTTCTTATCTAAAACATAAACTTTATTTTGTTAATCACTAATTTCTACAGTATATGTTGTAGAAGGGGTGTTCAAGATGATGGTATAGGAACTCCCCTCCTCCCATGGACACACTGAATCTACAGCCACCTATGGATCAACTTCCTCTGGTTAAGTACCTGAAAACTAGCCATACAACTCCTTACAACAAACAGGAGAAGGGCCACACTGAGACAGGTAGGAGAGGCAGAGAGGCAGTCTTGCCAAAAATCCCCACCCATTGTGGCAGTGCACAGTTAGGATGGATCTCACAAGTGGAGCAGCTCCTTGAGGAGCCAGGGGTCTCTACCCTGATAAAGTAATCTTCATAAAGATGCTCACAGAACTTAGAAGAATGAACCCAGTGAGAACTTCAGCAGAGATAGAAAAATAAGGAAGTACTCAACAAACTCACAGAGCTGAAGAATATAGTAACTGAACTGAAAAATACACTAGAGGCATTCAACAGCACACTAGATGAAGCAGAAGAAAGAATCAGTAATTTAGCAGTCCAGGCAGTGTAACTCACCCAAACAGAGCAGCCAAAAATAATAATAATGATACATAATTTTTTTTTTTTAATGAAGATAGCTTAAGAGACCTAAGGGACAACATCAAGCAGAATAACATTGGCATTATAGGGGTTCCAGAAGGAGAAGAGAGAAAGACTGGGGCAGAAAACTTATTTGAAGACTTAATGGCTGAAAACTTTCCTCACTTGGGAAGGAAACATATCCAGATTCAGGAAGCCTAGAGAGTTCCAAATAAGATGAATCCCCAAAGATCCACACCAAGACACCTTGCAATTAAAAGGTCAAAAGTTAAACAGAGCATCTTAAAAGCACCAAGAGAAAAAACAACTGGTAACATGATAGGCATTTTTTTTTAATTTATTTGTCAGAGAGAGGTGGGGAGAACACAAGCAGGCAGAGCAGCAGGCAGAGGCAGAGAGAGAAGCAGGCCCCCTGCTGAGCAAAGAGCCTGATGCAGGACTCGATCCCAGGACCCCAGGATCATGACCTGAGCCGAAGACAGCGGCTTAACCAACTGAGCCACCCAAGCGTCCCAGATAGGCATATTTTTCAGCAGAAACTTTGCAGGCCAGAAGGGAATGTGGCACAATGTATTTCAAGTACTGAAAGATAAGAGCTTCCAACTAAGACTATTTTATGTGGCAAGATTACTATTCAGAATTGAAGCAGAGGTAAAGAGTTTACCCAAACAAACAAAAGCTGAAGGAGCTGGTCACCAGTAAACCAATGTTACAGAAATGTTTAAAGGACTTCTTTAAGCTGAAAATAAAGGGCATTAATAAGATAACATTGGAAAATGTAAATATCTCTGGTAAAGGTAAATATACAGTAAAGAGAGTGGATAAATTATTTATAAAGCTAATATGAAGGTTAAAAGATATAGGTAATTTGTTTAAAACCTGTAACTACAATAACCCCATTAAGGGAGACACAAAATAAGAAGTGGCATAAAAAACAAAATATGGGTCAAAAAGTTAGAGTTTTAAGAATACATTTAAACTTAAGTTGCTGTCAAGTCAAAATAGACTGTTTTGTATCTATAGGATTTTATATATGAGCCTTATGGTAATGACAAAGCAAAAACCTATTACAGATACACAAAACATAGTAAGAAAGAAATCTAAGCATAACACTGAAGAAAGTGTTAACAGCAAGGGAGGGAGCAAGAGAAGAAGAAAGGAACAGGGAAGAACAACAATACAGCCAGAAATCAATAATTACTTTAAATGTAAAAGGATTAAATTCTCCAATCAAAAGACACTGTGGTTGAATAGGTTTAGCAACAAAAAAAGACCCATCTATACTCTGCTTACAAGAGACCTACCTCAGATGTAAAGATACACACAAAGTGCAGAGATGTGAAAAGATTTTTTCATGCAAATAGAACCCAAAAGAAAGCTGGAGTAGCTATACGTATATCAGACAAACTAGACTTTTAAAAAAGACTGTAGTAAGAGACAAAGATAGGCATAGGCATTATATAATGATAAGGGGGTCAGTCCAAGAAGAGGATTATAACATTTGTATGTGCTTATGCACCCAACATAGGAGCACCTAAATAATGTTTGCTGTACATAACAGACCTAAAAGGAGAAGTTGACAGCAATATGGTAATAGTAGGGGACTTTAAAGCCCCACTTACATCAAGGGATAGATTACCTGGATAGGAAATCAGTAAAGAAACAATCAGCCTTAACACATCAGACTAGATGGATTTATTAGATACATACAGAACTTTCCATCCAAAAGCAGCAGAATACACATTCTCTCAAATGCAGATGAAACATATTCTCCAAGATAGATCATATGTTACCCCACAAAACAAGTCTTAATAAACTTAGGAAAATTGAAATCATATCAAGCATCTTTTCTGACCACAGTGATACGAAACTAGAAATCAGTTGTAAGAAGAAAACTAGGAAAATCACAAATATTTAGAGATTAAACAACATGCTACCGAACAGTCAGTGTGTTGATGAAGAAACCAATGGAGAAATTTTTTTAAAAAAATACTTTGGGGGAGCCTGGGTGGCCCATTTGGTTAAGTATCCAACTCTTGATCTCAGCTCAGGTCTTGATCTCAGGGTTGTGAGTTCAAGCCTAAGGCTGGGTTCCACACTGGCTGTGGAGCCTACTTAAATAAATTTTAAAAAAAAAATTTTTTTTAATACTCTGGGACAAATGAAAATGGAAACACAATTTACCGAAGTCTGTAGTAGGCAGCAAAAGCAGTTCTAAGAAGGAAACTCATAGCATTATAGGCCCACCTTAAGAAACAAGAAAGATCTCTAATAATCTGACTTTATGCCTACAAGAAATAGAAAATGAAAAACAAACAGCCAAAGTTAGTAGAAGGAAGGAAATAAAGAACCAAGCAGAAATAAATGAAAAAGAGTCTAAAAAGACAATAGGAAAGATCAATGAACTGAAAGCTAGTTTTTTGTTTTTTGGGTTTTTTTTAAAGATAAAATTGACAGGGGGTCCCTGGGTGGCTCAGTGGGTTAAGCCTCTGCCTTCACTCAGGTCATGATCTCAGGGTCCTGGGATCAAGCCCCACGTCAGGCTCTCTGCTCAGTGGGGAGCCTGCTTCCCCCTTCTCTCTATGCCTGTCTCTCTGCCTATCTATGATCTCTGTCTGTCAAATAAATAAATAAAATATTAAAAAAAAAAAAGATAAAATTGACAGAGCTTTAGACTTACCAAGAAGAACAGGGAAGGGCTCACATAAATCAGAAATGAAAGAGAAGTTACAGCTGATAACACAGAAATACAAAGGATCATAAGAAACTATTGTAAACACTTACATATCAACATATTGGACAGCCTGGAAGAAATGGACCAAATTTCTAGAAATACAGAATTTTCCAAGATTGAATAATGAAGAAGTAGAAAATCTAAATAGACTGATAAGGTAAGGAGATCAAAGCTGTAATCAGAAACCTCCCAGCAAAGGTCCAGGACCAAATGGCTTCACAGATGAACTCTGCCAAACATTTAAAGAGTTAAGAACTACCCTTCTCAAACTTTTCCAAAAAATGGAAGAGGAGGGAATGCTTCCAGACTCACTTTACAAGGCCAGCATTATCTTACACTAGAACCACACAGGGGCATCACACACAAAAAAATTTGTAGGCCAGTATTTCTAGTGAACACAGATGGAAAAGTCATCAGTAGAATATTAGCAAACCCTTACTCAACAATACATTAAAAGGATAATTGAGTGAGGTTTATTCCAGGGATGCAAGGATGGTTTAACATTTGCAAATCAGTGTAACATACCCTATTAACAAAATAAAGGATAAAAATATATGGTCAACTCAATAGATGTAGAAAAAGCATTTGTTAAAATTTAATATTTATGATAAGAACTCTGAATATGTGGATATAGAGAAAACATTCATCAACATAATAAAGGCTATCTATGGGCGCCTGGGTGGCTCAGTTGGTTAAGTGACTGCCTTTGGCTCAGGTCATGATCTTGGAGTCCAGGGATTGAGTCCTACATAGGGCTTCTTGCTCTTCAGGGAATCTGCTGCTACCTCGGACCTTTCTCCTCTCATGCTCTCTCTGTCTCATTTTCTCTCTCTCAAATAAATAAAATCTTAAAAAATAAAATAAGCATTATGTATGACAAGCCCAGAGGTAAGATCATACTGAATGGTGAAAAACTAAAAACTTTTCCTCTAAGATTAAGAAAAAGACAAGGATGCCTGCCTACTTTCCACTTTTATTAAACATAGTATTGAAAATCCCCAGTCACAGTGGTTAATAAGCAAGAAATAAAAGCTGTCCCAATTGGAAAGAAGTAAAACTCATTATTTGCAGATGACTTGCTTTTATATATAGAAAACCCTAAAGACTTTATCATAAGACTATTAAAAGAAATAAATAAATGCACTAGAGTTTAGAAATGCAGTAGAGTCACAGCATACACAAAAATCAACTTAAAATGGATTAAAGAGATGAATATAAGACCTGAAACCATAGAACTCCTAGAAGAAAATGTAGGCAGTGAGCTGTTTGACATCTGTCTTGGCAGTGATTTTTTGGGTCTGACTCCAGTAGCAAAAGCAACAAAAGCAAAAATAAACAAGTAGAATTACATCAAACTAAAAATCTTCTGCACAGCAAAGGTAGCCTTCAACAAAATAAATAGGCAACCTACTGAATGGGAGAAAATAGTTGCAAATCATTATCTGATAAGGGATTTGTTTCCAAAATATATAAAGTTATTACAATTCAGTAGCCAAAAAACAGTCAATTTTAATAATTAATGGGTAAAGGATCTGAATAGATACTTTTTCAAAGAAGACATACAGATGGCCAATAGGCCCATGGAAATATGCTCAGTATTACTAGCCATCAGGGAAATGCAAATCAAAGCTACAGTGTATCACCTCACACCTGTTAGAATGGATATATATTTATTTATTTATTTATATTTATATTATATATATAAATTTGTAATGATGCATATATTTATATATATATAAAATGGGATAGTGCTCAGACATAAAACAGAATGAGCTATCGCCATTTTGAGCACGTTATGCTAATGAAGTAAGTTAGGCAGAGACAGTACTGTATGATCTCACTTAAAATTGGAATCTAAAAGCAAAGATGAAAAAAAACACAAAGATAGAATGGTGGTTGCCAGGGGATGGGTAAAATGGGATAAGGGGGTCAAGAGGAACAAACTTCCAGTCACAAGGAGGTAATATAGAGCATGGTGACAGTAGTCAATAATATTGCGCACATTATAAAATCGAGAGGGTAAATCTTAACAGTTCTCATCACAAGAAAACAAAATTTGTGTGGTGACATATGGTAACTAGATTTACTGTGGTAATCATCTTGCAATGTATACAAATGCCAAAACATTTTGTACTTGAAGCTATATGTTACATGTCAGTTATACCTCAACTAATAAAAGAATACATGTTGATTTTCAGTTGACAGAAATCCTATTGGAAAGGGGAGGACAAAACTTTTGTCTCTTATTTGATGGAATAAGTAAAATTTACTGAAATTACAAATTTAACTTGATAGATTTCAAAGTATTTTTTTTGCTTTATCATCCTAATATTTTATTGAAAATTTTACCTAGAATTTCCTGATTATTGTTATATGCTTACTAAACTATAGAACTTTTGAAAAGGAGAATGGGCCTGTCCTTTTCATATGTGGTAGACACAGAGATTGTTTATTTGACTTACCTGTATTAGGAGGAGGAGTAGTTTGCTTTAATACTTTTACATTTGCCCAGGGAGGATGTATCTCTGATAGTTTGTTGCTTTTTTCCCCTCTTCTTTCATTACTTTTCTGTTTGTCTTTCCCTTTTACGTTTTCTGTAGTCTCAATTCAGCAGTAACAACAGATTTTTTTTTTTTTAATTTCTTTTCAGTGTAACAGAATTCATTCTTTATGCACCACACACAGTGCTCCATGCAATACGTGCCCTCCATAATACCCACCATCTGGCTCCCCCAACCTCCCACCCCCCCTTTCAAAACACTCAGATTGTTTTTCAGAGTCCATAGTCTCTCAGAGTTCATCTCCCCTTCCAATTTCCCTCAACTCCCTTCTCTCCATCTCCCTATCTCCTCCATGTTATTTGTTATGCTCTACAAATAAGTGAAACCATATGATGATTGACTTTCTCTGCTTGACATTTCACTCAGCATAATCTCTTCGAGTCCCGTCCATGTTGATACAAAAGTCAGGTATTCATCCTTTCTGATGGAGGCATAATACTCCATAGTGTATATGGACCACATCTTCCTTATCCATTCGTCCATTGAAGGGCATTGTGGTTCTTTCCACAGTTTGGCGACTGTGGCCATTGCTGCTATAAACATTGGGGTACAGATGGCCCTTCTTTCCACTACATCTGTATCTTGGGGGTAAATACCCAGTAGTGCAATTGCAGGGTCATAGGGAAGCTCTATTTTTAATTTCTTAAGGAAATCTCCACATTTTTCTCCAAAGTGGCTGCACCAACCTGCATTCCCACCAACAGTGTAAGAGGGTTCCCCTTTCTCCACATCCTCTCCAACACAGGTTTCCTGTCTTGCTAATTTTGGCCATTCTATCTGGTGTAAGGTGGTATCTCAATGTGGTTTTGATTTGAATCTCCCTGATGGCTAGTGATGATGAACATTTTTTCACGTGTCTGATAGCCATTTGTATGTCTTCTTTGGAGAAGTGTCTGTTCATGTCTTCTGCCCATTTTTTGACATGATTATCTTTTTTCTGTATGTTGAGTTTGAGAAGTTCTTTATAGATCCTGGATATCAGCCTTTTGTCTGCACTGTCATTTGCAAATATCTTCTCCCATTCCGTGGGTTGCCTTTTTGTTTTGTTGACTGTTCCCTTTGCTGAGCAGAAGCTTTTGATCTTGATGAAATCCCAAAAGTTCATTTTTGCTTTTGTTTCCTTTGCCTTTGGAGACATGTCAAAGATTATTTGACCTAGAGTTGAGGGTCCATATCTGGGCTCTCTACTCTGTTCCACTGGTCTGTGTGTCTGTTTTTATGCCAGTACCATGCCATCTTGGTGATCACAGCTTTGTAGTAAAGCTTGAAATCAGGCAACGTGATGCCGCCAATTTTGTTTTTCTTTTTCAACATTTCCTTAGCAATTCAGGGTCTCTTCTGATTCCATACAAATTTTAGTTATTTGCTCCAGCTCTTTGAAAAATACCGGTGGAATTTTGATCAGAATGGCATTAAAACTATAGATTGCTCTAGGCAGTATTGACATTTTAACAATGTTTATTCTTCCGATCCGAGAGCATGGAATGGTCTTCCATCTTTTTGTGTCTTCTTCAGTTTCTTTCATGAGTGTTCTGTAGTTCCTCGAGTACAGATCCCTTACCTCTTTGGTTAGGTTTATTCCCAGGTATCTAATGGTTCTTGGTGCTGTAGTAAATGGAATTGATTCTCTAATTTCCCTTTCTGTATTTTCATTGTTAGTGTATAAGAAAGCAACTGATTTCTGTACATTGACTTTGTATCCTGCCACGTTACTGAATTTCTGTATGAGTTCTAGTAGTTTGGGGGTGGAGTCTCTTGGGTTTTCCATATAAAGTATCATGTCATCTGCAAAGAAAGAGAGTTTGACTTCTTCATTGCCAGTTTGGATACCTTTTATTTCTCTTTTTTGTCTGATTGCTAGGACTTCTAATACTGTGTTGAACAAGAGTGGTGAGAATGGGCATCCTTGTCGTGTACCTGATCTCAATGGGAAGGAAGGCTGTGAGCTTTTTCCGATTGAGGATGATATCTGCTATGGGTTTTTCATAGGTAGATTTTATGAAGTTCAGGAACGTAGTAACAACAGATTTTAAAATCTTAATTGATAGTAAGATACAGTCAAAATTTTTATTACAAATTAATTTGTGGGCAAATTAGCCTTGCAGTAAACCAGAAACATGTCCCAACCACAATCAGAGTTTATTATTTTAAAGACAGAAGGTCAGGACGCCTGGGTGGCTCAGTCGGTTGGGCTGCTGCCTTCGGCTCAGGTCATGATCCCAGAGTCCTGGGATCGAGTCCCGAATCGGGCTCCTTGGTCAGCAGGGAGTCTGCTTCTCTCTCCTCCTCTGCCTGCTTGTGCATGCTCTCTCGCTCTCTCTCTGACAAATAAATAAATAAAATCTTAAAAAAAAAAATAACAAAGAAGGTGCTTTATAGATTACTTTATTTAAGGTGGTGGCTGCTGCTGCTCCTCCTCCATCCCCTCCTCCATCCCCAACAGTTAGGTAATTTGTGTGAAATCTCTTATTTTAGTGCCTGAGTTGAGATTAGAACCATTTGGTTCATAGTGTATTGATTTTCCCAACTATAATGCATAGCTGAATACTGATACTCACTGATAGCAGATGTCATGGGTACATGTAAGAAATTAATTATATGATTTTTTGTTTTAAACTCACCTCAAAGATGAGATAAGAAGTTTTGATTTTCAGTAAGAACTGGGCCATCGTATTCTGTGACAGTTGGACTCGCTTCTCCATTGTAAATAGTATTCTGTCTCTTTTTTAGAAGAGTTTTTGCCTCTTCTAGTGTTACATTTTTAACAGGTGGTAGACAGTCCACTGAAGAACAGAAACAAGATGTTACCAAAAAGACTAGAGTGGACAATTCAAATGCATTTCTTGTCTACAATTATGAAGGAGATAACTTGAAACTTTGGATTGTTAAAAATTTTTTTTATTTGGTATACAAATCTAGCTTTGTAAAAGTTTAAGTTTTTTTTTATTCTTTTGCCTTGGATTCTTACATTTTTAGCTATGAAATAGCACTGCCAGATAATTGTTTGCTGGAAAAGAAGACAAAGGGGATGTCATTTGGAAAATTGGGAGTTTATAGAGTTCTCTGAAATGCCCGGACATGGGAGGGGAAAAGACAGAAGTACCAGTAGTTTTCTTATCAATACTAATAACTAATTAGAAAATATAATGGGGGAAAGCTAGATTCAAAATGGCAACAAAAACTATGAAGTTTCTGGGAACCTACTAAAGAAATGTGTAGGGGCTTAGTTGTGGGCATAGTTGGTTAGTTGGTTAAGTGGGTTGGTGGCTTAGTTGGTTAAGTGTTGGACTCTTGATTTCAGCTCACATCATAACCTCAGGGTTGTGAAATTGAGCCCCATGTCAGGCTTCGTGGAGCCTCCTTAGGATTCTCTTTCTTTATGCTCTCCCTGGCCCCTCCCTAAAAAGAAAAAAAAAAGAAGAAGAAGAAGAAAAAGAAAAAAGAAATGTGTAATAATCTTGTGAGAAGAAACCTTCAAAATTATTGGGCCACAAAAGAAGATTTGAAACCTTGGGAAGAGATAATCATCAATCTTGACGAGGAGCAATAAAAACTCAAGAAGATGTTGGAGTGTTAACTTACTCTAAACTAATGTATGGGTATAGTATGAATTCCATAAAAATTTTAGTGGATTTTTTTCTTTAATTTATTGTAACTGAAAAATGGATCTAAACCTTAATTGTATATTAGAATTACTTGGGGAGCTTTAAAATATTCCACTGTCCAGGGGACCTGGGTGGCTCAGTCGGTTAAGCATCCAATTCTTGGTTTTGGCTCAGGTCTTGATCTCAGAGTCCTGAGATCAAATACCCACTCTGTCTCTTCCCTCTGCCCCTTCCCCCATTGATGTTTTCTTTCTCTCTATCTCTTTCTAAAATAAATCTGTTAAAAATTAAAATTTTTTAAAAAATAAATAAAGTATTCCAGTTTCCAGCCATACCTTCCATACCCCAGACCAATAAAATCAGAATATTTTATTTGGGGGGAGGGACCTAGGGATCAGTATTTCTATAACCCTTTATGTTTGTAATTAGATTGGCTTCCATTTTTGGTTTTTGAGTTTCTATTTTAAGCAGTTAAAGTTGTAGTAATTGATATTTTGTAACTTTTACCATTTCTTAGAGATCTGCAAAACAAAAAGGGAAATTACTTACTAAGAATAGAATAAAATTCATTCTAGCTTGCAGTTATATCCGGCTTCATAGGACATACATAAATCTATAATACAGGTTCTTAATGACCTTGCTTTTCTATATTTTGAAGCAGTTCACTATTTCAATGTCCTAAGAATTATTTAACCAAAAAGAAAAAAAGTGGAAGACTAATGTAATTGCCTAGAAGGATGATACAGGGATGAAATAAATCATCACTATTACACCATCTTTCAGTTTTATTATGGCATTGCCCAAAATACACATCATCTTTCAAAAAGATACAAATACAGTTTAGAGGTAGTCATCCTTTTTCTGTTTATTTTAAGCCTTCATTTAACATAGTTGAGAATTTAGATTTTTTTTATTCTGCATTTTTCATCTTTAACTGCAAAGAAAAAAAATCAGGAAAGGTAGACATTTCAGAAGTGCCAGACAAGTAAGAAGGTGAGTATAAAGAAACGGCAACATTTAAACTAATAATGCTGGTGAATCATTATAAATGAAATCTCAAGACTGTGTTCAGATGATATTCTAGATGAGTTTTCTCAAACTCAGAGTCATTAAACATGGAAATGAATATATTACAGATTCATGCATGATAGCTTATAAGCATTGAAAGGATGCTGGTTTTTGGATATATGTACCTTCAATAACAGATGTGAAATAAGTTTGCTATGTTTAATTTTTAATAAAGATCATTCTTAAAATCATCTTTAACTATTCCTTTAATTACTTCCATAAATTAGTCATAAAATGGCTAAAAATCTTAAAAATAAAAATTTTGGTCTCAGTAAATTGGGAGGACTATGTTTTCTGGTATACTGGAAGTTAAAGCTCTCCGTGATTCCAGTGTACAACTAAGGTTGAGAATCCCTGTTCTAAGTAGACTTCATCTGGACAAATAAACAGAGTTTAAGTAAGACTTTTTTAAAAGGTTGAGTAATGGGGACAGCCTAGACTAGTCCTACAAGATGCATGGTACTCAGATAAGAATTAGAAAACCAGGGGCGCCTGGGTGGCTTGGTGGGTTGGAGCTTCTGCCTTCAGCTCAAGTCATGATCCCGGACTCCTGGGATCAAGCCCCAGATCAGGCTCTCTGCTCAGCAGGGAGCCTGCTTTCCTCTCTCTCTCTCTCTCTCTCTCTCTCTCTGCCTGCCTCTCTGCCTACTTGTGATCTCTCTCTGTCAAATAAATAAATAAATCTTAAAAAAAAAACTGATTCACATAAAATAATTTTTTAAAAAATATTAGAAAACCAGGGATACCTGGGTGGCTCAGTTAAGTGCCTGCCTTCGGCTCAGGTCATGATCCCAGGGTCCTGGGCTCAAGTCCCGAATGGGGCTCCTTGCTCGGGAGGGAGCCTGCTTCTGTCTCTCCCTCTGCCTGCCACTCTGCCTGCTTGTGTTCTCTCTCTGTGTGTCAAATAAATAAATAAATCTTAAAAAAAAAAAAAATTAGAAAACCAGTTAATAGATTTGACTGAATAGCCCAGAAGCAGATACCAGAATATATAAAAGTTGAATATAAAACGGTGTTGTAAACGTGTAGATTAGATTATTAATGCCATTAATAAGTGCTGTCCTTTCATTACTACTTGCTGAACATTTTATATGCATTATCATTTAATCCTCTTCCTGACATAGCTGTTGCTATTATTATTCCCATTTACAAGGGGGGAAACCTGAGGTCACGCAGTATTTGGGGGTTATGAAATACTGGATTAGCTCTTTTAGAATGCAAATATTCAAAAAGAAAAAAATTTTTAACCTCTCTCAAGAAATTTCAGGTGGATTAAAGAATTAATATCCTAATAGACAAAAAATGTATACCCCACTTTTGAAAAGTGAGTTTGAACAACTCACTTTTATGAAAGACCTACATTAGTACCTGTTTTCACTAATTGAAAGAAACCCAAAGAACGGTTTTACTTTTATGAAAAAAGGTGACGTAAGTGAAGATAGTGTCTGTCTGGGGCACCTGGCTGGATCAGTCAGTAGAGCATGCGACTCTTGATCTCGGGGTTGAGTTCGAACCCCACATTGGGTGTAGAGATTACTTAAATATATATAAATATATATATATTTAAAATATATATATACATATATATATACATATATATATATGTATATGTATATATAGAAAGAAAGAAAATAGTGTTTTGCCTTTATAGAGGCAGTACAAAGCCTGAGCAGCTGGAGTGACATCACCAAGCTCCTTTCCTGGAGCTCAGCATGCCCAAAGCTGCCACAGCTTTGAATTGTGTCTTTGATAAAACATCTGTGTTTTTATCTTCATTTATTTCTGTTTACCTGTTAACAGGATGTGTCCTAAAGAATCAGAAAAGCCTAAAGTAGGGGGGTTTTCAGTCTGGAAACACTCAAAAATTTTTTCATGTAAATTAATGGTAATTGTTTTTTTTGCTTTTAAGCCTTTTTGGCTTACAAAAGGTTACCTAGGAATGCTCTACTTTGAGATAGCAGAGGAAACCTGTGGGTGTGTCTGATATTGGATCAGGAGAGCTTAGGAGTCGTAAAAGAGAAATCACAAAGGACTATACTGGTAAGTTTAACTACCTCAGAGATAAAGCTGTCCCTACATCACATTCACATTCGTAGAATTACAGCTTAATATACTATGAAAAGCAAAGAAATAAAAATTTTAGCCTGCATGTGTAAAACACTCATACATATTGATAACCCCTATATATACACGAGCTTAGAAATATAGGTGGTTAATAAACACATTAGAAAGTGGTTGCCTTCACTAGATAGCTATGAAATAAAAAATTTAATTAAACTAAAAGTATTGTATTGTTCTTTGCTGTCTTAGGACCTTTGTCCGCAGTATTAGTTCCTTTGTATGGCTGACTCCCCATCCTTTAAGACTCCGTGTGTAACAACACTGCAGCCTTTTTGAACTACTCAGTAAAGGAGTTTTTGCCTGTATCTTGACACCCTGCTGATTTCCTTCATTGCACTTCATGTTTGAGAATCACCTAGTTGTGTACTTACCTGCTGTCTTTCTCCTTCAGTAGACTCTGTGCTTTAAGAGGGAAAAAATGTGAATGCCATCCTAAAAAGCATTAAGGAAATGTTGGATAAATGAAGTAAATGAATAAAAGATACCATTTTTGAAATCTATCTTGTTTACTAGTTACTTTTTAAAGAAAAATATGTGAGATGAGATGGATTGGGTACAGTCATTGTGCTGCTTGGTAAATTAGTGTTACCTTTCAGAATGGAAATTTTGTAAAAGGTAGCAGGAGCCTTAAACATTCATGTCTTTTGACCCAGTAATTTTACTTCTTGGAAACCATCCTAAAGAAGTCATCTCTGCTAAGAGATGCAGAAGCTTTCTTCCTCGCTCTTCTGTAGTCACTGGTATTCCTAAGAGAAGTAGACAAATTTAATTGGTCCTTGTCTTTTTGTTGTCTTCTGCTTCCTCTTGCTGTGCCCTTCAATGAGTAAGTTATCCAAAGAACTCACTCCTTGGCTAGGCTGAGTGATGCTTGTAATATTCTCACAAAAGTCTTTAAGAGTTCTTACTGCCTGAGGCACCTCAGTGTGCTGGTGGTAGATTTGGATTTGAGCTTTGAGGAAAGGCTGAGGCCCTGTTGAGTCCCTGAGCTAAAGGGTAATACCCTAACCCAGTTCACCAAAGAATCTTACTTTGCAGTATCTAGCAGTAATCCAGTTAAAGGGGTACTTTGATTTCCCTTTCACTAACTTTCCCCTGTTCTCCCGTTCCTTTCTGTGCTGTTCCTGCTGGATGCCCAACTGTGTGTGTGTGTGTGTGTGTGTGTGTGTGTGTGTGTAAGGCACTTGTGTATTTCTGAGGTTTTTTAGCTCAGTCCTTCCTTCTTCCTGTCAGACACATACAGAAAATATTTTAGGACTGACAGGGATAATGGAAAGGTCTTCAGTTCTTCATGCTCATTGTTTTTCCAGTAGAGGTCACAGTCCATTAGTGAAATCAATCAAGTGGGCTGTGACTATCATTAAAATAAATGAAGATAATAGGATACATTATACTTATAGTTGAAAGAATTACATGAGTATGTACTTAACAACCTTATAGTATGAAATGTACTTTTTATGTGGGTCACTGTCAAACTTTGAAAGCTGTTTTGTTCTAGACAAATACCAATTATGTCAAAGCTTTTCTTTTGTTGCATCATTCTTAAATGGCACAAGATTTATGAAAAGAGATTCAGGCTTTAATACATTGCAAAATTCAAAGAATGAAACGTTCAAGATACTAGCTAAATAAATCATGATGACCTGTCATTTCAGGTTATTTGCTCAAGTTAGTATTTTCTTCTTTGTAAGTTGTGCAGTGAAGTTCCAAAGGTTAGCAATAGCTTTCTCAGTTCTTGTAGAGTTAGTAGAGTCGTAGGGAAAAATTATTGTACCATAATATATTGGGAACAGCACTGAGGAATCAGATTGGAGCCTCAGTTCTGTAACAGCCTTAGGCAGAGTACTTCTTTTATCTGTTTACTCATCTGTAAAATGGAGCTAATAGTGCATATCTATTTAAGGTTGCCGTGAATAGAATATACTGTATTGCATTCAGAGTGTTCAGTTGGTTGTTTGACTCCCAGTGAGTAGAATTACTTCCAGGCTGTTTTGCCTGGAATATTATTGAATCTCTCTGTGTCTCAGTTTCTCCTTCAGCTTATGTTTCAGCTGATTTTATTATATGCTGTTATTAGATGCTGCTTTGGAAAAATGTAAAAACTTCTCTAATTACTTTATAGGAATTTGAGACAGTTAAGTCAAAAGA
This sequence comes from Mustela erminea, assembly GCF_009829155.1. Lineage (NCBI taxonomy): Eukaryota > Metazoa > Chordata > Mammalia > Carnivora > Mustelidae > Mustela > Mustela erminea. Next base: position 44,184,016 of record NC_045629.1, on the reverse strand, counting down.
TAATAAATGTGAAAAATGGGGCGCCTGGGTGGCTCAGTGGGTTAAGCCTCTGCCTTCGGCTCAGGTTATGATCTCAGGGTTCTGGGATTGTGTGAACCCTAGTTGGGCTCTCTGAGAGCTCAGCAGGGAACCTGCTTCCTCCTCTCTCTCTGCCTGCCTCTCTGCCTACTTGTGATAGCTCTCTCTGTCAAATAAGTAAATAAAAATCTTTAATAAAAAAATGTGAAAAGTACTGCACAAATTTAGATGGTATTGACTCCAGTAGTAGCAATCATAGGAAGCTGTTTGCATCGAGTATGAGCTGCTTAATAACTGTATATCCAAAGCAATAGAATCTGCAGTTGATTTAGATGGGAATAAATAAGTACTTTCAGTTCTCTAAAACCTCTTTCTGCCTTAGCACCTCCACAGTTACTCCTTTTGCTTGAAATGTACTTCTTTGTCTTCACACTTCATGCCTATCTAGTTCTTCTTATCAGCTGAAGTAATACCACTTTAGAAAGGCCTTCCCTGACTATCCAGTCTGAATAGCTTCCCATTTGTTTTTTTTAAAAAAACCACTTTAATCATAACATTGATTTGTAAGCTGGTTCTCAGTTTTGTTTTCTGTTTTACTTCTCACCAACTAGGATGTAAGCCTTAAGGAGCAGGGATCTTTCCTGTATTGTGTATTTTTTTCTCTTTCACTTAGATCTGTGCCTAGCAAAATAAATACTTGTTGAATGTTTTAAGATAGTATAAAGTATGAAAAATTATCCATAATTGTACTTCTCTGAGATAAATAACAATTGTTGATATTGTGTTACATAGTTCTCTTATTTTCTGTGTGTGCTTACATATTTACAACTATATATGATTATGTGTTTATACCATATTTCATTGAGTCTAAAGATGAACATGTTTTACTCTATTTTATGTCTCTGAAATTGGGACGTCATATAATCAGGGGTATGCCATGATGTAATTGGCAGCATTTTTTATTTTCAGTGGCACATAAAATGAAGATGTGTCTTAAAATCTGTAGCATCTTAGATTTGTGTGTGTGTGTGTGTGTGTATATATATATGTATATATATATATTTATTTGTATGTGTGTGTATTAGTGTATATGTGAAACAAATGAGATTATGGTGTTCAGCTCTTTCCCCACCTAAATATCTTGGAACATTTTCCCATATCACTGTGTTTAGATCTGTCTCCTTATTGACAGATGTCTAGCATATTGTTATAGGTGTGTCATAAATTGTTCAACCAGTTCCTCTTGGTGGACATTTGGAGCTTTTCCAGTTTTGTGTGTATGTTAAGAACCAGTGCTATGTTGGATATCCTTGCACTTACCTTTATACATTCAACTGGAATTACTTTTGATAAAATCCCTAGGTCAGTGAATACACATATTTTATAATGTATGAGGGTGACTGTTTCCCTATATCTTCGGAAATACTGCATCTTAGGAAATTTTTTAAATTTTCGTTGACCTGATAAGTTTTGAAAAAATTACACTAATGTTGTATTATCATTTCTTTAATTATGCATAAACATAGAAAGAGGCTCAATCTCTCTTTTCGTGTTTATGAGCTATTTTTATTTCCTCTTCTGTGATGCACTGTGCATAGGACAGTAAACCTTTAAGTGGCTGGGATATTTGCTGCTATTGGAAAAGGAAGTCATCACAGTTTGGAATCACGCATTATCATATAATTTCTTGGGAACAACTTTTAGGACAGAGCCTGTTCTTGTGGAGAGCAAGAGGGCTTTATGAGGACCCAAGATTAGAGGAGACAAATTCAGGAATAATCAGGACCTTTATAATGGAGGCCAAGAAGGGGTACAGGATCATCACTTTATGAGCTGAATACTGGAATTTAGATACAGCTGTTAGACTTTAAATGCTCCTCTTCTCCTTAATATGACTTGGTTGTGGTAGCATTAGGTTAGTAGATTTGAAATAGGTCACAACTCATGGACTTGAGTGAAGTCATTATTGGATCTAGAGATTAAATCTATGATCATTTAAGAGTAGATTAATATGATCACTTCTCCGCCTTTTGTCTAAGATCAAGTGAAAAGTAGACTAATATGAGCTTTTTGTACAATGCCAAAATGTTCTTGTCAGCATTTTTGATCACCTTTGCTGTGCCCGAGGGTGCCAGTTCCAAAGATAGATAGATGGTCTCTTTTAGGTTCCATTGCAGCCTTTAAAGAAGACAGATTTCAGTCCTTTGGTAAGAATGAAGCCAGAAGGTGCTTGGAATGTAAAGAGCATGGAGGAAGGTATTTGGTCTAAAAGAGTTTAAGGGAGACTTCTGGCTTCAATATGATAAACTAAACCGAATCCTGAAGTTTAAGTAGTAAAGGGTACAACAGCATGAGAGAAGGTGTGCATGGATGAGGTGGGACTATAAGTAGTGGAGTTTTCTTAGAACATCAAGTTTAAGCTGGAGAGTGACTAATGACAGGTCTGGGAAGTGTGGTAAACAAGCCTGGGTGGTTCCGTAGATGTAGATTAAGCGTTGCCTTCAGCTCCTGTCATGATCCCCGTGTCCTACGATCAGTTCAGCTGGGAGCCTGCTGCTTCTCCCTCTGCTATCCCCCCAACTTGTGGGTTTGGCTCTGTCTCACTCACTCTCCCTCTCTCATTTATTCTCTCTCGTTCTCTCTCTGTCAAATAAATAAATAAGTAAAATCTTTAAAAACAAAAAAAGAACCAGATAATAAACAGCCTTGTATACCATGCTAAAAATTCTGCATTTTGTTGATCAAGGGGAGTTCTTTGGAATAATGACATGGCAAGATTTGCATTTGAGAAATCACTGCCTGATTTAGGGAGGAAGACCAAAAGCAAGGAGACATGTTCTGAAATAGTTCTGGTAATCCAGGTGAGAGGATTAAGTAAGGCTTTAGCTCAATGGGACTAGCTTACCAGAAAAATCATTAATTTCTTCGGGTTTTACAGAATTTCACCCTTTTTTAGAATCCTTCTGAGATTAAATTTCATGGAACTGAGATTATTATTTTGCAGAGATGACTTATATTTATTGTCCAGTTGTTTATTCCTTTATTGCCTGTAAGAAGTTTATACTTTTATAAAGACCTACTTAATGAGTATAGTGCAATGTGAAGATGGTTAATAAGTATTTTTGATGATTATAAAAAGTAGATGTTAACCCTTTTGATATGCTTGGTGTTTATCTTGGAGGGAAACAGTTTTAGAGCATTTTGCCTTTGAGTAAAAGTAAGGATTTATTAGAGCAAATTTAAGTTATATAGTTTAGGTTATATAGGTTAGGTTATATAATTTTTATATATGCAAACATATGAATTTATCATTCTGTGTGCTAATTTCTCTCTCTTTTTTTAAAGGCTACAAGCAAAAGATGGTGGATCGCTTGGCAAACAGTGAAGCAAATACTCGGCGTATAAATATAGTAGAAAACTGTTTTGGAGCAGCTGGTCAGCCCTTAACTATACCTGGAAGGGTTCTTATTGGAGAAGGAGTATTGACTAAGTTGTGCAGAAAGAAACCCAAAGCAAGGCAGTTTTTCTTATTTAATGATATTCTTGTATATGGCAATATTGTCATCCAGAAGAAAAAATATAACAAACAACATATTATTCCCCTGGAAAATGTCACTATTGATTCCATCAAAGATGAGGGAGACTTGAGGAATGGATGGCTTATCAAGACACCAACTAAATCATTTGCAGTTTATGCTGCCACTGCCACTGAGAAATCAGAGTGGATGAATCACATAAATAAATGTGTTACTGATTTACTCTCCAAAAGTGGGAAGACACCCAGTAATGAACATGCTGCTGTCTGGGTTCCTGACTCTGAGGCCACTGTGTGTATGCGTTGCCAGAAAGCAAAATTCACACCTGTTAATCGTCGTCACCATTGCCGCAAATGTGGTTTTGTTGTCTGTGGGCCCTGCTCTGAAAAGAGATTTCTTCTTCCAAGCCAGTCCTCGAAGCCTGTGCGGATTTGTGACTTCTGCTATGACCTGCTTTCTACCGGGGACATGGCCACGTGCCAGCCTACTAGATCGGACTCTTACAGTCAGTCATTGAAGTCTCCTTTAAATGATGTATCTGATGATGATGACGATGACGATAGCAGTGACTAAGGACATATTTTGAAATATTTAATTGGGTGTGACTACCTGAGAAATCAGCTCTGGGGATATATAAAATTCTGAGCTTTCTCTCAGTTTTGCTCTAGCCGTGAATTTGCCTGAGAAACTTTTAACCTATGTGCCTCAATATATCCTTTAGAAAATAGGTCCCGTCATTGTGTTCTCACCCCATCGCCACCCAACTCCCCACTCTTCTACAGGGATAGATTATTGCAAAGTATATCAGATAAATTTTTGGTTTCTTACGCTTGTTTAATTTTAGATTGTTTTGTTGAAAGGTTGGGAAAAGATATTTAACAGATCATGTACTACATTGTTGTTTACTATGTGTTCTGTTATATGGAAAAACTAAAAGCAAAAAATGATGGGAAAAGGAGAATAATATGGTTAGCTAATATTATTAGCTTTTTCCTAACCATCCTATCTAATGGTTAAGACACCAGTAACAAAAAGCGTGATTTGACAATACTTTGTTTGGCTATTTCATATACCAAGTGGTGCCTTATTATAATAGCACTGTTACGTGAAATAAGCCCCCACCTTCTTTTAGTTCATCTTGAAAATACACTGGTGCTCTTTGAGGTGATAAAATGATAAAATTTTCATCTGCCAGCTACAAATAACTAAATTTAGAGCTTCTTCATTCTATAAGAATAAATATTTTTCCATAAAATAGTTGTGATTATATTTTTACGTTTTATAGGTACCAAATTATAATTGTCAGACATATATTTTAAATCAGTAGGTAGGTTTTCATTCTTAAAAATTTGGTTTGAAATTTATCAAATACAGAATTGTCACATTGCATTAGTTTCTACTTTTAGTAAAACATTTGTAGTTATGAGTTCATCTGCTTTAATATTATTTCTAGAATGAAAAATCTTATAAAACCTTTGAAATTAAACAATCTCTTAAAAAAAAAATCCCATGGTAGAGCACAGATCTACTTAGGCTGAAGACTTCAGAAATAATGTGCAAGAATGAATGGTCAGGACAGACCAGTTAAGTTTGACTAGATTTTATATCGGTGGAAGTATTGTCTATTTCAGTGTGAAATTATCTTGAATTTGCAAATATAGTGTTATATTTTATAAAGTTTTGTAAAGTCCCAAGCAATATTTCTATTTTTGTAAAACAATTGTGTGTTTAATCTGTTTCTGAAATCCTTTTGCAAACTATAGAATAGAGTAGCAATTGATCTCTCTAAATTGTGAACTTTATTGAGTCAGTCTGGATTGCTTTTGAGAATTGGTAATTTTTCACTCTTTGCTTTTGAGGCAGCCATTTAGGTTGAAAGTATATTTATCATATAAAACTTGATGCATTTTGCACTATTCTCTCCATTTGTATGCTGCAAATAACTACAGTCTTTCAAATATGAAAAAATCAGCCTAATGTTTGTTTTAAATTCCAAACTTTTGTTTTAAATATTTAAATCTGGCTATGTTGCAGATGTCATGAGTTTGAATTAATAATGTGGTGGAGAATTTTGGGGTTTGGTTAAGGCACTAACTTGACCGTTAAATTGTGAAGGTATCTGAGATCTATAGATCTCCCTGTAGGAAATGTGAAACAAAGACCCAGCAGTTTTTTTGTTTAATATCAGATGGACTTTTGTTTCTAAGCAATATATACATATAATTAAACAACATATCTCAAAATGACCATGAAACCGGAGAAGTGCTAATGGAGATATTCTGGTCCATCAGAACCTAGCAAATTCAGGAACCAAGGGGAAATGTTCTGTGATGACATTTGCATCGTCAACTTCTGTTGACTCTTTTTTTACAATAAAAAATATTTTACAACTTAACTGTGCATATTGTGACTTGAAGATTTCCCCCCCCTTTTTAAGGTAATGGAAGTATAATGCATATTTTGCTTCTTTCAGTAGGTGTGAGGTGTTGTTCTAAGCACTAAGGGGCAGAGCAGTAAACAAAATTTCCTTCCTCTTCATGGAATTTACATGCAGATAGAATCCAAGATGTGTTTTCTTTCAGAATGTGTTCTGTATTTTTAAAGCTTTTCTAAATCTTAGTTATATGTAAACCTGAAATGATTTTGGTGCCTATTCTTTAGGCCATTCCTCTTGAGTGGATTATACTGGACCTGAAGTACATTAACCAAATTGGTAACTATTAATATGAAGGAAGCAAGATTCTCTAGATACCAAGAGAAAATATTAAGTTGAATACACCTTAATACAGGAATTTCATACCTTTGGGTCAATGTATAAAATTCCATAGTTAATTTAAAGTCATTTGTTTATATATCTTTATTACCTGTATGCTGAAACTTTTACAAATGGGTAGCATTCAGTTGTATACCTAGTAATTCTTGAAAGGTCCCAGGACTGTAGCCACACTGTTTTCTCTCAGATATACCAATTTTGTTCTCAAATATAGGTTATAGCTTTGAAGAGTATAGTAGCAATTATGTACCTATTCACATGTATTAGATTGCTATACATTTTACAAGATAAAATTACATAGTGAAGTCTAGGATTAAAATATATGAAATTATATTTATTGAAGTAATTGTAAGGCTTTTTTAAAAAACTAAGTTATTTGAGATCATGCATTTATTAACTATAATGTCAGGCTCCATAGATTTGGTGTTGGGTAATCTAAAATTTTTAAGGTATATTTCTGTAAAGGTTATTATCAATGGCATTCTCTTAAATATCAAAATAAATTTTTAAAAGTTACTTTGTATTCAGGGCTCCTGGGTAGCCCAGTGGGTTAAGCCTCCAACTCTTCGTTTCAGGGAGTCTGCTTGAAGATTTTCTCCCTCTGTCCCTACCCCCCGCCCTTGCTCTAAAATAAATCTTTAAAAAGAATTACTTTGTACTTGGCATCTACACTAAGAGAAATATTATTTTACAAAAGCATTCTCCTAGGAAATTTTGCCACTAGGAAGCAGAATTTTAAGCCATAAAACCAACAGTATTTCTCTCTGCCTCCACTGCCAATGTCTGGGCAAGCACAGACTGCCGCTGGTGCCATTGCTTGACATGAGATCCCTATTGTTCTATCAAAAAATGAAAAGTAGAGGAAGTTGGTTGATAATATTGTTAACACTATGTTGTCTTCATCCAGACCATTATTTATTATTCGTACCAGTTAAAATGACTACAGTAAAGCTTTGATGGTATTATCAGCTAGTTTATCAAGAGAAAAAAGCAGTAAGTACCACTTTACTCAGACTCTGAATTTGCATACTGCTGTCATCTTAATCTTTAGAGGAAATACATGCTTTACTATTCTTTATTTTTAGCAACTCTGAGATATAATTCACATACCACACAATTCAATTCAAGGTATAAAATTCAGTGGTTTTTGGTATATTCGCTAAAACCATGCCACTATTTCCAGAACATTTTCAACACTGCAAAAAGAAGTGGACTGTCAGCAGGCTCTCCCTTTTCATTCCCCAATTCCCCTAACCCTAAGCAGCCACTAACTCACTTCCTACCTCTATGGATGTGCCTTATGTGGACACTTCACTAATGAAATCGTGTATTATGTGGTCTTCAGTGACTGGTTTCTTTCACTTAGTATGTTAAGTATCATTTGTGTAGTATCAAGCAAGAGTACTTCTTTTTATTGCCAAATATTGTAATATTTTATTCTTCAGTTGACATTTGGCCTGTTTCCACTTTGGGGCTATTATGAATAATGTTGCTGTGAACATCTGTGTTAAAGCTTTTGTGTAGACATGTTTTCCTTCATTTGGGGTATATACCTCGAAGTGGAGCTGCTGGGTTATGTTGTTCTCTGTATTAAACCTTTTGAGAAATTGCCAAACTTTTCCCAAGTCCACACCATTTTACTTCCCTATCAGCAATATAGGAGGGTTCTGATTTCTCCCCATCTTCCACAACACCTACTGTCTCTGATTATAGCATGTGACAAGTATCTCTGCTTTTCATTTGCATTTTCTTAATGGCTAATGATGTTAAGGATCTTTTTGTGTGATGATTGGCCATTTGCGTATCTTCTTAGGAGCAGTGTTAGTTATGATCCTTTGCTCTAGGTTGTTTTTTTCATTGAGTTGTAGGAGTGTTACTTGTGTAATCTGAGTATAAGACCCTAACCAATGCAGGATTTGCAAATGTTTTCTCCCAGTCTGTGAAATGTCTTCTCACTTTCTTGATGGTATTATTTGAAGCACAAAAGTTTAACTTCAATGAAGTCCAATTTGTCAGTTTTTTTCTTTTGTCAGTTGTGCTTTTGGTGTCATTGCCATTGTCAAGATCATGACGATTTACTCCTGTCCTCTTCCAACTCTGAATCTGATGAGAACTCTTGGTTATTGATACACAGAAAATAGTTTTAATATTAACTCCAAAATTAGAGTTGGAAACTACCTCCTAGTGAATTAGATCCATTCATTAGCAAATTTTCAGGCAAGTGAAAAAGGAATGTGTTCACATCAGCCTTTTCTTTTTCCAGTCAGTAGGGTAAAACTATACTTATGGGTGTACTGCAGGCCGACAGAAAACACATTATTCTGTATACTGACAACATAGTTTATTGTTATTTGGAGCTGCCTAAAGATAATCTTACTTTGTAGTTCAGTGAGTGTGAAAAAGAATGCCTCAGGATAAGCTATTCTGACTTAAGATAAACTACTACAAAAGTAATAGGATGAAATTGTAAAGTTTCAATTTTTTATATATTTTATAGGAACACTTTAATGACTTGAAGAAACCAAAATTCCAGAGCTGCTTAAGGCAAAGTTTTTACTTTATAAACATTTATTGAGCACTTTTAATGTGTCTGCTACTGTTGAAAAGAATGAGTTGCTGTTCCAACTCATGATTCTCGTGATTTTCATGACCTTGATATTTTTCGGTCTTTTAATGTTGTTTATTGGCCATTCATTCAAAAATAGATATTCAAATCTTTTGATAATTTTTAATAGTTTTTAAATTTAATTTAATTATTATTTAAATTTTATTAACATATTATGTATTATTTGCTTCAGGGGTGCAGGTCTGTGAATCACCAAGCTTACACATTTCACAGCACTCCCCATAGAACATACCCTCCCCAGTGTCCATAACCTAGCCACCCTATTCCTATCCCCTTACCCACAAGCAACCCTCAATTTTGTTTCCTGAGATTAAGCATCTCTTATGGTTTGTCTCCCTCCCCAGTACCATCTTGTTTCATTTCTTTCTCTCCCTGCCCCCCACGAATCCCCTCCCTACCTCTCAGATACCTCATATCAAAGAGATCACGTAGTTGTCTTTCTCTGATTGACTTATTTCACTTAGCATAATACCCTCTAGTTCCATCCACGTCTTGCAAATAGCAAGATTTCAGGGGGTTTTGATGGCTGCATAGTATTCCATTGTGTATATATACCACATCTTCTTTATCCATTCATCTGTTGATGGACATCTAGGTTCTTTCCATAGTTTGGCTGTTGTGGACATTGCTGCTCTGAACATTCGGGTGCGCGTGCCTCTTCCGATCACTACAGTTGTAGACCTTGTTATTTTTTAAATATGCTGCACCAGTGATTTTGTAGAATGACCCCCAGCAAGGGTTTGTCTGACATTTTCTCATTTTTAAGTTATGCCTCTGTGTAGCAGGAATATCACCGAAGTTATATTTCTTGTCATATCAGGCGGTGCTCACTTCGGTTTTGTCCCATTCCATTATGTTCACTTAGATCAACCCATTAAGTGGTGTAGCCTAGACTTTTGCATTGTAGGGTTACTCTTTTTATAATAAGTGTGTGGTTTTTTGTTTTTTTGTTTTTTTAAAGACTTTTTAAAATTTATTTGCCAGAGAGAGAGAGAGTACACACAAGCATGCAGAGAGGCAGGCAGAGGACAGCGAGAGAAGCAGGCTCCCTGCTGAGCAAGGAGCCCGATGCAGGACTCGATCCCAGGACCCCGGGATCATGACCTGAGCCGAAGGCAGCGGCTTAGCCAACTGAGCCACCCAGGCGTCCCTATAATAAGTGTTTTGTGAAGTACTTTGGAGACCATGTAGAAGTTACATTCCTCAACAAATCTTCATTTTATTCATTTCTTTAATGGACTCATGGTTTCCTAGTTCAGTGGTTTTCAAACGAGTGTATGAGAATGTCTTGGAGGGCTTATTAAAACACAAGCTGCTAGGCCCCATCTCCAGAGTTTCTGTGGGTCTGGATTGAGACCCCAAAAATTTGCATTTCTGAGAAGTTTCCAGTGTTGCTGCTGCTGTCAGCCCAGGGACCATACTTTACTACCCTTTATTATCATAGTTTATTTTGAAGCTCATATTGTCCCTAATTTGGCCAGTGCCAAGCTGGTTTCTGTGGCCTATTGACAAACTGTTATTCGAGTTCTTTACATTTTGCTACAGTAGGATGTTCTAGACTCATCCTGACTTTCTCCCGCCCCAACCCAGGAGTTGGCCATTTCCCTAGGAGCTCTTATATTATAGTGGAGAGTACTTAAAAGTCAAGTTCTGGGGGCACCAGGGTGGCTCAGTGGGTTAAGCCTCTGCCTTTGGCTCAGGTCATGATCTCAGGGTCCTGGGATCGAGCCCTGCATGGGGCGCTCTGCTTGTTGAGGACCCTGCTTCCCCCTCTCTGCCTGCTTGTGATCTCTCTGTCAAATTAAAAAAAAAAAAATCTTAAAAAGAAAAAGGTCAAGTTCTAGGCACTCAGTGTGCTTGTTTCTTTGGAGGGAGTACCACTCTCAAGCTCTTTTAGGAGACAAATCTGGAGAGCATGCGTATATACATGTGGACATATACACATTTAGATCTAGATTACTCTCTGTCTCTGCATTGAAATCCATGACTTCATACTGGTGTTTCTGACTGTAACACTATAGGGTTTTTCTTTTCCCTGATGGTGAAAGACTGGGTCACATTCACTTTAGTATATTTAAATTATTCGATCAGTCTCCCTGTTTGTAACCTCTCATCACCACTTAGCTCTCTCTCACATGGATACCTCTAACCCCACTGGGGTTCTGATGCTTCATACCAGGCTGTTCCATCATGGGTGCTTCCCTTATCTCACTTAGGCTCCAACACCCCATGCCGGGCCAACCCCACTCATATCCCCTGTGAACATCTTCACCCTCTTCATTCTCTGAAACCTCATTCTGGACCTCACTTCTCGATACCCTCCACACTTGGGTTCCAGTCCTCACCAGTGGACTCCCCGCCCCCCCCCCCCCGGGGGACACTCTCCTCACCCTGCCTAGCTCTGAAACATCTACACAGACATTTTTACCCTGCTTGGTCTCTGACTCCCCTCATTCACATGGCTGAGCTCCCTCTTCATCCTACTTGAGCTTTGACACCAGACCTCCAGGCTTCCCCCCGTGTGACTGCCCTTTTCATCATTCTTGAGATATGGAACTGTGCACCAAGCTACCCCCATGGAAGGATACCCTCTCTCCTCACCCTGCTCAGGCTCCAACCAGCATGCCAACCTGCTCCCCCGACATAGACATCTTGCTCTAACTCCTTGCACCAGGCTATCTATCCTCCCCCAACCTTCACACCTGCTCTGCACACTCTCCTCTAGTCTCTGACACCCTATACCAGCTGCTCCTCTGCATAGACCCCTGCCTTGCTCCGGCCCACCTAATGGCATTGGGACAGAATCATGCAGAAAGGAAGGGCTGCACATTCCATACCTCCTAGAAAAAGAAAGGCAGAGGTGACAGAAAAAAGAGAAAGCAAGCAAGCAAAACAAACGCAAGGGTAACATATACAAATCAGCTAAAAACTAGAGATGGGAGCTCTAGAGCACGTCGAAGAGAGGCTGGAGAAGGGAGAGTTGGAAAACCAGGAACCAAGCCCAGCCCTCATTTGTCCTAACTGCACCCCTGCTAAGACCCCAGGGGATTTGAAACCTGCTGCTTTACAGTCAGTGGACATCTGTCACAGCACCCAAGCGCTAGCTTTCCCAAGATAAGCCAGGTGGTTTCCAGTTGTTCTTATTTCATGACGATGATTAAAAAGTACAGGCATAATAAAAAGAAAAGAAAAGAAACTTGTATGTTAGCACCTGTTAATAAACGAGTTCAGTTAAAAGAGTAAAAAAAAAAAAGCGTAAACTTATTTTCAGAGTTTTAGTTTAACTTCTAAGTAAATCACAAATCAACAGTGGTATGACCCTGACCTAACAGAGAGTAAGCTTGAGGGAAAAGACTTCAGGCCTCAGTTTGGATGAGGAATTCATGAATGAAATTTATTCAATTTTAAGAGAGTTTTAATGAAAAGCCATAATGTAGGTGTGGAGCTCACAGTTCTCCAGAAATTACTTGAAAACATATTTCTGCAATAGGAAAAATAAGTGGCCACGATTATCAACAATTTTACATCTGTGTTTGAGCCAGTATGACACATCATGGTATATTTCAGAAAAATGAAATATGTAAACAGAAATATTGGTATTCACGTGTACAAAGGGAATGTTGCCAACTAGATGAAAACAATTATACAGAGTAATGTATCAGGAGATAGAAAAGGCAGAGCAAACTGCTAGAGCAAGAACAGTGAGGGTGAAAGAGATTATGTTTTTGAATACCTGGCTTTTTTTGAAACCAGTTTCCTTTTAACTCAGTAAAATAAAGCATATTTGGGAGCATAATGACTTCCAATTTTATAAGCTTCTGTCTTTTAAAAGCATTTCTCAGGGTGATTTTATCTAAGTCTGTCAGTATAGAAGCTAAAACCTGTGTTAATGATAGTCAGGTTTTTCCCTGTTGTATTCCTTGCCTGAACAAAAGAATAAAAAGCATTTCTGGTATTTAAATGTAAATGACTTATAAAATCGTTAATGATTTCCTAAAATTTATATCCCATAATAGAGAAGTATCAATGGTAACATCAAGTTTATAGTGATCATATGACATTTTATATCTGGTAGTTCAGAAATAGTTTTTGTGACTTAAAATATTTTGTGGTAGCTTTTAGGGTGTTAAAAGCAGAAAGAATCAATGACAAAATATTAAAAGCAGTGTTCACTTGGCCAGTTACTAAGATGCCAGATTATCTTAATTCCAAACAAAGGAAGTTGTAGACTCTAGACTGGTAGGTGTAAGTTAATATACAGTTGACCCTTGAACAACATAGAAGATGGGGTGCTGACCCCCATACGTTGGAACATCCACTATAAATTTGACTCCCCACAAATTTTACTGATAGACCAGAAGATATAAAGTCAATCAACAAACACTTTGTGTAAGATCTTTACACAACAAACACTTGTGTAAAGATCTCGGCCTTTTGGCTAAGATCAAGTGTGTAAGTATTATATACTGTATTCTTACAACAAAGTAAGCTGGAGAAAAGCGAATGATTAAGAAAAGCATAAGGAAGAGAACATCCTTCTACAGTACTGTACTGTTTTTATGGATACAGTAAGTTTACATCACCTGACTGCAAGATGAATCATCTGTCTGTCATGTCTATCATTAGCTATTTCAATATTGTCTTTATAAGATACAAACACTGTAGCCGTTATATGTATTATTCACACTAGACATCAAAAATGAAAAGATAATGTGAAACATAATTCTCATTTACAAATATAACAATTCATGTGTTGACAGTAAAGAAGCAACAATATGATTACTTTATGGTTACCTACTATAATCAATAGGATTGCTTCACAGCAGCCTAGCCTGTACACTAATGAATGGTTATAAAATTTTTATGGCCTACCATATTACGGTCATATTTATAATGCAGTATTAGAAACATGGTTACATTTTTAAAAACCACTTGCCTATGATGATAGACGGATGTGTAATTTCTCCAATTATGAAAGATGCAATACTATATGGTAATGTAATTCTTTGAAAGCAAGGTTATAAAACAGTAAGATAAGTACCACATTATGAATTTTATATTAAATATCACTCACTTTGAGCACCTGGGTGGCTCAGTCTATTAAGCGTCCAACTCTAGATTCTGGTTCAGGTCATGATGTCGGGATCATGAGACTGAGCCCTGCACCAGGCTCCATGCTGGGCGTAGAGTCTGCTTGGGATTCTCTCTTCCCTCTCCCTCTGTCCCTCCTTGCTCTCCCCCCAACTCATGTGCACTGTCTCACTCTCTCTCTAAAAAAAAGAAAGAAAGAAAATTACTCACTTTATGCCCATAAGGATAGGCTATCTACTTCCATATGAGTCTTGCAGATGTCTGGGCAATGAATACTTAGGCCGTGATGATGATGGTGACACAAAATGTCTCAGACAGTTCTTGCTGCACAGTTGTTAGGTTTTCACATGAAGATACTCGCACACGTACACAACAGAGGAGTTTTGTAACTGTACAGCATGAGGATTACTTATTATTCATTAAGTGGAAGTGGGTCATTGAAGGTCTTCATCCTCCCCTCCTCACCAAGGCTGAGGAGGAAGAGGGGTTGGTCTTGCTCTCTCACAGGGGTGGAGACGCAAGAGGTGGGGGAGGCGGAATTCGAGGCGGACAGGGAGGCACATGTGGTGGAACTTTATGGAAATCCGTCATAATTTCTATTTGACTTTCTTGCTTCTTATTTCTCTAAGAATATTTCTAGAGGGTACCAGTCCTTCTTCCACCATTTGCTTCAGTTTCGATGCCCATGTCGTAGAAGGGTCCATGTCCTAACGGAAGTCAGAAGCAGTCTTGAATAACCAGAACCCTTGTGCCAGATTGCCTAATGTCAGTTTGTTTTCTGGCACAGTTCCTTCGTCGTCTTTTTCCTCATCATCCAGCACTGGTTTGGAATCACTCGCTTCCATGGGGTCATCTTCTGTTAATGCCTCTGGTGTGATGTTTCTTAGCTCTTGAGTTTCTCCAAGATGCATATCTTGAAACCCTTCACCCTGTCCCACCCCACCCCACCCCTGCCCCCTTTTTTATAATAGCCACGATCTCTTTCATGACTTCCTTGATTGGCTCTGTTGTAAACCTGGAAGTCATGTACATCTAGACCCAGTTTTCTCCAGCAGGGATTTATTGTTTCGGGCTTGCTGGCTTCCACGGCTTATTCTGTAACAATGGTATCTTCAGTGGTATGACCCTTCCAAACTTCCGTGGTTTTCTCTCTGTTGGGGTTCTCCTCCCGGGTATTGCCGGTCTTCTCCATAGAGCGCCCTGTGTAATGAGCTTTAAAGGTCCTTATGGTCCCTGATCTACGGGCTGAATTAGAAACATTATATTTGGGGACGAGTAGATTCCTTGGACACCCTCACTTTTGAACTCATGGGGTTCTGGGTGGCCAGGGGCATTTGTCCAATATCAAAAACTGTAAAAGGCAGTCCCTTACTGGAAAGGTACTCCTGACTTCAGGGACAAAGCATGGATGGAACAAATCCAGAAAAATGTTTCTCATTGTCCAGGCTTTCTTATTGTACAACCAAAAGCCTGACAGCTGGTGTTTATCTCTTCCCTTCAAAGGCTGAGGGGTTAGCAAACTTTTTTTTTTTTTAAGATTTTATTTATTTATTTGACAGAGAGAGAGACAGTGAGAAAGGGAACACAAGCAGGGGGAGCGGGAGAGGGAGAAGCAGGCTTCCTGCCAAGCAGGGAGCCCGATGTGGGGCTCAATCCCAGGACCCCAAGATCACAACCTGGGCGGATGGCAGACGCTTAATGACTGAGCCACCCAGGTGCTACAGTTAGCAATTTTTTTAAAGACTTTATTTATTTATTTGTCAGAGAGAGAGAGAGAGCAAACACAAGTAGGCAGAGAGGCAGGCAGAGAGAGAATCAGGCTCCCTGCTGAGCAGGAGCCCAATGCAGGACTCAATCCCAGGACCCTGGGATCATGACCTGAGCCAAAGCCAGCAGCTTAACTGACTGAGCCAGCCAGGCATCCTCCTGGTTAGCAACTTTATAAGTATTTATAAGTAAGGGCAGCCTGATCATAAACCCAGCTTTGCATTTGCACAAAACGGTAAAGCTAGCCTACCGTTTCCTGCCTTAAATCCTGGTGCTCACTTCTCTTCTTTACTGATAAATGTCTTTTGTGGCATTTTTTTTTCCCATAGGGGTGCCTGAGAGGCATGGCACTTTTGATCTTGGGTGGTGAGTTTGAGCCCCAAACCGGGCGTGGAACTCACTTTTTAAAAAAAAGAAGAAGAAGAAGAAGAAGGGGGCGCCTGGGTGGCTCAGTGGGTTAAGCCTCTGCCTTCGGCTCAGGTCATGATCTCAGGGTCCTGGGATCGAGCCCCGCATTGGGCTCTCTGCTCAGCAGGGAACCTGCTTCCCCCTCTCTCTGCCTGCCTCTCTGCCTACCTGGGATCTCTCTCTCTGTCAAATAAATAAATAAAATCTTAAAAAAAAAAAAAAGAAACTTAAAAAAAAGAAGAAAGGGAAAAAAATTTTTCAGGTAGATATCTTTTCTCTTCAATGCTTTTTTTTAAAGATTTTATTTATTTATTTGACAGACAGAGATCACAAGTAGGCAGAGAGGCAGGCAGAGAGAGAGAGGAGGAAGCAGGCTCTCCGCGGAGCAGACAGCCCGATGCAGGGCTCAATCCCAGGACCCTGGGATCATGACCTGAGCCGAAGGCAGAGGCTTTAACCCACTGAGCCACCCAGGTGCCCCACTTCAATGCTTTTTTTAAAATTGAATTATAGTTGACACACATGTTACATTAGTTTCAGTGTGCAACATAGTAATTCAACAACTCATACATTATGCTAAGATCACCAGAGTACAGCTACCATCTGTCCCCACACAATGCTATTACATTATTGGTTATATTCCCTATGCGGTACCTTTCATCCCCGTGATGTACTCATTCTATAACCAGAAGCCTGTAGCTCCCACTCCCCTTCACCCATTTGCCTATCCCCTCACACGCTTCCCCTCTGGCATTCATCAGTTTGTTCTCTGTATTTATAGATCTGCTTCTGATTTTTTTAATGTTTGTTTTGGTTTTTAGATTCTATATATCAGTGAAATTATATGGCATTGCTCTCTTTATCTGACTTATTTCACTTAGCATAATACCCTCGAGATCCATCCTATGTTGTCAAAATGGCAAGATCTCATTCTTTTTTATGACCAAGTTATTTTCTATTATATTATAGTTATTTTCTGTTATATTCTACTTATGACCAAGTTATTTCTATTTCTATATAGAAATATATATATATTTCTCTCTCTCTCTCTCTGTATATATATATACAGAGATATGTATATATATATATATATGGCACAACTCCTTATCCACTCATCTATCTAGTAAACACTTAGCTTACTTCCATTATCTTGGCTATTGTATATAATGCTGCAATAAACAAGGGGATGCCTGTATCTTTTTGAGTTGGTGTTTTCATTTTCTTTGGGTAAATACCCAGTAGTGGAATTATCAGATCATATGGTAGCTCTATTTTTAACTTTTGAGGACCCTCCATGCTGTTTTCTACAGCGGCTGCACCAGTCTGCATTCCCACCAGCAGTGTACCAGGGCTCCTTCTCCATATCTCACCGACATTTGTTATTTCTCATCTTTTTGACACTAGGCATTCCCAGAGGTGTGAGGTGATATCTCATTGTGGTTTTAATGTACATTTCCTTGATGATTAGTGATACTGGGCATTTTTTCATGGTCCTCAGTGATTTTTCTTTTTTTTTTTTTTTTAAGATTTTATTTGTTTATTTGACAGACAGAGATCACAAGTAGGCAGAGAGGCAGGCAGAGAGAGAGAGAGGAGGAAGCAGGCTCCCCACTGAGCAGAGAGCCCGATGTGGGGCTCGATTCCAGGACCCTGAGATCATGACCTAAGCCGAAGGCAGAGGCTTTAACCCACTGAGCCCCCCAGGCGCCCCCTCAGTGATTTTCTTATTGGCATCTGGGATCTCGTCTGTTGCCTCTTGGCCAACAGAAGCTGCTTCTCCTGTTATCTCGAACTTTTTTTTTTTGGTTTTGAACTTTTTTAAGCCAAATCTCTCCACTTTCTGAAATTATCAGACCATCCTTGGCTGGCATTAAATTCTCCAGCTTGAGATCTTTCACCTTGCTTTTGCTTTAAGTTGTCATATAATGACTTAACTTTCTCTCGAATCATATTTAGAGTCCACAGGTATGCCTTTCTTTTAGCAATCCTACACCCTCAGAAAGGCTGCATTTTCAGTATGAGAGGAAAAGGTATTTTGCCAAGAGTGCAAAGTTTTCGCAACCTGCTGGTTGTATCTGCTGCATAGCTTCATGAATTTTCTGTTCTTTTTTTTTCTTTCTTTCTTTTTACAATGATCCTTACACCGGATTCATTTATCTTGAAAGCGTGGGCCACTGCAGGTACAGACCTCAATCCTCAATTTGTGGACATATCAGGGGATTCAACTTTTTCTTGTAACGTCACAACTTTTCTCTGCTTCTTGAGAGCACTTGTAGCATCACTAGTGGCATGTCATATAGATCTAAGGATGTGATTCAAGGTAAACCTGCTATACTAACACCTAAAATATGTGGGAAGAGTGAGATCAGTTTTTACAGTGATATGCGATTACTGGAGAGACAAGCTCTTCATGGAGATAATTCGCATCACGTAACTTTTTAAGCAGATACAACATTTGAAAATGTGATAGCAACAGGAGGTGGCCATGAAATTATGACAGTACTACAGTAATTTGATGCAGTTATGATTTAATACTTCATCTTTCCATTTGTTTACATTTTTCTCCAGGTGAATAGCACCATGTACAGTCTGTAAGTTCACATGTGCATACATTTTGATATGTTTTAACTTTTTATAATAGCTTCATGTATATTTGAGGTGGTAAATAATAAAATAGTCTAGAATCTACATACATTTTATACATTCATGACATACTTAATTTTTTTGATATTTCTAGGCTATACCGTTTGTTATCTTTTTTCAAATTACCACAGATCTCGAAAACTCTTTCCAATATATTTACTGAAAAATTTCTGCATAAGTAGACCTGTGTAGTTCAAATTTCAAACCTGTGTTGTTCAAGAGTCAGTTGTATTTTGGATACTATTTCTATAGGTAAGGGTGGATACAGGAGAGATTATTATTTACTTTAAGAGGCTTCATGAGCCTAATAAAAGGTGCTGACCAAGTTTGGGGGTCTAGCCTGGAGATGATTAGTATGGAATCAGATTATGTCAAAGGGAACTGGAGGTTAACCACATGCTACATAATTCCACTTAGAGACAGTGGAAGACATACAGCTGTGATTCAAAACCCTTGAGTGCAATGTAACGTTGGAACCCTAGTCCGGCTGTAAGTCAGAAGGGGTAAATGGGGAAGATGAGCAACATCAGTCATTTATGGTTACCATACAGTTAGGCGAATTGCCCAAGAGCGTGACAAAATTAGAAGGAGGTGGGCAGGGTTGGGCTTGATTGAAGGACATACAAAAGAAAGGGGAAGAGGAACACGTGATGACTTATTTTCTTTTTTCTCTCTCTTTTTTTTAGATTTTATTTATTTATTTGACAGAGAGAGACCAAGCAGACAGAGAGGCAGGCAGAGAGAGAGAGGAGGAAGCAGGCTCCCTGCCAAGCAGAGAGCCCCTTGCGGGACTTGATCCCAGGACCCGAGATCATGACCTGAGCCGAAGGCAGAGGCTTAACCCACTGAGCCACCCGGGTGCCCCATGACTTATTTTCATTTGTCTGAAAGAATGAAGGGAAGAACTGAGGGAAGAAGGGATATGTAAAAGGATGGGAATATTTCTGGAAAAGCTTCCAAGAGAAAATAAAGAAGACAGATCTCAGCTTGGGGCCAATGTTTGGAGAACGGGACAGATGACTTTCATAACCATAAGCAATAAACAAGAGCAGGAGCAAGAAATAGTGGGAGAACATAGCAGTTGAGAGAAAATGAGAGGACCATGACTCAATTTTGTCTTGAGCCTAGAAAAGGGGGGGAGGGGAGACAATAGAGAATTAATAAGGAAAAGGTGAGGAAGGGTTATGAGGTTCATTGTCGAACTCTCAAGTCTGAGAAAAGAGAAATGCTGAAGCAGACAGCTGGAGACACCAGTAGAATATGAAATAAACCAGAACAGGAGGAGAAGGATAGTAACATTTTGACACTTGGGTAGGAGGTGGGACCATGCTACCTACACGACCTGAGATTGGAAAATTCTAGAGATGGGGCCTCTACAAGAAAACTCTAATATGATACAGAGAGGGCCACTTCCTGTTCACAGAGACCAGCGAGGGGGCTCTCCCCACCACAATGGGTTATTTGGGGAAGGGAGGCCCATCAGGTAGACTCCAGTGTGTTCCGAAATATGGAACAACGAGAACTTCCCACAGCAGCCAGGAGGTGACCTCTGCTAAGGCTCAAGGTCTGGAATCTTCACCCTGTGCGGGGACACAGGAGGCAGGGGATGATATCCCAGAGGAAGGGCTGGGAAGAGACCAGGTAGGGGGACTCTCAGGGTGCCAGATATTTACCCGACCAGTAGGAAAGTCCAGTAAACTGCACAACCGTGTCATAAGTGGGGGCCAATGTTTAAACACAAAAACACAGGCCCCACTATTGTGAAGCTGATTAAGGATATTTTTCAAAATATTTTCACAAAAAATACGCATGATAGAGAAGCTGATTCTGAGCCCCCCTGACGCAACTGGGTAAAGCACGGAGGAAAGCAAGGCAGTGAGCTAAGGAACCTCATCCGCCCAATAGCCACACGCATGTCCCGTCCTGTCTGGAGGGGGTTGCTGGGTTTTGAGGGAGTGAGCAGGGCACAGACCTCCTCTAACTTCCTCAGAATGACTGCTTCCCCCCACTAAATGCACGGAAGCTCTGAGGTTTAAGAGGATGGTTGGAGAAGGAAACTGTAGGGGGAAAGATCTGTTATGAAATGTGAAAAGCAACTATATTGACAATCGTCCCTTCCTTTTTCTCCTAAGCAGTTTATAATGTCTATACACTTCTTCTATATAAAGTGACCCCAGAAGGGAATTTCACAGGAGTCTTTAGAAAAGGGATTCAGCTGAAAATCACCCCAAGTTGCTTTCTGAAACCAAAGCCTCAGGTCACTATGTGACTAGCAGAGCCCGCATCTGCAGCCTAGAATGAGAAAGGGAAGCGGGCCGCGAGGAGCTGACCCTGCAGACCCATCCAGGTGGGCTTGCGATGTGCTGGAGGCGGCCAGGGGTGAGGAGGGGGAACGCAGACAAGTCCGGGTACGGAGGAGCAGAATCCAACCAGCGAACAACAGAACACTAGCCAAATCTTGCACAGCTTGGGGACGGTAACAGCTTTGATCCTTCTGCTTCCAGTTTCTGGAAGCCATCTGGAAAGACCTAGAACGGTCAAGGGGAGGTGCCTCACGTTGGGACGCCATCAAATGGGTATGCCCCTTCCCCCTCCAGTCCTGTCGAGGTTCTAGGGGTCCAAGATGGGCGAGTCTGCAGCAGAGGTGAGAGCGCGGTGTCAGCTGGTAGAGACCGGCAAGCCAGGTGCGCGCCCTGGACTCTGCGGCCGCTGCGGCGGTGAGGGCTGCAGGGGACGCTGCAGGTGGCAGGGCGGCAAGTGCGGGCGCCTGCGGGCAGCCCCCCACCGGGGACGGTGAGCGGCTCCGCGCTGCGGGGAGGGCTGCCCAGCGGCGGCCTTCCGCTCCCCGCGCCCCGGGCGAGGCCGCCCTTTCCCCGGTTAGCTGGCTAGGGGAGGGCAGTCTTGGGAAACTACATTTTGTTGTAATCGGTGGGTGCCACTCCCGGGCCCTGAACCGAATGTGCAAGCGAGACTGGAGGTTGTGAAATCCTGGAGGTTGTGAAGTCGGCAGATGCCGCGTCGCTGCGGATCTTGCGGTAAGAGTGCAAATGGGACCTCCAGGGCCCGGTACCACCCACAGCGACCGTGCGATGCAGACAAAGGCCAAGTAAAATGAAAGGGCGAGGGAAGGCTATTCGGATCTCCTTTCAAGGAAGCACAGAATGGTGAGAAATGTTTTTCAAATGCTGCAAAATAAAAGCACTTAAGGAAAGGAGAAAGCCAAAGCAAAGTTTCCAACAGCAAGCAGCTAGCTGGCAGCCCAGCAGCTGAAACGCGCAGGTCAAGGAGAGAAAGGCAGAGAAATGACACAGCAGCGGGGGAAAATGCAGGGAACCGTTGTCAGAGCCAAATCTTAGGATGAGGAAACGGTCCAGAGGACTTTAGGGGAAATGTGAAAAGGAACAGAGCTGCTTACTCCAAGAAAGAAAAAAGTACCAAGAACCAAGTAGGGGGATGAAGAATCTGGAAAGCAGAAACGTGGGTGCTTATAAATGTGTGAGAAGCTGCCAGAACCAGGGAAAAAAAATATAGAAAGAAGAAAGCGGAAGATGTAAGCATGAAACATTGGTGGGTTTGGGATTGTTGAGGGTTTTTTTGTTGTTGTTGTTTTTTGTTCCCCCCCCCCCCCCCCAGATTTTATTTATTTGAGAGAGAGTGAGAGAGAGAAAAAGGGGGAGGGGCTGAGGGAGAAGCAGACTCCCGCCAGGACCCTGGGATCCTGACCTGAACCGAAGGCTAAACTGACTGAGCCACCCAGGTGCCGGGTATGAAATGTTTTATTTGGCCCCTGGTAGCCCATAAACTGCCCCCGGAGAACCCCAGGGACAGCAAAGGCTTGCCTCAGGTAATGGTGGCTACCAGCCTCATAGCCGTGGGCTTGGTGTGGGGACACGAGTGGCACTGGCCTGACTGCAGTGAGGGAAGACCAGAGAAAGGAGGGAAGCCTCTTCCGTCAGGATTCTGAGGACGGTGCCCAGGAAATGGGCGTTTCTGGATTAATTGCTGTTTCTCAGGCAGCTTTCGGAGAAGCAGGGATTAACTGAGATTTGAGTGCTATTTGTGGCTGAGCAATGGGCTACCCACAGTGATAAATGTAAAAAACAAGGTAGGTCTGGTGGTGTCCTTGATCCGAATCAATAATCAAAGAGAGGGGTATTATGACATTTGACAGTCTTGAGGGAAAAAAATGTTTTCTGTTTATTTTGCAGCTGTTCTTACCTGTCTGTCCTCCCAGCATGGTTAAAGGTAGGACTGCTTTTTCCTTTCTCAATTTGAGCTGGTTTTGACTCCTAAGTATCCGTCAGGTTCTTCTCTTTCAGTCCCCTTTGGCCAAGAGCAGACAGTATCAGCCCCGTAGGACATTATTCTGCAAAATCCAGATCTTTGCCATAATCTGGGTTGATCTAAAGGCATTTCAGAGAATTTAGCCTATAGTCAGATAAAAAGAAGCTCCTCATTCCTTCTGTTACCAAATAAACTCGGTTCATCTGATAGAACAATTGCTATGCGTCAGCATTTGAACTCTGGAGGTCCACATTTGACTCCTACAACACAGACAAATACTAGCAGAATAGATCTTAATCAGGGCATGTCGGCCATTTCTAAACCAAGAGCCAATTTACTCAAAATTATGCTGGGAGAACTGGTTCCATTCCCAATCTACAGAGCTTGTAGAACCAGATACAGAGGTATTAGCTAAATTGCCTATTCTCCTGATTTCCACATTTGTTTCTCAGATCTTTTTAATAATGTTTAAGATTCTGAAGAGGTCTCGAGGAACGCAGGTGCAACACTCCTCTAAGATGACCTATGTTCCACATTGGGAGCCCTCTGTGGTATCTAGAGGGTTCTAGCCTCTACCACCGCCTGTCTGATTTTATGAACCTCTGGGATGAGGTTTTCCATCACTTTAGTGACAGTGTCTAGCTCTCTTGCTATTCTCTGAGCCAAAGTTCATGGGATTTTTCTCTTTCTTCAGGCCTTTTGTAAAGAATGGAATGATAAGGCATAGGAAAAGATAGCTCCAGATTCCCTTTGAGTGGCGAAAGTTTTTGAATTCAGACCAAAATCCAGTTTTTCTTATTCTCAGAGTCATCTAATCTAAGGGAATTTTATGGGTCAGGTGGGCCCTGGGTGAGCCTGAAGGCAAGCATTAGTTTACCAAGATGGCAGATCTCTGTCCGATTTAAGGGTGACAGCCAATGGGCTTTTGTGCTGCAAATCTGATCCTATTTATAAGGGGCCATCAGAAATCTTTGACCAGAACACCATGAAGGAGTTGTCTGGTGGTATTATAATATTATTGCACATTTACCAAGTATGTTCAAGACCAAGCAATGAAGTTTTTAGTATAGAGATCATAAAGGAGATGGAAACCAGAATTACCTGGACCTGAACCTCTATACTATACTTAAAATCAGATCTAGAAGAGTAAGAAGGCCTCTAAATATATTCCCTCTACTCCCCAGTACTTTCTCAAGTTCTATTTCTGTCAAAGTTCAGTCATAAAAGCTCACTCCCATGACAGGCACCAAAGTGTTGTTAGGTGCAGAAAGGAACCTCTTTCTGGGTCTGATATGAGAGGGAGTGTTAGATTTCTAATTGTTCCACCTACTGTGGAGTTTACCATCTAAAGTCTTTTGGTGTTTGAGTCCAGTTACCTAGTAAGCCAGCTGAATTGATATTAAGCCAAGGTAGTTGTACCAAAGGAAGTTGAATGGCACCAAAAGGGATATAAGTACAAATCCACTAGTTTGAGTAGATGTTCCAGCCAAATCACAACCCAACTGTAGCCAGATGTTGGACTCAAATCAAGGAGAGACTAAGGACATCAAGAACAACACAAAGAGTAATATTGGGATTTCTCTGTATCCTAATTTAAACACTTACTTTTTTTTTTAAATTGTGAGACGATTGAAAAAATTTAAACAGACTGGATGTTAAGAGATTGGGTTTGTTTTTTTTTAATGTAGTAGTGATTTTTTTAGAGCATCTTTATCTTTTAGAGGTTTATATTCAATATTCACTGCAGAAATGACAGGATGTCAGACATTGTACTCAAAGTAATCTATTCTACCTGCTACTATAATGGTGAATGCGTGCTACAGTGCATTTGTCAAGACCTATAGAGCTTTTCAGCACGAAGAATGAAACTTAATATGTGTGTATTTTTTAACCCATCATTTAGGAGGTTGGCAGAATCCCAGGTTGGAATGCAGAATGTGAGCAAAGCATTTGACTACTTTATTAATGTATGTTTATAAAGGTACCCGTCACTGGAGGGATAGGGGAAAACATGTTGACCTAATTAATTTTGGAAATGACTAGAGTCTGTAAAGCTAAAGGCGAAGTAACTGCACATAGCACTGTGCTCTGATTGATGTGATTGTTTCTCACAGTGATACAAGTTAATTCTGCAACCTCTATACATGCATACTGGAATTTAATGCTTAAGTAAATGATGATGGGTAGTAAGAGCCAGAATGCCCTCTATTTGAGTAGGAGGTTACAGACATATTATGATTAGATTGGGAGACATAGGATGAACTTATGTTTTTTAATATAGTTACAGAAGGTAACATAGACATATTTAAATATGCATATATAGTATATATACATGGTTTAATATTCACACATTTTTCCTTGCTCTGTCAGCTGAGGGGATCTAGAATCGATATTCTGGTAGCCATGAGTACACATAGCACCCAGATTTTGGTTTCTAATATCATTCTCCAGTAAAAGAAACCAGGTTTCTTTAGCCAAATGGCTGATTCTAGGACTGGAGCCAAAAATATATACAATGAGCCTGGAGCATCTTGTAGTTCCAGAATGTGGGGGTGTGCTCTAGACAGAAAGAAAAGGGAGGAAGGAGGGAGGGAGAGGAAAGGAAGAAAACACACCTGCACCCACAACAAAGGGACACCGGAGCCAACTAAAAGATCCCCAAAGGCCAAAGCTAGAATAATTTGAGCCAAAAAATAAAGTGCTGTTGAATAACAACTCAGAGTATCAAATAAATATCTAGGAGTCTATGCCGATATAAATAAAAGATTGAATAAATAAGAAAAGCAGGGAGGGTGGGTGGATAAAATGCCAGTACAGAAGACTTCCAAATCATTCATGGAGATGCTAGGCCCTCAAGGAGACAGAGCATAGTTCCGCTTCCTAAAATGTGACCTGCGCATCCTGACTTCCTTCCACTACACAGAATACAGTGGGAGAGAGTGGCAGTGGGGAACGTAGCTTTACAATAGAAACACCTGACAGACGTGACCTCAGCAAGGCTATCAAGGCCAACTTTCACTGTAGGAAGTCATGTTGATGTCCCCTTGATATGATGTGATTAGAATAGTACTTTACTCCTGTGGTCTTCCTCTCAAAAACTGTAACCCTAAGCTAATTACAAGGAAAACATCAGGCAAATCTCAATGGGGAGACCTTCTGACCAGTAGTTCTCAAAACTGGCAAGGGCACCCAAAACAAGGAAAGCTTTTGAAACTAAGACAGCCAAGAAGAGCCCAAGGAGATATGGAGACTAAACTCGTGGCACCTGGGCAGGCTCCCAGAACAATGAAAAGACGTTGGTAAAAACCCAGGCAATCCGAATCAACTATGGACTTCAGTTAGTAGTGTAATAAAAAGTGTTTCTCAAAAGTGTTTCTACCCTTCTCCTACAAAGAAAGGGGAGGGACCTGAAGGCTTGAGAAAGGGTCCACAGTGGAGTTTGGGGACTTTGGGGGTTGAAGGGTGTGTGTGTTTTGCCTAAGAACTGGTAATGTAGCATTCATCTGACTTTTCCTTTAGGTCACTTGTTAGATGTGTAACTTTAAGTAAATTACCTAATCTTCCCTTCTGTGCATGATGCGCATCTATCAGTCCTTTGAGCGATGAATATGTCCTGAGCACCTACTGTGTACCAGGCACTATGCTAAGGCCCAGGGTGTACCCCCCACCCAAACTTATGAGCTACAACAGTTAACTAATTACTGATAATAATCGGAATAATAATAAATAATAAATGGAAGCAAAATAATCAAAATTAGGACACACAAAGATACAAGGGAAGATAGGTGCTGGGAAGATGGCCCAGGGAGAAGTGATGCTCCAGAGAGATCCGGAGGACAGGAGGGAAGGAAAGCCCTCCCGGGAAGAGGGAAGGCACGGGAAGGGGCAGGAAGGGCATGCTGAGTCAGATGGCTTGGCCACTGCCTCCTCTTTCCGAACATCACCGTGCCCATTCCTCCAAGGTGCTGAATCCGGGAAGGAATTGAAAAGGGACGGGTGTCTCAGAGGTCATCAGCCACCCCAATGTCCTCTCCCTTCCATTCCTGGGAAAGGAACTGAAGTTGCAAAACAGGCTCTGCAGAACCAGCAGAACCAGCCTCAGGGGAGCAGGTCCCCGCAGAAGCCCTCTGAGCTCCCTGCCCTCCAGGAGCTCCAGTGCACCTGTGGCTCCCACTGCCCCTTCTGGTTCCCTCCGCTGGCGCCTTTCACCCGCCAGACTGCTTACTGGGACCTCCTCTGCGCCTCCGGAGTTTGTTTTATGAGTGACCAAGGTGCTTCTTTCTTTCAGTAGCTCCATCCCCTTTGCTGGCTCTGCCTGCTAGGGGAAGTGGGCTTGGTCAGGTAACCACTCCCCAGGCTCATCTTGCCCATCAGGCATGCACCTGACACTGCCTTACAGACCTATGGCCTGGCTATCTGGGGCAGAAGTAGGAGGGTGAAATATACAGCAAGACCACTGACCCAGGGCTCCTTTACAGGGGCACACACTTCTCGGGGGCTTTACCACCCAGAGTAACTCCCCCTGGGAAACTTCCGGAACACTCCCCCTCATGTCCCACAGTTGGGGTAGATGCTCCTCCTGTCAGAGTGCTGACAGGTCTCTGTCGCACTTGCTGCTTCACTCACTGGTGTCCCTCCCTGGATGGTAAGCCCTCCTGTGTGAATTTGCTGGGGCAGCCGTAACAAAGCCCTAAGGAGAGCATGGAAAGGGAGTGAACGTCACCAGTGTGAAAGCATGCAGAGACCAGCACCATCGGTGTAAGGTGTTTATGTTGTTGAGCTCTGGGAAATGAAGTTGAAGGTCAAGCCCAATTCTGGAAGTCCCAACTGCCCAGCTGAGGCATTTGGAAATTACCCTGCAAGTGACACAGCTGCCCTAGAGGTCATACGCAGAGGAAGAGCTTGAGCGAACCAGAATTTGAATGTTAGTGAAAAATCTGGCATTGGAGAACTTCTGCCTAAGATATGCAGTTTTTATTAAGAATTTGAGAAAATTGTGAAGGAGGGGGCAGGGATACCTCTTTCTGGTCCCAAAGTTTGATTTTTCTCGTGATATGACATTTGGTAATAGGATCATTGATCATTGACCGCCTCCTTTTACGACATGACCCGGTCATTTTCTAGAAGAGGAGAGTGACTATGCTTTAAAAAGCTTAGCTTTTAAAGAGTTGGGGTCATTCCACTGGCCTTCTGGGAGACCCAGCATGTGGCTCTCTTCTTTCATTGTTTGGATTTCACATGGTTACATTGCCCTGCTCACACTACCACTGATCTGGGTTTGTCAAAGATTCTCTTGTGGTCATTGATGAAAACCCCTAGACCTAATTAAGCAGAAAGCTTTCTAAACCCAAGTAACTAGAGAGGAAGGGGTCACTGGCCTCAGTCATGCCTGGAACCAGGAACTCCAGTCCTTCAAATCTCTCTTATGTTGTCTTCATTTTTTCTGGCTGGCTGGTTCCGCAAGACTCACGTCCTGAATGACTACATCCTTAATTACTTCCAAAGAGGAAAGAGCACCCTCCTTACCAGAACCAACTAGAAAGTTATAGGGAAATACTGATCAGTTCATTTATCCACACTTGCCCCAAGAAATGCTTATGATTGACCTCGGAAGGAGAAAATCCCTCCTCAAAAAAGGGGTTGCTAATCTAGGCTAATAAAATATTAAATGTGTTTTGGGGACTCAATGGAATCATTTTTCTCTTCAAGCATTTTGAGGCTGGCTGTTCCTGGTGACTGCATAGCCTGAATTATCCGGATGGTTCCAGTGTCATTTAATATAACTTTTCCTGAGTAAAGATGATTTTTAAGTGTATCCCTAAGGATGATTTTTTAGTACACTTTTGTATGACTTCATATGAATGACTGAACAAGTCTGAAAGTAATTTGTCAAATCTTCTGTCCTCAGTTTAGAAGACCCGATGTATTATTGCTCTACTGTAGGGCATACTGGAGAAATTAGCAGACATCTGTGGATCTTCCTTCTCTGTCATTTGAGTTTTCATCTGTCTGTTGACCCACTTGAATGGGATCCTTGCGACCTTGGATTTTGCTGGTTTCTCATCCAGATCTGGGATGTTGTGGACCTATCAACAATTGGTGAAGAAATAATGTTATACATGTTAGACTCTATTGGAGGTGTAGTGCCCCCCTTGTTGGCTGCCTGGGATAAACATCATTCCAAGTTCCTTTGAGTGAGACTCCCTTGAGATTGTCAGGGTAGGAATTTGGGGTTTGCAATGTCTATGTCATGACTCCCCCCTCTTTTGGCTTCAGACTATACATGAGGCTCTTGATCTCATGGCACTCTCTGAAGGTCAGGGGCAAGGCAGACAGCTGGAAGGATGGCTATAAGGGCAGGAAGGTGGCTGTGGGAAAGGAAGGGCACACAGGACGGGATCCACACCTGGGATTGGAGGTGTGGAAACGAGAGAGGTGAATCTGAGAACGATAGAGGTGAAGCTGTGAAAGAAGAATCCACAGAACCTTCCGAGTACGTGGGTATATAGGGAGAAGAGGAGCAGGCAGTTGAAGACGGCTCAGCAAGGTGACTCTAGTCTGTGACAGCGGCACAGGAAGTACTCAACCATCAACAGAAATGGGGAATTCAGAGCAAGTGTGCAGAGCTGGATGGGTTCAGACCCACTGAGCCTGGAAGAGCTAGAAACCTGCCTTTCAGGTCTATGGAAACCCAGGACCACTTCCCGTGAATGTTCAGGAAAGGAAGTGCAGAGCATTAGAAACCACAGTCCCGGGTCAAAGATTACCGCAGTCAGGGGTCAGAGGACACCAGAAGAGTCACATGACTCAGCAACGCCCAGCCCTCTCCGGTTATCCTCTTATACTTGGGTGTGGTCCTTGCCGTGTTGAGACCAGTCAGCTGGAACATATCCTTTCCTTTCTCTTTTCTTTCTTTTTTTTTTTTTTTAACTTCTTATTATAGAGAACTTTAAAAAGAAGCCAAGGTAGAAAGAACATTAACGGACACCCACATTCCCAGTTCCCAATTCCCATGCAGCCTTGACAATGATCACATCGGTGGTCCACCTTGGTTCCTCCCACGTGCTCCCGCTTCTCCCTGCATCGTGATTGTGAAGCAAATTCCAGACATCACACCTTTCCTTATAAATATTTCAGTATGAATTTCAAAAGATAAGGACTCTTTAAAAAAAATAAATAAACACAAAACCATTACTCTGCCTTAAAACTTGGTATATTATTCATGTCAAGTCAGGTTCACATTTCCATTAAAAAAAAAAAAACTAGTTTATTTGAATTAGAATTCAAATTAGACCACAGATTGGGATTGGTTGATAAGCTTTTACGTCTTTTTCACTCTGTGGATTCTCTCTCTCTCTCTCTCCCACCCTGGGGCCTCGCTCTTCTTCGAAGTGCCCACTACCCATTATCCTCACTCCTGTGCCCCACTTTTCCTGTGGCATGTGGAGGTATCCGGAGTCACCTTTGTTCTGGACCTTCAGTGAAGGACACGCCCATCCTGCGCACAGGCCTGAGTAAGCAGCAGGTTGCACCACCCCGAGAACACACCTAGTCTCAGGTTGGTGGATGAAGCCGACTCGGTCACCTGTGTCCCAGTAATGCCCATTTGGCTGCTTAGCTCTGCCTTGCTGCAGAGCCAGGAGCAATAAGTCCTTGTTTGCCTTGGAAAGTTCTAGAAAGAGGCCGGGCTCATCACAAAGGTCTGTCTTCAGAAGGAAATGCTGGGCAGGCCTTCTGAGCCCTAAGAGGAAACCTGAGAGCTGAGAAGCACCATCAGCTCAGCTCCACATCTCCAACTACCAAGACACCCCCAAATCGCAGCATCAGTCTCAGCTTTGCTTCGGCACCTGGGGCCTCTGGCACAGGGTTAACTCGGTACCAGCTGATACCCAGTGCCACTCAAAATGTCCTATAAAATGTAGGTGAGTATAAAGGATACGGTGTCTTCAACAGTGAAGATTAAGATGTGTAGGGAATGGGACAAAGGATGGTTTGGTTCTGATGGCGGCTGAGCAGGCTCCAGCAGCGGGAGCAGCCCTGGGCAGGTCCAGGTGGGGCTGCAAAGTGGGGCGGCCCGACGTGCAGGCCCCGGGTCTTAGCAAATGGCCAGGAAGGGGAAGGCAGGAGAATCCAGGAGAGGAAACTATCATCTTATGCAGCACTGGGATGGGCCTTGTGCTGCCGCAGAGATACATGCAGAGACTAACCTCGGGGGAAGAGGGGTTAAAAATTGTTGAGGAGGAAACGGGCATCTTTTGTTCCTCCTTTCCCTTGAAGTTAAAACTAGTGTGTATAGAATGAAAGAAGACTTGAAAGCAGTGGATGTGAGGAGCAAGAAAACGCCAGCGCCTGGCACTGAATTCTCCGCCAGCGTAGCTCATTTCTCAGCAAAAGCCCCATAAAAGGGTCTCCGCCTCAAACAAGGCTCAGGCATACAGCTGGGCCGGCCCCGAGGGCACCACTGGTTCCAAGGAACCCTGGAGCATTGCTGGAGGTGAGCCCAACGCTGGGAATGGCTTCTATTCACTGCCCAGGAGATTCCCACCGGCCACTCGGGCCACCAGCTCTGAAAGGAGGAGGGACTCTCTACCACCATCCAAAGTCATGTCTGCAGGAATTCTGCTAGGAGCTACTCAGAGCCAAATGGAGCTAGGCTAGCTATTCCCAGCCCAGGAGCCATTCTCCCTGTGTTTTCTGAACAGGATGCAGGACCCCTGAAACCCTCACGGAGAAGCTGCAGAGGCCACTGAGTCAGCCCTGGGGAACAACCAACATCTGCAAATGCTCTGCAGGCCCAGAGTCCCCAGGACAGCCCACGGGGGCACGCAAGGCAGTGATGCTGACTGCGTAAGGGGGCACCGTGCTGCTGAAGTCTGCCTTAGGCTGTCACATAACCTTCCAGTACTAACAGAAGCAAAGCAAGTTGATTTTCCTGGGCATAGAAATTCTGCTGCTAAGTGATCTGGATTATCACCAGTCTTGTTTCCCTGTAATAGATTTTTTTTTTCTGATTGTTGCTTTTTCAAAATTATTTTCTTCCTCTGACTTAGACAAGTAACATAGGAAAAGTGATTAAAGGGGGGAAAAACCATGGGCTATGTGCTTCCAAATCACAAAGCTGAGAAAAGAAGACGTGTGCGAGAGGCTTTTTCTGTTTTTCATTGTGGGGGAATAATATGGCAAAGTGCTATATAGAAGCAAATTATGACACCAAAAATTCTCTGCCCAGCTTCTGACTGTTGATATATTTTAATCTTTATGTGTGACATTAACAGTTTTAGTGTATATTAATTACCTGCCATCTGGCCCATTCATTTTATTTTTATTTATTTATTTTTTAAAAGATTTTATTTATTTGACAGAGATCACAAGTAGGCAGAGAGGCAGGCAGAGAGAGAGGAAGGGAAGCAGGCTCCCTGCTAAGCAGAGAGCCTGATGTGGGGCTCGATCCCAGGACCCTGGGATCATGACATGAGCCAAAGCAGAGGCTTTAACCTGCTGGGCCACCCAGGTGCCCCTGACCCATTTATTTTAAATATAGCTTTTGAATGAGTGGATTTTTATGTGCTTTGTGTATGTGTGTGTGTGTACATATATCTTCA
The DNA here is from genome assembly GCF_009829155.1 of Mustela erminea. Classification (NCBI taxonomy): domain Eukaryota; kingdom Metazoa; phylum Chordata; class Mammalia; order Carnivora; family Mustelidae; genus Mustela; species Mustela erminea. The sequence goes on along the minus strand of NC_045629.1, from coordinate 44,151,268 downwards.
TTTTTCCATAATCTAAAGTAGGGAGAAACTCAACATTTATTTTTAGAAGCTCATTCTCTGAGGTTGAAAGAGATAAAAACGTATTTCTTCTCTTAAAGTTATTTGTTTGATAACCTGAAATCATTAAAGCATCCAAGATGTAGAAGTCCCAGATTCGAACCTTAATGTCAGTAAGAGTCCAACAGATAAAATTGAGTGACCCAGTTTTCTCAGAAAGGAAAATAGGTATGTATATGGACAGATTAAAGGAGCAAACACACGCGTGGCACTTACTAAGTACCCAGCACTATACTGGCACTCACAGGTATTGACTCATTGAATCTTCATGACAGTTCTGGGAAGTAGGCATTACCGTGGCCCTCATTTTATGGATGAAAAATTAGAGGCACCGAGAGGTTAAATAAGTTGCTAAGGGTCAAACACTAGGAAGTGAAGGAGCTAGCATCTACAACCAAGCTGTCTGGTCCCAGAGCCACATTCTTGCTCTATTTGCAGTGTTACCAAAAAAAAAAGAAGAAGACGACGACGATGACGATGACGATGAGGAAGGAGAAGAAGCAGAGAGGAAGGGGAGGAAGAGGAAGGGGCGGAGGAGGACGGAGAAGAGGAGGAAGAGATCCTCTTCTCGTTAGGAGACATAGGACCCTCAAGACACCCGTCTTGAGTTGAGTCCTTGTGTGGGGATGAGGTTCAAGAGTTAAGGCGCTCCTCGTGACAAGAATACAAGAATAATGTTCTTGTTCAGAGAGGTTAAGTCTGCCTCAGATTGTGTGGCTGCTGTGTGGCTAGACAGGTTTCAAAGTCACTGTGTCACATCAAGAACACTTTAAACTGCTCTGAGGTATGTGTAAATAAGGATCTTGGGAAAAAATTAGAATTTAATAATTCAAAGGATTTTAAAAATCACCAACTATGTGAAAGATCATCTTTCAAGCAAACCATAATACAAATAAATATAAGGTGGTAGCATTAGTCTTATGGAAATAACACAGTTCTTACCCTCAGTGTTTTAGAATCCAATAGATTGTTGAGATTATGCACATGAACGTTTACAAGTTGGATTAATATTGTTGAAATGTCCCATGGCTCCATAACTGACTTATTGCTGTTTCTTACTCTCTGTAGCTCCTGTCTAGAGTATAAGTTTCACGAGAATAGCCACCTTGATTACCTTGCTTCCTGCGATAGTACAGTGCCTGGTACCTAGGAGGTGTCCAATAAATGAACACTGAACGAATGAGTGAGTGAATGAGTGTATTACCAGCCGTGTTGAGGCCATGGGCTTGGGGAAGTGATTTGAGGATGAGACTGCCATTCAAAGGATGGGTCTGAAGGAGAAGCAGCACGCAGCTGGGGAAGGACAACCCCAGAAAGTGGAGGACCATAAAAGCCAAGACTAGGAGTCCAGTGTGGAAAGTGGTGAGAATCACTGGGAAGCACCACAGACAGATTTAGAAGAATGAGAATTGGGAAGACGCTGTTGCATTCGGTCTTGGGGCTGAAAAGAAGGACGACTGCAGGAGAGACACTGCAGTGGGACCCCATTTTCACGGAGCTTAAGGAGTAATTGGGATGCTAGACAGGAAGTTTGGCAGTGAATGGAAGGAAAGAGAGATGACAGCATTGGATATTTTCTTGCAAATGCAAGGACATTGTTAATAAAGAAGAGTCCTGTTGTCACTTTGTTACTGTCTCAAGTGGAGGCTTGCTCTCCCTTGTCCTTTGTCCTAAGAGAACAAAAGGGGCCTTGAATTTCACAAGTGCCCCCAGTGATGCTTCTGAGAGCTTGGGCTTTGGAATTGGAATGCCCTGGTTCAAATCCCAGTTCTTCCGATTTCTAGCTGTGAGACCAAAGGGAGATGACTTAATTCCCTAAGATTTCTCATCAGTAAAGTGGGAGTTCGGTCACTGAATATTGGTCACTGAGTATTATAAGTTCCTACCACATGCCAGACACCATTCTGGCGGGGAGGTTAGCATACCGTGGCAAATAGGTCTCTGTACAATTCCAAAAACAGGAAGCCAACTAATATTTTAAAATTTTATCTTGGTTTCCATTTCGAAGAAGATGGAGTTCGATGTGCTTTCTCCTCTTGCTCCCACAAAGTACAGCTAAAAACCTTGGCTATCATATATAAGACATGAGAAGACCCTAAAAGGTGGAGAAAAGGCAAAGACTGGGGAGTGTGGGATCCAAAGCACAACCTGGTGATGAGTTGTCTGGGTTTTCTCTTAGTTTCACATATACCAGACTTATAACTGAAGAACCCAGCAGCCTACAAAGGCCAGCGGGAGCAAAGATTTAAAAATCCCCAATAAAAACCTGTTCTCTCAAAGTCCAGAAAAAGGGCATTCTAACAGGACTAAAAACTTTTAGACAGTAATCACTTACTCCAGTGAAAAATCACAGGAGAGAGGGCCTGGGTGTCTCAGTCAGTAAAGAGTCTGACTCTTGATTTCAGATCAAGCCATGATCTCAGGGTTGTGAGATCAAGCCCTGCATTGGGCTCCACACTGGGCATAGAGCCTGCTTAAGATTTTCTCTCTCCCTTTTCTTCTGCCTCCCCAAAAAACACAGGAGAAATGGTGATTGCACTCCCACCCACAGCAGTAAAGAAGGGAGAAGGAGCCCAGAATTCCTGCTTCACCAGGCTTTATCAAAGGACTCCAACTGCACATCACCCCTGCCGCCCCCAAACATGTGCACATACATGCGTGCACGTGTGCGCGCACACACACACACACACACACACACACACACAAACATATGCTGGGGAGCTATCAGAGCAGACCATGGAGAGCAGGCACTTTATCCCCACGTGACAGTAACAAGGCCCCTGCCACCACAGTGTCAGTGGAGACCACATGGGGAATCTGAATTCTAACCACAGACAGCAGTAATAAAGTGCTCCTCCCCCTCCCTGCTAGAGTGGTGTCAAAGGAGGCCTAGTAGAGAGTCAGGACTTTCACCACTGTCCAGGGGTAATGAAGCCCCCTTCCTGTGGTATCAACAGTTAACAAGGCACTTCTGGCCCTCCCAGCAAGGATGGTGTGTATTAGTAGGATCAGCACTCCCATCCCTACCCAGCAGTAAGTAGGAGTCCTTTCCTTCCCCAGTGTGAACAGAGGTCAAGTGGTGAATGTGGCCTCCAACCCCTCTCAGTGGCCCCCCTCCCTGAACCTGGCAGTAACAAGGCAGTGCTCCTCCCTTCCTCTGTCAGATTGGCATCAGAACAGCCAGTTAAAACAGGAAGTTTAAGTAAGATCAGAGTCTCATAACATAATGTCCAAAATGTCCAGTTTTCAACTGAAAACCACTTGCATGCCAAATATTAGAAAAATATCAGGAGATAAAAGATCATCAATAGAGTCCATCACTAAAATGACAGAGATGTTAGGATTATCTGAAAAAGGTTCTAAAGGAGCCATCTGAAGATGCTTCAAAAAGCAATTACAAACATGCTTGAAACATGAAAAAATGGAAAGTTCGATTAAGGAAATAGAGCCCCAGTACAGAAATAGAAGGTAAGAAGAACCAAATGGAAACTTCAGGACTTAAAAATACAATAACAAAAGTTAACTCAGTGGATGGGGTGATACAGGGACCAGAGAAAAAGGAAATCTGTGAGCTGGAATATACAGCAGTAGAAATTGCCCAATCTGAATAATAAAGAGAAAATAGAAAAAAGAAAGAAAGAAAACCAATAAAAGCTCAGGGACCTGTGGGCCCATACCAAAAAATCTAACATTTCTATCATCCAAATCCCAGTACAAGAGGAGAAACAGAGCAAAGCTGAAAAAATACTTGTGGAAATAATGGCTGAAAAACTTTCCAAATTTGAGAAAAGACATAAACCTACAGATTCAAGATGTGAGTGAATCACAAACAGGATAAACCAAAGAAATCCATACCGACTCAATAGAGTTATACAAAAACAACCTGAACGATAGCAAATTTCCTGTCAGAAACTATGAAGGCCAGAAGAAAATGGGGCATTTTGCAAGTGATGAAATGAAAAAGCTGACAACCCAGAATTCTATGTCCAGTGAAAATACTCTTCAAAAAATCAAAGGAAAATCAAGATATTATCAGCTGAAGAAAAACTAAATGAATTTGTCGCCAGCAGACTTATCTTTTTTTTTTTTTTTTTGGTGGGGGTCTATTTTTTTTTTTAATTTTTTATTTTTTATAAACATATGTTTTTATCCCCAGGGGTACAGGTCTGTGAATCACCAGGTTTACACACTTCACAGCACTCACCAAAGCACATACCCTCCCCAATGTCCATAATCCCACCCCCTTCTCTTATCTTAAGAGAATGGCTAAAGGAAGTTCTCTTCAACAGAGTTCTCAACAGAAAAGAAATGCATAAGGAAAGAATCCTAGAAGAAAGATAGAATAATAGAGTAAAAGTTAAAAGTAAACCTATTTCCTTCTCCTCTTAAGCTCCTGAATTATGTTTGATGGTTGAAGTGAAAATTATAACACTGACTGTAGTGCCTCTAAATGTATGTAGATGGAGGGGCACCTGAGTGGCTCAGTCAGTTAAACAGCTGACTCTTGATCTCAGCTCACTCAGGTCTTGATCTCAGGATCATGAGTTCAAGCTCCACATTGGGTTCCACACTGGGCATGGAGCCTACTTTAAAAAATGTATGTATGTAGAGAAAATATTTAAAATAATTTATAAGTAGGGGAAGACAAAAGGATGTAAAGGGATTTAAGTTTTCTATACTTGAACTGATAAAAATATTAACACCATTAAACTATAATCAATTATGCATATAAAGTAATAGCTAGAGCAACCATTAAAAAAGCTACAAAGAGATACACCCCAAACATTATAGTCCTAGGAGAATGTACAGAATAATATTAAAATAAAAATTAAAGTTAAAAAACCCTCTATAAATAAATAAAAATAGAATTCCAAAAATTGTTCAAGTAATCCACAAAAAATAAACAAGAAAAATAAACAAGAGAATAAGAAATAGAACAAATAGAGAACAAAAAATAATATGACAGATTTAAGTCCTAATATCAATAATTATATTAAATATAAATGATCTAATCAAAACAACAAGATACCCCCTTATATTTGTCAGAATGGACTAGGATCAAGCATCGGTAAGGATGTGGAGAAAAGGGAACCTTCAAGCACTGGTGGTGGGAATGTAAATTCGGGCAGCCCCTGTGGTAAACAATATGGGGGTTCCTCAAAAAATTAAAAATATGATACCATATGGTCTAATAATTCTCCTACTAGGTATTTACCTGAGGAAAACAAAACATTAATTCAGAAAGATATATGCACCCCGATGTTTACCGCAGCATTATATACAATAGCCAAGATATGGAAGCAACCCAAATATTTACCAATAGATGAATGGATAAGAAGATGTGGTATATACATTCGATGGAATATTACTCAACCATAAAAAAGAATGAGATCTTCCCAGTATGCAACAACATGAATGGACCCAGGAGGTATTATGCTAAGTAAAATAAGTCAGAGGAAGACAAATACTATATAATTTTACTTCCATGTGGAATCTAAAAAAAAAAACAAAAACAAAAACAAAATAAAAACAGAAACAGAATCATAAATACAGGGAACAAACTAGTGGTTTCCAGAGGAGGAGTTGGAGCCAGGTTGGGGAAATAGGTGAAGGGGATTAAGAGTTACAAACTTCAAGTACAGCACAGGGAATAGTGTCAATAATATCATAATAACATTGTATGGTGCCAGATCGTAACTACACTTATCATGGTGAGCATAGCATAATATAAAGAATTGTCAAGTCATGATTTTGTAACCTGAAACTTAAAGAACACTGTATGTCAACTATCCTTCAGTAAATAAACAAAAATAATTTAAAAATGTAAATGATCTAAATCCATCAGTTGAAAGACAGAGATTAGCAGAAGGGATTAGAAAACAGGACCCCCCCCCCAAAAAAAAAGAAAAGAAAAGAAAACAGGACCCAACTGAATGCTGTCTATAAGAAACTCACTTATTCTTTTTTTTCCATATTGAATTGATATTTATTTCAGGACATGCCATGTCAAAATAAAACAAAAGAGTCAACACTCACTTTTAACAATAATATTGTATTCTACAAAAGCACTTTACAACTCCGTCCCATCTCTGAGTATAATGTGCTGGTATGTGGGCTCATGATTATCTGCAAGCATTTCTCTATTCAGACCCATAATCCAGGCTCTCTCTGAATATTACAAGGAGCTAATAAGTGGGAATTAGAGAAGGAAGAGGAAAGAGAGGGGAATAAGGTTCTCCCAGTTAAGGGTTTTGTTGCAATGAGGGGATAAAGAGGTATGATTTATTTTTTGTTGTCTTTTCATCTCTATACCTTGCTAAGTAATGTTTACAATGTATATTCAGCAGGCTTTTCCTGAGCTGTAACTCAGAAATTTTTTTCCTGCAAACAATGTATTTACAAATGTGTTTATTAACTTACACAGCCATCTCACAATAACTAGTAAAGATTAAAATTGTGCACTCTTAGTATATTTGTTTACAGTGTTTTAAGGGAAATATATATTGCCATGGTGATGAAGCTCTAAACAGACGGGACAAAACATCTAGAAATTGAAAGTTGTTTAAAAAAACAAGCAAAGAAATAAATATCACCAAAGAAAAAAGATTAATTGGAGCTTAAATATAAAACTAAATCATTGGTTAATTAACCAAACTATATGGACCTACTAAAAAGCAAAACCAGACTGAAAGACCCAACATTTTTTAAAAAATGCTAAAAAACAAGGCATAGATCTGCCTAATATTGAGTTTTATTTCCATTCTCTCCTTTCCCTCTTCTATGTGTGTTCTTCCAGATCTGCCTCTAGGGGCTTTTAAGAAAACTGTTTCTATTTTCAATTTGACCTCAAATGTCCTGAACAAAGTATTTGCTATTCTGCTAGATTCTTTTGTTGGTGAACATTAGATATCATTATTTCTACTGGTTATTATAAGAAATTCACTTACATATAACTATATAGGTAGGTTCAAAGCAAAAAGAGAGAAAAAGACAAATCATGCAAACATTAATCGAAAGAAAGCAGAAATGGCTATAATAATATCAATAAAGTACACTTTTGAGTGAAGAAATTTACCTGCATTAGGCATATTACATAAAGACAAAAGGATTAATCTACCAAGGAAATGTAGCAATCTTAAATATGATGGAGGCACCAAACAGTGAGCTATAAAATGTATGAAGCAAAAAATGCTAGAATTAAAAGGAGCGGATAAATCCACAGTTAGAGATGAAGACTCCAGTAGCCCCTCTCTCTGCAATTGACAGAACAGCTAGACATAGACTCAGCAAGGATATAGAACATCATCCAGTAACAGGATTTAACTGATATTTATAGAACACGTTGCCCCAACATAGCAGAATACATAGTCTTTTCAATTTCTTGTGGAATATATGCCAAGATAAGGCTATAATCAGATTTCATAATTTAAAAAACTATATTAATCAGACCTATTTGCCCTGTAAATATTTAGATAAAACCATTGGGTTTATATTGGAATTAGTTTATGAAAAGCGATGATTTGAAATTTTATTTCACTTTCATTACAAATTGATGTTGGCTGAGTCTTATCCTTCACAACTGAGCACTCCATTCTTCCCTTCTCAAATAGGGGCAGCAACCTGAGACAGGGGAGGCACTCACTGTAAGCAAGTCAAAATTATGAAAATCTGGATTTACAAAGATGTTTTTTCACATTCACAGATGTTTTCATTAAAGATTGTCCAAAATATTGCTTTACTGGAAGCTCCCCTATTTAAGCGTGAATTCTCTTTCCTAAGTAATACCATGTACATTCTACTTCTTTTATTTGTGTGTTCGTTTGTTAATTTATTAGAGAGTGCAAGAGAGCATGAAGGGGGAGGGAGGCAGAGAGCTATCTCAAGCAGGCTCCAGGCTCAGTGTGAAGCCCGAGGCGGGGCTCAGTCTTACGAACCCTGAGATCATGGCCTGAGTCAAAATCAAGAGTTGGACACCCACATGGCTGAGCCACCCAGGTGCCCCTGTACATTCTACTTCTATAGGCAATTCCCACATTAACTAAAGCACCTGTATAGTGGCTAGGACAAAAGTTGGTCATTCACCTTCTCTGGGCCAACAAAGTCCTAGTCACACACTTGATCACCATGATCACACAGCAGCAAGATGATGGTTGGGCCTTTTTTTACTCAGCAAAGGATGTGGCATCTCATTCCTTCAAGCTTTCAGTCACTCTGTTGACCAGATTGTTGTGGTTATGAATGACAGAAATTCAACTCAGACTTGCATAAGCAAAAGGGAGGAATTTACTAGAAGGCTCATAAAGCCAAACTGTTGGCAGCACAAGGCATACCATGGCATCATAGACATCTTTGCTTACTCAGCTTGTAAGAGAGCATCCAGTTTGCTGAATGACTAACTAATACATCTTTTTCTTTTTCTTTTTTAACAAAACTCCCTGGGCATCCTCACTGTAGACAGTGAGGAGTTGAAACCACCAATGGATTCAGTGATGTGCATGAAGTAGTGACTGGTGTAGCACAGGAAATTGCTCATGTTCACCAGGGAGAATGAAGAGTCCTATCCCTAGGATAGGGTCACACCTACCATTTAACTACATTCTCTACTCTCTAGTGTGGTTTCCTTGGTTCGGGGAAGATAAAACTCCAAACAGGAAGTATCACATCAATCTAAATAGTTAAATTATGACTACATAGCAAATGAGTTATGTCCCAGAAATATCATTAGAAAAAAAAAAAAATCCCATCTGGGGAGTTTGCATCAAGATTGAAAAATTTAAAAATCAACACACACGGAAGGACCCTTCTCCTCCCTTGAACAAAGATAGGAAAAAGATGAAGAGCCAAATGACTTTTTTTTCCCATTTAATTATGGGAGAAAATTTACCAGTGACAAGAAAATGCCCTTTGTCCCAGAAAACAATGTATCCACGCACGAGGCATTCTGGAAGAACCAAGTCCAGGCCTCTCTTTGGACTGCTCTGTGGTCAGGACAGGAGAGTAGCCTTTCCATGAAGCGGTCGTCCCTTAGATTTGTGCCTGCCCCAATTTCCTCTTCTCTCCTGCTTCTCCAACCCCCTAAGTGTATCTTCTAGGAACATTCCATGAGCCAAGAGCAGTGCAGCTGCACTGACGATTAGCAGCAATAGTAACTCTTTCTCTGGCAGGAGCAAAATAAGTATCTTGTCTTTGACCTCCAGTTCTCACCAGGACCCAGCTGGGTGGATCCCTCAGAGCCCATAGGCACACACTGCCATAATTCTGCCTGTGACATTCAGGCAGCACAAGATAAATCTCATCTACTGCTCATTCATTCTCTCTCTCTCTCTCTTACACACACACACACACACACACACACACACACACACACACACACCAAGGCACACTCATGAAAAAGTCGGAATAGGAGCTTGCCCCCCCGAACTAGTTTAAGAGGTGAGCTGTATGGGGCGTGTTCAGTCCATATGAACCCATAAACATGACAGGAATGGCAGGTCCCACAAGCTTCTCCTCACATAACCAATAAATGGAAACTGGTCCCACTCTCGCCAAAGACCGTGCCTTGAGTGGGGAAAATGGTCCTTATGGACACCAGCTCCATCCACACGACATGAATCATGACATTTTATTTAAATGATTATTAGTTTGGATGCAGCTAAATTATTAATCTGCCTCACATTCCTGGGTCAAGCCCAGGACCTACCATGCCATTTCTCTTATGACAGTTCACATCTGAGCTAACACTTCAGGAAACAGAAGAAAAATCCTATTTTCTTTTGTACCTGTCCAAAACAAACAAACAAAAAAGGCCGAGATGATTTAGAACTGTGTAATACGTTGAAAGTCACTGCCCAATTCTCAAAGAGTCTCTTTTTTTTAACTGAAGGGAGTTAGAACATTTCTTTAAAAAGTGACCTCCTTCAATTGATTTAAAATACCCTTCAGATTCAAATTGGAAATTGACTGTCTGCCCAACATGGCTGGCGGTATTGGTTCAGTTAGGCAACCATCTGTGGATCTTGCATTTCATGTGGGTTTATGTGAAAATCAAAACACAAAAATACTAAGAGAAATTGTGAGAGAAATGTTTTTTTTATAATCTTCCAGTGGGCAAGGAATATAAAAAATTAAAGGATAAACAAATGGTTTTTAAATACATAAAAAGATGTTCAAATTCATCCATAATAAGAGAAAGGCAAATGAAAATATAGGTAGAAGTGATAGAATTCTATAAATCCTGTATTCCATTCTACCCTGGAAATCTTATAAATATTGGCAAAGGTTATTATGCTGGCTTTTCATAGAACATTCCATGGGATGTGGCCTACACCACTTTCTTTGGTTATTCAAGGAAAGGTGGACTTCAGAAGGCTGAGGGCCTTCGGTGTAATTTAGATTATAATTGCAAAATAAGAGAACATTTCTAGTAAATTGATGTTCTATAGAATAAAAATTAAGAATATTTTTCTAGTATCTTTTTATATTGTATTACTAAGCTAATATGCAGACTAAGAAACAGCATATAGAATATAACAATTTTGTATATTTTGTATGCCAAGGAAAAAATGGAAGAACATAGATCAAAATGTTAATGGTGGTCATCTCTTACCTAGTAAAATTATAGTTGATTTTTAAAATACTCCTTCCCCAAAAGAGTACATGATACCTTTCTCCAACCCAAGACAAATAGGTTTCTCACAACCACATGGAATAATTTACAAAGAATGGAGGAAGTGTCTTTATGTTGATTGAGAACTTTCTTAACTTGTTTTCGACTTAGGAGATTAATATAGGATAGAACCACTGCAACAAGAAATTAATATAAGATGTAGTGTAGTAGCTTCTCAAATCATTAATGTTGACTTCCTAAAAAATCTTTGTAGCACCAGTAAAAGGGATCCTGTGGTTTTAAACAGCTCTTGAACTTGCTCTCTGAGAAATTTAATCTGTAGGCCTGTGTTTAAACACACAGGATATTGTTATATAACTAAGCAGCTGGGAAGATTAATAGTGATTAAAAATAAAAAGGGAAAACACACAGTACACCAAGGCAGGACTGTTTAATGAGAAAAGGGTAACTGGAAGGAAAATAGTATTTGTACAGGGTAATGAAAAGTCAGCCCACAGACGTATCAAATAAGAATAAAGACATTGTGTCTCATATTCGACTCAAAAGGTACTGCTTATCCAAAGAAATGATTACATTGGAATTAATGGAAATACTATCCATGAGCATATACACTAAATACATGTATTATGGACCATTTGTGAAGTATTTATTTTCAAATTTCATGCCTATTCTTAAAAGCCAAACACCTGAATGTGCCTGTGATTCCTCCTTCCTTCCTCACCCCCTTCTTTGCAGGGGTGCCCAACAACCTCGTTTCTTGAACGCCGTGGGCACTGCCCAGCCACCACACCGTCAACACACATTTCCTGTTCGGCCTGCACATGTGAGCCCCAACGTGTTCACATTTCCTCAGAACCCAGCCCCCCACCTCACACGACAGCACATCCATTCAGATACAGAGATGCAAGGAGGAGCATCAGGATTTCTGGGAGGTTCCGGGGATGAGTAGAAGGATTAACACATTGTCATGCACTCAAACAACTTCAGCTGAGCGAGGGACCCACATATCAGCCATAGTTACAAGCCAGTTGGCTTTGGTGGAGAAAGGGGGGCCATGCTTGGGAAGCCAGCCTCAGACTGGTGACCACTTGTTCTGGACCCACCGCCCACAAATTCTCTAGCAAACGTGAGTGCTTCAAGTGAGCGAGAGTAACATGGACGCGTGAGTCAGGCCGGCTGTGCGACGTCCCGCCAGGGCTGAGGCCAGATGGAGAGCATACGTTCTGTCCAGAGCCACTCAATGTCTCCATCCTTTTCAGATGCCAAGCTTGCAAAATAAAATCAAACTGCAGGCCTCTTGGGGTTCAGACTGCCCATGTGGGACTTCTGTATCATACTACCCATCATTTAAATGTTTAGTACATCTAAGTCCTTGTTCTAGGAACTTTACATGTGTTAATTCATGGACTCCTCACGACCATTGAGACTGATGTTATGTTTTGTCCATTTGATAAACAGACCGACTGAGGCACTGGAGGGTTCGTGTCCCTTGCTGCGGTTGCACGGCTAGTCAGGTGGTGGAGTGGGGTTCTGACACCAGCCAGCCTCAGGGCCTACGCCCTTAAAAGAAGTGCTCGCAGGCACTCTGCCGCTCTGTATCTAGGCTTTTAACATTTCTTTATTCAGCTTATCATAGTTAATGATTTGGTGAGCCAAATATTATTCCATTTTGTTGCTGAACAAACTCTTTCACCTGGTGTACAGAGTTTTGATGGAAAAAATTCATGTCCATCTACCCACGGTTTCATAAACATAGTAACACTCCCTGCTTATCGCCATCTTTCTGATCTGAAGGGTCCTGATACTGTGTTCCCCAAAGGAGAAAGCAGGCCCAGGGAAGGGTCTGGTGCTTAAAGGATTCCCTCACTCTCCAGCTCCTCCCCCTCATTCCAACCCACTGCCAATATCCTTCCCAATTCTGGGGATTAGTGGTTTCTTGCTCAGTCTTCCTTACAGGTACACACAGGACAATGCTTTCTTTTCAATAGCTGTGGCATGTTTACAACTCTGTGGATCTTTCTGGACGTGGTAATCTGTTATTAGGCCAGTGTCTTCAGAGAAATTCTATTTATGTGAGTTAAAACAAATCCAAGGGCACTTAGGGATTTGGTAAAACAGGCAAAATATAAACTCCCAACTCCTTGATCTTCACTCAAGTGTTTCAGTGGACAAGGGGATGTGGCCACATTTTATTCACAGACTTTTCTAAGAACTCTGGACATTACATTGTGTTTTTACTTATGTTAAAGCCAAAATATTAGGAGTCTTACCATAGGCGATCCTTTTTGCCTCCTGGCCTTTGTTCCTACTGCTCCCTCAGCCAGGACCTCCCTACAGCTACAGCCCCTCCCCAAACTCTGGCTCCTACCCAACCTTCCTAACATTCCTCACATGCCATGTCCCCTGACCTCCAAGGTGGTGACATGTCTCCTCTGTATATACCCCGTGCCTCGCACTCAGTATCTATTTCAGTTGCCTATTTATTTCTCTCTCACCTAATGTATAGTTGGAACTATACTTTTTAACCTAATTCACACCTAAAATGCATACAGTCATACTTACTTCGGAAAAAAGTTGTGCCCTTGAGCTTTTAAATTTGGCGGTTTATTTTACAATCTCAAGAATGGTAAGAATACATGGGTTGTGGGCTTTGGCATTGAAAGAATGTGGGTTTGGCATCCAACTCCAGTTCTAACGGTGATGTGACCTTGAACTTAACATCCATGAGGCAGTTTTATCCTTTGGAAAATTAACTTACTTCTCTGTGAGGGTTAATGCATAAGGGTGCAGAGCTGTTCAAATTCACGCTCAGCTGAGTTGTATTTCTCAAGAGGAATTTAATTTTGTGAAAAAGAGATATTTAATCAAAAAGAGAGGAAGAATACTGCCAGTTGGGTAGGAATTACTCAAATGTATTTTATGATTTGCAACTTTACCTACACTGAGTTGAATCTATAATTTATATTTAACATGTAATCTGTTGCTTTCCACCTATTCAATACCAAAATACATTAAATGGTCTGAAAATCTATCAGACTCCTTTAAAATGCTCAAATAAAATGAAATTTGAAAAATGAAAAAGAATGTTGGCACCATCTAAGGGAGTGTCTTTTCTGCCATGAAGTTAATTGTATAGTAAATGTCACTGAGTAAGACCCCACTTTAATCTTTAGAGATTGGAAACATCAGTTCATCCAAATTTCTAAGCATCAAACTTAAAACAGCTCAGAGAGTATTTTGAAATTATTTACTTAGGGGTGCCTGGGTGGCTCAGGGGGTTAAAGCCTCTGCCTTCGGCTCCGGTCATGATCCCAGGGTCCTGGGATTGAGCCCCCAATTGGGCTCTCTGCTCAGCAGGGAGCCTGCTTCCTCCTCTCTCTCTCTGCCTACCTCTCAGCCTGCTTGTGATCTCTATCTGTCAAATTAAAAAAAAAAAAAAAGTTATTTACTTAATAGTAAATTGGCTTCTGAGCAAGTAAAGAATCCAGTAATCCACTTCATGTTTAAACCCTGCTTTTTAAGACCCTTGGACAGGAACCCAGATGCTCAGTAGCTGATTGCTGCCAGATTTAACCTGCGAAGACAAACAGACAATGCTTACCAATGAAGAATGTCACTAATGAACTCAACTCAGATCCCAAGAGGAAATGGGGTCCCATTTCCTTGTACTTGCCTCGTTTAGATAAGCTAAAAGTTTCTCTAAAGCCACAGAATTAAACAAGAGGATATTCCTTCAGCATCCGTTATCAACTAAGAGTGTATGAACGTATACAAGCACAGTGCACATTCGCACAGGTCCACGTTCACTAATCTCTCATTTCTCTACTTGCTCTAAGTCAGAAGCCATTCTGGGTGCGTGGGACCCCAAGATGCATGCACAGTTTTGCCCTCAAGCAGCTCCCAGTTTGAGTTTCATTTGCAAAAATGCAATATTTTAAGCTATCACTAATTCACCATTCAAGTGGGCACTAACTCGAACCGAAGGCTTAGGAGAGAGGAGATGGGGCAACAGAACACCAGAGGCGTGAGTGGGCAGCAGACAGGACCACTAACAGGGCAGGGAAAGGAAACAGCCATAATCCTGGTGTTGGCAGTCAGAGACTCAGCATCGAGGTGCCCTCACCCCCCAGCAACGTCTCATTGGTCTGTGAGCCACGTACCCCCAGGGCAGTTCTGCCAACTACCAGTAGTGCACACAGTTGAGTTTTTTTGCAGTGAGTATGTACTTGATGATTGGCAATTTTTTATTTACCAAAAAAAATCCTTATTTCTTTTTAAATATCAAATGAGAACACTGATGAAAGTATATAACACAGAGCTTATCACTGGTTAGCTCAGCTAGTATAACTAGTTTTTTAAAATGTCATATCCCCCCTTAAAAAGATGTTATTTAATTGAGATGGGGAGAGAGAGAGTGAGCATGAGTGCGGGAGGGGCAGAGGGAGAGGGAAAAGCAGACTGAGCAGGAAGCCCCACCTGGGACTCAATCCCAGGACCCTGATATCACTACCTGAGCCGAAGGTAGACACTTAACCGACTGAGCCACCCAGGCACCACATAGTATCCCCTTTGTGAATGCTCAATACAATTTCGGTAATACACTTTACATTAGTGCAGATTTTGTTAATACCGTTTTGGTCACGATCATGATAATGCCGAAGGACAGTAAAGCAGCAGGGTTAACAAAACAAAAGCTTTCAAGTCAGCCAGACCTAAAGTCAAATTCTAGCTTTGGACAGCCATCTACCTTACGTTAAGAAATTATTTTCTCATCATGGGTAAATTTGCAGAGTTGTAAAGATGAAATGTTTGGGATATGAAGCCATTAACATAGTGACTGACATTCCTCAATATTCACTTCACTCTCCGTGACCCGGAAGGAAAGGTATTTCCTCGCTGGACTGGCCCGCTGAGTGTGGCTGTTCCACAGGCAGACAATGGTCACCTGAGCTCCCCGCCGGCCTCCACGAGGGAGGAAGGGAGGAGGCGGGCCTGCTTCCTGCCCCCTGGTGGCTGAAGGGCAGCCTGCAGGCTCAGTACAGCTAAAACCACAGGCCCTCCAGGGCTCCGACTTGACAGAGAGCGCGCAGCACAATGGGTCTGGGCTGCTGGGGACAGAGGTGGTGCCCCTGGAAGGATCTGAGCAGCATCGAGGTGCCCTCGCCCCCCAGCAACGTCTCATCGGTCTGTGAGCCACGTACCCCCAACCTAAAAATCCGCTTTCTCGTCAAGTAAACAGTCAGCTCCTGTTGTTTGCAAACCAGTATACTTCTGTAAAACTAATAAAACTAAAGAACAGTGCCATAAAATTATTTTAATATCGGTTTCTCCATGACTGAATATACAATGATAATGGAAGTAACGTATTCTTCTGCTGTAAAGATGGGTGAAATATGTCAAAATCCACCCTCTGAATTTTCTTTAAGTAGTCCTCCAGGGCAACCTGGAAAAGGAGAGTAATAGTCATGAGGTCACAGAATGATTAACGTTTTTAAAGAAATTAAAGAAAAGGTCTAAGTATTAAGGCTATTTTAGTTTCCCTGAGATGGTCTTCCATGTACTAAGAATTTAAATGAGAATTTTAAAAGGGAGAGAGAAAACACATCTAAGAAGTTTCTATTAGACCAGTAAAACAGGACCAAAGAGCTAGTACTAGAAATAACAACTCAATTCTGGTCATAACTTATAGAATGTAAATTTATTATAATTTACACTACCCACTGCCACCACCACCACCCCCTCCCTGCCTGCACAAATGCATTGTGCCATGAGGACAAGCTTAAGTTGTTTGTAAAAAAAATTATTTTGTGGAAAAGTTTAATGGGTCTCTATGTTCTTGTTAGAAAACAATCTGCAACCTGGGAGAACCACCACAGGTTCCCTATCCATGTAACCCCATACTTCCCCCATCACACAAAACTTCATTAAGCTTTCGTGAGGGTTGGGGAGCAGGATGGAAAACAGCAGCAACGGGCCATCCTCTTTATTTTATGGTTTTCAGTTATTTTTATTAATCTGTACATTTTAAGTTTATTGCAATAACTTGATTGAAGAGAGAGCCACTTAGTTTTGCGCGGCACAATCCTGAGACCACTCCTGCCTTCTCCGTCCGTGTGCACAGCTCCCCCTAGTGTCCCAGCAGGACAAGCTAGGCGATCCCACAGAAGCCCCGCTGGGGATTCGCGAGAATATACAGATGAGCCAGAAGACAACAAAAGGGATTGTATTTTCTCCCCGACTCTTTTCCGACACATAGACAGACAGGTGTACATACAAATTTAGCATCTATGTTTTAAACCCTAAACTTATAGGTATGTACAACAGGAGACATGTGCACTGTCTGTCTGTACATCTGCTCTGTGTCGTAGTAGCAAAGAATCTGCAATCCAGGTCTTTGACAAAAAAAAAAAAAAAAAAAGCACTATTCACACAATGAAATACACCGCGGTGAAATGTGTGACCTAGACAGAAACAGGAATGACCCATTTTTATAAAGCTCAAAACCAAAAAACTAAACAACATGTTGGTTAGGAATATATAAAACGGGGAAGAATCCTTTCAGAATAAAAGCAACAGAATAATAAATTCAAAATTCAGAGAGCTGTTTAGAGGCAGGCAGAGGCAAGGGGATGAAATGGGGGAAAGAACACAACTGTGGTTTGATGGTGACCGTCTCACTCCTGGACTGAGTGTTGAGCTCATGGGTGTTTGTGGCGTTATGCTTTATAATGTACACACATACGTAGATAAACCACATTCATTTGTAGATATCAAATATTAAAAATTTTTAAAGAGAATGAAATAAAAAACTTTGAAGATATTTTAGTGTACTTTCATGTTTTCTTTTTTCTTTTTTTTTTTTTTTGGAAAAAAGAGCTCAGGTTATTCATAACATTCTGTAACGTTGAGTGACCAATAGTTAATATTTTGTGATCAACCTTCCATCTCTAAGAATTCTACGTTCATTTTAATAGTTTATAATATCTAATTATAAGGAACAGTTAATGAACTTGAGGTACCAGCACATGATAGAATATTATATAGCCATTAAATAGTGTATTTGTAAATATTTTTAACAATGTGGCTAGATGCTTGATAAGTAGGACAATGACATATAAAGAGTGATTTCAACTATACACAAAAATTCATTAAAGAAAAAGCAAAGAGGGCGCCTGGGTGGCTCAGTGGGTTAAGCCTCTGCCTTTGGCTCAGGTCATGATCTCAGGGTCCTGGGATCGAGTCCCACATCGGGCTCTCTGCTTGGCAGGGAGCCTGCTTCCTCCTCTCTCTCTCTGCCTGCCTCTTTGCCTACTTGTGATCTCTGTCTGTCAAATAAATAAATAAAATATTTGGGGAAAAAAAAGCAAAGACTAGAATAAGCAGTGGTTATGTTTGGGTCTCGGCATTACAGGGGAGTGTTCTCTCCTTCAGAGAATGTAGTTTTTATAATTAGAAGAAAATCCATTAAAATACAGATGAGGGACACCTGGGTGGCTCAGTTGGTTAATCATCTGCCTTCGGCTCAGGTCATGATCGCAGGGTCCTGGGACAGAGTCCCACATCAGGCTCCTTGATCAGTGGGGAACCTGCTTCTCCCTCTGCCTGCTGTTCCCCCTGTTCATGCTCTCTCCCTCTCTCTCTGACACTTAAATAAATAAATCTTGGAAAAAAATACAGATGAAATCTGACCTCAAAATCAGAGCTCCACTGGACATTCACAAACTAGGGTTTGACCCAAAGGAAAGTCTGGCTAATGGTGTGTGTACACACACACACACACACAATGGTGTGTGTACACACACACACCTTATAGACCTATGCAGTCTGGTGACTCCCCTCGCATGCCCCAGAATCACAGGCATGGCTGTCACCAAAAGCAGGATGTAATGAACAAAACCCACCAGAAGGGAGGGAAGCAAAACAAAGATCCCATGCTAAAGAACCGCATGGGGAACCTTACAAAATAGAAAAAGAGATCATGCACATCTGTTCCACTAATTAAACAGCCTTCTCTGTGAATCTACTTACCGTCTGAAGAAAAGCAGGAAATGCTTTCACAGGAACACTTTTGTGGAAGGACCTAGCCTACAAAGGAGGACAAAAGGAAACTGGCTTCAAATGTAGGTATTTCTGGAAATAAACACTCTGCCTCTGAAAGTGATCACAAAGCAACACTAGAAGTTTAACAACATGGCTACGGCCTCTTTCAAAGGCAAGAAAATAGCTCTCTCGCCAATTAAAATTAATTTCTTAAGCCTAAAGGACTCGGGAAAAAGTACTTTAATAAGAATCCCATTCTTCCTTGAGGACTGGCTTTGGCCTTTTCCAGCTGCCTTATAACATCTTACCACTTTGGCCCCCTAGCTCTCTAGTGAGGGGTGGGGGGAGAAGTACTCGCATCCAGGCGACCCCGCACGGCCCTAGCTTAGATCGTGGCATCTTCCGGTTACAGGAATTTAAGAGCCTCCTAAGTAATCTCCTGCCTGCACTCTCAACCTCTCATCAGTTCATACAGTTTGCCAAATGAACTTCCTTAGTCACTGTTTTATTTTTACGTTCTTTATCTTAACTCCCTGATACACCAAGTCTTATGTCTTCATTTCGGAGTTCCGAGGCCTCCACACTTGGCTCCGACCTCACCTATCCCACATGGCTCACCAGGACCCCTGACTACGAAGCCGTGACCCACTAACGCTGAGCCCATCATCCTGCGCTCACCAAGCCCGCTCCTGTCTACAGGTCTTCGTTTATATTGTCAGACATCACCTCTACTCCCTGACGTCTTGACCCCCGCATTCTGGTTTTACCCTCACCTGTCTATTAAAATGGCTCTTTTCAAGATCATTCACAATTTACTTAAAGCACCATACCCATCTTTTCAACCTCTCTACGGCACGCAAAATTTTAATACTCCCCTTTCTTAGAATTTTCTCCTCCCTCGGTTTCCAAGAGATTGATTCTTTTTTTTTTTTTTTTTCAGTTTTCCCAATATCATTTTTTTTAATTATTTATTTTTTATAAACATATATTTTTATCCCCAGGGGTACAGGTCTGTGAATCGCCAGGTTTACACACTTCACAGCACTCACCAAAGCACATACCCTCCCCAATGTCCGTAACCCCTCCCCCTTCTCCCAAACCCCCTCCCCCCAGCAACCCTCAGTTTGTTTTGTGAGATTGAGTCACTTATGGTTTGTCTCCCTCCCAATCCCATCTTGTTTCATTGATTCTTCTCCTACCCACTTAAGCCCCCATGTTGCATCACCACTTCCTCATATCAGGGAGATCATATGATAGTTGTCTTTCTCTGCCTGACTTATTTCACTAAGCATGATACGCTCTAGTTCCATCCATGTTGTCGCAAATGGCAAGATTTCATTTCTTTTGATGGCTGCAGAGTATTCCATTGTGTATATATACCACATCTTCTTGATCCATTCATCTGTTGATGGACATCTAGGTTCTTTCCATAGTTTAGCTATTGTGGACATTGCTGCTATAAACATTTGGGTGCACATGCCCCTTTGGATCACTACGTTTGTATCTTTAGGGTAAATACCCAGTAGTGCAATTGCTGGGTCATAGGGCAGTTCTATTTTCAGCATTTTGAGGAACCTCCATGCTGTTTTCCAGAGTGGTTGCACCAGCTTGCATTCCCACCAACAGTGTAGGAGGGTTCCCCTTTCTCCGCATCCTCACCAGGATCTGTCATTTCCTGACTTGTTGATTTTAGCCATTCTGACTGGTGTGAGGTGATATCTCATTGTGGTTTTGATTTGTATTTCCCTGATGCCAAGTGATATGGAGCACTTTTTCATGTGTCTGTTGGCCATCTGGATGTCTTCTTTGCAGAAATGTCTGTTCATGTCCTCTGCCCATTTCTTGATTGGATTATTTGTTCTTTGTGTGTTGAGTTTGCTAAGTTCTTTATAGATTTTGGACACTAGTCCTTTATCTGATATTCCAAGAGATTGATTCTTAGTGCACCTACTTCTTTGATCACTAGTTCCTTCTCCTTCCAAATAAATGGCCCTTACTCCTTCGACCTGAGAGGCAGAGGTGGGCCTCGGGGTCTGCACCTGGTCCTCATGTCTAGATGTACATTCTCCTGGGACAATACCATCCACACTTAGAGCGTTAACCATAGGCTTTCTATGTGGATGACTTCCAAATCTCTATTTCTAGCTCTGGCCTCCCTTCAAAGTCACAATCCAGCAGTCTTCAATAGCCCCTCTCCCTGAATATTCTTGAATCCCCTTAAATTCAGTGATGACCAACAGCTGGTCCAGAGGCTACTTATCAGCACCAGTGTCACGGTAGCCTCTGAATGGCACCATCACTACCTAAACTTGAATTCCGCAGTCTTCCCTCTCTCCGATCCTGCCACAACCCAGTCTGTCATCAAGTATAATTGATTCCACCTCTGCTGTGTGTGTATAAATCGGTATACACATCTACCATCTCTAAGTCAGATCCTCTTTCTCTCTGTCCTCAATAAGCCTCCTAACTGATCTCCCACTTCTCAGATTCGTCTCAAACACTGCTGGCCAGGTTCTCTCATGTCCAGCACTATTGTCCCTGCTCTACTTGATGGTGACAATGAGGAAACACGTCACTTATGATATGCCAGGCACAGTTATAAAGTCTTTATACATGCTAACTCTATTTATCCAAATCACAGCCCTTTGAGTTAGGTACTGATATGACCTTCTACCCAGAGGAGGCAACTGAGGCACAGGGGTTAAGATCACGTGATTAGTAAATTGCAGGGCTAGGACTGAAAGTTCCCGTTCCAGAGTCTGCCGTCCTGTCTCCCATCCTCCAGTGCCTATCAAAAGCCTCCCAAACTCCATACTCTTTCTTCAGCCGACCTTCCAAACCTGTTTTCCAGGGTCCTAGTTCACGTAACCTGCAAACTAGTAGTTTTCAAACGTGGCTGTTTAAAATCATTTGGAAATTTTAATTCCTGGCCCCATCCCAGATTTACTGTATCTCCAGGGTGTGCGGCCTGGGAATCTGTTATTTTTCGGGTACCTTAAGTGTCCATCAACTGGGACTATTCAGGTTCCAACACAGGGCTTTCCTGCTTTTATGATTCTGTTGTGTTCTCAGATCTTACCTAAAACTCTGCTAATTTTAAGTAATTTCTCATCTAAAGTTCCATGTATTTTATTTATATCTCTGTCATGGCAGATAATTGTGCTTCAGGAAATTTTTTTTAAAAAGATTAAGATGGGGCGCCTGGGTGGCTCAGTGGGTTAAGCCGCTGCCTTCGGCTCAGGTCATGATCTCAGGGTCCTGGGATCAAGTCCCGCATCGGGCTCTCTGCTCAGCAGGGAGCCTGCTTCCTCCTCTCTCTCTCTGCCTGCCTCTCTGCCTACTTGTGGTCTCTCTCTGTCAAATAAATAAATAAAATATTTTTAAAAATAATAAAAAATAATAAAAAAAAATTAAAAAAAAAATAAAAAGATTAAGATGGACTATCTGCCTTCAGAAAGCTTACAATCTGATCACCTATTTACTATTTCACAAATATTTACTGAGTGCCTATAATGTACCAGGCACTTTAGATGAAGCAATAAGCTTAGAACTAAACAAAGTCACTTACATTCTATGAGGTGGGAAGGCATTAAAGAAACGTTTAGTATGTCAGGCAGTGAAAAGTGCTAAGCCAGGTAAAGGGACTGAGGGTGATGGAATGGGAGGATGTTATTTTAGATATGGTGGCCAGGAAAGATCTTTCTGATAAGGTCATATTTAATACTGACTATGGGGTTGGGGGGGTGAAGGAGTTGAAGGGTGGAGAACATCTTCCAGGCAGATAAACAACAAGAACAAAGGCCCTGAGATTTACAGGTAAATGACGAGTATTTAGGATCTACTGAAGCTCAAAAAAAAAAAAAAGCAGAGGTGGGAGGTGGTTCACAGGAAGAACCAGGAAGAAATAGCATCATGAGAATCAAGGAAATAGAAATTTCAACCAAGTTTTCAGGAGCCACTAAAATAAAGGAATAGTTTCAGGAGAATCAGGAAGGAATAGCATTGCTGGAATGAAGGACACGGTTTCAAGAAGGCAGGGGGCTGCTGGCTGGCTCAGTCTGTGGAACGTGAGAGTCTCGATCTCGGGGTTGTGAATTCAATCCCCACATTGGGTGCAGAGATAACTTAAAGATAAAATCTTAAAAAAAAAAAAAAAAAAAAGGAGGGGCAGGGGAGTCAACAGAAGACAAATCACCATGTGAGAAAACATGAAGAACGAACCTTTAGGAAACACCGAAAGTGGTATGCAGGAGAAATCAGGAACCAGTTTAGGAGCCAAGTCAGAGAACCAAGGGGAAAAGATAGCAGAAAGTTTCAAGGAGAAAAAAATGTGTGTGGTGCCAAAAGTAGAAAGAGTTAACATGAATGAGAATTTTCAGTGCCCATTAAATGTGGCAAGAGGATTATTCAGCAGGGCTTACTACTGGAGTGGGCAGGAGGGGTGAATGATGGCACGGTGAACAGTGCCACGGTGATGCTGGCCTTGAGGGAACCATGAATGTGAACCACTTACTCACAAAAGTTTCACTGGGAGGGGGAAATGCCATGGAAGGGTCCACAGGCTGCCCAGAAAGGGGGCAAATTATCAGGCCAGCTGCGGATGCTGAGGACATGAGCTCCCAGGAAAGGAGCCATCAGCCCTGGCAAGGCAGAGACACACACCCTGTCCCCTGGAGCGAGAGCTGGCGGGTGCACAGAGCAGACAGGAGCTCAGCGAGGAAGGAGGGGTTCAGCCACTGAGAGGGAGAAAGGGGGACCGTAAAAAGCAAGAGCAAGTTCACAACAGGCCCTGAGATAAATCTACTGGGATTTCAGTGAGAAACAGAATAAAGGCTGGGGACAACAACCAGTCCGTAAGAACGGCCATGTCTAGACATGGTCATCTCTTACATGGTTTGGCCGAGAGGCTACTTACATGCTTCAGGTGCAAGTGTGCCTGACTGGCAATGTCATAGATCACATCTCTCACATTTTTATCTTGGTTCTTCCGTAGAAAATCCTCTTGGGAAACACCATGCTGGGTGGGAAAGTACGTATCACATTGGGAATCTAAAGGCACACTTTAACTTAGTTCAAGAAAAACAGGTGGTAGAGAGTGTGTTCAGTATAATGCCTATTCTGTTTTGAAAATACATGTATATGCACATGTGTGTGCATACAGACACACATACACACACACACTCCTAGGAAGAATATGCAACAAGATGTTAGTTCACCACTGTTGCAGGTAGAACAAAATTACACAAGCAAGAAAACAAACACATGAATCCATCGTGGACCGAACTGCCTGATTGATAAAATCCTGACTTGCTAACCAGATCCAAAAAGCAATCAGCATTCGTTTCAAAGAGGTTACTTGAATAGATGAAGCAAAGAACCAAGAGGCCATGGCCCTCCCCAAGTTCCCGAGGTAAATCATGAGAGGAAACAAGTAACGGTCTTACCAGCATACAAATATCCATGGGAAGGAACACCCTTCTTCTGCTTCCATGATAGGGCGTTGCTCTTAAGCAAGTCACAATGCCCTGGGCTTTTCCAATGTGACTCGCGGCATGGTCTGCATGAATGTCCTTTACACCTACAAGTTCAGAAATTGAGCGACAGGGCTGCTTTTTACTCCTTAAATGCACAACAATGCAATAGAAGCAGCTTGGAGAAACCACTTACACATGGAAAAGCAGGTGTTGATCCTATGTTTTATATCTGAAAAACAGTACTTATTTGAGCAAAATTGGGCATGAAAACAAGCGGACTGTTTACCACTGAACAGGTTTCCGAATCTCAACTTTTAAATAAAAGAGTCTTCGTTGGACTACAGCACACCGAGAACACATTTGGAATTTTAATCAGCTGTCTTGGAAAAACATTACAAGTCTTCCATTTCTTCTTTTCAATGCCATTTCCATATGACCTCATTTTAAGTACACGCTTGACAAACATTCTGCTCTTTGCTCCCTCCTTTCTTTGTGTTGGCAAACATGTCCCTGGGTGTACAGGCCGAAGAGGCCTGGGAATCTCAATACGGACTTGTGTTATTCCTTTAGGGTGACAGAAAGATATACGACCTCCTTCAAAAGAGAGGCTATTGTCTTTGGTCAAAATAATTTCCTCATTACAAGAAGACTTCACCAACTTAAAGTCAGATGAGAAGTATCTAAATTCGTTTTTTTTATTTTTAAGAGAAAAGAAAAAGAAAAATCTCATAAAAACTTTGAGAAATGCGGTTTTATATTTTCTACTCTTTTTTTTTTTTTTTTTAAACGTGGGGAAGTATTATCCACAGGGAAGGAAGAGTCGGGCCCCAGGCCTTTCAAATTGTAGGGGACGCTTAAAAAAGGAAAATCATCTGCAATTACCAGAGTATTAATTACAGCATTCCCATGAGGTAGCTAAAGTACTTTTATGAGAGCCTGAATATTTTGATTAGTCTGTACTCCAAAGAAAGCTACATATTCCCCCTCTTCGGGGAATAAAAGAATAAAGAAAAAACTGTTCATTTATCGGTGGTACAAAGAAAAACTTCGGTGTTACACTGACCAGACTGCCAAATTATGAAAGTCAAGTCTGAAGTGTATTTTCTTTGAAAAAGAGAATATAAAAATAGAAAAAAGACTCACCCAATATTTCTAGTGTTAAGTAAAGAAGAGCGCTCTGTGTGTTTTCAGCATAATTTTCCAATTCCTGGATATTACGATATGCTTTGTCATCCAAATTTTTTTCCTATAGTCAAACAAAATGGAAATAAAGTTTGATGAAGTGTTACTGTATTTTTTTTTTTTAGAAAAAAATTTTTTTTAAGATTTTATTTATTTATTTGACAGAGAGAGAGAGTATAAGTAGGCAGAGTGGCAGGCAGAAGGAGAGGGAGAAGCATGCTCCCTGCTGAGCAGGAAGCCCAATGTGGGCTCAATCCCAGGACCTCAGGATCATGACCTGAGCTGAAGGCAGACACTTAACCAACTGAGTCACTCAGGTGCCCCCAAACTGTCAATATTTTATAAAGAAAAGGTACCATTTTTTTGCCTTAAAGAACTAAAAAAAGAACTTTAAAAATTGTATATTATTGGGCGCCTGGGTGGCTCAGTGGGTTAAGCCGCTGCCTTCGGCTCAGGTCATGATCTCAGGGTCCTGGGATCGAGGCCCGCATCGGGCTCTCTGCTCAGCAGGGAGCCTGCTTCCCTCTCTCTCTCTGCCTGCCTCTCCCTCTACTTGTGATTTCTCTCTGTCAAATAAATAAACAAAATCTTTAAAAAAAAAAAATTGTATATTATTTAGTAAACAATAAGATTAAAATAAAATTAAAATATTAAAGTCCTACACATTCAATACTTACAAATCACCCCTCAAAATAATACCTTGGGAATAATGTCAATGCACTAATCACCACAGCCATGTGGTTAGCTTAATTTTTAATTCCTTTGAAAGCCCAAGGAATACTGAGAAACAAACTTAACTGAGTTCTCATTAAGCACTTTAGACATTATCTTCTTAAACCTAAAAACCTCCTCCCAAAAGATATGGGATTAATGCTTTTTCCATGTTGCAGATAAAGAAACCGAGTCACAAATATATTATGCAATATGCCCGAGGTCACATAGCTAGTAAATGAAGGGGTTAGGATTCAAACCCATACATTTTAACTGCCAAGTCAATATTATTAATAAAAAAGATGCCTAGAAAAGGAAAGGAGATCATAACCAGATCCCACCCCAAAGAAACCATGTTCAATAAAGTAACAGGGATGATTATGTTACCTGATCACACTATATTCCAGAAACAGAAAAATGTAAATCTCAGAGCACGAACATCTGGCTGCTGCTTTTATAATATTTACAAAGACTCTATTGCTAAGGAAATACACCCTCCCCTCTTTGTTTGTTTGTTTGTTTGTTTTAGAAGAAAATGGCACCAGCAATTATCCCAGGGGGAAAAACTTATGTCTAGTCCAATCTTTTACATTTTTTAAAAGTTGAGACTTAATTCACATACCATAAGATATACCCTTTTCAAATGTACAATTCAGTGGTTTTTAGTACCTTCACAAAGTTGTGCAATTATCACAGAGATCTAATCCCAGAATGTTTTCCCTACCTCAAAAAGAAACCCTGTATCCATTAAGCAGTTACTTCCCACTTCCCCGTTCCCTCATCCGCCAGCAAACCACTCATTTACTTTCTGTCTCCATGGATTTGTTTGTTCTGGACATTTTAAAAAAATGCAATGATACATGGGGCACCTGGGTGGCTCAGTTGGTTAAGCGTCTCCTTCGACTCAGGTCATGATCTCAGGTTTCTGGGATGGAGCCCTGCACAAGGCTCCCCGCTCTGTGGGAGTCTGCTTCTCCCTCTGCCTGTCCCTCCTGCTTGTACACACACACTGTCTCTCTCTCTCTCTCAAATAAATAAATAAAATCCTTTTAAAAAATGCAGGGATGTGATACATAGTTTTTTTTTTTTTTAATCTGGCTTCTTTCAGTTAGTAGATTTAAGGTTCATCTGTGTTGGAGCCATGTATCAGTACCTGATTCTTTTTAACTGAAGAAATTATTAAGAATATTCCATTGTATGGATAAAAACATTATGTTTTTATTCATTCATTGACAGACTTTTTCCCACTTTTGGACTGTTATGAATAATGCTATGAACATTCACATGCAAGTTTTGTACGCACACACGTTTTCATTTCTCTTGAGTACAAAGACAGGAGTGAACTGCTGGGTCAATGGTAACTGTGTCTAACTTTCTGAAGAACCGCCAAACTGTTCTTCCAAAGCGGTTGCGCCATTTCCCATTCCCACGAGCACTGCATGAAGGTCTCTAATTTCTCTACATCCTCACCAACACTCGTTACTGTTCCTCTCTTTTATTACAGCATCCTAATGAGTGTAAAGGCGTCATTTATTCTGGTTTTGATTTGCATTTCCCTAATGAAAAGATGCTGACATCTTTTAGCTACTTATTAGTCATTTTTACATCTTCCTTTCAGAAATGTTTACTCAGATCCTTTGCCCAAGTTTAAACTGGGTTATTGGTCTTTTTATTGTTGAGTTATAAAAGTTCTTCACATACCCTAGATACTTGTTCCTTATCAAATATATCACTTGCAAATACCTTCTCCAATTCCATGGGCTGCCTTTTCACTTTCTTGAAATTTTTAATTTTGTTAAAGTCAAATGACCTCGGTTTTTTTTCTTTTATTGCTTAGGCTTTTAGTATCGTATTGAAGAAATCACTGCCTAACCTGAAGTCCCAAAGATTTATGCCAATGTTTTTTCCTAAGTGTTTTAGTTTCAACTCTTGCATGTAGGTGTTTCATCTATTTGGAGTTAGTTTCTGTACATGGTGTTAAACAGGCATCCAAATTCATTCTTTTACATGTGGATATCCAGTTGTCCTGGCATTATTTATTGAAATGGTTATTCTTTCCCCATTGGACTGTCTTCACACCCCTGTGAAAAAAATCAATTAACTATAAATATATGGGTTTATTTCTGGGCTCTCAATTCTATGCCATTGATCTATATGTCTATGTCACGCCATTACCCCAGAATCTGACTATTAACTTTGGAGCTAACTTCCTTCTTTTTCAAGATTGTTTTAGTGATTCTGGATCTCTTGCATTTCCATATGGATTTCAGGATGAGCTAGTCAGTTTCTGCCAAAAAGCATCTGGAATTTTTATAGGGACAGTATTGAATCTAAAGATCAATGTGGGAGACTGATTCCAGTCTTTTGTACATCCCTCCCTACAAATGCCAAATGTCATTTTCCATTAAACCAAAAAGTTATCTCTGTCTTGAATTCTCTGTCTTTACCTCATAAAAACAGAAAACACCTTTGGGGCTTGGGTGGCTTAGTTGGTTAGGCCTCTGACTCTGTTTTGGCTCAGGTCATAATCTCATGATCTTAGGGTCATGAGATCGAGCCCCCCTACCCCAAACACACACACTCCACACTCAGTGGGGAATCTGCTTGAGATTCTCTTCCTTTTTCTCTGCGTTCCCCCCTCAAACGCACTCGTGCATGTGCTCTAAGATAAATAAATCTTAAAAAAACAAACAAAACAGAAAACACGGGAAAAACAGATCTTTTTAGTGCCAATTAATGCTGTAGGCCAGCTGAGCAATTTTTTTTTTAAATGCTGAATAATTATCTCCCACTTTGGCTTACAATATAATTACTATAGCCTATGGATATTAATGGGTTGTATCCAAATAAACTAAACATATGTTCATGTCAACAGTATGTGATGAATATCAGGCTGATGAGGACACTGAGCCAGCAATGTGTCAGAAAGATTACGTAAGCTAGCCCAGGACAGACAGCAATCTGCATGCTTCATTGGACCTAGAACTCAGTTCTTAGAATCCAGTATAGTACTCCATTCTGTAGAACCATCAGACTTTCCTTATTTCCTCTACTATCTGGACAGAGATCCAAATATTGGGTGTACATAAAGGTATGTGCATGACTACTTAAGTTTGGATGGTATTAAGGAACTATCTGTCATTTTTTAAGGTCTGATCATTTATTGTCGGTACGTTTCCTGAAAGCATTTTTTAAAAGATTTTATTTATTTATTTGACAGAGAGAGAGAGAGAGAGATCACAAGTAGGCAGTGAGGCTGGCAGAGGGGGAGGGGGAAGCAGGCTCCCTGCTGAGCAAAGAGCCCAATGTAGGGCTCTATCCCAGGACCCTGAGATCATAACCTGAGCCCAAGGCAGAGGCTTAACCCACTGAGCCACCCAGGCGCCCCTAAAAGCATTTTTTAAATCTTTTCAAGATACATATATATTTGCAGATCAACTAATATGCTATCCGGGATTTACTTTACAATAATCCCTAGAGTTTAATGAGAGGAGTTGGTAGAATATAGATGAAACAAGAGTGGACATGTGTTCCTAGCTAAAGCTGGGTTACAGATACATGAAAGTATATTACATTCTTCTCTCTACTTTTGTATAAGTCTGAACATTTCCATTAAAAAAAAAAAAAAACTAAAAACCACAAAACAGTAGCACATGGCTGTGCACACATATGCCTCTGCCTGGTGCTTCTGTTTGCCTGTCTGACTCAAGACACGGAGGCAGGGGGCTGAGATGGATGGTAGGCAGTGAGGGAGAATGGACAGAAGGGAACAGTCCTCTAAAAGTTGCCTTCCTCCAAAATATAACACACATATTAAAACATTTCCTCCCTGACAAATTAGCTTACAGATTAAAAAGGAAGAAAACACTTACAACCTGAGCAATTTCAACTTACTCTTTCATCAATGATTTTCATAAGCCATCTTTTGGTCAGATTATGTCTTTTGACAGCCTAAAAAAACAACAGTGTTGTAAATTTTTAGAAAGTACTAGAAATGACTTCAGCAGACCTGAATAAAATAAACATACCAATGAGGAAGTGGAGATGCAACATGGGGGGGTTAAGGGGGTAGGAGAAGAATAAATGAAACAAGATGGGATTGGGAGGGAGACAAACCGTAAGGCACTCTTAATCACACAAAACAAACTGAGGGTTGCTGAGGGGAGGGGGATCAGGAGATGGGGGTGGGGTTATGGACACTGGGGAGGGTATGTGCTTTGGTGAGTGCTGTGAAGTGTGTAAACCTGGCGATTCACAGACCTGTACCCCTGGGGATAAAAATACATTATATGTTTATTAAAATAAATAAATAAACAAATTTATTTTAAAATAAACAAATAAATACATAAACATACCAAGTACAAAACTAGGTAAGGAAACATTTGTAATAACTCATCACCAGATAAACAGCCATATTAAAGAAATATCAGGGGAAAAGAAAATGTCCCTAGAAAACATTTCAAAACATTTCCAAGAACAGATGATACATCCAGAACATTTCCACTAGACTTTTTTTCTTATGCTATTAGTAATTTAACAATTGCACTTTCAAAACAAAAACAAAACATGAATTAAATATGAGCTTCTGTTACATGATGCGTCTTAACTTCTATGCTTCTTTATCTCATGTAAACTATTTTCCACAGGATGAAAATCCTACTTAGTGAAAATAACCACTTCTCCAAATATGGAAAGTATAACTAAAGGTCTAAAGAAAATAATCCACAGGGCACAGTTTTATCTTAGCAAACAAAGACACTCAGTAGGAAAAAGCACATCTAGTGCTTAGATCATGGTCTCCAGGCCCATCCGTCCCAAAGGAAACGAGGCTTTGGAGAAATGTGTGATTCCAGAGTTGGGGCAAGGGAGATTCAAGGTGATCCCAGAATATTTTACTGTGCTGGAAATAGAAAGTGCCCCCCAAAGTATGGGGTACACATCAAAAGGACACAGGAGCCAGTCTAAAAGGGGTTCTACTGTCCAAATCTGGGCCAGCTTGAACACCAAAATAATTAAATATAGTAATGAATTATAAACTATGGAAAAAATAATTAATGAGTTTGTAGAAATAATTAATAAACAAATGAATAAACAAACATAGGAGGTTGAGGGCTCTTTCTTATGGTAGAATGTGAAGTGCCAATCAGTAATGTTGACAGCATGCTAGAGTCTGGAAATTATCATTTTGCAATTGTCACAAGACTGAATCAGCAAGAACCATCCACAAATGCTAAGTTTAGGAAGAAACTGAGGAGGCGCAGGATACATGCATCGTCTTAAAGTCAGTTACTCTGTAAGAGGAATTATAATTATAGATTGGGAAAAACAGGCAACACCTTGACCATGTGATGAAAATTAACAATGCCAATAAAGGACAGACGGACAAAGTGTGCCTCCAGACATGACACCCTGAGAAGAACATGTCACCTTTGCAGTATTATGGCCAAAGACCCATAAACCAAAAACATTACGGAATCCTAATACTGCTTTATTTTTTACGTGTCTAAGTGGAGTGAGGCATGTCTGATCTGTGCAACCACCATCAAGCACCATTCCTGGTACACAAAGTACTCAAGAAATATTTAACCTCTGAAAGTCAGATTCCTGTTTACTCAAGGCTAAACCCATACCGGCTGCAGTTCCTTGACCACAAAATAGAATTCTTCTGTCTAATTTGGAGGAAATCAGAGAGCAAGGTAAAAAACAGGTATTCAATATGAAGCAGAAAATCTGCTGAATAAAGTATCAACAATTTTGGAAACAGAAGCCAAATAGAATAACAACTTTGGCTATAAATTCAAACTGCAACTAACATTAATACACAGAGAAATGAAAGAGTCCATATGAAGCACATATGGAATTACAGCTATGCAACTATTTTGTACCCTTAAAGCACCAATGAATCACTGTGGCAGAAAAGTGCTCTCTGAACAACACACTGTCACTCTTTCCCTATCCGATCTTCCAAAAGAACCTGACCCTCTCCAAAGAACCAATGGCAAGTTTTACTGGACAGTGGTCCCATAAGCATATGCTCCAGCAAGATGGGGAGGGGGAGAGGACATGAATGGGGACAACCGCTCTGTACACTCCCTGCTTCTTTCAAATATTCACATTAACCTCAATACTGATCATATCAGAAAGGTGGCCAACAGCAATCATCCAAAATTAAGCAGCTGTTAAAACTGGACAAATTGGTACGTGTGTAAACATTCTACAATTCAGATACGTCTTCTGGGGTTTTTTTAAGAGAGGCCAAGAACAAGATCAATTTGTGTTGAGGGAAGCTCTGGTCTTCCACGATAATTCCAGGCAAAGGCCAGGACCTTCGATGTAAGTCTTAGCAGGAACCCCCACTGCAGTGACGTTTGCGTGTAAAATCATCGTTTTTCTGGGCTTTCGAGAAACTTTTCTTTAAATGGAGGCACCAAAGTGGAGGTTCTTAAAGTGAGATGAACAGAGGTAAACAACTAATCTAATACTCACAGCTTCCCATCCACTCTTTCTTCTCAGTCCCCGGTTCAGGGGGCCTGGCTTTCCATCCTTACTGAGGCTCTGTGAAGTCAGTCGGGGGCCCAGGAACGGGGCCTGCCTCTGCTGGTGCGCAGACCTGAGAAGAGGTGCACCCCTGTCAGGTCTATTCAGTGGTTCCGTCACAGAACCTATCTTTCCCTACTCATGACACTACAGTGGGAACACAGAGCAGTGACAAAAGACACCTAATTCCCTTCCTTCAGTCATGGTGTAGCGTATTTCCAGACTCTGCAGGGCTGCTCCTGAATGAAGGATCCATGTGAAACTATTCACTAGATACATCTAACTCTCCAAAGAATTCTCTAGCCCATAGGTTTCCATTCTCTAATACTTCAGATTCATCAGTGAATATGCAACTCTATCAGACTCAACAAGGCAGTTTTATATTTGGGTGGAGACAATGGTGAGGGCAAGTCTCCCTTCGCCAAAGATCAGTGTGTGTTTTTCAACAGCCCACAGTATGGACTGGAGCACTAGAAAAGGGAGCTGCTGGGCAGACAGAACTATTAACCTGCCACTGCTTCAAAATCTGCGGGGTTTAATTTCTACAGCGAATATGTGGAAAATAAATATATAATTGATAACACAAGAGACCAGATTCCTCCTTTCTCCTTCAATAAAGAAATTCACTGAAGATCTGTGCAAACTATTAGCAGATGATTTTAAATTCCTCTGTCAAAACTAGCAGAACTCTGAACATTACATGAGCCTAAGATTATTTTCAGGATAGATTCCCTATCACCACTAGCTGAATTGTATGCATCAAAAGGTGTGCTTAAAAAAAAATTTTTTTTTTTTTGCTCAAATAACACTTAAGAATTAAAAGTAGCATTTTGTTTTTGTTTTTTACCTTCCATAGCTCGAGGGCCACAGGCTGCTGGGGTGGGTTGTCATGGTATATGTCGTCCACTGTTTTTTTCCAAAACTCCATTCTCATCAATCCAATTGTTTTCTCAGAGACAGAGTCCTTAACCTGTAAACAGAGGTCAAATACCTTAGTAAAGGCACTCTTCACAGACTCAAAATCAGTATCTGTGACTGCATAATCACAGAATTCAGCCAAAAACCAAGTTTAATTCTATACATTTAATTTTTCCTTGAAACTATATATAAATTAAATTGTTGTCATTAGGGGCACCTGGGTGGCTCAGTGGGTTAAAGCCTCTGCCTTCGGCTCAGATCATGATCTCAGGGTCTTGGGATCGAGCCCCGCATCGGGCTCTCTGCTCAGCCGGGAGCCTGCTTCCCCATCTCTCTCTGCCTGCCTCTCTGTCTGCTGTGATCTCTCTCTGTCAAATAAATAAATAAAATCTTTAAAAAAAAAAATTGTTGTCATTAAGAGTTTCCTAAGTAAAACCTGCAAATTACTTCCAATTATTTTCAAGGTTTGCATTCCAAAATGGGAAATATTGTTCTAGAAATAAATTGCAGGGGCGCCTGGGTGGCTCAATGGGCTAAAGCCTCTGCCTTTGGCTCAGGTCATGATCCCAGGGTCCTGGGATGGAGCCCCACATCGGGCTCTCTGCTCAACGGGGAACCTGCTTCCTCCTCTCTCTCTGCTGTCTTTCTGCCTACTTGTGATCTCTATCTGTCAAATAAATAAAATCTTAAAAAAAAAAGAAAGAAAGAAAGAAAGAAATTGCAAGAAAAAAACATATTCGGGGGGAAACATTAAGATTAAAAGAAATTTGATAGAGGAACCAGTTGCTGTATGTGGAGTTTATCTGAATCCTGATTTGAAGAGAAAGAAACAACTGGGAAAAATCTGAACACTGGATGTTTAATGATATTAAGGAATTCTTAAATTTTTAATGTATGACAATGGTGTTATAGTTACTTTTTAATGAGTTATCATCTGGAGATACGTACTGTAATATTTACAAAAAAAATTTATCTGAGACTTATTTCAAAAAAACAGAGGTGAGGAGGGAATAGGTGCAGATAGAGATGAAAAATCAAGATTAGCCATAAATTAGTACCTGGTGGAGCTGGGTGATGGGTTGATAGGAGTTTATTATACTACTCTCCCTAATTCTACATATGTTCAAAGCTTTCCATAATAGAAAAGTGTTTTAAAATAAGTGGAAGAGAAGAAAAACAATCTTCATTGGATTAGTGATGGTAAAATTATTTCCAAGTCTGGCAATAAACCTAGGAAACAGAACCGGGGGCTTTCTAGATTAAAGCAGGGAAGGAAGTAACATGTATCAAATGTCCAGGAGTGCCAGCCCTTTGCTAGATGTTGTCCCAGAGATTATGTGATCAAGTCCTCACCACAAACCCGCACAAACATACCCATTTACAAACAGAGAAATTGTGGCTTAAAAAAGTGTAGTTTATCTCATGCTCTGCATGCTCAGAGCTCTTATAATGGAACGAGAAGGGTATGCAAAAGACTATGGGAGAGGGAAGCAGCTGACTGCAAAGGGGCACATGAGGGAATTTTGGGGGGTTGACTGTTCTTTTTTCATGACTATGGTGGTGAATGCATGACTCTATGCATGTCTGAAAACCTATAGAACTGTATACCACAAAAAGTTAATTTTATTATATGTACATTTAGATAAACTCATTCATTCACTCACTAAGTAATTTCTCTCTCTCTCTCTTTTTTCTTGAGAGCGCATGCATGCAAGTGGGGAAGGGGCGGAGCGGGGGGAGAGAGAATCTTAAGCAGCTCCACACTCAGCAAGGCACCCTACCCAGGGGCTCAATCCTACAACCCTGATATCATGATAAACATTAAGTCTGTTAGCTAGTTTATGTTTGGAATTGAATTGGTAAACCTAAATAGTGGGACAAAGAAATCACCAGCAGAGACCTTATGCAAATCTAACATATAACTGTATTTCTTTATGGTTCAGCATTAAACACATTATATCACCATTTTTGCAAATAATTGTTTAAGGTATTTTAATACCAGCCTGAGCCAGTTCCACATTGAAGGCCCTCAGTGCAAAAGCAGAGCTTCTGGATTTTGCAGGGAGCAGCAAGGAGCATAAGTAGCCTTCATAATCTCGTTTCCTACAACAAATAGGCGAAAAAAAACAAGTCACTTTTCACTTCCTAAACTGTACACACAAAAAATGCTGACTAGAAGTAACTGAAAAAAAAAAAAAAGAGGTTTCAATTCAAACTAGGCCTGAAATTTCTTATATTTTATACTTGTTTCTTTAAAATTACAAAAAAAGTAATTGCCCCAATGCCAGAACAGTGAAAAAGAAATAATCTCCATTAATTTATTAGGATTTACATAGTATTTATAATTTTTATTGTTTCAGAATCACTTTTAGTAAGAATTCAAATGACCTACTGAGTTAGAAATCAAGAAAGTAATACCAGCAAATATTGGTATGAACTCACAGTTTTTAATACACAGATAGGACATAAAAACAGAAAGTAATATGGAGCATGTGGGTTTGTGTGCCTGGGTGTACACTTAGGTTTCCCAGCAGCATCTGCTGACGGAACCTAGGAGCAATGATACTCCCCATGCACCCAGTATCAGAGAACACACCTAACACCTAGATCTTTGGTTTCTAAATATCATTCTTCACTAGAAGAAACTAGGGCTCATTGGAGGAGGGACTAAGTCCAGGGTGGGGGCAGGGAAAATACAAGATAAGCCAGAAACATCTTCTTGGACAGAAAGTAATGAAATATTCAGAGTGGAGGGACTTTTCAAAATGACAAAGACACTGACATTCTCACTGACAAAGCCTGGGACAATCTGAGAATCAAAAACAAAAAATAAAAACAAAAACAATGAGAGTAACAGAATGCAACAGAATGCCATAAGCCCATACCAATATAAAAGAATGGATGACTAGGAAGAGAAGGAAAAACTTGAGAATAGTACAATGCCAAATTGTACTATTTGATGGGACGCCTGGGTGGCTCAGTTGGTTGAGCAGCTGCCTTTGGCTCAGGTCATGATCCCAGCGTGCTGGGATCGAGTCCCACATGGGGCTCCTTGCTCAGCAGGGAGCCTGCTTCTCCCTCTGCCTCTGCCTGCCATTCTGTCTGCCTGTGCTCGCTCTCTCCCCCTCTCTCTCTCTGATAAATAAATAAATAAATAAATATCTTTTTTTTTTAAATTGTACTATTTGATAATTCTGATAGATCTAGAAGACATGCTGAAAAATTTTTAAATAAGCATTTGATAACTATCAATCAGTCAAAAATCATCAATAAATGTCTTAAAATGTTAAAATGGGTGAAAGTTTGACAGAAACAGAATGTTGATATATCCTGTGAAGTATCTCTTCCAAAATACACAAAAATACAAAAAATACTAATTAACATTCTTATGAACTAAATTTATAGGGGAGAAACCCAAAAGATATCTTTTCAACCAAGTAATAAAAGGCTTGCACCACAGAAATAGGATACTCAACATTATGTACTTCCTGAAATGTGACTGAGAAAAACACAGCGTCGCTTCTGTGATATTCCTGCCAAAAATGTATAAATCACAAGGAAACATTAAATAAACCCAACTGAGAAAAATTCTACATAGTAACTGGCCTGTTCTCTTAAAAAAACTGTCAAGGTCATGAAAGATAAGGAAAGACTGAGAAATTGTTCAAGGCTGGAGAAGACTGAAGAGATCTGACAACTAAATGTAGCATATGATCCTGGATGTATGAAAGTCATAACTAAAAACCAGTAAA
The DNA here is from genome assembly GCF_009829155.1 of Mustela erminea. NCBI lineage: Eukaryota > Metazoa > Chordata > Mammalia > Carnivora > Mustelidae > Mustela > Mustela erminea. The sequence goes on along the minus strand of NC_045629.1, from coordinate 44,113,970 downwards.
ATTTGAATGGAGTCTGTAGATCCAGTGGTAATACTGGATTGATTTTAATGTCCTGATTTTGATGGTTGTACTATAGTTATGTGAAAGAGGACCCTTGTGCATATTAAAAAATAGCCACCAAGGGGCACCTGGGTGGCTCAGTCGGTTGAGTGACCAACTCTTGCTTTTGGCTCAGATCATGATCTTGGGATTATGGGATCAAGCCTGATGTCAGGCTCTGCACCTGGTAGAAGACTGCTTGAGAATCTCTCTCTCCCTCTCCCGCTGCCTCTCTCCCACTCACACACACTCTCTCTCTCTAGCTTGCTCACTCTAAAATAAATAAATAAATAAATCTTTAAAAAAAATACACACCAACATATTAAGGGGAGGTAATGGGGCATCATGTCTACATCTTTTTCTCAAAGGGATCAGAATGTTAACAATGAGGGAATTTGGATGAAGAGTATATTGGAACTCTGTGTACTATCTCTGTAATTTCTATATCAATTTGAAATTACTTCAAGATATAAAGTTTAAAATAATATCCTTACTGGGACGCCTGGGTGGCTCAGTTGGCTGGGCGGCTGCCTTCGGCTCAGGTCATGATCCCAGCGTCCTGGGATCGAGTCCCACATTGGGCTCCTTGCTCGGCGGGGAGCCTGCTTCTCCCTCTGCCTCTGCCTGCCACTCTCTCTGCCTGTGCTCGCTCTCTCTGACAAATAGATAAATAAAATCTTTAAAAAAATTAATAGTATCCTTATTATATACATCATAGGATGACTGCCTATCAACAAGGCTACTTCACTATAATATATTGGAACTTTATTATAACATTATTTCCTATAAAACAGTAATCTAAATAAAGGGGGTCCAACCTCCTTCTATGGAGTTTAGGTACTGAAATTCACACTACTACCACATTTCAATGGTTCACTTTTTTCTCAATTTAATTTTCTTTTTTGAGACAGAGAAGAAGAATGTGAGCAGGAGGGAGGGGCAGAGGGAGAGAGAGAGAATCCCAGACTGGCAACATGCTCAGTGCAGAGCCCAACATGGGACTTGATTTCACCACCCTGAGGTCACCACCTGAGCTGAAATCAGGAGTTGGACACTCAACTGACTGAATCACCCAGGGGCTCCTCAACTGGTTCACATTTTGTTGTCTGCCTAACAGAGAAGTTAAACCTCTTCTAGCCACAACCTTCACAATTTCCTCCAACTTCCACATAGACAAAAGGAAGCAATAATGACCAGTAATGGTGCTATCACAAAATAGCTCTACTAAAAAAATTTCACCATAAGTGGCTACAGCTGTAAAATGGACAGTGTGGGCAAAACAGCTCTATAATTTATATTTTTACATACATACAGATATATTTTAAAAATTTAATTTTAACATAAAAAGTCTCTGAACTTCAAAATTGTTTAAAACAGTAGGATGTTAATATGAAACAGTGAGAAAATAGTGACTTGGAATCAAGACCACAATCTTTTATTTCCATTCAAGTAGTTGACAGAAATGATAACTGCCATATCTATTTCTTAATTTGCAAAATGAGGCTTGATAACCGACCTGTTTCATATCTCCTAAAAATAATATGTGAAGTTCTTCAGGCTTCTTATAGCAAAATGAAAAATGAAGACATACTAGTATGGTAACAACCTTTGGGAAATAAGATATTCTACGCAGAGAAGGATTTCCCTGTAAGGTTTCTTTTTTTCTTTCTTTCTCTTTCCTTTTTTGGGGGGGGGGGTGGTGGTGGAAATTTTTCTAAACAATATTACCTACTTCTTTATACTGAGCAAGGTACACTGAATATTTAATCATTTCTTCATCACTCAGGATCACTGTTATAAATTCTGATTATTGGCAGACAAGGGTATCTTAAGTAGCCAAATAAGGTCCAGTTATTGGAGAACTATTCCAGATAGTGAGAAATTCCATACTATGATGGTTTTATACAGCAACGGGGCCAAGAACCTTTCATTTTCATTCATTCATTGTAACATTTATCCAGTGCCCACTATGAGACAGCACTGTGTTAGACACTGAAGATGGGTACAGACTTTCAGGTCTGATAGAGAGACGCAGACATATGAAAGATAAGCATATCTGGTGTTAGGACTGCTGTGCTAGTTCTAGTTCTATAGACCTGTGCCATCAAGTCACAAAAAGGTGGTTCCCCAGTGAGGCTGCAGGAGAATGAACAGTACACCTTCAGACATCACCACTAACACCTCCTTACCTCCTTATAGCACTAATCCCAAGGCCTGAGGCAGCCTTGGGGTTCCTCAAAATGATACCCCCAAGAAACCTATGTAAATTAGGTTTGAGATATTCCCAAGAACCTAGCCTCCTAGCAGAGCTCTGGCTGGCTAACCTGAACTTCTGGCCTGGTATCTTTTTCAGTATTTGGAGGCCTTACATAACATACATGCCCCTAACAACCCTACCCAGATCATTTCAGAGGTCAAATCCTGCAAACATTAATGGTCAGTCAGAAGCTAGAAATTGTAATCTTTCAAGTTTTTGTTTTTATTTTAAAACTACTATTGTGCTTATGTTATGTGCCAGCATTTTTTGTACATCATTGCATTTAACCCTCATAACCAGGCTATAAAGTAGTAGAAATTTACAAATGAGGAAATAGCTGAATCTTAATGTGAGTAACTTTCTCAAATGATGGACCTAGGATTAATAAACTCAGACGAGGTCTGCCTGTAAAATCCAAGCTTTTTAGTAAATCACTAGAGTCAAAGGTGTCCATCCCACTCAAATACCTATATGGACAGATTAAGTATCTGCCCATTTGTAAATATACATTTGAGAAAACTGTCATGTGATAACCATAGACTATTACTGGAAGAAAAGTATGATCACTATATATACATATATATAAGCACACACTACTGTATATACACAGTGTGTGTGTATATATACACACACATACTATATATGTAGAAATAGATATACCACATACATGTAGTCATATTACATACATATTACCACATACATGTAGTATATGTATGTAGTATATGTAATATATGACTACATGTATAATAATATTTATGTGATATATTACTACATATATGTAGTGATATATATTATATGTAATATAGTGATTGTACTATTACTTATATGTAATAATACATAAGAAATTAGGAAGAGTGAAGGTGCCTGGGTGGCTCAGTCGTTTAAGTGTCTGCCTTCCGCTCAGGTCATGATTCTGGAGTCCTGGGACCAAGCCCCACATCAGGCTCCCTGCTCAGCAGGGAGTCTGCTTCTCCCTCTCCCTCTGCTCCTCACCCCCTCATGCTCTTTTCTCTCGTTCACTCTCTCTCTCTCTCTCAAAGAAAATAAAATCTTAAAAAGAAAAAAGAAGTTAGGAAGAGTGAGTATTCACCTCCGGATAGGGAAGTTAGGATACTACAAGTGTCAAAAATTGCACTGGACGGGGCGCCTGGGTGGCTCAGTGGATTAAAGCCTCTGCCTTTGGCTCAGGTCATGATCCCAGGGTCCTGGGATCAAGCCCCGCATCCTTTCCTCTCTCTCTGCCAGCCTCTCTGCCTACTTGTGATCTCTGTCTGTCAAATGAATAAATAAAATCTTTTAAAAAAAATTGCACTGGACAAGTGGATATGGGTGGTAAACATTTTGGCAACTTGTGTCTTTTTATCATGAAAAAATGATTAAATATATAAAAATGAATACAACTTTTTGGCAGTTTTAGCTTTTACAAGTTCTTATTGCTCTGATTTCCACAACTGTTACGTTGTTTCAGTTATAAGTAATAAATAGAGTGGGACAGGAACATTATTTTTAAAAGTGATTAAAAACAAAATTCTGAAATGCATGGGAATTCTGTTGTGTTATGCAACCTTTTGCTAAAATGAAATTCAAAAACATTGGATTTATTAGCCTAGTCAAATCCAAGGTAGCTTAATTATTCTAGCACTTCTCAGAAGTTAAGACCACGTACATTGAGCATTTCACCACTGTTTTTTTTTTTTAATTGCTTTGGGTTTTTTTTTAAGATTTTTTAGAAGATTTTTATTTATTTATTTGACAGAGCACAAGTAGGCAGAGAGGCAGGCAGAGAGAGGAAGAAGCAGGCTCCCCACTGAGCAGAGAGCCTGATGCAGGGCTCAATCCGAGGACCTTGGGATCATGACCTGAGCCAAAGGCAGAGGCTTTAACCCACTGAGCCACCCAGGTGCCCTATTCACCACTGTTTTAAATTAAAGGCAGCAGAAGGGCAGCAGGTCCTAAGCCACTGGTCTTTGCAGTCAGGCTCAATTCCAAGGCAGGAGCCTGCCCAGATCCCCTGGGTCACCTGGTGACCTGATTCCATGTGCCAAGCCATTCCGGTGTTATCAGGGTGAACAAAATTGTCACCAGGCCCTGACTTGATGAGACTATTCTACTGAATCTCAGGCAAATTCCCTAATCTCTCGAAACCTTCATATCCTCATCCATTACATATGATAATAATGGCCTATATTGTACTCACTGGGCCCTTGCTTTGTGCCCTGTTCTAAATGCTTTAATCCTCAAAACCCTCAATGATAAGGTCTACATTTTTGCCTCAATAATTTGTAACGAAGAAAAAAAAAATTTGTAACGAAGATAAGTAAATCACTTGAACTCTGCATAGTACCTGACACGTAAGAGCTCACTTAGCTACAAGTCGTCTGTCAAATTTTTAAGAAGGTGTGCATGCAGTACGTTTAGGTAAAAATTAAGTTTCAGTCAAGGTGACAGACGAAGGAGTTTTGCCACAATTCTGTGACCGCCGTGAAAGTTTCCGTGACCTCACTCCCCGCCAACCCGAGCGCAGGAAGGCAATGGGGTCCGCTCGCCCGGGCCAGCCCCGAGTCCCGCCGCGCCCGCCCGGGCCCCCTCGGGCAGACCCCCGACCGCCAGCCGGGGCAAGCCGGGCTCGCTCACCGCAGCAGCTCCATGCAGTAGCGGTCGGAGCCCAAGGCGCCCGCTCCGCTGGCCGCGGCCACGCTCCGCGAGGACCCCACGAGCCCCGGGAGCCGCCGAGCTCGCGCCCACAGGCTGCGGGGCGGTCGGCGGCGACACAGGCCGGGAACGCCGAGCCGCAGCGGGCCGCAGGCTGAGCGCAGCACGGAGGCCGCCATGACACCGACGCCGCGTGCCCTTCGACCCCGCCACGCCCCCGCAGGTCCACGTGCCCGCCTCTCCGCGGGGGCCGGGAGGCCAGGGGACTCAGCTCGGAGCGGAGCCAGGTGTCGCTGTGGTCCTCTGCATCTGGGCCGCCGCCGCGCTCTTCTGCCCTGTGGGTTCCAGAAAAACCCCGCCGAAATCCGGTGGACTCCGCCCCGGCTCTCCGCCTTCCTTCCAGATCCTTCTGAAAATGTATTTATCGAGGTAGGAGGATAGAGAATATGGTATTTGACCGTTTATTAGCTTAATTTGAGCTTTCTTTGGTACTCTTACCCGCGGCCTTTCAAATATTACACCAGGGTCTAGTTGCCAAGACCTGCCCTGGTCCAAGCCATTCCTGCCTCTGTCTGGATCCCAGTGACACCTGCCAGGACTATTCATGCGGTAACCAGACAGGTTCTTTCTAAATTATCCATCTGATCGTGATCCTTGCTTGCTTGACAGCCTTTACTGTGCATTGGATAACACCCCTCCACGATTATGGCCTCTACTTTTCAGCCTCAGCCCTAGCTATTTGCATTTGTGACTCCATCTCCTTAAACCCAAAAGAGTGTACCCTGTTGCCTGGACCTTGGGAACTCCAGTCTGTTCACCCTGCTTTAGTTTTACTCCCTGAGACCGCCTCTCTGCAGCCTGCGCAGGACCTCAGTTCCCGCTGCATCATGTTCTCTTTTCCCTCTGGGCTTTCCTTTAGCTCTGACAGACACACACTAGTGTTTTCAATATCACAATTTAAACCTGATCCGTTAAAAAAAAAAAAAATCACTCATCTGATATCTCCAGTTCTGAGCTCCTGCCCAGTAGGACGTTTCTATCCTGATGTCTTACCATTACTTCGAAGTCCACCGGCTAAAAACCAAATCAAACTACTGCCCTTCTTAGTCTCTTTATCTGAACAGTATTCGCCCCTCTCACAACTAGAGGAAACACTTTGGAGTCATCCTTCCCTTTTCCTCTTCTATATCTAATATAATATAGTTGGTCAAGTCCATCAGTTTTGTTTTGTTTTGTTTCCCTTCACATACATCTGTGGCTTCATAGCTGATGAGAAACCTGGACTCAGATCCTGGCTCCACTTCCTATCTCTGTGACCTTGGGTGACAGATTTACCTTTTCTTATGCCTCAGATTCCTCCCCTATGAAATGGAAATAATAATACTGCCTCATAAGGTTCTTATGAGAATTAAATAAGTTAATGCATTTAAGGCACCTAGGCTGTGTCTGGCCCATAAACAGCACTTAACACAAGTCAGCTATGTAGGGAAAATATTGAGAAAGACTGTTTAAAAGGAGCAAAAAGTGGTGCCTGGGTGGCTCAGTCCGCTAGATGTCCAACTCTTGATTTCAGCTCAGATCATAGTCTCAGGGTTGTGAAATCAAGCCCTGCAATGGGTTCCATGCTGAGTGTGGAGCCTACTTCAGATTCTCTCTCTCCCCCTCTCCCTCTGCCCCCTTGCCCCCCAGGTGCTCTCTCTCCCTCTCTCTAAAAAAATAAAAGGAGGAAAAGATTGCTGGGTGTCCTAATGGGAAGCTAGACATGGGTCAGGTTATTTGAGTCTATGGGGTCTTCGTGCCTTTCATATCTTTGAGCTGTTTTACACTTCCATAAGCTGCAGGATATTGACAATAATGCAAATAATTCTTGTCCATAAATATGCAAATTATGTGTGTAGGAGATTCTGTTGATTAATAATAATAATGGATATTGACCAGTTTTGCCAGTTTTGTGTCTGTTAAGCAGATATACTTAAGTATTCCTAACTGCCTATTTAGTCTGGTACTGTGATTACTTCTTTGAATTGGTCACAACATCTTCCTGGTTCCCACATTAAGTAAAGAGTTAAATGAAAAACTTTTTTTTAAGAGTTTATTTTGGGGTCTCCTGAATGGCATAGGTGGCTAAGCATCTGACTCTTGGTTTCAGTTCAGGTAGTGATCTCAGGGTTGTGAGATTGAGCCCCGGGTCAGGCTCCATACTGAGCATGGCATCTGTTTGAGATTCTCTGTCCCTCTCCCTCTTCCCTCCTGCTCCTGCTCTCTCTCAAATAAATAAATACATCTTTAAAAAAAAAGATCTTAAGTAATCTCTACACCCAATATGGGGCTCAAACTCACAATCCCAAGATCAAGAGTCTAATGCTCTACTGACTCGCCAGCTGGGTGCCCTTTAAATGAAATTTTTGACCCATGTTCATTTTCAGCTGTATGAGAGTTGTGGTTATACAATCTTGTTAAAAATTATTCTTTAAGAACTACCATTAGGTGTTACTAACTTCTCTTCCATTTTATTTCCAGTACCTACTTTCACATCTTTCTGACAGACATATTTCATTTACTTACTTATCTTCAGGTCAATCAGTCTATATTGAAAAATTACCATTTCTAGGAATCACAAATTGATACAAATCTAAGTAATGTATACTATGAGCCTATAGATATATAAACCTTAAGGCAGAATTCCAAATAATGGCAATAGAGGAAAAATTAAGAACTTTTAAAATTATGCTATGGATAACACTCTGCTACCAACTAACATTTATAAGAACATCTATTGTTTGCTAATCTTCAAATTACTTTTTTATAATTATGAGCACATAAAATATTTCCTTAGCCTAATTACTTGATATCAAACCAATATATTTGAAATATGCATATACTTTTATTCAGTCAAGGTTATAATCAAGGCAGAAGCTTAACCCCAGAATTAACATTTACAAATAAATGACCGCAGAGCACAATTTGTTAACTTGGCCCTTAGCCATGGCATTTGCTCACTATATCCTTTCTGAGTATATGGTGATTATAACTGTTCCATCTGTGTAATTATGGATGAAATATGATAACATTTCTTTCCAAGCTTTAGCCCAATAAAGATTATCCTATGGTTGATCGCTGTATTTTAAAGAGTTATGCCTTACTGTTCCAGAATATTGCTCCCCCTCTTATTTTTTCCATGCCCTCTGTCAAGAAATGAGTTTCGTTCCTTATGTTAAGAGTCAGCCTGGCATTTTGGTTTTAACATGACACCTTGAGCATCTAAACAGTCTGAGAGGGTCTACACCAGATCACAGATGGTTAAATCTTCCAGAATAAGACTGCTCCACACACTTTCTCCTCCTTCTCCAAGGCCCTCATTTCTTAGTCCATTTTATTTTGTTACATGTTTTTAATCATTGTATATATATATATTTTTCACACACACACACAACATACATACATTTGCCTGTATTTTTCAGATTTCCTTTAATGATATATATATATAATCATTAAAGAACACACATATATATAATAAAGTTTCCATATATATGTTGGGAAAAAAATCATGCTAAAACCAATAATTCAGCATAACAGTATTCATTGTTTTTGCACCACACCCAGTGCTCCATGCAATCTGTGCCCTCTCTAATACCCACCACCTGGTTCCCCCAACCTCCCACCCCCGCTCCCGCCCCTTCAAAACCCTCAGATTGTTTTTCAGAGTCCATAGTCTCTCATGGTTCACCTCCCCTTCCAATTGTCCTCAACTCCCTTCTCCTTTCCATCTCCCCATGTCCTCCATGCTATTTGTTATGCTCCACAAATAAGTGAAACCATATGATAATTGACTCTCTCTGCTTGACTTATTTCACTCAGCATAATCTCTTCCAGTCCCATCCATGTTGCTACAAAAGTTGGGTATCCATCCTTTCTGATGGAGCCATAATACTCCATAGTGTATATGGACCACATCTTCCAAATATATCATTACCAAATTTAGGAATAAACAAGTATAGGTGGAGAAGGTTGCATTGTTTTTCACAAATACACAGTTTTTTATGGAATATTTTATTTGGTTTATTTATTTTACATTATATGCCAGTCACTATTCTATTGACGTTATGTATATTATTCAAATATATTACACTCTTTGAAACAGAAAAAAAAAACCTACCAATAATTCAAACAATTACTGTTTACATTTTGGTATTAGCTCTAACCTTTTTTTTATCCATAGGCTTTTTGCTTGTTTTAAAATATTGCCTGTACAGTATTACTTAAATACCCAGATATGGTTATAAATATTTATTATGCTATTATTTCATTTATTTTAAAACATTTATTGGAAGTATGCTTTGTTCCTACATGGTACCAGGTGCCCAGATTCCAGAGTGAGCAAATAGACATGATCCATGTCCTCAAAGAGCTTGTTCTTGAGCTGTGGATAAAGACATTTACCCAAAAATCATCATGAATAAATATATAATCATAAAATGTGATAACTGCTATTATGTTAATAAGGGTATAAATTCAGCTGCTCAAATAAAAACACAGAATAACAGTGCTGTAAACAAGATAAACATTTATCCTTCTGTCACATAGCAGTCTCAGATTGCATGGAGATCCCAGAGACTTAAGCTCTTTCATTCTGATCCCTCCACCATCTGAGGAGTGTCCCCCTCGCCGGTATGTCCAATATGGCTCTCTAATACTTCCACATGGCAGCCAGTACCAAGAGTGAAAGGATAAGGGGCAAGATGCCCTTCTCTTTAAGAGAATAGTCATTTTTGTGCCATGGCATATGACAAAGTATGTGCTTCTTTAAGCATTAACTAATAAACTTGCAGTGAGTCTAATTTCAAATTTTATAGTGGCGATGAACATAAACCATATATTAGATATATATGGGGTGACTGAGCATATGCTCAGTCATTAAGCATATGCTTTCAGCTCAGGGCATGATCCCAGGGTCCTGGGATGGAGACCTGCATCAGGCTCCCTGCTCCTCAGGAAGCCTACTTCTCTCTCTCCCACTCTCCCTGCTTGTGTTCCCTCTCTCGCTGTGTCTCTCTCTCTCTCAAATAAATAGGTAAAATCTTTAAAAATCTGATATATGTATATTAGATATATGCAGAATGATTATGTGATATAAAATGTCTGTGATTTCATTTGGTGACAGGATCACAGTTATTGCCAATATTTTTGTGCTCCATTGCCTGTATTCATAATTGAAGCAAATGCTAAATTTCAGTTAGCAGTTCACAAAACACAGATGTACTTTTTTTCCCATTCTAATTCACAGGCTCTGAGAATTCTATCCACAAGTTCTTTAGGTTAAGAACCTCCCTCCCACTTGGGACGCCTAGGGGCATGGCTGGTTGAGTCTCTGACTCCTGGTCTTGGCTCTGGTTGTGATCTCAGGGCCATGAGATCAAGCCCTGTGTGGGCCTCCACACTGAGTGTGGAGTCTGCTTAGAGTTTCTCTCTCCCTCTGCCCCTCCCCACTGTGCACACACTCTCTCTCAAATAAATAAATAAATCTTCAAAAAAAAAAAAACAAACCCAAAAACGAAAAGTTTCTGTTTTAAGGGAACACCCCAGAATTTACACATATCACATCTCCCCATATCCCATTGGTCAGAATTTAGATTTCTACAAGAGAAGCTGAGAAATAATTTTTATTCTAGTCAGCCATGTGCCCAGTTAGAAATCAGGGGTCCTATTGTTTGGGGGGGGGTTGTGGTTTTTTTTTTAAGATTTTTATTTATTTATTTGACAGACAGAGATCACAAGTAGGCAGAGAGGCAGGCCGAGAGAGAGGAAGGGAAACAGTCTCCCCGCTGAGCAGAGAGCCCGATGCAGGGCTTGCAGGGCTCTATCCCAGGACCCTAGGATCATGACCTGAGCTGAAGGCAGAGGCTTTAACCCACTGAGCCACCCAGGCACCCCAGGGGTCCTATTGTTATTGAAAATGAGGAGAATGGATATTGGGGTGCCACTAACAAAAAAAGAAATTTAAACTGAAAGAATTTAACAGGGAGTCCTAATCCAGATTATGGAGTCAGAAAAATATCTCTGAGAAAGTAACAGTTAAGCTGAGATCTGAAGTGTAATTAATAATAGTAGTGACAATACTTGTTACTTATTGAGTGCTTACTAAGTGCCAGGCATTCTTCTAGTTTGGCACCAGTATTAATTCAATCTCACAACAACCACACTCACTTTAGGGTGACTGTTGTGGTTTTAGGGCTGAAAGTCCTACATCCTGGGAAACCCCTCAGTCGGGGGCAAACTGGGTGGTTGTCACTGTGTTGGTACTGTTGTTATCGTCTCCATTTTACAGAAAGGGAAACCAAGGCATGAAAAGGTTAAGTAAATTGCCCCGAATGAATCCGCTAGTAACTGGCAGAGGCAAGATTTCCATCTAGGAAGGCTGCTCCAGAATCTGCCAGCTTCGCTACTGGATCAGTTTGCAAGACCTGCCCTAATGACATACCACAGACTGGGGGACTTAAACAACAGAAATTTATTTTCGCTCACTTTTAGAGGCTTGATGTCCAAGATCAAAGTGCCAGCAGGATTGATTTCTTCAGAGGCTTCTCTCCTTGACTGGTAAATGGCCCCCTTCTCCCTGTGTCTTTACATGTTCTGTCCTCTGTGTCTGTGTCCTCATATTATCTTTTATAAGGACATCAGTCATGGGATTAGGACCCACCCTAATGACCTCATTTTACCTTAATTACATCTTTGAAAACCCTATCTCTAAATAACAGTCACATTCTGAGGTACGGAGGTTAGGGCTTCAAGATACAAGTTCAGAGAAACACAGTTTGAGCCCATAACAACCACTAGATTCTGCTACCAGGCAGTGTTGGGGGGGGGGGGGGTAGTGTTCCAGGAGAGGGAACTCTATGTGCACAAACCCTGAATCACTAGAGTGTCCAGTGCATTCAAAGAGTGAAAGCCTGAGTAGCTAGCATTTACTGCATGTGCAGGAGGGTAGGCCAAGTCAAAGTGGAGAGGTAAGCAGGAACCGAGAGATGTGATGTGTTGGGGGCTAAGTTGAGATGGGAGTATTTTAGTGCCCAGGGAAGCCGCTGGAGGGATTAAAGCAGGGGTTGGGCATAATCCAACTTAGATTTTAAGACAGCTCTGGTGTCTGTCTGGATACTAGACTGGGAAAAGGAAGACTGGTTAGGAGCTTGTGGCTGGAGCCTGGGCCAGCATTGTTGGTGATGAGGACAGGTGCAGTAGTGGAGACAGAGAAAAGTTGGGTGGGTATCATGTGGGTGAAGGTAGCACCAGCGAAACTTGCCAGTTCACGGGAGAGGTCAGAAAAAGGCTGCATCCTAGCTTCCTCCACCTGGCAGAACCCTTTTTGTACAAGTGTCCACCTTCCTCCCTTCAAGGGGCCAGATACCAACCTCGGCCCATAGAGATACATCTTGTGAATGAAACTAAGCATGGTATTTCCACTTCCATCACCAGTGACTAGGCCAGTGCATGGTTCCCTGCTCTGTCCAGTGGCACTTACAAAAAAGTTTACTGTGGGGCTTCTGAGAAATTTGCCTCACTAACAAAGGTACAATAAACCACTTAATAAATATTATTCCCAAAGATTTAGCATAAATCTAGTTAAGTGCCTAAATCTAATTTTGAAGTTCACCAGAAATACAAAGACGAGAGGAACAAAATAAATGGCATCGTGAGAAAATATATCAGAATGGTTCAAAAGAAAAACACAATGCAACACAATGCAATGAGAATCAAATTGAGGGAATGTTCTAAATGAAAAGGAGCTAAAGAAATATAAAACCGAATGCAGTGTATGAAACTTGATTGGATTCTGGTATAAAAAAGATAAGTTTTAAAATACATTTTAGGGGGGCACCTGGGTGGCTCAGTGGGTTAAAGCCTCTGCCTTTCGCTCAGGTCATGGTCTCAGGGTCCTGGGATCGAGCCCCGCATTGGGCTCTCTGCTCAGCAGGGAGCCTGCTTCCTCCTGTCTCTCTGCCTGCTTCTCTGCCTACTTGTGATCTCTGTCTTTAAAATGAGTAAATAAAATCTTTAAAAAAAAATAAAATACATTTTAGGGACTACTGAGGAAACTTGAACTTGGACTGCATAGTAAGTGATACTAGGGAATTACTGTTAATTTTTCTTAAGTGTGCCATTATTGTGGATCTGTAGGAGACATATTTATTCTCCAAAAATATAGGCTGTTGGGGTGCCTGGGTGGCTCAGTCAGTTAAGTGTCTGACTTTGGCTCAAGTCATGATCTCTGGGTCCTGGGGTCAAGCCTGATATCGGGCATCAGGCATGGAGTTCAGTGGGGAACCTGCTTCTCCCTCTCCCTCCGCTCCTCCCCCCAACTTGTGCTCACTGTCTCTCTCTCTCTCAAATAAAAAAATAAAATCTTTATAAAAAAGGAAATATAGGCTGAATCGTGCAGGGGTGCAGTGCCGTGATGTCTGCAGCTTACTTTCAAATGATACAGGAAAAAGAGTGAAGAAGAGAGATTGAACAATTGTGGCATGTAGCAAAATGTTACCAATTGTTGAATCTAGGGGGCTGGTATAGGGTTCCTCGTTACTACTCTCAGCTTTTCCGTATGTTTAAGATTTTTCAAAATGAAGAGGTGAGGGGGCAGAGAGACACCAGGAAGACACCTACCTCTTCTCCCTCTGGAGGTCATCTGAACAGGACGCCTGTCACTGAGGCGGCCGCTGTGTGGCCCTGATGGAGACTAGCGTGAGCATCTGGCTAAACTGCTGACCCGGCTCTGGGCCCTGCTGACATTAGCAGCTGCCTTTGCAGCCACAGGCCCTGCCTTCCTCCCAGCCCTCTGTTAGTGAAACAAGCCATATTCCTTATGACTTAAGCATTTTGGGTTGAGCCATTATCTCACATGGAGACAGGGAAAAAAGACCAAACACAGAGGAGTCGGGGAGGCAGCAGGGAAGCCAGAACACCATGGTGGTACGTGTATAAATCGTAATTTGGGTATAGTTTTGCTCTGTTTATTAAAATATGACAAAAATTTTTCCATATCATTAAAATTTACTTCTAGACATTTTTATTTAATATTTTGGAGTAAGTAATATGTTCCTGTGGTAGGTTAAATAATGGCCACAGATTTTTTTTAAGATTAATTATTTTTTTTTTTTTTAGAGAGAGACAGCACAAGCAGGAGGGGCAGAGGGGGCGAGAGAGAGAGAATCTCAGGCAAACTCAGGCAAACTCTACCCTGAGTGCAGAGCCCGACTTGTGGCTGAACCCCAGGACCCCAAAATCATGACCCGAGTCAAAACCAAGAGCAGGACTCTTAACCAGCAACACCACACAGGTGCCCCTAAATATAGCCAGAGGGGTCTTGCAACTACTGTTGTCAAGAGGTAGAGTCTATTCCCCACCCCTTGAAGCTGAGCTGGTTTTTTTGTTTTGGTTTTTTTTTTTTTTGAAGCACAGTTAGCTGTTAGTGTTATATTAGTTTCAGTTGTACAACATCGTAATTCAGCAATTCTATACGTTACTCAGTTATCATCACCGTGTTTGTAGTCTCCATCTGTCACCACACGACATTATAACAATATTTTATCACTGATTTTATTTCCTATGCTGTTCTTTTCATCTCTATGATTCATTTATCTTACACCCGGAAGTTTGTACCTCTTAATCCCCTTTATCTATTCTACCCATCCCCCTCCACCCATCTCTCCTCTGGTAAACCACCTGTTTGTTTTCAGTATTTAACAGTCTGTTTGTTGGGATGCCTGGGTGGCTCAGTCAGTTAAATGTCTGCCTTTGGCTTGGTTATGATCCCGAGTCCTAGGATTGAGCTCCGCATCCGACTCCTTCCTTGCTCGGTGGGAAGCCTGCTTCTCACTCTGCCTCTACCTGCCATTCCCCCTGCTTATGCTTTCTCTCTGACAAATAAATAAAATCTTGGAAAAAAAAAAAATCTCTGTTCTGGTGGCTTTCAAAAAAGTCTTTTTTTGTTGTTATTGTTTGTTTTGTTTCACCTATAAGTTCTCTTCACTTATAGGTAAAATCATGTGGTTTTGTCTTTCTCTATCTGAAATCTGAGCTGTCTTTGACATTTGCTTTGACCAAGAGAAGATAACAAAAGTAACATTGTGCAAGTTCCAGAGCGTTTGCCTCAGAAACCTTGCAGCTTCTGCTTTCCCTGTCTTGAACACTTCTCTGTGTCCTCCATGCAAGGAAGTTGGTTTAACCTACCAGAGGCTCAGAGGTCATGGGGAGGAAAGCCAGAGCCAAGACCAACTGACAGCCACATGAACAAGGTCAACTTGGACCTTCGGGCCCACCACATCTCCCGGCTGAACGCTCCCACATTACCGAGGCCAGGTAAACAAGCAGAGGAACCAGCCAACCCACAGAACCAGGAGAAATAAAAAGTCGTTGTTATTTAGCAACTGATTATTAGCACAGTTTCCATGGTTTGAAAATTTTTAATATAAAAATATACAAGTGAGGACTCAGAGATATTTGTACACAGATGTTCATAACAGTATCATTCATTATAGCCAAGGGGTAGAAGCAAACCACATGTTCACTGACTGATGAATGGGTAAAAATAGGGTCTCTCCATACAGTGGAATATTATTCAGCCTTAAAAAGGAAAGAAATTCTGACATGCTATTATGTGAGTGAACCTTGAGGACATCACGCTAGGTGAAATAAGTCAGTCACAAAAGGACATACACTATATTGATTCCTTCTATATATGGTACCCGGAGCAGTCAGATTCAGAGCCGGAAGGAATGGTGGTTGCCAGGGCTGTAGGGGAAGGAGGGGGCAGTTATCCGATGGGTACAGGGTTTGAGTTTTGACAAGAATTCTGGAGCCAGTTGGTGGTGATAGTTGCATGACAATGGGAATGGACTTAATAATGCACAACTCTGCCTTTAAAAATGGTTATGATGATAAATTTTGTTATATATATTTTACCACAATTCAATATACCAGTGAAAGTTTTTCTCTGACCTATTCCATATATGCCCATCTCCTCACTCTCCCATTACTCCTAGGTAACCACTATCATTAGTTAGTATGTATCCGTGGTAGTTTAAAAACCATGTCCACAAATTCTAAAATAACTCCTTTGTTGCAGAGATCAGGCTTAATTTCCTTCCCCATGAGCATGAAGCTATTTGCTTCTAACAAATAGACCCATATTCCTCTTCTGAGATGAGGTGATGAAAGGTCTGCCCTTGCCATCTTGGGATATCTGCCTCCACCCCACCCGTCACTTGCTCTGTGGGAAGCCAGCTGCCATGCATGTGAGCAGCCCTGTGGAGAGGCCCATCTGGCCTCTGACACCTCCTGCCAGCAGTCAGGAGTGAGCTTAGTAGCGGACATTCCAGCCCCTTCAGATGACTGCAGCCCTGAGTGACAACTTCCCTGCAGCTTCACGAGAGACCCTGTCCCAGAGCCACCGAGGGCCACCCAGCAAAGCTGCTTCCTGATCCCCAGCCTTCAAAAGTCCTATGAGGTATTAAATACTGGTTGTTTTAATCCATTAAGGTTTGGGGTAATTTGTTATAGCGCCATAAATAATACAGTATCCTTTCCTTTATTTATGCATATATATGCAAATATGAATATAGATTTTATTCTCTCCCCCACATTTTTACATAAAAGTATATTGTTCACATTATCATTATTTGTCATAGACACTTCCATAGAAGTTCATAGTGAGTTTCACCATTTTTTTGGTTAGGATTTTATTTATTTATTTATTTGACAGACAGAGATCACAAGTAGGCAGAAATATAGACATTTTAACAATATTTGTTCTTCCACTTCATGAGCATGAATGTTTTTCCATTTCTTTGTGTCTTCTTCTATTTCTTTCATAGGTGTTCTATAATTTACAGAGTACAAACAAAGAGTACCTCTTTGGTTAGGTTTATTCCTGGGTATCTTAATAGCCAAAGTACTGTTGAAAAAGAAAACCAAAGCTGGAGGCACCACAATTCTGGACTTCATGCTCTGTTACAAAACTATAATCATCAAGACAGTATGGTACTGGTACAAACACATAGATCAATGGAATGGAATAGAGAACCCAGAAATGGACCTTAAACTCTATAGTCAACTGATCTTCGACAAAGCAGGAAAGAAATCCGATGGAAAAAAGATAGTCTAAAAAATGGTGTTGGGAAAATTGGACAGCAACATGCAGAAGAATGAAACTGGATCACTTTCTTACACCATACACAAAAATAAATTTAAAAGGGATGAAATATCTAAATGTGAGACAGGAATCTAACAAAACTCTGGAGAAGAACACAGGCAGCAACCTCTTTGACCTCAGCTGCAGCAACTTCTTGCTCTACACGTCTCCAAAGGAAAGGGAAACAAAAACAAAAATGAACTGCTGGGACTTCATCAAGATAAAATCTTTTGCGCAGCAAAGGAAACTGTCAACAGAACTTAAAGGCAACCTATGGAATGGGAGAATATATTTGCAAATGACTTATCAGATAAATGGCTAATACCCAAAATCTATAAAGAACTTACGAAACTCAACAGCCAAAACCAAAAAATGCAGTCATGAAATGGGCAGAGGACATGTACAGACATTTCTCCAAAGAAGATATCCAAATGGCCAACAGACTCATGAAAAAATGTTCAATATCACTGAGCATCAGGGAAATACAAATCAAAACCACAAGAAGATACCACCTCACATCAGTCAGAATGGCTAAAATTAACAACTCAGAAAACGGCAGATGTTGGTGTGGATGTAGAGAAAGGGGAACCCTCTTACACTGTTGATGGGAATGCAAACTGGAGCAGGCACTCTGGAAAACAGTATGGAGGTTCCTCAAAATGTTAAAAATAGAGCCACCCAATAATCCAGTAACTGCATTATGGGTATTTAACCAAAGGATACAAATACAGTGATTTGCAAGGGTATATGCACCCCAATGTTTATAGCAGCAGTGTCCACAATAGCCAAAATAAGGGAGGAGCTCACATGTCCATCGACAGATGAATGGGTAAAGAAGTGGTATACATACACCATGGTATATTACTTGGCCATCAAAAAAATGAAATCTTGTCATTGCGATGATGTGGATGGAACTAGAGGGTATTATGCTAAGTGAAGTAAGTCAGAAACAAAACAGATGATCATAGGGGAAGGGAAGGAAAAATAAAATAAGAGGAAAACAGAGAGGGAGGCAAACCACAAGAGACTGTTAACTGTAGGAAACAAACTGAAGATTTCTGGAGGGAGGTGGGGGGGGGATGGGGAAACTGGGTGATGGGCATTAAGGAGAGCACTTGGCGTAATGAGCACTGGTGTTACATGGAACTGATGAATCACTAAATTCTACCCCAAAACTTTAAAAAAAAAAAAAAAGAAGAAGAAGAATTCTCTATTGGATGTCCTTTTCAAGACTCTAAGATTTCATGCCACTTTAAAGAAGTTGAAATTTGAAATTTTGGATAACACATTATGGGTGCAATTTATGCAAAAAAGAGATAGCAAGGATCCCCAGTTAGGGCACCAGGCTCAAAGAAAAGGCTTTGGCCCTATGTCAAAATATTGGCAAATAGGGGTGCCTGGCTGGCTCATTTGGTAGAGTGTGGGACTCTTGATCTTGGGGTTGAATTTAAGCCCCATGTTGGTCACAGAGTTTACTTAAAAATATTGACAAATAAATGACACGTTTTAAGTTAAATTATTTAAAATATAAAAAAGACAACTTATAGGAAAGGATATAAGAATAAAAAATATTCTCACTATGAATATGATTCAAAGGTATGAAAAGATTCTCATTTTCACTTTTCAAGAGGGAGAGGGAGGGAGGAGGGAGGGTGGGAGGAGGGGGCAGAGGGAGATAAAGAATTTTTTAAAAGGATTTATTTATTTATTTGAGAGAGAGAGAGAGAGAGAGGAGAGTAAGCAGGGTGAGAAGGAGAGAAAATCCTCAAGCAGATTCCCTGCTGTGTGGAGCCCAGTGCGGGGGTGGGGGGGGTAGGGAATAGGGTGTGGTAGGGGGGTGCGGGGGGGGGGGGGGGGGCGGGGTGGATTCTGAGGATCCTAAGGTCATGACCTGAACCAAAATCAAGAATCAGTTGCTAAACTGACTGAACCACCCAGATGCCCTTCATCTTCACTCTAAAGAGAAATGCAAATTAAAACTAAACTGAAACACCACTTTTTTACTTACCCAATTAGCAAAAATGTCCAAACTTTCCGCAAGGCTGTGGAGAAATGGGTTCTCTCACAGCTGGTAGGAGTGCAAAATGCCATAAATCCTATGAAGAGAACTTAACAGCATCCATTAAAAATGTAATTTTGACCCAGAAATTCTACTTCTGGGAATTTATTTATGCATTTGCATGCAAAAATAATGTACAAAGCTAATAATTTAAGCACTGGTTGTGACAGGAAGTGAATAGAGGAAAAACAAGTGTCTACCACTAGAAGAGTAGTTAAATGAACCAGTATGTACTGATAAAAAAATGGTGAGGGGGCACCTGGGTGGCTCAGTGGGTTAAAAGCCTCTGCCTTTGGTTCAGGTCATGATCCCAGGGTCCTGGGATTGAGCCCCGCATCGGGCTCTCTGCTTGGCAGGGAGCCTGCTTCCTCCTCTCTCTCTGCCTGCCTGTCTGCCTACTTGTGATCTCTCTCGCTCTCTCTCTCTGTCAAATAAATAAATAAAATCTTTTTTTAAATAAATAAATAAAAATAAAATGTCTGTGCTACACAAAGCAATCTACACATTCAGTGAAATACCTATCAAAATACCATCACCATTTTCCACAGAGTTAGAACAAACAATCCTAAAATTTGTAAGGAGCTAAACTGTCATTTCATAAGCTTTGTCCACTTTACTATGGGTTACAGGCCTTCCATATTGATTTATAGGTGTTCTGTACACATGAGAGAGATTAGCCCTCTGTCTGGGACATAGATTACAACTTTTTTCCCAGTTTGTTTTGGCTTTGACTTTTCTTGTAGAATCTTCCCATGTAGAAATTTTAGAATATATTTAGAATATATTTTTATATAGTCGGACTTAATATTTATTTTTAAATTCTGGATTTTAAATCATCATTATAAAGACCTTCCCATTTAAAAATATTTTAATCTTTGTTTTCTTCTAGTACTTCTAGAGTTTTAATTTTTATATTTCTATGTCTTTCTTGGGGGTTTTTTTTTTGGAGGAGATAAATGTTGCAAAGACATGGATCAGCTGTTTTCTTTGTATCTTTCTAGTTGTCTTGACATAGTTTACCCATGGGTCCACCTTTTCCCCTTTAACTTAAGATGCTTCCTTTTCCATGGAATGAACTAATGTATGTATTTTATGTCTGTACTGTTCCATTTATCTCTCTATTCATATTCTAGTACTGTACTCTCTTAACTCTTGCATAAAACGTGTTTTCATGTATATCTGGTAAAACTGGTCCTTTCTTACTGCTTTTTTCCCTTGCCAGTGTTTTCCTGGCCATTCTTGTTTATTTTTCCATTTGACTTTTAGGATCCATTTTTCTATTGAAAAGATTCTAAATGTATTTTTATTAGAATTATGTTAATTTTATATCTAACTTATGGAAAGTAAGTATTTTTAGTACATTGAGACTCATAAACCTTTTTTTAGGATTATTTATTTATTTATTTATTTATTTGAGAGTGAGAGAGAGAAGCGGGCTCCCTGAGCAGAGAGCCTGATGGGGGACTCAGTCCCAGGACCCTGAGATCATAATCTGACTCAAAGGCAGACACTTAACCAACTGCACCACACAGGTGCCCCCAGAAACATTTTTGATGGCACTATTATAATTTACCTTAATGTTAGAAGTAATGCCATTTATTTAAATGTGCTCTTATTATTTGATCCTTATGTTTTCCCCAGTTTTTGATTTTATAAATAATTCTTCGATGAACCACTATAATTTAATCTTTGTCCATATCTATAATTTTATTACCTTGGGATAAATTTCTAGAAATAAAATCAGTAGTCAAAGGCTGTGACCTTTTGGGGCATCTGGGTGGCTCAGTCAGTTAAGCGTCTTCCTTTGGTTCAGATCATGATCTCAGGGCCCTGGCATCTAGCCCTGCCTTGGGCTCCCTGCCCAGCCAGGAGTCTGCTTCTCCCTCCACTCTGCGCCTCCTCCCATGCTCTTGCACTCTCTCTCTCACTCTCTCTCTCTTAAATAAAATATCTTTTTAAAAGGGGAGGAGACTGTGAACTTTTGAGATATCTGACATTACCAAAATTCTTTTTTTTATAAAAGATTGTATTTATTTATTTGACAGAGAGAGATCACAAGTAGGCAGAGAGAGAGAGGAGGAAGCAGGCTCCCTGCTGAGCAGAGAGCCTGTTGCAGGACTTAATCCCACAACCCTGACATCATGACCTGAGCCGAAGGCAGAAGCTTAACCCACTGAGCCACCCAGACGCCCACATTGCCAAAATTCTTACCAAAGAAATTATGTATTCTCACAAAATATGGATGAAACTGAGATTTATTAAATTTTTTTTAAGTCTTGGTATCCTAAAATGTAAAAAGTGTTATCTCACTTTTATTTTTCGTTTAGTTGATTATTAGTGAGATAGGACTTTTTTCTTTACAACATATTTCTATTTTATTTTCAGTGATTTATTGTCAATATCCTTTTTTGGTTAAAAACCTAGTCATTTATTTCAAAGTATAATTTTTTCTTACCCATTTTTTAAAAGATGTATTTATTCATTTGCGAGAGAAAGTGAGTGTGCACATACATGCACAAGCGGTGAGAGGGTGAGGGGCAGAGGGAGAGAATCTTCGAGCAGACTCACTGCTGAGTGCCCAATCCCTCGACCCATGAAATCATAACCTGAGCTGAAACCCAGAAGTGACTGCTCTGAGCCACCCAGAGACCCCTTTCCTTACCCATTTTAAGGCTGATGGTCTTAATGTTCTTCTTTTTGATTTGTATGAGCTTTTATATATTAAGACTATCAAATCTATTAAGTCTTACCATATTTGTGGCAAATACTTTTCCAGTTTGTTGTTTATTTTTAGTTGTTTATCACGTTTTGGTGTGTGCAATTTTCTTTATTTTAAAAGACACATATAGGGATGCCTGGGTGGCTCAGTCGGTTAAGCCACTGCCTTTGGCTCAGGTCATGATCCCAGGGATCAAATCCCGCACTGGGCTCCTTGCTCAGCGGGGAGCCAGCTTCTCTCTCTGCCTAGGCCTGACACTCTGCCTGCTTGTGTGCTCTCTCTCTCTGTCTCTGACAAATAATAAATAAATATAGTCTTTAAAAAATAAAGAATAAAAAATAAAAGACACATATATGCACTAACTAAATTAAAGAATACAGAAACATGCATAGTGGAAATTGAAATTTCTCTTTGCTCCAACCCTCTCACTTCTGCTAAGGGATATGTGTGGTGATATTTTTTTGACATTCAGAATTTTAAGCTTTCTTTATTGTCAAATATATGTAACTCACCCTTTCTTAATTTCTTCCATCAGTTTATGCTTAGAAAGACCTTTCCATACTGAAATCAGAGATGGAGGGGAGCCAAAGTGAGTATAAAGAAACCAGTCCGTGGGATATTGAGGTTGTCTGGGCAAGAGATTACTGTGGCTTGGAGTGGGATGGTAGCAGTGGACATAAAAAGAAGAGGACAAATCAGTATATAATTTGGAGGTCGGCTTGCTGACAGACTGATGGGAGGAAAGTAGTGGAGAAAAGAGAGAGAAATAAATGATGGCTCCTGGATTTTTGGCATATGCGCCAGATAGAATGGGGTATGTTTTTCATTCCTGAGCTGAAGAATGTGAAGCCTTTATAGGGTGATTGAAGACATTTTGGAGCATGATACTTTCCCAGTGCTATTCATTGACATGTGATCCCTTTTGCAGGATCCTTAAATACAAGCTGACATACCCTTCAGCTCTCTGTAGCTGCCCTTGGTCTTTTTTATTTCATTTTATTTTGTTATTTTTTTACCTGCCATGTTTTAATGGGCCTGCCTACTTTGCAGGAATGTTCTTTTGTGTTTACAAAGTGTTCTTGAGTTTGTCTCGTGTTCTCATTGATGACTCCTACCTGGGTACTAAGATAGGCCAAGGTTTTCCATTCCCTAGTCAGTGGGAGCCTCCAGAGGAGTGTTTCGGGCACTGGAGGATCACAAACATGGGTGGGGAGGTACTGCCTAGTTCTTGTGGCTGTTATCAGATTGTTGCAATGAGGGCCCTCAGGCAGTTCCTGAGGGCTGGTGCTGCATAACTCACCACCTCCTTTTATTTCAACATACAGGTCATCAAAGGAGAGCCTAGTTTATGAGTGTGTGGCCTGGAATAGCTAGTTTGCAACTAATCAGTAAAAACACAGTCAGCAGGTTTGTTGTTGTTGTCCTTATTGTGCTGAACAGTGCCCAGTGAAGCTTCCAGTCCTCCTTGAACTCCACAAACAGGTTCAGAGGACACCGTCATTTCTGTACATCACAGCAAAGTCAGAGTACCTACAGTAGGGGCCAAAAGAGAAGTCACTGATCTCCAATCCTCTACAGTCAGTCGGATGCCTGCTTCTGACCACTCTCCCTTACTGACCCAGGGAAGCGCTCTCTAGCTCTCTAGCTCCCTGCGGAAAGGACACACACATCCTTGTTTTTCTGACAAGTGATGGTGGCTTCTGTACAGCTCCGCTGTGCACACGCCTCCTCCTGATTCTTCTAGCAACCAGTAGAACATGCCAACAGAGGGGAGGGTTCATTAGAGTCAGAAATGGAGTCCGTGGTCTTTGAACAGCTTTTCTGGGCAAAACTAACTGATCCTTCTAGGGAAATAAGCAACCTAGGTCTTTCAAAATTTACATTCCAGCTGATCCGCACTTCTATTGCATAATCAAAGGTCACACCTGCAGCCAAATTAAATGTTTGTCACTAAGGATATTTCCATCTGGCAAACAAAATACTATGTATTATACTGCCCCCTCTTCCTGGAATGTCCTTGTGTGCTGTATCTTCAAGGAGGCCATTTGGCCATGTTCCCAACTCCCTGGCCTTTGACCAGCCACCTCCTGCCTCCGCAGACTCCCAAGAGAGCTATGTGGGGAGACAGTGCTGGCAAGTGAACACTGTTTTTTCACGCTGTTTATACGAGCCCCGCTGCTGAGCTTGTATGGATCACTTCAAAGACAAAAAGAGACATAGACAAACCCAACAAAAATGGTGGGACCCAAAACATGATCAAAGTGTTGGAGCTGCCGCCCGGGCTTTCCTGAGGCTGAAGCTACAGGAAGAGACTCCCAAGCTTATCCTTGTTATCAAAAGCCCAAGTGCCCTTTTCCCAGTTCACGAACTTCTATTCATTCTATGAACCCCAATTCAGAAGCCTCTTCCTCTGAATTTTCCTTGACCACAGCCCCATTCAAGAAAAATGAGTGGCTCCTTCGTTTGTGATTCTGTTTGTGTTTCTCTTTGATCACTTTACTAGGTCTTATTGGGGTAATCTGTTTATATGGCCCTCTTCCCAGACACCAAAGGTAGACTCTGTCTTATTCTCCTATTTATTTCCAGCACCTGGCCAAGTGCCTGGCACTAGGAGGTGTTTGGTGTAGTGTGCCATGTTTTTTTGGCACCGGCAACAAGGCACCTGGTTGTACGGTGGGTGCAGTGCACAAACGGGCCGGGCGAAGTGGGTGAGTGGGACTGGTGTGGGGTGGTTTGGGGCTGTCTCTGAGGAAAGGGAACCTGTGTTTTCCCAAAGAGGCACAAGCTCCCAGGGGTGTCTGAGCCCAAGGGGGCACCTCCTAAATTGCACCAAGATACTACATAGACTTGCAATCTTCTTGATTGCAGACCCAGACAAACCAGACCCAGCAGAATGGCAGAATGTGAAGAAATTCAAGCTTGAAAGGAATAGTTTCCCTTGCAAAAAGTTTCCACTCCTCATCTAATAGGCAAGCCTTAGAGTTATCTGATTTTAGAGAACTTACCGTCAATTATGAATAAGAGGAATTTGAATACATTATGCTTTTCAATGTTGTATACTTATCCTCAGTTACAATTTAAAAAATGTATGCAGTTGTACAACTTTAGACCTGGAAATTATCTATTGGGTTTTTTTTTCAGCATTTAATACTGTCTGTATGATCAGTACAGACTAGGTATTAGAAACTGTAATAAAAATTGACTAATGTCATGTATCTATTTAATAGCAGGTTTTTCATTTGCTAAAAGGGCATCTACTGTACAACTTTATCAGAAACAAGAAGAGGCAAAGTGGTCACTATGTTAGCAATTGGGGTTTTATCCATCTCGCTCTTCGATTTCCACTATGATCTTATATGGCCAATTTTTCAATGCAGAAGCTGTCATTTCTTTAGTTTTTCTCCCTGCTTTTGTATGTTCACACCCACTCACTGAAAACAGGCAATCAACTGTTACAGGGATATCATTGCTAGATTGGGAACATCTTGAGAAAAGGAAGTAAGTCTCAATCTTATTGTTTTTATCCCGTGGCTTTTATAGCATACTAAGTAGTTGTTCAATAAATCTTTTAAAATGGAAGTAATGAATGAATAAACAGAGGAGGTAATGATAGTAATAAGAAGGCTTACTGTCTGTGATTTTTTTTTTCTTTTTTAATTCAGAAACAGGGATGCCTGGGTGGCTCAGTCGTTAAGCGTCTGCCTTCAGCTCAGGTCATGAAGTGGGAAGCCTGCTTCTTCCTCTCCCACTCCCCCTGCTTGTGTCCCTCTCTTGCTGTCTCTCTGTCAAATAAATAAATAAAATCTTAAAATAAAATAATAATAAAAATTCAGAAACGGATGTCAAAATATTAACATTTTCTTAATCTGTGTGGTAGTGGGTATATGAGTACACATTATATTACTCTCCACACTGTTTTCATATTTGAAAACTCCTATAATATTGTGAAAAACCAAGATGAGTGATAGGATGATAGCAGTATGACAAAAGTGCCTTTCTTCAAGTATCTCATCCTTAATTAGGGAATTATTCCAGGTGTACACAATTGTAGAGGTCTATGGGGCTGTACATTTTTAGGAATTGACTGGGTAGGGGGGAAAAAGCAGTAAATAACTCTGAAACTAGAAAAGTAGGAATTGATAGTACTTGTCCAATTGTCATGGCATCTAGGAATCAGCAGATGAATACTTAGATATGTTTAAATATATATCCAGCCTCTATGAATTATGAAATATGGTCAAAAAGAACTGGATCAATCTAGGCAACGTAGTGTTAGCTAGCTGAATGCCTGGAGATTGGTAGAAATCCTGTAGAGAATTCTGGCAAAGTCTCTTGTGATTCTTCAGGTCATATCTACTCTTCCTTCTCCATCATACTCTGTTCCTGGAAGGTTGACCTGTATGGACCACATCAGTGGATGCTCATGACTTCTGCCTTCTAGTTGGGTTCAGTTAGAAGTCAAGGAGAAGAAAGAAAAAGAAGGAGGTCAGGTTGTTTGATCCCTTTGTTCCGTTGCATTTTTTTTTAAGATTATTTATTTGAGAGAGAACATATATGTGAGTGGGGGGAGGGGCAGAGAGAGAGAATCTTCAAGTAGACTCCTCACTGCACATGTCACTTGACACAGGGCTGGCTCTCACAACCCTGAGGTCACGACCTGAGCTGAAACCAAGAGTGGGACACTTGGCCAACTGAGCCATCTGGGCACCACCCTCTCATCGTTCCCTTTCTATAAAGTTGCCTCCAGCTGACTGTGTCTCTCTTTTTTTTAACATTTTTTTTAAGATTTTATTTATCTATTTGACAGAGAGAGAGAGATCACAAGTAGGCAGAGAGGCAGACAGAGAGAGAGGGAAGCAGGCTCCCCGCTGAGTAGAGAGCCTGATGTAGGCTCGATCCCAAGACCTTGGGATCATGACCTGAGCCGAAGGCAGAGGCTTTAACCCACTGAGCCACCTAGGTGCCCCCTGACTGTGTCTCTTGACTGAAGGTCATTGCTCCTCTCTGATACAGAGTAGCAACTCTAGATGACTCTATATGACTCTCTGTAGATAGGTAGTTATCTTGTCTCTTCTCTTAGGTCTAATAACCATCTTTTCTCATCCCTGTGCACTTATGTATTAAGAGCTCATACACACACACACACACACACACACACACACACACACCTTTGAGAACAGTCCTTTCATATTTAAGACACCCCAAATTAGCCCTTTCTGAGTGTGACATCTATTTTCTCTTTGGACCTTGATTGATCAAAGGCCTGGGCTATGACATCCGAGTTTTTCCTCCTCCGCAGTAGTTAGCACCCAGGCTTCTGTCCTTCACTTAGCAGATGCCAGAAGAGAACTTTAGAGAATTACCTATAAATACTAACCTCCTCTCCATAGGTGGTATCCTCAGCTTTTCTAAGTCCTTTTGTCCTCTTCTTTCCTACCATGAAGTTATGGAAGCAGAAGTGGTAAATGACTGCAAAACATTTGAAAATATGTTGCCAGCATGAAATAATTATAATCCTCCTTTCATCAATTCCATTTTTTGATCACTTTTGGTCGCTTTGCCATCTTCGTATACCAATACATTAATATATATAAATCATAATCAGTGGGGGAAAATCTAAACATTTACATTCCATCTACTATGTAATGATGTGAGGGGAATGTGTGTGATTTAGTTAATTTGAAATATCATGGAAAGCAACGAACAATAGAAATGGTAAGCATCTGGAATAATGTCTCTGGGCCTGGGCAGGGATGTCTGGTGATATTGGAAACTCTTTAACGCCTTCGCACATACTATTCCTTCTGCCTGGAATACTCTCCCTTCCTCTCCCACTCTTCTGGCTAATTCCTATTTATCCCTCAGTATTCTGCCTAAATGGAACAACTTCAGATAAATCCCTGATCCCAATCTAAATTAACCCCCAACCTCCTGTTAATTTTCTGTGATAGAACCCAGTTCTTGTCCTTCTTCATACTTATCACAATATAAGTATATATTTATTTGTGTGTTCATTGTCCAATGTCCGTCTCATCCATGAGGACAGGAACCAGGTTTGTTTGGTTCCACCTTATTTGTAATTCCTGACGTAATACCTGTCAATATTAGGGGCCAGTCTATAGTTGTGAGGTAAATTAGTGCCCAAAGTTCTTAGGAAGAGCCATGCATTTGTGAACCATAACTCCATTTATGCTACTGTCATCAAAGGCAAATTATTTGCTTGCCTTACGCTCAAGAGTGTGCCGTAATTAGGACTATGGGGTATCATTCTTTAGATAAAATATACCTATGTATATTTCTGCTCTAGATTTGCATTTTATGAGTCATATTTTGCTCAAGGAAGCAAAAAGTCCAGCCAACTTTGCATAAAGAGACTTTAAAAAAAAAAGTTCTTTCTTAAAGTTATAAATGATTAGTTTTGTAATTAGATGTACTAGAGGATGCCTGTTGTTTTTGCCTGCACAACTTCTTTTCCCTCTTCCTTAGGTTAGAGAACCAGGGACCACCATGTATGGTCTCTTAGGGATTGTACACTACAGTGGGTCCCATTCATATAGATGTTAACATGAATCAGAGTTCTGAAGCTGTACAACTTTGTGGTCCTGACATAACACTTTTCTTTTGGTGAATGCTCCTCACCCACCTAGATAGTCCAACCTGTAGGTCTGCTTCCTTGACCCAGAAGCAGACATGTGATTTAAGCCAATTAGTCAAAGAACTGTCTCTAGAAACGACTATTGATTAGTGTAGAAGTAGGCTCATGACCAAGGGAGCCAACCAGTATTGTTTGGGGGATTATGTGAATGGTAGAAGAGAAAGAATCTCTAATACTAAGAAGCATGAAATCTAGGGCTGCTAGTGGTCCTTTTGCTATATTAATAAAAGCTTACCTGCAGATAAAGTCAACATAGAAGAAAGGAGAACTGAAAAAAGGAGAAAAGGAGACAGATTATTGATGATATGGATTCATCCCCAGCTCTGCCTAAATTACTCATGGGCTTTTTAGTTATGGAAGCTAATAAGTTCCCTCCCTTGCATAGGAGAGTTTGAGCTGAATCTCTGTCCCTTGCAACCCCAAGAGTCCTGGATAAAACAGATGCATAAGCGAAACTATAAATCAGAAACTCAGAACTTGTTTTCTGCTTGACAGAAACGTAAACATGCTACTTTTGACAATGATTTCATTTCTCTGCCTACAGCCCTCCAATGGCTTCTCATCTTACCCAAGGAAGAAGACAACTATCCACACATGACCAGTTGGTTCCTGCATGGTCTGACCTTATCTCCCTCCCCGCCCCCACTTTCCTTCACTTTGCTCACTGTACTTCAGGAACCCTGACCTTGGCAGTCCTTACCCTTGCCACTCATGTGCTCCCACCAGAAGATATTTGCACTTGTTTATCCCTCTGCCTGGCCTCTGCTTCTCCCAGTGTGCCTCTCGCCAACATTCTGTTCTCTTTTCATACGCAAACTTCCCTCATCACCCCATCTAAAATCTTACTTTCCCCTTTTGGTATTAGTTTCCTAGGGTAGTCATAACAAAGTGTTATAATCTAGGAGGCTTACACAACAGAAATTTATTGTCTCACAGTTCTTAAAGCCAGAAGTCTGAGGTCAAGGTGTTGACAGTTGGTTTGTTCTGGAGGCCATGAGAGAGAATCTATTCCATGTTTCACTCCTAGCTCCTGGCGGTTTGCTGGCAATCTTTGATGTTCCTTGGCTTGTAGAAGCATCACCCAGATCTTTATCTCCATATGATGTTCTCCCTTTGTGCATGTCTCTTGTGTCCCATTTCTCCTTTTTTATAAGGACACTAGTCATTGGATTACGGCCTGCTCGGAGGGCCTCATCATGACTTGATCATCTGCAGAGATCCTATTTCCAAGTGAAGTCACACATTCGCAGGTACTGGGACTTCAGTTTTGGAGGGGACACAGGTCAACCCATGATACCCTTCTTATCTTGCCTTATTTTCCTTTATGGTATATATCACTTTCTGACATATTATAAACTTACGTTTATGCCATTTAATGTCTCTCTCTCTCTCTCCAAACTAGGATGTAAATTCCATGAACATGCGGATATAATGTTACTTAAAGCAGTGCCTAAGTGTATAGAAGGTATGCAATCAAATATTTGGTAAATGAGTGAATACTGAACAGGAAAATAGATTCTGTAGCTTTAAAATAGTAAAGTCTGAAACTTCTGTTTGCATAGTCAAAAATTTGAAGAAACTGGGGTGCCCGGGTTGTGCTGTCAGTTAGGCGTCCAACTCTTTCTTGGTTTTGGCTCAGGTCATGATTCCAGGATCCAAGTTCAGTGTGGAATCTGCTTAAGACTCTCTCTCTGCCCCTCCCCCCTCACGTTCTCTCTCTCTCTAAAATAAAATAAACAAATAAATATTTTTTAAAAAAATGATTTGAAGAAACTAAGACTTCTCCTGTTTCTTTAATGTACATATTTGGAGTCTAAGACTCACTAGAGATCTATCCTAAATCTCTATCACAATCTAACAATTACCATTACTTTGAAAATAGAAGACTGGCTAGAAACACTCAGGAAGAATGGAATTTGGGAGTGGTAGGTTGAGAGAGGACATGGGAGAAGCAGTAGAAGTTGAATGAGGTCAAAAGTGGTCAAGTTGGGGCACCTGGGTGGCTCAGTGGGGTAAGCCTCTGCCTTCGGCTCAGGTCATGATCTTGGGGTCCTAGGATCAAGTCCCACATCGGGCTCCCTGCTCTACGGGGAGCCTGCTTCCTCCTTTGTCTCTCTCTGCTTGCCTCTTTGCCCACTTGTGATCTCTCTCTATCAAATAAATAAAATCTTTAAAAAAAAAAAAGTGGTTAAGTTAAGGCAAAGTTATGCCTGACTTCATGATAAAAGTATGCCAGGGGCCTTCAGTGGAGTTACACTGAGTTTGTTACACATTAAAAAGCATTTTTTTAAGTGCACCTGGGTGGCACAGTCAGTTAAGCATCTGACTCTTGATTTCGGGTCAGGTCATGATCTCAGGCTCGTGGGATTGAGCCTCACATGGGGCTCTGCATTCAGCAAGGAGTCGCTTGTCGCTCTCCCTCTGCTCCAACCCCCACTCTCTTTCTCTTGCTCTCTCTATCTCTAAAATAAATAAAATCTTCTAAAAAATAAAAAGCATTTTTAATATGAAACCAAATTTTGCCTGCTGCAGATATGAGACGTGGCCCCTGGGGCATTTATTGTGATGTATCATCTGTAGATAATTTCATCAAGTTGTCTTATTAGTATTATCTGTCTTTCATCTGATGCCCCACTAGACTGTGAGTTGAGGGGCAGGAAGCTCTGTCTTTGCTGGTCCTTAGGCAGTCAAAACACAAGTAGTGAATTAAAGGAAAATATTTGCAGCAAATACACACACAAAAGAGTTAAGAGCCCTGGGGCACCTGGGTGGCTCAGTGGGGTAAAACCTCTGCCTTCAGCTCAGGTAGTGATCTCAGGGTCCTGGGATCAAGCCCCGGATCGGGCTCTCTGCTCAGCGGGGAGCCTGCTTCCTCCTCTCTCTCTGCCTGCCTCTCTGCCTACTTGTGATCTCTATCTGTCAAATAAATAAATAAAACCTTTAAAAAAAAAAAAGAGAGTTAAGAGCCCTTACTTACATAAGGCTTCCCTAAATCAGTAAGAAGACAAATGGCCCAGTGGATCAAAGAAAGTGCAGGTGCCATATACACATTAAAAGTTGCTCAATCTTGCCAGTAGCCAGGGAAATGCAAATTAAAATAATAACAAAATTGAATTTTTGCCCATCTGCTTGGCAGAAGTTGAAAAGATTGATAACTTCCAGGCTGGTGAGGGTGTGGGTGATCAGACACTTTGAAACTTTTGGGTGTGGGACAGTATGTGGAACTGTATTGTTTAGATTTGAAATACATTGACCTTCTGACCCAAAAATCTCATGTTTAGGAATCTGTCCTATAAAAGAGCCAGGCTTCAAAATGATAAAGATCAGTAAGACACCAGAATTTCAATATAGGAAAGATCTAGGGGTGCTCATTTGGTTTTAAACAAATCAAGAATATGATATTTCTTGTACTTTCAAATTTATGGAGTAAAATTCCTGCTCCCTACAGAATTCATTATGAATTAAATAGCATAATCAGCATTTATCAAATGGCAAGTCGTGCGTGGCAAGGGATGTAGTCAGTTTCCTTGAAATGCTGTGCTGGGGATTTGGTTGTGAATATTTAGGACAGTAATTCTTCAGCTTCTGCCATTCCCTCCCTTACCCAGTCGCTCACCCAAAGGTGAACTTAGGTGAGAAGTGGGAAGTGCAGGCACGTACCGGGGGAAGGAAATCTCTCAGCCTTTTCCCCAAATGTCACTTTCTGCTCTCACCACCCCTGGTTGTTTCTGTTTGTAATGAGAAGGGGAAAGTGCGACTTGGAGCAAGAATTTGCCACAACCCCTTTGTCATATTAAGGGAGTGGCTTCATGTTTTATATTTTTAGCCAGGGAAAAGACCGGTGGTGGGCCTCTTTGAATAGAAAAGAGGAGACTCCTCTGACTAGGAAGGAAGCTATTTTTACCCTGTTAACTGCCCTGCATAACAAAGTGAGAAGCGCCAGGACTTTAGCATGAGGAAGGAGAGGAGGGTCAGGGAAATGGGTGAGATTTGAGGGGGGTTGAGAGCAAACGGGAGACTCAGCCAGCGCAGGGCACTGGAGGGCTCTAAGGCTCCCTCCGCATTTCGGCATCCCAGCTGGGAGCCGCATGGTGCATGGTTGGCCAACAACCTCCAGCTTCTACCTCCTTCAGTAGCCACTCCAGCGGGGCTTTTTTGTTTTTTAGGAGGCGGGGAGGCATCCCTCTCTTTTTAGGGTAGCCCCCAAAATTGACTGAGGCAGGCCATGGACAACGCCTAGACGTTTCTGCTTTACTGGGCAAGCTGTGCTTTAAATGTCCCTGATTCGGGCCCAGCGTTTGTCAGGTGGGCCTGGGTTGGAGGGCGCCTGCCCCCTGCCCAACCAGGCTTGCCTCCCCTTTGTTGTCACAACTTTTACCTCCCCAGAAGACTTTCGCACCCTTTCACGTCTCAGCACCCGTTCCTGGTTCCTGGGAGAGCCCACCTGGCTCAGACAAAGCCCCCAGATTTGCAACTGCAGACGTTTCCCACCAGTGGGGATCGGATCATTAAGACACCAGAAGGAACTTTTTCTCATTTTAATTTCAAGTTCAGAATTTAAAACCAAATAATTGCCAATCTGTTCTTTGCCACACAGTCACTGTTTAACCTTGACTGATGACCGATTTTGTCTGAGCAAACAATCACAAACTCCCTCTGGAATATATTCCTTTTCTTTTTTCTTTTTTCTTTTTTTCTTTTTTTTTTTTTTTTTTTTTTTTGTTGTTGTTGTTGTTGTTGTTAAAAAGAAATGAAAGAAGTTCTGGAGGGAAAAGACCTAACAAATATTGCAACAAAACTTTCTAACTTTTATGAACAATTGATTCGTAGCTTTAGAATAAGAGAAGAGCTTGAAATTCTGTTGCTTTGCATGGGAGCATTCATCCACAGAGCCCTTGAAAATTGTCATCTAGATCTCCAGTTACAGAAGCAGACAACAAACAACACAACTTTGCAACCATGTTAGTAAAAAGAGTTAACGTTCCAAATAACTATAACAAGTTTTGCATTATTCAGGATTAACTGTCATACTTGGTGGTAACATCCACCTAGAGAAAGTAGCACTTAAGTTACTCAAGGAGAACAAAAAGTTCCATCTTTAGCATCTTTTCTTCCTGTTGGATAGTTTTCCCTTTCCATTGTTTTCAGTTAACTAATTGTAGTCTTAAAAAGACAACCCAGTTTCTTTTTCAGAAAAGCAATACATAAGGCCATTTGGACTTCTGATTTTTCTATGTGCTAGGGGAATTGGTAATCATTAACTCAATACAGTATATTTTTGTGGGGAGGGGAATTCTTTTTTTGTTGTTGTTAGGAAGAAAAAGGTTACTTTAAAAATGTGTAACTTTGAAAATAACATTGATAAATAGTTATTACTTGTTTAATAAGCTTTTGAATACGTTAGGGGGGAGGTTGACATTCAAAATTATTTTTCTGGGTGTTTAATTAGGGGAATATCTTTGTCAATTCCTTTTATTCTCTAAATGCTCAGTTCTCTGCCCTCTTTTGTGATCTCTGCTGAAATTACATCTGTGCTTGGCACTTTCACCTTTGTGAAAAGGAAAAGCTCCACTTCGGACCCAGGTTGCTTGACCTTCACTTATCCACTTTCCACCCCAGCTGGCCTAGAGTAGATGAGGTTACAGGGAGATTTCTCAGCCTCTTAGGAAGACCTTGGTCCCTAGACCTTTCTCTGCTGCTGCTTTGATGAGCTCTGCTGCACCATCCACCCTTTCTCTCCTGTGACCCACTAACCCTGGAGTTCCCACAGCAAGATGGCTGATGATCTAAGTCGAGCTCTACCTGGTTTCTGTTGACACCATGGAATAGCCAATAGTCTGTATGAAAGGGTACTTTCAGCTACAAATTACACACAGATGGTTGCATATCTTTTCTGTGCTACTAAAACTGAGACAGGGTGTTTCCAGGAGGCAGTCCTTTGAGTGAAGGGTATTTGCTTATGTGTCCTTGTATGTATGTATTATATATTGGCTAAGAGTGATGGGGTGTGTGTTCATAAGCATAGAGTTCAGGATATTTCCACAACTCTAATATGTATGTGTAAATGTTAGTATAGCCCATATCATAAATGGAAAATTGTTTTCCTGCTTAAATCTTAAAATAGTGTAAATGGAAACTACCCAATGAGATTAATTACTGTTTTTAGTAACAGCCTGGGATAAATAGAGTTCCTTTGTAAGGAGCTTGTGATCTAAACAAGACTTATCAAACCAATACCTATAAAAATTGCCTAAGAAAAGCCTATTTGTTACACTTCTCCAAGCTAGGATTATTTCAGAGTTTTGAAATAGATAAGACCCAATGTTTATCATCTTTAATTCATTATGTGTTACTAAATGATAATCTAGTTTCCCGCTTATTAACTAAATATTCTTGGCATATGGTAAGGGAAAGGAAGAGGAAGAGGAGTAGGCACAGAGTTGGAAGGCTATCTGGCCGGGTCCTTGCACTTATAAAGGGCCTTGAATTTAGGCTTTTGACTTTATCTCCAAAGGAGATTACACAAAAATATGCTGATGGGATTGAAAGAAGACTACCTCATCGAAATTTAAAATTGAGATCCCTGACTAAAATAGATCACCTTTAGTGTACTATAGATTTAAAAAATTAAATCTTGAAATTATCTTCTGACAAGCACAACTGTTTTGTGTTGTGATTTTATTGTGTTACAGTCATCAGTTGTTTAAAATGTGAACATTCAAAGCACATTTTTTTTTAAATACTTATTTTTGAGAAAGAGAGAGAGAGAAAATGAGCTGGGGGGAGGGGCAAAATGAGAAGCAGACTTCCCGCTGAATAGGAAGCCCGATGCAGGACTCGATCCCAGGACCTTGAGATCATGACTTGAGCCAAAGGCAGATGCCCAAACAACTGAGCCACCCAGGCGCCCTTAACACCATAATTTTTAATCCTTTTAGCAATTTTTAAAAACTTAATATACTGGGAACCTCGGGGTGCCTGGGTGGCTCAGTGGGTTAAAGCCTCTGCCTTCAGCTCAGGTCATGATCCCAAAGTCCTGGGATTAAGCCCCGAGTTGGGCTCTCTGCTCCACAGGGAGCCTGCTTCCTCCTCTCTCTCTCTCTCTGCCTGCTTCTCTGCCTACTTGTGATCTCTCTTTCTCTGTCAAATAAATAAAATCTTTAAAATAAAAAAAAATATATATATATACACATACTGGGAACCTCAAAAATAATGGAGGTAGCCTGGATCTCTCTCAGCCTCTGAGAAGTTCAGCAATTATTAGGTGAGAATGCAAGAATTCCCATGAGGTAGCAGGAGCCTTTTCATATAAACCTAAGAAACCATAGACTAAGCGATCTAGAAAATGGGAAATTACAGGAAAGAATAAATTGTATGTTTCAAATAAAAAGTCATTGTGTGGACGCCTGAGTGGCTCAGTGGGTTAAACCTCTGCCTTCGGCTCAGGTCATGATCTCAGGGTCCTGGGATCGAGTCCCGCATCAGGCTCTCTGCTTGGCAGGGAGCCTGCTTCCTCCTCTCTCTCTGCCTACTTGTGATCTCTCTCTATCAAATAAATAAATAAAAACTTAAAAAAAAAAAAAGTCATTGTGTATTCTTTTTTTTAATCTTTATATTGGATTTTATGGACTTTGAGTATTTCAGTCTTACCATTCCAACATATTAATACATATTTAAGATATAGAATATCTGCACCTTGAAAGCAGATTTTCTCAGTATAAAGTCACTTACTGGATTTGGTAAACTTATTGAACTCGCATGTGTGTGAAGCTGTGACTATTCAACCAGAGTAAGCTGTATGCTGAACAAGAATTCTTGGACACCCGAGGCTTGGAATGCTAAAGTAAAACCTGATCCATAGAGGGTCTTTGAAAGACAGGTCTCCCAGTGATGTCTTAAAGGAGAAAGGAGGGACAACTAAAATCAAAAGAAAGTCAAATGTCATGAGTTAGAAGGGAAGGTTAATCCTGGGTAACAGGTCAACAGAGGTCATTATCTGAATTATAAATATCCTGAAAAAGAACTTCTTCCTCTTGTTTGCCCAGTTCCCACAACTGCATTGTCTGCTGGGGAAGCATTTATGGTTATTTCAGCAAATTCAGTACAGAGTCATAGAGACAACCATTTTTTAACAGACATAACAAACCATTATTTAACAGACTGAAATATGAAGGCGTCTGTCCAGTTGGAGTTAGGAAATTAGATCTTTGAAACCAACAGGCATTGGCCTGGCCAACGGCATTTAGAGAACAGGGGAGACAGAGATGCAAAGGGCACCGTAGGTGAAAGAAAGACTTGAGTCTGGATTCCATCTCTGCTATGGAGTTCACGTATTCCTGCTGGTCCAAACTCAAGTGCCTAAGGTAAAAGCACAATGAAAGGAGGAAGACTCCTATCGGCAGCCCCACTTTGAAGAGCCCAGTGTTCTAGGAGCTAAAATATAAGCTAATGACTAACCATGGCACAAGTTGTAACTTTCTAGGACTCCACAGAGGGTAGGTAGAGGAAGATTTTTAAATCCGCAGGGGTTTCCAGAAAGGAGCAGGACAGATACAACTAAGGGTCTGATTCATGGTAACCCGAAATCTCCTTCTGGAGGAACCCCATGAATGGTTCCGAATGTGCTGTGTAATCTCAGGTATTCCTCATAGCAGCTCTGTGAGTTGGAGATTTTTATTCCCATTTTACAGAGAAAGAAACTGACCTTAAAGAGAGATATCAGGTCATTTGCCCAAGGCTGGGTAGGAAAGTTGGGCTTTTGATCCATCTGACTCTAAACATGATGCTATTTCTACAGTATCTTTCTGTGTCATTCTTACTGTTACTTTAACTACTGCTTGTAAATTGACTTGATTTCCCCAGGTACACTGACTTGAACCTTAGAATCTTTAGTGATCCTTCCAATCAGTCATTCCACCACTATTTACTGAGCATCTAGTAAGAGCTAGGCATTGGGGTTAAAGAATTAATGAAATAAAATTCCCACTCCCAAAGAGCATGGAATCAGTTACTAAACTGTATAGGACTCATTTCTCATATATATCTCTCCCCATAATTCTCTTCTGAGTCTCTGGTACAGCCCTCACTGCCTGGACAGTAGTCTTGCCGGGGACCACTTTCTGGGTGACTCAGTCCGTTAAGCTCCAATTCTTGGTTTCAGCTCAGCGCATGATCTCACAGTCATCCTGGAATGGAGCCCCATCTCAGGGTCTGAGCTCAGTGCAGAGTCTGCTTCAGAGTCTTTCTTCCTTCCCCTCGCTCTTACTCTCTCCCTAAGAAATAAATAAAATCTTAAAAAGAAAGAAAAGGGGGCGCCTGGGTGGCTCCGTGGGTTAAGCCTCTGCCTTCGGCTCAGGTTATGATCTCAGGGTCCTGGGATCAAGCCCCGCATCGGGCTCTCTGCTCAGCAGGGAGCCTGCTTCCCCCCCCACCCCACCCCACCTACGTGTGATCTCTGTCAAATAAATTAATAAAATCTTTTTTAAAAAAGAAAAGAAAGTGGTCTTTCTGTGTTATTAGCCAGGTAATGAGAGATCTACTCAGAGGTTTGGGCAGGGTAAAGAATTTGTTTATTTGTTCGTTTGTTTGTTTGTTTGAGATGTGGGGGAGGGACATGGGAGCAGAGGAAGAGGGCCAAGTGGACTCTGTACTGAGCATGGAGTCTGATGTGGGGCTCAATCCCACAACCCCAAGATCATGACCTGAGCCAAAACCAAGGGTGGGATGCTTAACCAATTGAGCCACCCAAGCACCCCAGGGCAAAGAATTTTTTTAAGTCATAGGGAGACATCCAAAAAGTAGCAACAGTGAGAAACTGCAACCCTGCCTAGGGCCAAGATATTCCAGAGCTGTCTTTCTTCAGGAGCTACAGCCATGGAAGGAGGGAGCTGGGATACGTCTCTCATCTTCTGCCCTTCTGATCTCTTGGAGCCCACCCCCTGCTCCAGCTCAGAAGCCAGATGACCAAACGGAACCAGGACTGCAATCCCAGCGGTCAGCTGCCCCACGCGGAGAAGTGGGGAATGGATCAGGTAGGGGCAAATAGAGCATAGGCAGCACTCTCTCTCTCTATTCGCTCACTTCACAAATGCAACCTGAATGTGTGGTCTGCGACAGACCTAGTGCCTAGAGGAGTGAACAGACCAGATCTTCTCTTCACTGAGCTTCCAGTGTGGCAGAGGCCACTGCGAATGAGCCTGATTCAAACAGAAGGAAGAGTTGTGAAGAAAGGGAACAGAGGTCAATAAGAGAGTGTAAGGAAGGAAAGGGAACCAACTTTGAGAGCCAGGGAAGGTCTCCCACAGAAAAGGACGGGAGTTGGGAGATCAAGGAGAAGATTAG
This sequence comes from Mustela erminea, assembly GCF_009829155.1. Lineage (NCBI taxonomy): Eukaryota > Metazoa > Chordata > Mammalia > Carnivora > Mustelidae > Mustela > Mustela erminea. The sequence goes on along the minus strand of NC_045629.1, from coordinate 44,075,067 downwards.
AGAGGAGAGAAAGGACCGGAGACAGCGTCAAGCAGAGGAGGGAAGGGTGAAGTGCCAGTGGCGGCAGGGAGCAAGGTTCATCCAGAAACAAAGAGAAGCACGGAGTGGGGGAAGGGGGAGCCCTAGAGGGACCAACGGCCTCAGTGAAGCTGGGAGGGGCCAGAGCCCATCATGGGAGGGTTAGTGGGCCAGGCTGGGGGTTTTGGTTGGTACTCTAACAGCAAGTGGGATTCTCAGTAACAGAGAATTTTAATTTAGGAAGGGAATGAGGATGGAGTGGCTGCAGTCAGATATCAGAACTGGTAGGAAGATCGCTCTGGCTATAGCACAGAGACTGAATTGGAGAGTGAGTAGGGACCACCTCTCGGTGACTGTGGAAGTTTAGGAGAGAGAGCATGAGAACATGACCTGTGATGGTGGCCACAGAGACAGAGGACCGTGAAGAGCAATTTAGGAGCCATAAGTGGACTTGGCTTTGGACATGGCGGCAGGAGAGAGAGAAGTGCCGGCATGACTCCTAGGTTTGTAACTTGAACAAATGATTAAGGTAGTCCCTAAGCTAGGAAAAACATGGTGGGTCACATTTGGGGCTTGTTATGGGTTGAATTGTGCCCCCTCGAAAAAGGGGTGTTAAAATCCTAACCCCCAGTACCTCAGAATGTGACCTTGTGTAGATAGTGTTTTACAGTGGTAATCACAATAAAATGAAGTCATTAGGGTAGGTCCTACTCCAAAATGACTGCTGTTCTTATCAAAAGGGGAAATTTGGACCCAGAGACGTTCATGGAGAGAAGACCATGTGAGACACAGGGAGAACACCATCTGTAGGTAAAGGCATGCCTGCGGCTACCAGAGAGGAATGGAACAGAATATTCCCCATTGTCCTCAGCAGTAATCAACCCTGCCAACATCTAGATCCCAGACTTCCAGCCTCCAGAACTATGAGACAACAAATCTCTGTTTTGTAAGCCACCCTGTTTGTGGTACTTTGTGATAAGAGCCCTAGGAAACTAACATAGGAATGAAAACCAGAAATCTAACTCTGGACCAACTGGGTTTAAGGGGCTATTTGAGAAAAAACATAACAAGGTAATTAAAAGTATGGACCCTGGAGCCATCTGCCTGGGTTTGGACACAGGCCCGCTATTTACCAACTGTGGGAGCATACTCGAGTTAATATGAATCTGTTAGACACAGCCCCCTTGTCTGTAACTAGGAGTAACACTACCTTGCTCCTGGGGTTGTGATGAGGAGAAGATGAGCTGATCGTAAAGCTGTTAAAATAGTGCCTGGCACAGGGGTGCCTGGGTGGCTCAGTGGGTTGAGCTTCTGCCTTCGGCTCGGGTCGTGATCTCAGGGTCCTGGGATCTCAGGGTCCCGCATCGGGCTCCCTGCTCAGCAGGGAGCCTGCTTCCCCCTCTCTCTCTGCCTGCTGCTCTGCCTACTTGTGATCTCTATCTGTCAAATAAAAAAAAATAATAACAAAAAATTTAAAAATTCTTAAAAAAAAAAATAGTGCCTGGCACATGGTAAGCACTACAGAAGAGTTTATTTCCACAGACAATACATAAAGCCTCCCAGTATTGAATAGATTTGGTAAAAGAATCTGGAGTTCAGGAAAGAGTTCTCCATTTTAAGATTGGGATTCACTGGCATTTACTGAAACTGTAGATAGCGCGTGTGGGATGAGAAGAGGAGAGGGCTTCTGGACAAGTCTGACACCTTAAAGTCCAACCTTTATGGCTAGGAAGGGTAGATTGAATCATCAAAGGGAATAAAAGAATGTCTAGAGAAAACCACAATGAAATACGATCTCATCCCTATTAGGATGTCTGTTAGGGACTGATTTGTGTGTCTCTCCACCCCCAGATTAATATGTTAGAGCCCTAACCCCCAACGTGACTGTTTGGAGATGTGGCCTTTGAGATCATTAAAGTTAAATGAAGTAATAAGGGTAGAGCCCTAATCCAATAGCACTGATGTCCTTATAAGAAGAGGAAGAGACTCCAGAGTGCGCTCTCTCTCTCTCTCTTTCTCTCTTTCTCTCTCTCTCTCTCCTAGCATGAACAGAAAAAAGGACATGTGAGGACAAGTGAGAAGTTGCTGTCTGCAAGGTAGGAAGAGAGGCCTAATCAGAAACCAGCCCTACTGGCATCTTGATCTTGGAATTTTGGCCTTAAGAACTGTGAGAAAATCAAGTTGTGTTGTTTCAGCTACGCATCTGTGGTATTCTGTTATGGCAGACTGAGCAAACGAATACAATGTCTGTAATTTATAGAATGGGAAATAATGTGTTGGTGACAATGTAGAGAAATTGGAATGCTCGTGCATTGCTGGTACGATAAAATGGTACAGCCACTGTGGAACACAGTATGGGGGTTCCTCAAAAAGCTAAACATATAATTACCATAGGACCCAGCAATCTCACTTCTAGTTATATATCCTAATTAATTGAAAGCAGAGACTCAAACAGATACTTATATGCCAATGTTCACTGTAGCATTATTTGTAGGAGCCAGAAGATATGTCAACGGATATAGTATATCCATACAGTGAAATGTTTTTCAGCCATAGAAAGAAATGAAGTTCTCCTACTCGCTAAAATATGGATGATTCTGGAAGACCTTATAAGTGAAATAAACCAGGCAGAAAAGGACAAATATTATATGATTCTATTTATATGAGGTATCTAGAATAGTCAAGTTCATAGAGACAGAAAGTAGATTAGAAGCTACCAGGGTCTATCAGGGGAGGGAGAGATGGGGAGTTATTTATTAATGGGTACAGAGTTTCTGTTTAGGGTGATAAGAAAGTTTTGGAAAGAGATAGTGGTGATGGTTGCACAACAAGGTTACTAATGACCCTGAATTGTCTATTTTAAAATGGATAAAACACAAATTTTATGTTATTTATATTTTACCACAAAAAATAATCATAGCTAGAGAGTTTGGAAGAAAGCAAGAGGGTGGCATCATGGAGTCAAGGAAAAGAAAGTTTACCGAAGGAGGAAGTGGTTAAGAATGTGAAGAAAGGGGCGCCTGGGTGGCTCAGTGGGTTAAGCCGCTGCTTTCGGCTCAGGTCATGGTCTCAGGGTCCTGGGATCGAGTTCCGCATCGGGCTCTCTGCTCAGCAGGGAGCCTGCTTCCTCCTCTCTCTCTGCCTGCCTCTCTGCCTACTGTGATCTCTCTCTGTCAAATAAATAAATAAAAATAAATAAATAGTAGTAATAACTGATTGCTCTTGTCTGGACATCTGAGAATGTTAAGTCTTGTCCTCTTTAAAAAAAAAAAAAAAGAATGTGAAGAAAGGTGATTATCTGGACTGATGCACTTAGCAAGAACTTGTCAGTGGGAAAGATGGTGGTCAGCGGGAGACACGATGGGGGCAGGGGGGAGTGAAAGAGGAGAAAATGTGGATGGTTGTAGCTAAGTCCTTCAGGAAGTTTAACAAAGTGAGAGAACTGAATATGTTTGATGTTGATGGGAAAGAGACGGGTTACAGAAGAACGAAGGGATCGTGTAAGCGGGGGATGCTCGAGGCAGAGCCCCGCAGTCCAATGCATGGGTGCGGTGGCGGGGCTGAGGCAGGGAGAGGGATAGCCTCCAGAGGGAGAGGCAGAGAAGGAGAGAGGAGGGCCATGGCAAGTCGAGGGGATTCCGTTCTCTTGTGAAGTGGAAGGTGAGATCCACCAGCTGGGGGATATGAGATGGGAGGGGAGAAGTTTAAAACAGTGGAAAAGATCTGAAGTCTTCATGTGGGAAAGTGGACAGTGGATGAAGGTGGGCTGTCTAGGCAGTGCTGAGGGCTGGTCGTAAGTCGGCCGTCTGGGATTTCTCTCGGCCCAGTTTGCCCTGGAGTGTGACTTTCTCCAGCACTGCTCAGCTGTGGAATCAGGTATGGAGAGAAAGATGGGCCTGCCCTGGGTTAGGCTTTTCCCAAATAGCACAAAATTGAAAGTGTAGGAGAGTTGAAGGCTGAAGAGGCAAAAGCCACGGGGAGTTTCCAGAGAGCCTAGGGCTCTGGAGATGGGGTGGCTGGAGGGGGGAGCGCTGCGAGGTGAGGGGCCAGGAAATAGAGAGCATGGCTATCTATACATCACACACACTTAGCCCGGGCACGTTTTTAAAGGGCAATTTCAATCACGTCCTCCTTTGGAGTCCACCAACTTAAGTCAAGACTGAGCTTGCATTAAAAGCTTACCCCAGCAGGGCCCAGAGACCCCACTTTAGACATATCTCCAAAACCTTCCCTATCATCTTCCGTTCCTTCTGTTCCTCTTGGAATACCTCCCCGGTGGTGAACCAGAGTGGACCAGAAGCTCCCCACTGCTTTCTCACCTCTTTGCCATTGCTTACGTACATTGCTCCTTCAAAAATGCCCTCTCCTTGACATGAATCAGTCCTTTCTCATTGCTCCTGTGGAATTTAATGCACAGCTCTATTACAGCCCTTTTCACATTTTGTTGAAACTTTTTTGTTTACATTTGTAAAGGGTATCTGTTGTGCTCGTCTGCCCGAGATCCCTTCTTCCATGGCTCTTCTCCTTTTTTTGGTAGCAGGTCCGCCCCGCAGTTAGAGAATTGCCCTTCCTTCACTCATGTGGATCTAACATGGCTCCCAAAGGTGCCATGTTAGGTCCCAAAGGTCCCAAAGACAATATACATGTTGTCTCTTCTGCTAGACTCTACGTGCTCAGCTAGACACAGACTTTGAACCATACCATCTAACAGAAAGAGTGCTCAATAATATGAAATAAATGTTGAAATCCTAACAATCATTCCCAGTCCAATTCAAATCTCATTTCCATCTATAAAAATTTTATTGAACCCCCAAAACAAGTAGGATCATTTTCAGAACCCTAATGCATTTGCCTATGACTCGCAATGGCATGTTACAGATTTTGCTTCTTATTTTGGTTGTTTGTGTTCTTGGCCATCTCTCCCTACCAGATAGTAAGTACATTGGATGCGGGCTTAAGTCTGTGTAGTAGATGCTCAATAAAAGGTAACTGTTCTTAATTGCACTCTCATGCACCAGCTGTGCAGAGGCAAAAAAAGATGGATGAGATTCAGTCTCTGCTCTGAGGCACTTGAGGCACACATACAGCAAATAATGTGAGTTGCCTTGGCCTGAATAGAAAATAAATAGAGAAGAAAGCAAGTAGCCTAGATCCTTGCAGAGAAACAAAGCTCTAGACTGAGAGCAAAAGATATTTTTATCAGGAAGTGTTAGAAGAATGCAGAACAAGCTCGGAAACATTTTATAAATAGATCAGGAACCAAATATCCTGGAAAGATAAAGCCACTCATAAATGAAGTCAAACAGAGCATTTCCACAAACATAAATGAGCAAGCATAGCAGTCAGCAAATCCTCTCTTCATTGTCTCCAAATTTCTTTCCAACTAAGTAAGGGTAGGTTGATCTGATCCTCTAACGCTGTGTCTAACTCTAGGCAAACATAACAGCTACAAAACACTCCACTTCTCCAGAGAACACTGAGGAAGCTTAATTGTTTGAACTCTTCCAGCTCTATGTTAAATATGGTGGCAGAATTCCATTCAACTCTGCATCCCCATGCACCCCCCCCCCCCCGAAACTTTCAATGTGCAGGTTCTCCGGGAAGGCAGTATCTGTTGAATGAATGGTGAGCCACTCAAATAATCAAATCTTCTCCCTCGGGTGTGCTCCTACTGAACTTCCTCAAGTTGTTTCCTCTTCAGCTCCTGCAGAGGTTTAAGAGTCCAGCCCTGGACAGCCAAATCGAAGCACAAGTTTATGCAAGAATCCAGGAATCTTAGTCTAATCTCTGGACAGCCTGAGGGGAATCAGGCAAAAGGCATCTGGGTAAATTTACCCAAAGTGATTATGTCATCTCAGCAGTAATAGCATTGCTCAGTGTCCTCAGCCCCCTGAAAGCTTTCCTTGTGGCAGTTAAGATATGGGTAGACCAGCTGGCTGGCTGCTCAGTAGGGTGTCACCACAAAATGGCATTACCGGGGTGAAGCCCCAGAGGTTCAGGGCCTCAACTATTCTGCATTTGATTAGAAATTTGATTAGACCTAACCTGTTGGTCGAGATAGGTGTATTAGTCAGGCATTCTCCAAAGAAATAGAACCATGAATGGCTTATACAATAGCATATATAGGAGATTCATTCTAGGAACTGGCTCACATGGTTATGGAGGCTGATCCACAAGCTGGAGAACCAGAAAGGCTCATGGGGTACTTCTATTTGGGTCCAAAGGCCTGAGAATGGGGACTACAGGGGGCTGTGGGAGGGTGAGCACGATGGCGTAAGTCCCGGGTGAGGCAGAAAGCTCAACAACCAGGAGCACCAATATCTGAGGGCAGGAAAAGATAAATGTCTCAGCTCAGGTTGAGAGAGCAAATTCACTCTTTCTCTGCCTTTTTATTCAATTCAGACCCTCAGTGGATTGAATGGTGCCCACCTCATTGGTGGTCTACTGATTCAAATGCTTATCTCTTCCAGAGACACCCTCACAGACGCACTCAGAAATAACATTCTACCAGCTATCTGGGCCTCCCTTAGCCAAATCAAGTTGATAAAAATAACCATCTTAGAAGGGTGATCAAACTCTAGGAAACTGAGTTGCACTCTCCCAAAACACATCCCAGTGGGTCAGAGATTCAACCACCCTGAAATTCAGACTTCTACCCTAATGAAGTAAATACAAAAACTTTACGTACATAAAGGTCTGGGGATTTTTTTTTTTTGTCTTTTTCTCTTATTTTGAGATCTTATTTATTTACCTTAGAGAGAGCAAGAAAGAGAGAGAGCACAGAGGGAGAGGGAAAAGCAGGACCCCAGGATCATGACCTGAGCCAAAGGCAGATTCTTAACCGACTAACCCACCCAAGCACCCAAGATTTCTTTCTCTTCTAAGAAGAGGGAGTTGGTGAGGGCACCTGATTAAGCATCTGACTCTTGATTTCAACTCAGGTCATGGTCTAGGGGTCATGAGATCGAGATGCACACCAGGCTCTACACTCTGTCTGCTTGAGAATCTATCTCTCCCTCTGCCCCTCCTAAAATAAATCTCTTTAAAAAAAAAAGTGGGGGGGGATTGGTGTATTATACTCTATTACATAGTTTGAATTTTTTTACAATAGGCATATTTTACTTTTATACTAAAATGCACATTTTTAAATTATGACAGGAAATAATTCATCTGTGAGACCAAATTTTGGTTCTATAAGGGTAGAAACCATGTTTTTATTTTGCCTTGGCACTGTACCTTTAACGTACAGCACAATGTCTAAGACACTGTGTGAGCTGAATAAATATCCAAATAAGCTTCTTGACTCTTATCAATCTATTCTAACTTAAAAAGGGGTCACAGTCTTGTAAAGCAGGGAAGGGCTGATTGGTCAAAAGACATTCAGAACCTGTAGACACTAGAGTCCACAGTTCCCCAACGTTCAGATAGTGCTGATTAGTGGTTTGTGAAATCAGTGTAGTGAGTCACAGCTGGCATTTAAAAAAAAAAAAAGACTAGAATTCAGTAGGAAAAACAAAACAAAACAAAACAAAAAACCCAGTACATTTAAAGAGGGTATTGTTTTGTGAAATTTTGTTTCCGTTTTGCACATACTGTGTGGTGATGTAAAATGTATTTCTTAACTCTGGGCTGCAGTCAAAAAGTTTTTTGAGAGCCACTAGTCTAGTCTAAGTTACACACACACACCCTGCTCCCCAGCCATAACAAACCACTTTCACTTCGCCAAAACATCATGCTAGTCCTACTCAAGAGGACCTGGGACTTATCACTCCCTTTACCTGAAATGTGCTTGCCTCCTTGACAGCCTGGGGACCACCCCTCCCCCAGCTTACTCTTCGAGATCCTGCTCAAGTATCTTGCCTATGAACCCTCTGTGACCCTTCGGAGCAGAGCCAGACCTCCTGCTAGCTGCTCCGACCTCCCCTGTCCCCTGACTCATCACAGTGCTGGGCACTAGAGAGTTGGTCACCTCTTTTCTCTTAGGGTCGATCCCAGGAGTGGGGACTTTGTGGCCCTTCCCTCGTATGCCAAGGCCGCACACAATGCCTGTGGTACTTGGTACATGACTGTCAGATAGTTACAGAGAAAAGCGTTTATGAAGAACAGAGAGGTTCTTTATGTAATGAAATAGAAGAGCATGCAAATTTTTCAGCAGTAAATGAAAAAAGCAAGGTGCTTTTTTATCCAGTATGGATAAATTGCTGTGTGTGTGTGTGTGTGTGTGTGTGTATGTGTGTGTATTTGGTGGCAGAGAGTAGCTTTGGAAGACTACAAAGGAAACTAGTAACAATGGTTGCTACCTGGGGACAGGCATAAAAGAGACTGTTTAACTATCTGCCTCTTGATTTTTGTGCTTTATGCATGGGTTACCTCTCACTTAAATTAATTAATAAATATTCCTCCAAAATGCCTTTCTTTATAGGCAATGAATATAAGAAAGTCAAGATTAAAAAAAAAAAAACAAGATTTATGGCTTCCAAATATCCCACATGTAGAAAGACATAATTATTTTTCTCCACTGATTTAAAAGGGGGAGAAGGAGCCTTTATTGTCTGTAATGCTGAAAGATAAACCTAGGCTTTTTCTGATTTACCACAAAAAAGAAGTTGCATCTCCTTCTAGCCCAGGAGAGCAGCCTGGATGTAAGAGGGAGACTGGGGTGGATGAAATTGCAGTTTCCCAGAAATAAGCAACCCTCCGGTCTTTACGGGAAACCACAGGTCCTTAGGAAGGCTGGACTAATGAACACTCAGCACTTGTCAAAGAAGGCAATGGTAACAAGGGGCAATCTAAGCTAATTTTGTAACCATTTGAAGAATAGGGTTCTTCTTCCAGCAGTCTTCTGATGGAGCTCTCTAAGTTCTTCACCTCATTAAAATATTTCTTTATATAAGCCTAATTATCAGAATTAAAAGAGCTGCTTATTACAGACCTGGGTTTCTATGGCAACAGTAAAATAATTGCCAAAGTGTCTGAAGCATCGAGAAAAATAATGTACACTAATAATAGGTAGCCCTGTGAATCCTTTTAATAAGACAACTAATTGAGAGCCAGCTACTCTGCATGTTGCAACAAGAACGACCATGGAGATCTGCAAACTTCTTAAAACCCAGCCAAACATCCTCTGTTAAAGTCACAGAAAGGATTCTGAGTTAAAAAATATATTCATGTCTACTTTAGGGATCTCACTGAGGTGTTCCAAGCCTATCTGGTGTGGAAGAAAATACCATTTTCCCTTTTATATTACAAATCTGTCTCTTACATTCCACACCCCCCTCTCTCCTGCATTCCCCCCACTTTCTGTTTTGCATAAGTGCCTGCTGAAATCCTGGCGGGGGTGACCCTGGCCCCGGGTCAGGGCCTGCCCTGTGGCCACGTATAAAAGCACCAGGGAATTCCTTCCTTCTGCTGCATCTGCGCCTCAGAATGGAGGAGGAACTCCAACCACTGGGCCCCGAGATGGGTCCTTTTGGATTCATGTTCTCAAACAAACAAGTTCTTCCCTGAAATAAGTTATTTTCTTGACTTATTGGGAAACCGTGAAATCCTTCCTATTAGTTTGCTAGGGCTACTAGAACAAAGTACCCCAGGCCATGTGGCTGGAACAGCAGAAATTTATTTTCTCACAATTCTGCAGGCCAGAGGCCAAGCTCAGGGTGTTGGCACGGCTGATTTCTTTGGAAGCCCCTCTCTTTGGCTGGTAGGTGGCTGTCTTCTCCTACCTGTGTTTCCATATTGTCTTCCCTCTGTGAGTGCCATTATCCTAATCTCCAGTCATATTAGATCAGGGCCCACACTAAAGACCTCATTTTAGCCTCATTACCCTTTTAAAGACCCTGTCTCCAAATACAGTTACATCCTGAGCTACTGGAGCTCCAAGTAGCTCCAATCCAAAAGGACCCATCTCGGGACCCAGTGATTCAACAGGACTTCAACATAAGAAATTGGGAGAGTAGAGCAGAATTCAGCTCATACCAACAAGCATGCTTCTTTACGATGTGACTTTGCTGTCCTTTCCATGAAGGTGAGCACCGCCCAATATGTCCTTATAAGAGGAGGGGATTAGGAACAGATACACAGAGAGGGAAAATACCATGTGACCATGGAGATGGCCATCTACAAGCCAAGGAGAAGGGCCTCAGAAGAAACCAACCCTGGAGTGCCTAGTAGGCTCAATTGGTTAGACTCTTGATTTTGGCTCAGGTCATGATCTCAGGACTGTGATATTGAGCCCTGCATTGGGCTCTGCGCTGGGTGTGGGGCCTGCTTACGATTCTCTCTCCCTCCCTCTGCCCCTCCCCGCCATAAAGAAAGAAAGAGAGAGAGGGAAAGAAAGAGTAAAGAAAAAAGCAAAGAAAGAGAAAGAAAGTGAGAGAAGGAAAGAGAAGAGAAAAGGAAAGAGAAGAGAAAAGAACCCTGTCTACACCTTGATCCCAATTGGACTTCTGGCCTCCAGAATTGTGATAAAATACATTTCTGTTTCAGCTACCTCATCTGTGGTATTCTGTTATGGCGGCCCCCGCAGACTAGTACACTTACAAAGACAGGAGGAATTGTTGCAGCTGTACCTTTCCTGACATTCTGCCCCCCACACCCCTAAGACCGCAAGCACCTTGTAGCTGGGAGTTCTGTTGTTCTTATGCATCATCAGCATTAAAGAAATACTACCTGTTATTGGGCCTGATTTTTCAAGACAAGAGAAGAAAGAGAAGCCAGAGAAAATGGTAAGGGATCAGAGAAATATGAGAGAACCAGAAGAATTTTGTCTCATGGAAGCCAAAGGGAAAGGGAATCTCGGTAATAGATCTTTGGAAATCTCAAGGAGAATGAGGGCTAAGAAATGGCCATCGGATTTCACAGCTGGTACTTCACACAGTTCCTAGCAGGAAGGCAGCTGGGATTGGCCGCGGGAGGAAAAGAGCCATCCCCAAGGAGAACTTTACGTTTTTACCGTATATTTCTGCTGCTTGCTACAACTTACCAGAAGAATAGATCTACATGTAAAAATATTCTTAACATATTATCATTTTAAAAGAAAGAAAGTCAAATCCTCTCTGGGCCCTCTACCGCTACCTTTTGCAAACAGACACTTCTAGGAGTCTGGTGTACCTTCTCCTACATTGAAAGGGGAGTGCAAAACGTAGCCCCCTTTGGGAGGCAATTTTGGGGGAAAAAAAGCCATCAAAATTACAAATGTGTTAATTATACCTTAATCAGGTTGTTTAAAAAATACTACAAATGCATAAACCCTTTAGACATACACACATGCAAAATGATACTATGTACAAAGATACTCACTGTAGCTTTATTTGTTATAGGAAAAGTCTGGAAATAATCCAAGTATCTTCCAATAAGAGACAGTTAAATAAACTGTGCTACAGACACACAATGGAATCTCATGCTGCTATTTAAAAAAAAAAAAAAAAAAAAAAAAAAAAGAATGAGGAAGCTCTCCTTGTACTGATATGGAAAGATTTCCAAGATAGATTAAATGAAGAAAAAAAGAGTACAGAACAGCTGTGTGCTCCTTTTATGTAAGCAAGAAGGCAAGAGAAGAATACGTTTATACATATAAGTATAATATATATTTTTAATTTGCTTCTATTTGCATAAAGAAACTGGAGGGATAAGAAGCAAATAGAATTGGTTATCTGGAGAAAAGGGAGTAAATAGGGATAGATTATTTTCCCATTTATATAAAATGTCATTAGGTCCTTATAACAAATCTGAGGCAAGTATTATTATCCCCATTTTACAGATGGAGATGAGAAAGACCAAGTCACTTGCCCAGCTGACCAGTTTACGCAGCTGGTAAACATGGAGCCTGATTCCAGCCTAACTCTGCCTGATTCCATAGTCCATGCTTTAACATGATTCAGACTGTTCTCTGAATAAATATATGCCCCTAATCCTCAGATCTATGATCTTAAATAAATCATATTGAAGGCAGAATAATCAAAAGTAAGAACTAAACATATTTTAAAGTGTTTATACAAATACAAAGGGCTAGAGATTGGGAGATGTTTTCTTCTTGGCGGGGTGGGGGGGGGGGCTGGTTTTACTGGTGGTTTGTGTTTGTTTATATGTTCCTTTGTTGGCTTCCTGGCTTTTTAGTTGTCTGTTTTGAAAGCAATAAGTGGAGGAGGGGATGGAAAGATGGTCTACTTTTTGTGGTACATACAGTTCCCTTAGGCGGGTAATTTTTGGTTGAGGCTTTTGAATTTTAGCATTTATGCTGTTTAGCTCCAGGATATATGGTCCAAGGAAGACCGGAAATATAGGAAGGGAAATAAAAGGTGAAGAAAAGGGGTGGTTGGTGGCTCAGTTGGTTGCGTGTCCTAATAATCTTGGTTTCAGCTCAGTTCTTGATCTCATGGGTCGTGGGATCAAGCCCCACTTCAGACTCTGCACTCAGTTGGTTCTCTCCCTCTGCCACTCCCTTCTGCTTTCTCTCTCTCAAATAAATAAATCACTCTTTTTTTTAAAAAAAAAAAAAGTGAAGAAAAATCCCTTCCTGGTTGAGACTTCTGCTGTCACTGCTGCCAGTCTCCTCAGTAGGAAGGACTTACTATCTGAGCATAAATGGAAAAGTATGGTGTTCATCCATCAGCAAGAATGTTTTGGCTCCCGGTTAAGTTATACTGTGTGTTCTAGATCTTTTCTTAACTAATCATGTCTTCTTTTCCATGTCATGAGAAAATCTCTCTTAAGCCAGAATTCGTTTCTAAATGGAAATATCCCGGCCCTGAACCAAGTAGCTCTTTGTCTGAGCAGTTTACATCCTGAAGTGCATTAGTCACATGTTCATGGTTGTTACTTCAGTGTAAAGACCTGGAAATATAAGTCCATCAGAGGGGTTCTAACTAGAACTCTTTGGATAACAAGGATTTTTTTTTAACATTTAGTAAAAAAGAGGGGAATCTCCAGAACCCCTAGCAGAAAGTGGAGAGTTGTCTACTTCTTGGTTCTCGGGTAAAGATGGAACAATAAAGTAGTTGCTTCTTCTGGAGGTGATTCCTATCCCCATCACAGGGACTTGCAATGCAGGGACCACACAAAATTGTTGCCCTAGTTCCAAACCACCTTATGAATGCCTTGCCTTTGTCTTGCAGCAAAGCTGACATCCAGGCTTGGCCTGCAGGCTGTCAGTCCTCCCAGCAGACCAGACCTTGTGGTGCTTTTGTTCTGGAAACCAACCCTCTCCTTAGCTCACAACAACTAAGAGAAGATGAAGCAATCTCAGCCACGACACTGCTAACGTCAACACAGAGTAAAACTTGCCTTCTTCGCAGTCTTGAGGAGAAAGAAGAACCCCTGTGGTCTGCAACAATTGAGAGAGAAGAGCACTCCCTTGGTAATGGAATAAGTTTAACACCCAGATCCCCCTCAACTGTCAGCATCAAAGCGAGAATCTGAATGTGTTGCCAGGTGAAATGGTGTGTTGGCCTGGTGGCCTCCCTGTTTTCATGCAGGGACCCTCCATTCATTAGCTTCACCACATTCCCACCCATTATTCATTTACTCATTCATTTATGTGTACTTGCTGAGCCAGTTGGCGTATTAGCCACGGGGCTTGCAACAGAACAAGACAGAGATGCAATCCCTGCCCTTGAGGAGCTTACAGTCCAGCTGTGGTTCTCTCCTGCGTCACTCACCAGCTTCACGCTGCTCCCTCTGATCACCTCTCCATGCTTCAGAGCTGAAGGAGTGCTAGTTATCACGGGAGAACTCTGAGCACATCAGCTTCCAACCCGAGGAAATAGTGAGGTCTAAAAATCATCATCATCATATAGTCTGAAATACCTTTCTTATTTGGAAAATAGCTCATTTAAGCTTCACAACATACTGAAGCTGGGCAGAAATTATTCTTTTTTTTTCTTTAAAGATTTTATTTATTTACTGACAGACAGAGATCACAAGTAGGCAGAGAGGCAGGCAGAGAGTGATAGGGGGAAGCAGGCTCTCTGCTGAGCAGAAAGCCTGATGTGGGGCTCGATTTTAGGGCCCTGGGATCATGACCTGAGCTGAAGGCAGAGGCTTAACCCACTAGGCCACCCAGGTGCCCCAGAAATTATTATTTTCTTTTTTTCTTTAATTATTTTTTACAGATTTTATTTATTTGAGAACTAGAAAGAGAGAAAGAGCACAAACAGAGGGGAGAGGGAGAAGCAGGCTCCCTGCTGAGCAAGGAGTCCAACTCGGAACTTGATCCCAGGACCCTGGGCTCATAACCTGAGCCAAAGGCAGCCGCTTAACCAACTGCACCACACAGGCGTCCCCTCTTTTTTTAAATCGCAGCTTTATTGAGATATAATTTGCATACCATACCACATACCATTTAAAGTGTGCGGTTCAGTGGCTTTTGCTATATTCATAAAGTTGTGAATACAGCCATCACCACAATCAATTTTAGGAATGTTTCCATTGCTCCAGGGAAAAACCCATACCTGCTATCTAATGTATTAGTTTCTATCGTTATAGATTTCATTATTCTGTACATGTCACATAAATGAAATCCTATAATACATAATCTGTTGTGTCTTTCTTCTTCCATGTAGCATAATGTTTTTATGGCTCATTCATGTTGTAGCATGTTTCAGTACTTCATTAGCTTTTATGGCTGAATGATATTCCATTATAGAGATAGTTCATATTTTGTTTATCCAACCACTAGTAGATGGTATATCCCATTTTATTTTATTTTGTTTTATTTTTTGGTGCATTTCATTTTGTATGTGAAGAAACTAACGCAAATAACAGCTGGGCTGTTCAAAGCCAGGTCTCCTGGCTCCCAGTCCAGGGCTCATTCCATAAAATCCCCTAGGTTCTATAACTTAAAAGTACATGTTCATTTCTTCTTGTATGAAATTCTGCAATAGGGAATGAAGCTAAGAAATGCAGCCGAGGGGACACAAATATCCACTCTATAGCATATAGCAAGGATAAGTTGAATAAATTAGCTCAGAAGCATCAAAATTAAGCCTAGTAAGCCAGGCTGAGAGAAGGAGACTGATAGAAACAAGAGAACATTTTCAGAATTTACTGTACAGAACACCAGGTTGATGTTTCAACCTCAGTGAGTCCTTAGCAGTTCATTTCCCACTTCCTCTCTTCTTGGGAGTTTCCTATTCCAGGATCTCCGTGAACTTACCTCTTAAATCCTGGTAGATCTGCCAGCCAGGACTGTTCCAGTCGATGTGGCTGCTGCTCGCCTTAGGAATATTTATGTGCTAAGAACTAATTCAAAACGTATTCTGATTCTGTAAGGGTGAACGCATCAAGAATAACCAATAAAAGTTGAAGAATATCACACACACTGTGATTACATTGACTTAAAATTTCAAAACTATATGTACCCAGGAATATATCCAAATCTGGAAAAATCATGAAGACACGGGAATGACAAAGCACCAAATCCTGGGTAGTTGTTAACCTTGGGTGGCGGAGAAGCTGTGCTTTCAGGGAAAGACAAAGGAACACAATGCTATTAGGAGTTTAATTTCTGAAGCTGAGTGGTGGGTACCTGAGCTTTCAGAGCACCACCTGTTCACAGTGGAGTTCGTTTTTTTAAATTTCTCAGTCTTTTTTTTTTTTTAAGATTTTATTTATTTATTTGACAGAGAGAGATCACAAGTAGGCAGAGAGGCAGGCAGAGAGAGGAGGAAGCAGGCTCCCCGCTGAGTGGAGAGCCTGATGTGGGGCTCAATCCCAGGACTCTGGGATCATGACCCGAGTTGAAGGCAGAGGCTTTAACCCACTGAGCCACCCAAGCGCCCCTAATTTCTCAGTCTTAATGACTAATCAAATAAACATCAGTGGACACCACCACATAAATGAGAGCTCTTTCCAGTCCTCAATTTGTCTGTTTCATGTGCCCAAGTAGTCTTTTTTTTTTTTTATTTTGGTAAAATATATATAACAAAACTTACCATTTTTACCACACTGATGTTCTTTTCAGGCTGCTGGCCCCCACATGACAGCTGAATAGGGAATGGTATCAACATAACGCAGAAACCCAGTTGGTTCATAGGCAGCTTTCCAATATGTTAATATTTTGATGTGATCAGGGTGAACCTTCTCACAAAGAAGAAGTGTTCATCATATTTGAGGGCCCTAAAGAAAAAGCTGAAAATCCCACATCTGTGCCCTCCTTGTGGGGATGTAGTGGCTGGCTTTTTGGCCTTAAGAACCTCTGCATCTCTACTCCCTGAAGCACATGAGAAAAGGTGAACCCTCTCTTTTACACTTAGGTAAGTGATTCAAGAAAGCTAGATTGAGGGGCGCCTGGGTGGCTCAGTTGGTTAAAGCCTCTGCCTTCAGCTCAGGTCATGATCTCAGGGTCCTGGGATCAAGCCCCGCATCGGGCTCTCTGCTTAGCAGGGAACCTGCTTCCTCCTCTCTCTCTCTCTGCCTGCCTCTCTGCCTACTTGTGATCTCTGTCAAATAAATAAATAAATAAAATCCTTTGGGGAAAAAAAAAGAAAGAAAGCTAGATTGATCATCTCTTTTGGAAAATGATTAGGCTACCAAAAAAAAAAAAAAGGCCATGTGTTGGGGCTCTAGGGTGGTTCAGTCAGATGAATGTCCAACTCTTTGCTTTGGCTCAGGTCACAATCTCAGGGTCATAATGTCGAGCCACAGATCCATTCCTGCTCAGCATGGAGTCTGCTTGGGTTCCTCTCTCCCTTCCCCTCTGCTACCCCCACACCACATGCGCACTCGCTCTCACACTCTCTCAAATAAATCTTAAAAAGAGAGGAAGGGAAGGGAAAGCAGGGAAGGAAGGAAAGAAAGAAAAGAAAAGAAGGCCATATGTTCAGATGCCAAGGGTGAAGCGTACCAGGCTGCCATTAGGATGATTATCATTTTTATCAGGGCTCTGCTTGCAAACTTAAGATTTTGAGTGGCCTGTTCTTAACTCTGTTTTTCCCATAAGCCCTTTTATTTTTACTGCATGATTTGGTTAGATAAGAGGTTTTTCTAAAATACAGAAGAATGGTTTTTGCTGTCCAAATACACTTGTATGTTCTAAACAATTCTAAAATTTAGAAAAAGGCTGTAAAGGAGAAATAATCTAAGAGAGTAACTTCTTTGCTGTTTTCTGGGTGGATGTCATAGCTTCAAAGTTCAGAGCGTCACACAGTTGTGTTCCAAGTCAAAAAGAAGTTTTTGCTTTAGAATCTCCACCCCCCCACCTTAGGGAGAAAACTCTTTCCAGAAGCCCACCTGCAAATTTCCTTTCAGGCTTCTTTGGCCAAAGTTGTAGCCCATGGCCATGCCCTAGCTGCAAGAGAGTCTGATTGATGAGTACCTGGCATCTGGCATTTTCATCCTTTAGAGAGGGAGGCAGCTGTACCAGTTGACCACTTGAAAACACAATGGAAATGGCTCTTGGTTTGGCAACCAGCACTGTCAGCCAAGGCAGGAGGTAACCAGACTGGTTTGTCTGCAGATAGAACCTATGCTTTGCTCCATGATGTCACCTTTAAGATTCTCACAGGTCTTAAATGGCCTTTTCATCACAAAGTCTATAATGTATCACACCCTCAAATGCACGCTATGTTTCTGCCTCCCATCTTCGCACATGCAGTTCCCTCAGGCTGGGGTTCTGTGTCCTTCCACACCTGCTTTTAGACCACTTGAAATTGCCAAACACCATGTCTGTTTCCCCCTCTGAGCTGCAGAAGGAAGAGTAATAGAAAACAAGTTTCTCTTCTTGGTATACTATTTGGGGAGATTTGAGCGAAGCAACATGGCACAAAAAAGCTATCCCAAAAGTTTCACATTGTCTTTTTCTGTTTTATACTGTGTTTTAATTATAAAAATATCTCTTGCCCAAATTATTTAGGAAGTTTACCTAAAAGCAGTTGCTTTCCTCTCTCAAATTATTGGAATGACTGTTTCAACCCTTCCAAATTCTTTAACTTCCAAGCACTAGTCTTTATCAATTTTCCAACTGCTTCTCAAAATTAGTAACATGTTAAGAGTGGTTGAAGCTGGATGATAGATGTACGGTAATTCATTACAGCACTCTGCTTGTATGTTCGGTGAGAATTTGCATAAGTAAGATTAAAAATTAACTGGTTCTCCGTCTTTCAGAAACTTTGAAGCCTATGACTATATATTCAGTAGAAAGTATAGTAGACCTTTAAATATTACACATGGGAAATTAGTTTCCACTCATTTCAGACACAAAATCTTCAGGCCCTCTGATAGGGTTTTCTGCTTTCCTTCCCCAGGTTCAATGAGTCAAGAAGCTTTATCCTTCCATTTACTTTGGCAAAAGAGCGCCAGTGCAGTGTTTGGGCA
This sequence comes from Mustela erminea, assembly GCF_009829155.1. Taxonomy (NCBI): domain Eukaryota; kingdom Metazoa; phylum Chordata; class Mammalia; order Carnivora; family Mustelidae; genus Mustela; species Mustela erminea. The sequence continues at coordinate 44,056,740 of NC_045629.1, read as the reverse complement.
AACACCAGCTCATCGGTGATGTTAAAGCTCTTCATTGTTGATACATACTGACTTTCATTTGATTAGGTACTTCTTATGGCCCTGTTGGGTCTTTGTCAGATGGGTTCCAACTGTGATGGTTTCACATTTACTTAAGTAAGCTAGAGAACTTTCATTTAAAAAAAAAAAAAGAAAGAAAGAAAGAAAGAAAAGAAAAACTTTTGACTCAGCCTACACCAAATTTTGGCAACAATAATTAACCAGAGGCAAAATTAACCAAAATTCCTTTAGGTGAGATCACAACTTTACTGTTCAAGTGATCTCAGTAAATGTCTATTTCAGTTCAGATAAAAGGAACTACAGAGGTTGCATTTTATCACATTTTTTTGTACAAAATATACACAGTGTATAGACTTCCTTCCTTGTTTCCTCTTTGCAAAGTTCTCTCTGTTCTCCACGGCTTAGTTTAAATTTGGCCTCCTCTGTGAAACCCAAGATTGAGGTCTCTATTATAATAAAAGCAATTTTTATTACAATCTAAGCCAACTTGCATTGAACTCTTATTATACCAGAGGCAACAGGTTGAAGAGCAATTACCCACCTACTCATTGAATTCATTTGGGAAGAATATTAAAAATAGAGTCACAAGTCCCTCCCCTAGAGATCCTAATTTGGAAGCTCTGAGCTGAGCCAGGGAATTTGCACTTTACTAAGGACATTCTGGAGATTGTTTGGCCCAGCAAAGTTTGGGGAACCAGGTGGAATGGAGAAACCATGGGCCCTGGACACCCCTTGTGGCCTGCAGACTGTGAAGGTTCATTGACTTCCTGTAAAATCTGGGGCTAAGTAGCTTTTACTATGCTTGAGCTTCATGTATGTTGTTCTATTTGGTTCTTGCAATAGCCCCATGAGAAAATTGATATTATCATCTTATCTATTATCATAGGAAAATCAAAGCAGACACTGAGGGAGATGCTGGCCTGCCCAAGACTATACCGGAAACAGTGGCCGTAAACCCAGGCCTGCCATGTCCCAGAGCCAACTAGTGTTGTCAGAGCCACATGCTGAATGTGCACACTCTGCCTTTATTAATCCTCTCTTTATGTGAATGAGCTTGTTCAAGTTAGAAATACAAAGAGTTAAGTTGGTCGGCTCCTTTGTATCGTGGTGGGTCAGCATGGAGCTGGCACAGTTCTCCGCTTTGCAGCCAGAATCTCAAGGTTTCCAGTTCATGCAAACTCTAGCCTACTAATTACTTAACCAAACTTCCAGGAAGCTGACTGAGCCCATGTAATGCCAGGATATTCATGAGCAGTGGGAGGGTGCCTACCTGATCATCCGGCCTGTCAAGGGACCAAATGTCCAGTCAGAAGATAGTTTTGTAAATCTGGAATCAGAAATAGGAGTTGGATGCTGTGGGGAGATCTTTTCATCATGCTGGGCTAACCAACCAGATGAGTGTTTCTGCAGGAGAGGGATACATAAGCCCAGCAAATAGGGGTGGGGGTCAAGAAATAGAGCTCTCACCAGCTCTCTTAAGAAAACACTGAATAAAGGCAACAGTTCTCACCCTCTAGTCTTCCTTTTAAAGCACATCTCCATAAGCACAGTTTGTAGAAGTATTTTGATTGTAAGTATCTGAAAGCCCAGCTCAGCCTGGCTTAGGAAATGTATTTGCTCACGTAACTGAAAATCTAAGGGCAGAAGAGCTGGCCTCACCATGGCCAGATGGAGGTACAAATCATTTGCTCCTCTCCGTATAGTGTGTAATTGTCAATCTCCACGTGGAAGCAAGATGGCTATAGCTGCTGCAACCACAAGGTTCAAGTTCACGTACAACACACACACACACACAAAAGACCCTCTTTTATTTTTTTTTTTAAGATTTTATTTATTTATTTGACAGATAGAGATCACAAGTAGACAGACAGGCAGGCAGAGAGAGAGAGGAGGAAGCAGGCTCCCTGCTGAGCAGAGACCCCCCCCCCCAATGCGGGGCTCTATCCCAGAACCCTGAGATCATGACCTGAGCCGAAGGCAGAGGCTCAACCCACTGAGCCACCCAGGTGCCCCCCAAAAAAGCCTCTTTATAGTGGCTTCAATTTAACTGGCTTAAATTAGTTGTTCACCTTTAAACCAGTCATGAGCCAGGAGGAATGTGAAATGCTGATTGGCCTAGCCCTGGACACCCTACGGCTTGTGGAGGGGTGGATTCCCAAATAAACAAAAGGCATTCTTGCTGAAAAAAATGGGGAACAGATGAAAGTAGACAAATATCTACTAAACCATGGCCCCATGCCCAAGACAGTTAAGGTATCGGTTGACAATGTTAGTTTTCTTCTGACAAAAACCACATTCCAGGCACACCTTCCTTGGGATACACCCCACAGTGAGCTTCGAGCTCGGGTGCCTCCCCCAGACCATTTCTTCCCACGGGCACTTCTGTTGTAGACTAAACTTGAACATGAGTTGTTCCATTTCTCCAGCATTATTTTAAAAAGAAGGTAGCGGGTGAGCTCATCCAGCCACTGAGAAAGGCCAGCATACCCTCCAAAAGAGACAAAAATCTCAACAAAAGGAGGAACTTGTCCCCTGAGAAAACAGAGTTACCAGAACAATGAGGATGTGAAAATTACGGATTTCAGATCCTCGGAGACACACTCAGCACTGGCTCCATGCTGGAATGGCCTGGGAGCTTTTCTGAGTCAGGTACACCCATGGCTTCACTACCCCCTCCTCAGTTAAATCAGAATTTCTTGAGACGCGCAAGCATCAGTATTTTTAAAATTCCCAAGGGATTCCAGTGTGTAGCCAATGCTCACTGCAGCTAGTCAGAAGGGAATCACAGTCGTGAAATGAAAACAGAAGGTTATAAAACAACAACACATGATCCTAAGAAAGAGTCTGCTAATGATGCTGAAAATAAAATACAAAGCATTGTTTTGGGGCTTTTTAAAAAGATTTTATTTATCTGTTTATTTGACAGAGAGAGAGAGGGAACACAAGCAAGGGAGCGGGAGAGGGAGAAGCAGGCTTCCCGCCCAGCAGGGAGCCTGATGTGGGACTCCATCCCAGGACCCCGGGATCACGATCTGAGCCAAAGGCAGGAGCTTAAAAACTGAGTTACCCAGGTGCCCCTGAAGCATTGTTGACAGAAAAAAAATTAATAATGACCTGAATATATCTGACTGGAAATGACCTTGAAAGCCGTCTCTTCAGATGAGCCATTTCCCAGGGCTCTTTCAGCCTGTTTCCTCCCCGCAGGCCTCCATTCCTCTTTCTCTATCCCTAATCCTAGACCCTATAAATAGAGTCAAAAGCGCACCATACAGAAGTCTAGCAAACAAGAGCAACAAAGAAAGTTTCTAGACGACCAGCAGCTGCAGATCACAGTTCTGTGAACGCGTGGTCTCTCTAACTGCCTTGGCTCCCCTCTGCCTGAGCTTTGGTGGGATTCGAATTCAGGGCCTGGGAGGCACACCTGGAACGTTCAGTGAGGGTACACACAGGGAAACCTTGGAAGAAGGAATAGTTGGGTCAAAGTCTCACTGTGCTTTCATCTGTTATTTTCTCCTCCCACATCTCCCTCCTAGGAAGATACAATCTGGCTAAAATGATCAATTAGGATAGCTTGAAAGGGGAAACTGGACTCAAGAAAGCCACCTGCAGAGTGTAGATGAAAGGGGGCCTCCATCCCACGCACACCCTCTCTCTGTCTCTGCGCGGCCCCCGCCGCTCCAGGGAGGACTGAGAAAGGCTTGCTCTTATCCTAGGGGCAACCCAGCATTTGGATGACGCAGGGCGGTGGCCAACCCCCGACGAGAAAAGACAGCAGTGAAGAGCTGGCATTTTGGAAACAAAGCTGAGTTTGACTTCCTGGCTGCCACTTACTCGTTTGGGAGCTAGAATGCCTTGGGTTTGAATTCCAGGTCAATGCTTGGGGCAAATTCAGAGACCGAGACATTCAGAGACGCAGTACCTGTTCCGGGGGTAACATCGCCCACCTCCTAGCGTGGGGCTAAATATTAAACTGGGTCATGTAGAGCCCCTAGCACAGGTGAGACACTCAACAGATGGTCAGTCAGTCTGCCCTTCTGAAAGAACCCCTACTCCTAAGTCTCAGTTGCCAACCGGAAGCTGCTCTCTCGGTAGGAACTAGGAGCTGAAACACACAGGTGATATCTGCAACATTCTCCAAACTATTTTGTAAGCACATCCTCCTGCTATGCACATATGTTTCACATATTTACAATACCCCATGGATATCTATTTTTAGGGGTATAAAAACATCTGGATTTATACAACTTCCTCCAGATGTTTTTCTATACATTGGATTTAAGGTTACCCACAATAAAGGGAGTGAATTTCATTTGGAAGGGACCATTAGCACTTTGAGTCTACAAAAACTCTCAGAAAGAGATAGATCCATCCACCAATACACTTGAATCTGAGGGATCTTGGGCTGGGATCTTGCTGATAGTATGAATATACTATGAGTATATGCATGAGACTATCAGACAGTCCTTGCAATCATTTTTTAATGAAACTTTTTATTTTGAGGTAACTGTAGATTCCCATGCAGTTGTACGAAATAATACAAAGAAGTCTCAGTATCCTTTACCAGTTTCCCCCAACAGTAGCTGTAGTACAAGATCAGAATCAGGATATTGACTTTGAGAGAGCTGAGATACTGAATATTTCCATCGCCACAAGGACCGCTTTTGCTGCCCTTTTATAGCCACACCCACCGCTGTCCCCTCCTTCACCCCTGGCCACAACTAACATGTTCTTCTTACCCATAATTTCATTCTTGTCATTTCAAGAATGTTGTATAAATGGAATGATACAGTATGTAACTTTGGGGGCTGACTTTTTTTTCACTCAGCGTAATTCTCTGGAGACCCATCCAGATCATTGCTTTTATCAATAGTTTGTAACATAGGTGGCCCAGTGGGTTAAGCATCTGACTCTTGATTTCCACTCAGGTCTTGATCTCAGGGTCATGAGTTCAAGCCCCAAATTGGGCCCCACACTCGGCGTGGAGCCTACTTAAGAAATAAACAAATAAAACATATAAATACAAAAAGTTTATTCTCTCATATTGCTGAGTATTATTCTGTGGTATGAATGTACCACAATTCGTTGAAACATTCACACATTGAAAGATGCCTGGGCTATTATGAATAAAGCTCCTGTAAACATTCATGTACGGGTTTTTGCGTGAACATGAGTCTTTGTTTCTCTGGGATTAGGGCTTGGGAGTGCAATCGTTGAGTCATAGGATAGTTGCGTGTGTGGTTTTAAAGAAATGGCCAAACTGTTTTCCAGAGTGGTTGCGCCATTTGACATTCCTACTAGCAATGTCTGAGTGACCCAGTTCCTCTGCAACCTTGCCGAGCTGTGGTATTGTCACTGGGTTTTTTGTTTTTTTTGTTTTGTTTTGTTTTTTGGTTTAGCCATTCTGATAGGTGTCTGGTAATATTTCACTGTGCTTTTAATCTGCATCTCTGTAATGGCCAGTGAGATGAAGCATCTTTTCACATGTTTATTTGCCATCTGTATTCCTCTTTAGTGAAATGTCTCTTATGGGTTGTACCCATTTTATAATTAGATTTTTTTATTATTGTTGTTGCGTTCTGAGAGTTCTTTATATATTCTAGTGACTGGTACTTTGTGGAATGTGTGGTTTGCAATATTTGCTCCTGTTTTGTAGCTTCTCTTTTTATTCTTTTAATAAAGCCTCAGAGCAAGTTTGTCATTTTGATGAAGTTCGATTTAACCATTTTTCCCTTTTTAGATCATACTTTCAACATAAAGTCTGAGAATCCTAGATTCTGATATTTTTCTCCTATGTTCTATTCTAAAAGTTTTATAGTTTCATATTTAAGTCCATGAGTTAATTTTTCTATAAGGCCTGAGACATAGGGCAAGATTTGGGGGTTTCTTTTTGTTTGCTTTTGGCCCATGACGTCTAATTGTTCTAGCACCATTTATTGGAAATGTTATCTGGGCCACAAGGCCTGGGAAGAGGGGTGCCGCCTTCCTTAGAGCACAGGACAGCCGTCCCCCTGAGGGGATGCCACCACTGGAGTCCTGCACAGGCACGCTAGCTCCTAGGCCCTTCTCCAGGAAATTTCCTCCTGTCCCTCCCCTTCTTGGACCCCCAGGCCTCACGTACCTCCTCCTCTCCAGGGACATTCAGCATCACCTGTCACTTCACTGGGTTTCAGCTTTCCTGGGAGACTAGAAGAGCCACAGGCTTCAGGTGCCCGAGGCTTCCCACTCCACAAGAATCCCTCCAGCCACGGGGTACGGGAGCGTGGCTCCCTGCTTGAAGGGAGGAGAGAAGGGGCACCTAGGTAGCTCAGTGGGTTAAGTGTCTGCCTTTGGCTCTGGTCATGACCCAGGGTCCTGGGATCGAGTCCCGCATTGGGCTCCCTGTTCCTCGGGAAGCCTGATTCTCCCTTTCCCTCTGCCTGTAGCTCTCCTGTTTGTGCGCTCTCTCTCCAGTAAATAAAGTCTTTTAAAAGAAAAAAGAAAGGAGGGAGGAGAGAGGGACACCCAGAGAAGGAAGAAACATAAAAGACTACTTCAATATATTGTCACAGAACTATTTTCTGTGCTAGCTTTTACTTGAGAGGATTGCCTTACTAATAAGGTAGCGCGAAAAAAATATCAGTGCTTGCTTGTATTAATATTTTTACTTAACAAGCACTTACATAGCTGGTATCACGTACCAGATGCTGCCCAGAACTGTTTACAAACGCTCATTTAGTTCTCACAATGACCTTATCAGGCAGGTAGGGCCTATCGTTGTCCCCATTTCACAGCTGAGGGAAAAACTGCGATACGGCGAAATTAAGTAACTTGCTCCCTCAGGGTCACACAGCTGATAGTGGCAAAGCCAGGATTTGAACCCAATTTGTCTTTAGACCTTACAGTCCTGATTACATGGTAATTACTGAGAGCTCCTCTTGAGAACTGAGTTTTTCAATGTACTCATCTTCGTAATTAGAAGCTCATTTGCCTTCAGCTTGACCTTTATGATCTACTTTTTAATTTACATTCAATTAGCCAACATACAGTACCTTGTTAGTTTCAGATGCAGCATTCAACAATTTATCTGTTGCAGGTAACACCCAGTGCTATTTTAAAAGATTAAAAGATCACGTCTTCACCCTCTTAAGTCGGTCTTGCATGCCATTGACTAAAACACTTCATCATTTTGAAAAATAACCCTTTCATTTTTTCAGAGAACAGCTTTCCAGCAGAGCTTTCTGCCTGATGCTATCAGAGCCATTATTTTTCTTATGTAGCATTTGTCAAGTAGTTGCAATTTGATAGGAGAGAGAAGCAAGGTTGAGGTGACACTGCCAGGAAATGAGCAATAGCTGGTTGGTTTCACAACTAGTGTTGGTTTCACCAGCATGCTCCCTTTGCAGGTGAGTGGGAATTTTTAAAAACACATATGAAATACATGTAAAGGACTCTAGAAACAGAAGGTATGTTGTCTGTGGCCTCCATCCATGAGAAACCCTAACACAGAAGCATTCCCACCAGCCTGACCCTGACACCACCACAAGAACGTCCAAAGCCAGTCTCAGCCAAATCGGGAGGCTAGAGAAGCCGCCCCAGAGGAGAAGAAAGGAGAGCAGTGACCCACTGTCATGGGCCAAGTGCTTCCCAGCAAAGGCTGCGCCAAACCTCTTAGAGCAGGAGGTTAGGTGACACACATTGTTTGGAAGCTTCACCTTTGTCCTCCAGTTCCAGTGCCCTTTGTTTGACTTTCATCCCTTTGTGGTCAAGGCCACCTCAGCTCCAGCATGGGGGTCTCCAAGAAGAAGTCAACTGACAGCTAAGCCTACCCCCCGCCTTCACCCCAGCGCCCGAGCACTCTGACCCTAGGCCTGCAGGTCCATACAGGGCCACCGAAGGCCCAACTGTGTGGCTGATGTCCACTTCGTGGCTCATTTTTGCTGTGGTATTTTGGGATCCCGATTGTGTTTATACTTTTTGAGACTTTATTATTTACTCCCACAGAATAGGTTTTTGGGGGGTTTTATTTTGGGTTTTTTGGGGTTTTGTTTTTTTTTAAAGACTTTTATTTATTTATTTGACAGAGAGAGGAAGCACAAGCAGGGGAGCGACCCCAGGACCTGGGGATCATGACCTGAGCCAGAGGCAGATGCTTAACCCACTGAGCCACCCAGTCACCCCTCCCACAGAACACTTTTTTTTAACCTTTAGTTGGATGCAAACTCCTCAAGAATAGACATTTCTGAATTATCTTCATCCTTCCAGGACTCGACAGAGAGAGGCCAGGATGCAAAGTTGTACCGCATAGATGAAAGGTAGCCTGTCTTCCTGTGTGATCTGGAGGGGACATTTGGATAGGTTTCCTTTTTCTATAAATATTTTTCCCATGGGTGAGAATATAAGGTATATACAATTTGCAATCCTACTTTTTGTTGCCATTGAGCATGATATAGGCATTTTCCTATGTGCTCTAGTCTGAAAAATTGTGTGCCCTAACCCCAAATTTATATGTTGAAATCTTAATGCCCAAGGTGACAGTATTAGGAGGTGGAGACTTTAGGACAGCAGGCCTTGAGGGTGGAGCCCTCATGAATGGGTTTAGTGCTCTTTGAAAAGAAAACCCAAAGACTTTGCTTGCCTCTTATTTTTTTTTTTTTAATTTTCTATTTATTTATTTGACAGAGAGAAGGAGAGAGCACAAGCTCGGGAGGGGCAAAGAGAGAGGGAGAAGCAGGCTCTCCACTGAGCAGAAAGCCCAATGTGGGGCTCAATCCCAGTATCCTGAGATCATGACCTAAGCCAAAGGCAGACACTTAACCGACTGAGCCACCCAGGCGCTCCTCGCTTGCGTCTTTAACCACGTGAGGATTCTATGAGAAGTCTGTGACCTCGGGAGGACCCTTACCCCACCATTCTAGCACCCTGATCTTGGGTTAGCAAGATAAATAAATTTCTGTTGTTTATAAGTGACCTCGTCTCTAGTACTTTTTTTTATAGCAACCCAAATGGACTAAGACACTGTATTACTACAGATTCTTCCCATTTTTTTCATGTGTGCATGTGGTGTGGTGCATATGATTAAAAATAATATTTGTGTGAATGTACCAACATTTTCTAAGCCTTTTTTTTTTTTTTTTGGTGTTCAGCTTTTAGATTATTTCCTCTTATTAACTATTGTAAATAAAACTGTGGCCAGCTCTTTCGTCTGCATTTTGGCTTGGTTTCTTAGGATTCCCTGAACTCGAATTGCTGGGTTAAAGGGAATAAACAGCTTTTGCTAATTTGATAGTTTAAAACACGTCATCTTGTGGTTTTAGTCTGTATTTCTTTCCTTGCTAATGGTGCCAAACATTTTTCTTTATCTTTGTTTACTAACTGTATTTCCTCCTTTGTGAATTGTCTGTTCGTGTCCTTTGTCCACTTACCTGGTATGTCTTAACGTTCCTTTCACTGATTTGCATGAGTTTTTTTTCCACTTTAAAGATTCTAACCCTTGTCATATTTGCTGAAAACTATATCCTTTTTTTTTTTTTTTTTTTTTGGCCTTGGGTCTTAATGCTATAGTATTTGTTTATTGATATAGATATTTTCTAGTTTTTATAACTTATTCTTTCTAGCCTTTTAATAATTTTTTCCTATACTTCTATTTTTTTAAGATTTTATTTATTAATTTGAGAGAGAGAAAAGGCACGTGTGCTGTTGAATCTAGGAGTCTTTACAAGCTGCTCTCTACAAAGTCACCAATGACCTTCTACTACCTTTTAAATCTTGTGGCCCCTCCCGACCCCCTGCTGGCATCTGGCAGGTAGAGAGCACCTCTCCTCTTGGCCTCCAAGGTGGACCCTGTTGATAGCCTCCTCAGCACATCTGTCCTTTCTCATTGGCTGCTCCTTCTCAGTCCCCTTCACCAGATCCTCCTAATTTCCACAGGTTCTGAGAGATGTCTTCCCTGGTTCATTAAGTCCTATTCTTTAGGTGATTAATCTCATTTAGTCCTGTAGCTATAAGTGTCAACTCCATGCTGGTGACTCCCAAATTTCTATTGCCAACATGAACTCACCCCTGAACTCCGTACTCCAGCTTCCTCCGCAACATCTCTGCTTGGATATCCAGTAGGCGTCTCAGACTTAATGTGGCCACAAGACCAAAGTCAAATCCTTGATTTACTCTCCTAGACTCTGTCTGCTCGACCCAGCAAATGGCAACCTCAACCTTACAGAGGCTCACATTAAAAGCTTTGAAGTCATCTTTGACTCCGCTCTGTCATACCCTAAATCTAGTCCACTGGCAAATCTTATCAAATATATCAGGAGTCCAATCACTTCTCACTTCTGCCCATCCAAAACTCCATTATCTCTCACCCAGACTACTGCAGGAGAATCCCACCTAGTCTTCCTGCTTTCAGTCTTGGCCTTTGTATCATCTGTTCCCCACACCACAGCTTTTTCAAAGTAAGGTAAATCATGTCACACCATGCTGGGAACCCTCCAGTAAAGTCTTTACCATGTCCTATAAGTCTGTACCTACTGTCTCCCACCGCACCTTTTTGCCTGTCTTCTCCCTCGCTTGCCCCCCTTCAGTCGAGACGGTTGCGTGATTCATTCAAGATAACCGAGCAGGCTCCGGCCTCAGAGAGTTCCCTCCTGTTCTTCCCTCTGCCTGGAATGCTCTTCCACAGCTACCCTTTCTCCCTCATCTGCTTCAGACTCTACTCAAATGTCATTTCATGAAAGAGGCCTTCCCTTACTCTGCTTTATTTTTTTTTTTCAGAGCACTTATTGTCACCTGCATAGGATCTATCTATTTATTGTTCATTGTCTGTCTCCACTGACTAGGTTATAGCTCTGTGGTAGAAACCTCAAAGTGGTTCCCCATGACCCTCACCTTCCAGTCTTCATGCCCTTCTGTCATCCCCTCCCCTCAAATGTGAGCTGAACCCAGTGACTTATTTCACAACAAATAGAATATGGAAAAGTGATTGGACATCACTTCTAAGGTTAGGTTATAAAAGACTAACTGCTCTCCTGCTTCTTGCTTGACCTCTGGACCAGTGGAAAGGCCCACACTACAATGAGTTGATGTCTCTGCCCGACAACCAGAAAGACAGTGAGGCTAATAGTGACATGAGTGAGCTGGAAAATAGATCCTCCCCTACTAGACCTTGAGATGTCTACAGCCTTATGAGAGACCCCGAGACTGCGGCACCCAGAGTCCCCAGGTCATGTTCAAATGCCTGACCCATAGAAATACTGAAATAATAAATGTTTGTTGTTTCAAGCCTCTGAGTTTTGGAGAAATGCGTTACACAGCAATAAATGACTAAAACAAGGTCCAATGGAGCAAGATTCCTATTTATGTTATTCACATTATCCCTAAAATCTAGAAAAGTGCGCACAGTTTTTACTCAGCAATCCTTATGAATGAATGAATGAATGTCACTTGTGCTGGGAAGACAGACTGCTTTGCTCTGGACAATGTGGTGATCCCGTGCAAGTACTGGAAACTTCCTGGGCCATTTTATTACCACTTGTCAAGCCACCCTGAATGTAAGGCCAGCACAGAGTGGGCAGAGCCAAGAAAATAAAGTCACAGAGTCAGAAACCCAATGAATGTATCTGCCCTACCTATAAATTTTTTTGGTTACTTGAACAAAATTTAAACTGGCTTGGGCTGACTTTTCAATACATTGAAATGAAAAGCCTCCTAACTGTTACAGTTTTTATGGCATCGTTCTCTCCCCTGCCCTCAAATGTTCTTCTTTATCTTTTTCTTTCCTTTGCCTACCCTCTTAGTGGTAGATACTACAGTTGTCCTAGTTTCCTTTTTCCCTTCTTCTCTAACAAGAGAATCCTGATTTAGTGGGAGCAGTCAGGGGCCTAGCTAAAGAACTACATTTCCCAGCTTCCCTTGAAGATATGTCATGGGACTAAGTTCAGGCTAGTGTAAGCAGAAATTATGGGGCGGATTTTCTGGAAAGACTTCCTTAAAAGCAGGCTCACTTGGCTCCCCTCTTCCGCTCTCCTGCTTCCTGAAATGGTGGGACCTACTGTGGCCATTTTATGATTAAAGCAAATTTGGGGATGAAACATACAATGCTAAATGTGGTAGAAGAAAAGAGAGGGCCTGGGTCTCTAATGAAGCCAACATACTAACCCTGAGGACCCCACCTCAGAGCTCCTGTGATGAGAGAAATACAAATCCTAATCTTGTTCCTTGTTTTTTCTGTTATCAATAGCATAAGTGACATAAACTTAAATATGAACTTCCCCGGAGTCTGCCCTTGTCCTCTCTGTTCATGCACACACTTTTCCCAGCTCCTCTCATCTGCTCCCATGACTTCAGGAACCAACTACATAATAAAGACTCCCAAAATGGGGCACCTGGGTGGCTTGGTTGGTTAAGCGGCTGCCTTCAGCTCTGGTTGTGATCCCAGAGTCCTGGGATTAAGCCCTTTATCGGGCTCCCTGCTCAGTGGAGAGTCTGCTTCTCCCTCTGCTCCTCACCCCCTTCTTTTTTTTTTTTTTTAAGATTTTATTTGTCAGAGAGAGAGAGAGAGAGCAAGAGAGCGCAAGCACAGGCAGAGAATGGCAGGCAGAGTCAGAGGGAGAAGCAGGCTCCCTGTGGAGCAAGGAGCCCGATGTGGGACTCGATCCCAGGACGCTGGGATCATGACCTGAGCCGAAGGCAGCTGCTTAACCAACTGAGCCACCCAGGCGTCCCATCCTCACCCCCTTCTTGCTCGCTCTCTCTCTCGCTCGCTCTCTCTCTCAAATAAATAAATAAAATCTTAGAAAAAAAAAAAAAAAGACTCCCAGACTGATGCCTGCGTGTTCTGCCTATTTCCCAAGCTCTAGACCCAGAGTCACGAGTGACTCCCAGATATCCCAACCAAATGACACTTTAGAAGCATTTGAGGGATAGCATGGATTGTGGAGTCACGTAGATATAGTTTCCAACGCTGACTCCATTACTCTGAGTAACCTTGGGTGAGCAACAACATCTCTGAGTCTCAGTTTTCTTATCTGAGGGGTAATGAACCTCATACTACTACTTCATAAGGATTTTATGACACAGATCCATGTAAAACAGAGCTTGGCGTATAACCATGCTAGATACCTGTAATACTCTCGTTCCTGTCACCCATCCCCTCCCTCCAGCCGTGTCTACTCTCTTCTGTCTTCTAACCTTCAGGTAAATGGCTTCACCAACTGCCCAAGCTCCCAAGATAGAAATCTTGGAATCTTCTTCAGCTTCTCTCTGTCAGTCCCCATCATTCCCTTATAGCCAATCAGTAACCAAATTCTGTTGATTCTGTCCTAGAACTCTGACCATGCTGTTCCATCTCCATTTTTACTCTTATTTCTATGGTCCAGTCATAGGCTCTCTACAACTTACCTTCCCACCCTTCTATCAGAGTTCTTCTCACTTCTGAAAAAAGAAAGAGAGAGAGAGAGAGAAAGGAAGAGAGAGAGAAAGGAAGAAAAGAAAACCCAGGATCTTATGTCAGCATAGCTTATGGACCTTTCCTGAATTTTCTTGCCTACAGAATGAAATCCAAATTCAACGAATGGTCATCCGAAGCTATCTCATTGCATCCCCTTCAGCCTCTTCTTCCTCTTTCCCCAGGTGTTCATTGTTCTCAGGCCCTTTCCTGACTCTGTCTTCACGGCTTATGGGATATGTATGTCCTGCCCTTGGTCCTTTAAACCACACCATCACCATCAATATGTGGCCTAATACCTACTTGAAAGTTTAAGCTTCTCTCCCTGCATTTCCCCCTTTTCCTCCTCCCATTCTCAAAGGTTCTGTCCTTTGTATTGGGGATGGTTGGGCAGGTGGTCAGCAGAATTAGCCTGGAGACACTTGCCTTCCTGGCTTGTAGTTCCCGAACCCTGAGCCCACTGAGCTAAAGAGGGGAGAGTGTGCCTCTGGTGGAAGCAGGGCTAGAAGGAGGCATTTCCCCAAAACCTAGAAGAGATGCCTGACCCTGGGGAGAAGAACGAGATCGCTGGGACCCCCATAGCAGAGACCTATGCCCTGCTCTCTAGATGCACCAGAGGGTATTACCAGGCACCTGGTGGAAATACCCATGATACACCAGGGAGAAGGGATTCAATCGCCAGGGTTTTGTGCCATTTAGACAGTGATGCAGGCTGAGTAACACACCAGGATTTTAGCACAACTTTGGGTTCAAGGGCAAGCCCCAGGAGGGACCAAGACAGAATTACCTACAAGCCTAACAAGATGGAGGCTGAGAGCGAAATGCAGTTGAATAATAAGAAATGGTGAAATGCATCGTTAGTGCCCTGAGTTTCTGACTTGCTTGAGCCTTGTCAAGCAAGCCTTGACCCATCCTTTTGGGCTCCTGCCCTGCTCCTCCCCATTTGCCCTCTGATCTCTTTCTCTTGTCTTTCTGCCCCAGATTTCTGGTTCCCTAGACCTGCTCTCAAGAGTTTTAGCCAATCCTCACAGCTTCCCTCCTGGTTCTCTGGGCTTTGAGGTTCCTGCAGAGCCTTGACTCTGCCAGCAGCTTGTTTCAACGTGCCCCCGCCTAGCCAGGCCAGCCTCTGGCCCCAAAGTGTAGGAGTGAGAAGGGACACAGCACAGAAAACTTTTTTTTCCCCTTCTTCTCTACCTGGCAGAACGTTACTTATCTTTTAGGGCTTTGCTCAAATGTCACTTCCTGGGAGCCTTCTCTGACCTCCCTAGACAGGGTTCCTTCCCTGGGTTTCATAACATTTGGCTTGTATCTGTGATTTTCACGATGTATTACTATTTATGTATTTATAGTGTGGCTTTTTCACCTTGACTATGAACACCTTGGGGGTAGGAACCATGGCTCATTCACCTGGCACAATGTCAGCTGCAGAATAGGGCCTCACAAATGCTTGTTATTTTTTTCTTTTTTTTTTTTTCTATTAACATATAATGTATTATTTGCCCCAGGGGTACAGGTCTGTGAATCATCAGTCTTACACAATTCACAGCACTCACCATAGCACATACCCTCCCCAATGTCCATTACCCAGCCATCCTGTCCCTCTCCCCCAACCCCCAGCAACCCTCAGTTTGCTTTCTGAGATTAGGAGTCTCTTATGGTTTGTCTCCCTCCCAATCCCATCTTGTTTCATTTATTCTTTTCCTACCCCCCAAACTCCCCACGTTGCATCCCCACTTCCTCATATCAGGGAGATTATATGATAGTTGTCTTTCTCCGCTTGACTTATTTCGCTAAGCATGATACCCTCTAGTTCCATCCACATCGTCGCAAATGGCAAGATTGCATTTCTTTTGATGGCTGCATACTATTCCATTGTGTATATATACCACATCTTCTTTATCCATTCATCTGTTGATGGACATCTAGGTTCTTTCCATAGTTTGGCTATTGTGGACATTGCTGCTATAAACATGCAAGTGCACATGTCCCTTCGGATCACTACAACAAATGTTTATTAAATGCCGTTTCTCACACAGTCCCCTGGACTCTCACGCATCATTCTTTCCTGTTCCTCTGTATGGGGCAGAGATACATTTGGCTGCAAGTAACAAAGAACCTGGATATAGTGGCTTAAATAAAGATTTATTTTTCTCACACAGCAGGAAATCTGTAGGTAAGCAACTCAGGCCTGTCAGAGACCAACCTTCTTCCTATCTTCCTATCCTCCTATCCGACTGGGTTTAATGCGTTGTCCTAAGATGTCTGCTACACTTTTGAGCATCACATATAAGTTCTAAGCAGGAAGAGGTAGGAGGGATGAAGAACCAAGGATGTCCCTTTACATTGGGAAAGCACAGGTATTCCCACAAGACTCCCATTTACATCTCATTGGCCAAAACTATGTCACATGACCATCCTGAGCAAGGGAGGAAGTGGAGGGGCAGGGGCGTGAATGAGAACATCCTTGGGCCCCAGCCCAGGCCCATGGAACCCCAAATGCTGGAGGTGGAGCCCAGCATTCTGTGCTTTGACAAGTCTTCTAAATGATTCTGATTCTGCTGAAGCTGGAGAACCATAGTCATATATTACGGACAATTGTATGGTAGGGGGAAAAAAATCTTAGACTAGAATTAAAATTGCCCATATTTTCACTTTAATTTTTGCCACAGGCTAGCCAGGAGACGTGAGTTTTCTGATCCATAAAATGGGAGTATTAACAGTTGCCCTGACTTCATTCACTGAATTGTTGTGAAGACCAATTTAAATATTGCAGATGCAAACGTATTGGAAAATGTAAGTCATCGGGCAGCGGTACTGATTTTTGGAAATGTAGAAATTCTCAGGTCATAGTGTATGCAGCTGACGTCTTTAGCAGAGTACAAATGCCTGGGAAAAGCAAAACTATCTGTAAAAAGTAAGAAGAGAGCGAAAAATTGCGACAGTAAGGGACAAAAATAGAAATTGAAACCACAGACGTTCAAAATACGCTGTTATCAAAAACAAATGTTTGCAGCAGGCCCAGTTGTCGCTGCTACAGGTGGTTTCCATGAGAGGAAGGAGACAGACGTAGTTTCAAAACAAATGCTTTGGAGGAATAATGCAATGGATCATTTAAGGGAAAGGTTCCTTAGAAGATAGGAAACAAATGTAAGGGATTTGGTGTTCTACCCTTGGGATTAAAAATGCTGGGGGGGCGCCTGGGTGGCTCAGTGGTTTAAACCTCTGCCTTCGGCTCGGGTCATGATCTCAGGGTCCTGGGATCGAGTCCCACATCGGGCTCTCTGCTCAGCGGGGAGCCTGCTTCCCCCTCTCTCTCTGCCTGCCTCTCTGCCTACTTGTGATCTCTCTCTATCAAATAAATAAATAAAAATCTTTAAAAAAAAAAAATGCTGGGATGCCGTTGTCTGAGCCCCAAGTAGAGCGTCTATCCCTCATTGTGTTCAGACTTTGCTCCCCCAGCTCTGTGTTTGTTCATTCCACAGCAGTCGGCCGCGACACAGACACTGAGTGGTTTTCACCGGTGAATTTGGACAGGTCCCCAGCTGTTCCCAAGGCACCGGGGAAGTCACAGTCAGATGGACACCTGCCTTCAAGTGAGCTTCTCCGGTAAGGAAATCACTTTGACCGCAATGGCACAGCCTCACCGACATCAGGAGACTGGCCCATCCACTCAAGTGAGAAGCCCAGAATCAAGAAGGAAGTGTAGACAACTCTAAATACCCTAAAAACCAATGAATGGTACACTTCAAACAGGTGGGTTCTATGACCTGTGAATTGTATCTCAGTAAAGCTGTAAACCCAAAAGGGGGCGGCGCCTGGGTGGCTCAGATGGTAAAGTGTCTGCCTTCAGCTCAGGTCATGATTCGGGGTCCTGGGATCAAGTCCCACTTCAGGCTCCCTGCTTAGCAGGGAGTCTGCTCCTCTCTCTCCCACTCCCTGTCCCCTTGTTCTCTCATGTGGGTGCTTTTTCTCTCTCTCTCTCATAAATAAATAAATAAAATCTTAAAACAAAACCCCAAAAAGGAGGAAGTGTTTGCAGGAGACCCCATGACCCAGAGACGACATAGCAGCAAAGACACATTGTGTGTGTGTGTAGGTGTCCGTTAAATGTGTCTGTACAAAATGTGAAGCCAAGGTTTATTTATTGATTGATTTGTTTAATGTCTAGGCCCCAACATGCAAGTGTTATGATAAGAGAGTTTGTAGAAGCAAAATCGCAAAGCCACCTGCCGTGGCGATCTGCCTAGGAAACGCTGATGGTGTAACTTTCTGAAACCATGCCCTGGCTACGGTGCTCCATAGCCAAGCTTGGGTCAAATAAATAGGCCCAGGCTGGGGTGTGGGTCGGAAATACTCCGCCACTTTCGGACCTGGACTTCCTGGGTATTTTAGTTCATCAGTCAGCCAAGTGGAGCCTCACCTGTTTCTACTCCTTCCCCTTCTGTGAAACCCGCACAGCCTCCCTCACCCCTGCAGGTGGTAGTAGGTAGCCAGGATGGCCATAATTCCGTGTATGAACATGTTCCCTCTGCTGCATTCCTCTCCTGCCTTCTTAAGGGATTGTTCTGGTTCCAGCTGCTCCCAAGAACAGGGAAGGAAATGTAGCCAGTGGACAGTGTGTTTCAAGGTTAGGATTTCTGGGGTCAAGTGCCAGCCCTACCACTCACAAGTCAGGGACCTAGGTAAGTCACCAGACACCTCTTGATCTCATCCCTTCTCTGGTATTCCAGGACTTTGCTTCTGAAATAACCTCCTCTCCCCGGCAGCCATAGTCTCACATTCTCTACTGTGCCATTCTCACCAGCAATACCAGTGGCTGGAACTTCTCCCATTGTAAAAAATCCAAAACACACCCAAAACCTCCCTGTCTCCCCACTGAGAGAGACAGTCTTTAGTTCCCCCCCAATCCTTTGCTCTGTTCTCCTTCACAATAAAATTCCTTAAAAAAGCATTGCTCAGTGTTGCAGACGGACCTGTGTGTTCCCCACCCAACCCCCAAAATTAGTATGTGGAAGCCCTACCGCCCCAGCACCTCAGGAGGCGACTGTATTTGGAGACGGAGCCCTTAAAGGGGTTTCGTTAAACCAAGGTGGGCTGAGTGGACCCCAGTGCCAGTCTGAAGAGGAGACTAGGATGCAGACAGCACAGAGGAAGTCCGTGTGAGGACACGGGGAGAAGGCAGCCATCTGCAAGCTACGCAAAGAGGCCTCAGGAGAACCAATCCTGTCAACACCTTGATCTTGGACTTCCAGCTTCCAGAACTGTGAGGAAATGAACGTCCGGTGTTCAAGCCTCGAGTGTGCAGCACTCTGTCATGGCGGCCCTCGCAAACTAAGACACTGAGGATCGGTCTCCGCTTCCTTTTCCCATAGTCTCGCTTTCTTGGGACCTTCCCTTTTGTCATCAGAATTCCGTAGCCACCAATAAACCAGAACTGCTCATTCCAGCTTATCCCTAACCTGACCGCCCCATCAGCTGCCACCGTGCCAGATCCGGAGACCATTTTGCTGTCCTTAATCAGATTTTCTGCCCTTGGTCACAATTTCTTTCTGAAGCACTTAGATTCCAGGTCACTCACTCTAATTTTTCACTCACCTAACTGGCCGCTACTTCTCAGTCTTCTTGGCTGACTTTAGTTCCTTATCCTTAAAAAAAAAAAAAAAAAAAGTACTTATTTGAGAGAGAGAGTGCGGGGGTGGGGAGGGGAGAGTGCAGAGGGAGAGGGAGAATCTCAAGCAAACTGCCCTCCCAGCACAGAACCCAACTCGGGGCTCTATCCCAGGACCCTAAGATCATGATCTGAGCCAAAATCAAGAGTCAGACACTTAACCAACTGAGCCACCCGGCATCCCCAATCTTTCTACTAAAGGTTAGAGCCCCAGGTCTAGGCCTTGGCCCTCTTCTCTGTTCATAGTCTGTCCTTGCCCAATCCATTCAGTTCTGTGTCTTAAACATGAACAAGTGGGTAAGTTACACATTTATGTCACCAGCACCCACCTATCTCTTTAGCTCTGGGCCCAAACTTCCCCCATGGTATCCAAAGAGCATTTCAAACTCAACATGTCTGAAACCCCAGGGTACCAGCTCTCATGTTCCATCACTTTTATTTTTTTTTTAAGATTTTATTTATTTATTTGAGAGAGAGACGGTGAGAGAGCGCATGAGTGAGGAGAAGTTCAGAGGGAGAAGCAGACTCCCCATGGAGCTGGGACCCTGATGCGGGACTCGATCCCAGGACTCCAGGACAACCGAAGGCTGTCATCCAACCAACTGAGCCACCCAGGCGCCCCATGTCCCATCACTTTTAGAATGAAATCCAGACTTGTCATCCCTGCTCGCAAGTTTCCTCATGACCTTCCTGACCTCATGTCCTTCCACTGCCCACCTCCCTCCCCACTCTCCAACCACTGCTGCTGGACCTCTCTGCACACCTATGATGGGCCTTTACACTCACTGTTCCTTCTGCCTCTATGACGAGTCACTGGCTAGAACTTCACAGAGCTTTCTTGCTCCTTTATTATCATTCAGGGTTTGGCTCAAAATTCACCCTCTTGAGAGGCCTTCCTTGACCCACTGTCTCACATATCACTCTCCTGAAGGTTGCAGAACTCAGTCCTCTCGGGTTACACTTACAACATTTTAATAAGCTCATATTATGGTGTCAGGCATTATACTAAGCACTTTATATGCATGATCTCATTTAATCCTCAGAACCTCCTAATAGAGACAATCTTACCATCCCCATTTACAGATGAGGAAACTAAGGCTAAGAGAGGTCAAATCCAAGGTCAGATAGCCTGCACTAAGGTCTGAGTCCAGAACTAGTGCTCTTAACCATTAGATAAAGCTGCTTCTCACTTTAAATGCTATTTTTTTAAGACTTTATTTATTAATTTGACAGAGATCACAAGTAGGCAGAGAGGCAGGCAGAGAGAGAAGAGGAAGCAGGCTCCTCGAGGAGCAGAGAGCCCGACGTGGGGCTTGATCCCAGGACCCTGGGATCATGACCTGAGTCGAAGGCAGAGGCTTTAACCCACTGAGCCAGGTGCCCCCTAAATACTATTCTTAATTATGAACGCTACAGCCTCAACATTTGGTTTCACTTGCACTTGTGTTTGGGCAGATAAAGTTACTTGGGTTTATCAGTGTGTGTAGGGAAGGGCTTATTTTCCAAATTCTGCCTTTAAACATTCAGATGATATAAAACATAAGTTAGGTAGAGACAAATTTAAACATGGGTCTATGCCTCTGTGGTTCTTGCTTTTATAGACTTATTTTTTTTTAAAGATTTTATTTATTTATTTGACAGAGAGAAATCACAAGTAGATGGAGAGGCAGGCAGAGAGAGAGAGAGGGAAGCAGGCTCTCTGCTGAGCAGAGAACCCGATGCGGGACTCGATCCCAGGACTCTGAGATCATGACCTGAGCCGAAGGCAGCGGCTTAACCCACTGAGCCACCCAGGCGCCCCTATAGACTTATTAAAGAAGATGAGAGTGTTTTGTCCTTAACCTTGTTGGTTTTTCAGGCTCAAGTTCTGAGAAGCTATTAAAGCTCTTAAGCTTTAGGTTTTTGCTTTTTTAAGAAAATCCTATTTCCACAAAGGCGATTAGAAACAAAACCATTTAAATAAAATCCTCAGAAAAAGGTCCGCGTGCTGGTGAAAATAAACATTTATTGAA
The DNA here is from genome assembly GCF_009829155.1 of Mustela erminea. Taxonomy (NCBI): domain Eukaryota; kingdom Metazoa; phylum Chordata; class Mammalia; order Carnivora; family Mustelidae; genus Mustela; species Mustela erminea. The sequence goes on along the minus strand of NC_045629.1, from coordinate 44,035,604 downwards.
TACCTAATATCCCAGACACTTTTCTGATTGCATTGTCTCCCTGAGTTGATATTTTCCTCTCTTTTATAGTTGAGGACACTGTGGGACTCAGAAGGTAAGTGACTGTCCTGATACAGAACCGGAACTCCACAATTTCCTGTCCTTTCCGTACCAGATACCACATTCTCCAAAGTGGTTTTGCCTTCCCAGCATGCAACACAATTGATTACCTGAGGCCCATTCTGTGAGACTTGTTCTCAGGGCTCTGAAATTTTGTTCCATGTTAGGCTAAACATAGAAAGTTACTTTTCAGGGACCTATATGCTTTTCAGGAAGTATTACAGAAATCCAAAAGACTGCAAAGGACTTTAAAGTTCTGGGATGCCTGGGTGGCTGAGAGGGTTAAGTGCATGACTTGAGCTCAGGTCATGATCTCAGGGTCCTGGGATCGAGCCCCATGCCAGGCTCCGTGCTCATTGTGGAGTCCGCTGCAGGCTCTCTCTCGCTCTCCCTCTGCGCTTCCCACCTTCCATTCATGTGTGCTGTCTCCCTTAGATAAGTTAATATTTAAAATAAATATTTTTAAAGTAAAATTTTTTAAAAAGTGCTGTGGCCAGTCCTCTTTAATTCATAGATCTGTGGGTCAGCTCAGGTAACCAGCGGTATCAGGTCACACCCAATTCTCAGGGACACTCTGTTTAGTTCAGGAACAGAGCTCTTCCTCCAGCACAAAACCTCTTCTGCCTCCAGTCTTCGCACAGGCTTTTCTGACTGCCTGGGTTACCTTTTCCCCTCGTGCCTTCTGTTCTTGCTGCTCAAGGGTCACCTCCTGACCATCCTCTCTCCCCAGCAGCCTCTCTCTCTTTACCCAGCTTTGTTTTTCTTCACAGCCCTCATTACATTACATGTTTACTTGCTTATTGTATCTCCTCCACTAGACGGAAGCTCCTTGAGGGCTGAGACTTTGTTTTGTTCGCTGCTGTGCCTCTGGTGCCCGGCACAGAGCAGATACTCATTAAATAATTAGTGGATGTCTGGATGCGTGCTGTGAACACCACAGGCCTGGATGAATGGGTGAGTAGTGGTCAACGTTTACAGATCTACATACTCATGTCCTCCCTCTGTCCGCCCTACGAAGGGAAAGAAATGACTACTCCCAAGAGGAGTCAGGCAGGAGAAGAGGCCCCAAAAGAATAATAATCAAAAACCCTCCCACCTCAGATTATCAACATGCTTAGGCCTTTGGCCAAAGCCACAAACAATCTGGACATTGAAGAACACAAATTAATCTTGCGAAATGTAATAGATATTTAAGGTGCTTAATTCTGGCAAAAAGAATAACCCAATAAATAAGTTTTCCTTAAATAGGAAGACTTTGTGAGCTTACGTAAGTACTGATCGTATTGTCTGAGTCATCCTTTTGAGAAGAGCAGGCAAAAAAACCGTTCTGTTGGAGCTGTCCCCATAATAGAGCAATTCATGGTTACAGACCCCCACCTCAGGCTGTCTCTGGCCCATGACGACTGTTGGGCAGTGACCCAGAAGTAGCCGTGTGAGTGAAGAGGTATGTTGGCAGCAGGAGGCATAAGGATCTTTGCTCACAGACTTCAGGTAACTGCCACAGCTGCCCGAGGCCTGGGTTGGGTCTGCCGCATCTGCCAGTCCCTTCAAGCTTTGTGGCTGCCTGGGGCTGGGAAGGTGTATGGAGGGACATTCTGTATCATGTATCCAGGCCACATGTATTAAGGGATGACTCACTTTCCTCTCTCTCGGCTGTACAGTTAAGTGTTAATATAATTTTAGATAATTGGACAGTTATTTGTGCATCCACCTAGAAACTAAAATCCTTTAAGGTCAGGACTTTATAGGAGCTGAAGAAAGCACTGTGAGTCTGGGAGACGGTCACTGATCACTCACTATCTGGCCTACGCCACTACAGCCCTCAGGACTCTTCTCCCTAGCTACTGGCTGCTGAAAGGGGGTAGACCCACCCCACTTCTCCTTTCTGGTTCCTCAGTCAGAACACAGACTCTTCATTGTAAGGATTTTGTTTCTAGTCACCATGTGGATAGAGGGTTTAAAAAATGAATATGCAAGTTACCAGGTTCCAGGGGCTTGGAAAGCTGTTACACCTGTAGCCCCAGTATCCTTTCTGACTTCTTCCTAAGATGGTAATGGCAGCCCAGTTAGATTTCTGTTTTCTGTTTTTATTTCAAAAAGTAGAGGTCACCAAACCTCTTGCTTCCTTCTGTTCCAGGCTTTCTGGAGACCAAGAGAGACCCTTTCTTTCTTTGTCTAGACAATAGGTTTCACTGGAATTCCAAGTAATTGTTCTTCTAAAGTGCAACTAAACAAAATTGCTTCTTTTCCAGACATTTCACATGCGGGAAGGACAGGAAGACTGGATTTGCTGAAGGACACATCGTAAGTTACCTGAGTAGATTTCATTTTCAGATTCTTCTCAGGATAGACTGGACAACTTGTTGCTTTGTTGTTCTGAGGTTGCCCTGAATAGCCAGCCAGTGGGGTTCCCCATCTGTGGCTTGGTAGGAAACAACATTCTTTAGCAGTCCTGACGCAACTGGCAGGGCAATGGCCACAGCCTGCCTTTGTAAGCAGGACACACGGGCATTAACTCCATTGTTTCTGGAGGTTGGTATAAATGTGGTCCTGCCCTGTAGTCCTTCAGAACAAAACTTGAGGTTGAATCCCTTTTGTTGGGGGAGATAAGGGAGTGTATTGAGCTCCATGGAAAACAGACAGGAGGACTCTGACAGATGGGGAAAGGGTCACCCCCTCAGCAGGGAGTCAGCCTGGACGTGGGTACTATAGCAACCCACTGAGAATTATCCTTCGAATTAAAGGATGGTTGGATTCTCTGGGTCTGCCAAGGCAGGGAACCTGGCTGGGTCTTTGTCAGCTGACAGACGAGAGGCTGGCTTGCAGCTGTGTGATTTGACAGTTTGGTTGCGCTCAGACAGCTCTATGCTTATTCCGAGTCTCACTGCATGTGTGTATGTAAACCAGTGGCACAGCAAGGAGGGAGGCAGTGGGGGCAACCCACTCCCGGTGTGGGCGAAAAGCAGTGAATTTCTGTATGTGTACGCTTCTATAGAAATTTTTAATACAATAATAAAACTAATTAAAAGTCAGTTTGCTTTTTATTATTTTCATGCTCCAACAGTTCCAAACAATGTACGGTGACAGAATACTTCTCCCTCATAGGGGCAGACTTCTCCCACGCCCCCTCCCCCACCCCCTTGGTACACTATTGGGATAAACAAGTACCAGGTAGGAAGATTACAAATCACTGAAAGAGTAAACAGAAAGCAAATAACCCCTGAGATAAGATAAGAAGAAGTTTTTTTATCCCCCCAAATTCCACTTTGTGGAATTTAGAGCAGGTGGATCTGTCTGCTGTGGTCCTTTCCTTGCTTAACTTTGTGTTTTGGTTATCCATTGCAGCTTTTCAAGCCACATCAACATTTAGTGCCTTAAAACAATGATCTTTTATTTGCTTGTGATTCGGCAGTTTTGACAGGGCTCAGTAAGGCTGGCTCACCTCTGTTCCACGTGGTGTCTGCTGGGATTGGAACTCCCTAGACCGCTTTTTCACACACATGTTTGGTACCTCAGCTGAGGTGAGCTAAATAGAGGGGCTGGCCAGGCATGTGTCTCCTTCCATGTGGCCTCTCCACATAGCTAGCTTGGGCTTCCCCACAGCATGGTGATCTCTTCTTCTGTGGCAGCCAGCCTTCCACAGAGTGCAAAGCAGAGGTTGTCAGGCTTTCTTAATGTCTGGTCCTAGATATCCTAGAACACTATCACTGCCACATTCTATTAATCAAAGCAGTCCCAGGGTCAGCCCAGATTCAAGGGGAAGAAAAATAGTCTCCACTTTATGATGAAAGAAATATTGTTGTGACTGTCTTTGGAAGCATCAGCTACCTCACACTGTTTCCACTATCATAACAAAGTACTGTATGCTTTCACATTTGGCCTTTAACAGTTGATAAACCTTATCACATTAGAAAAAGTAGGTCTCAACTTGACTTTTTAATCATCATGCCTTTAACGGGAAAATGGTCTCTTCAGGGATTCCTAAGAAGAAGGAAGAGATTATGGAGTTCCAAGGGTAGCAATAACATTTGAGAGAAAACATAAGTGTGCCTGATTTGCTAAAACCTAAAATCTAAAGCACACTCAATTCCATGAGGTTATCCAGTCCAACTTATAGCCCCAGTCTACCTCCTGAGAAAAAGTCCAATGGCCACCATATTTTGGTTATTACTTCTGGGTATCAGAACAACGACAAAAAAATTAAATTAAAAAAAAAATCAAAACAAAAAAAAGTAACAAATCCCTGCACTTTGATTTTCGTCCTTTAAAACCAGTATTGTTGGGAATGGGCTGACCACAGGATTCTTGGGAAGGTCAGAATGTGAGAGGCCTTCAGATACTGTATGATATACCTGTCAGTGGTTGCCATAAATTTCACCCTGCGTGGGAGAATTGCATCTCAGTCCACACAGGATCCACATGAGAGCAGAGGTGCATCTATGTGACTCCCCTGCCTCTATCAGACAGTTAATCCACCCATCTGCATACAGAGCTTAGGCTTGGAAAGCGTCTTCCAGCCCACTATCTCATCTTCTTCTCACTATGAATAACCGGTGAGCAGGCCGGCCCCGTGTGAATGCCAACGGTCTGCAGGTATGTCAACAGTCAGGCCGAGGTCATAAGCTCCCCGGGTCACATGGGAGCCTGGATGCAGAGACTGGGGAAGAAGCAGCTCTCCACTCTCCTTCCTCCAGGTTCTCCTCCAGGTCTGCTGGAGCAGACCTCTCCAGGTCACGGACCTCTCTGCCTTGGGCCCTGGTCTCACGGCCCCTTCTGCCTTGCCTGCTGTAGGTTGAATCCTGAGGCTGTAGGCAAGTTCAGTCAGCTCCCTGTGTCAGTTCCCACAGGGTGATGGGGCCTGGCTTAAAAAGGAGGTTAAGTGGGGCATCATCCCCCGCATCTGGAGCCAGACTTTCTTCCCCAAAAAGGCCAAGAAGTGGACCTGCCGTTACAGGGTCACGTCTAAGGTTCTACCCCTAGAGTGGGCCGAACGGGGCCCTTGGGGTCTTTGGCCTCCATCACTCTCAACGCCCTTAATTTTCCTCTCCCACAAACATGGCCCTCCATCCCTCAGTGCCCTCAAACCCTCGGGCCCTTACTCAGGCAAAGGGTCGCTGGGGTCGGGGCTCTTCCTCTCACCCTTCCCGTTCTGCCCCCACACTCCTGCGGGTTCCCACTTCTGCTCGCCCCGGCCCTCCCCTGCTCCCCTCCCCGGTCGCCCCAGCGCCGGTGCCCCCCACACACGCTTCTCGCCCTCCTTCCGCTCGCCCCTCTTCTCGTCCCACGGCGCCCCGGCTTTTGTTGCCCGGGCTTGTTTCTAACTTGAGAGCGTCGCCCGGCTCGCCGCCAGGTCACGTGCGTTAGTGACAACCTCTCGCAGGGCGGCCCCGGGGCCCCCGCGCCGCCGATTGGTGGGGTCGGGCCTGGCGCGGCCCCGGGGCGGGGCGGCCCGACGGGCGGGCTGGGCGGCCGATCAGCTGTTCCGAGCGCTGCACAACAACAAAAGGAGCGAGACGGGCCGCCGGCGGCCAGTGGTCCAGCAACGGGACAGGCGGCCCGGCCCCGCGCCCCGCGCCCGCCGTCCGGGGAGCCGCAGCTACCTCAGCAGCCCCGCGCCCGTGCGCGCCGCTCCCCGCCGACCCCGCCGAGCGACGCGCCCGCTGCCTGCGCCGCCCGTCTCCGCTGCCGCTCGGGCCCACGTAAGTGCGGGCGGGGCCGGCCCCCGGGGCCGCTCGCTCCGGCCGGCCCGCGCGGGCCTCCCGCCTCCTGCCCCCGGCGGCGGCCGGCCCGAGGCCCCGGGGTGCGGGCGGAGGCGGACGAGCCCGGCGCGGGGCGGCGGTGGGTGTTCGGTTTCTGCCTCCTCCCGCGAGCGTGGCCTGTTTTCTTGGCCGCGGCAGGACCTCCTCCTCTTTCCCCTCCTGACTCCCCTCCACTCCTCCTCCTGCCCTCGGCCGTTGGACTGGCGTCGGGGACTCCGGGAGGACCGCCCGGGCGCCCCTCTCGCTCCTCGCCTCCCGCGCCAGCCCTCGCAGCCCCGGGTCACGCCCCTAGCACCGAGGGTCCTGCGGCGCGGGGGACCCTCCTCTCTTCCGCGACCACCGCCGCCTAAGCGCCCTGGGTGTCCGCGGGTCCGCTGCGTGTCCCCTGACCCTGCTCGATCTTCCACCTGATCTTTGACGCTGCACCTGCGGAAGGGGCCCTGTACTTGGCCGCCACCGGTAAAATCCTCCTCGTTTTGCTCCCGGACGCCGTTTGAGCGCTTCCTCAGTGTCTAGACTATGCGGAGGGCTTAGCGTGCATCAGTTGTCTCAGTTGCTCCTCACGGAGACCCTCTGATGTCGGCTTCATTATCTTGTGGATAGGAAACCCGAGGCCCAGGGAGATGAAGTTATTTGACTCGAGGCCACACAACCAATTAAAAGGAAACGGTGTTTTCCCTTTCAAAGTTTCAGGTGCATTTTACGTGGGCATTCCTCGTTTTGTGTTACATTTCCTAACTGCCTCTTCTCATCATCTTCTGTGTTGACTTCCAGTTGAGGAGAGGTTAAGGAAGAGCCTCTTTCCGTCTGAAACGTCCAAGTATTTGGGCATTTGTTGCTAAAAGAGCCTTTTCTAAGCAGAGTAGTTTTGGAAAAGAGGAGGAGAGAGTGTGACCCATGAGGTCATTGAACAGAGGTAATAAAGAGGTACCCCCAAGATCCTGAAATCATTTGCTTGGTAATTGAAACGCACTGTTCATTGCAGATGTGAAAATCTCTGGGAAGCATTTGATTTTAAGTCACAGACCTATAATTCTGAACTGGGAGCATAATTTTTAAAGGCCGCTACCTGGTTCCAGGACCTCATTAACTTATATGAGCGAGGGCTGTTTTGTTTTTTTCTTCCTGTCTTTTGTTCTTTTCTGTGACTGCCTGCTCACTCTGTTGTTCCCTCCTATTTCTCTTGGGAATGGCCCTACCTTAAAAATTGAAGGTTAACAGGCTGGGAATAACCACTCACTGCTGTCTTTGTCCGCTGTCATTCACCCTTCTGCGCAGACAGTGGTGGGTCTCTGGGAGAGTAACCCACTATGACCAGCTGAATAGGCTGATTAGAAGCGGAACAAGCAAAGACAGCTTTCCTGGCTTGGTTTTTCTGCAGTTTAAAATCAATTCTAAATTACTTGAACCGGCATGTTTATTGTTCTAAAATAGGGTGGGATATAAAGAGAAAAATCATTTTGAGGCTGCTGTTCAGTGAAGATGTGTTAGGTTAGCCACCTGATATTTCGAAACCGTCAAGAAGCCACAACTGTACACATAGTTCGCAAAGTTAGATCATCAAAGTTGTGGTTTTGTTTTTGTTTTTTGGGTTTTTTTTTTTTTAATTTAAAAATGTTGTTTTTGGAGCCGCCTACTGGCAGCCAAAACCAGCTGAAAAGTACTGTTCTATGAAGTTCATAGAACCAGAGTTGAGGCCAAAAGGAGGCTGGGCAATCATGAGCAGGGAAAAGCAAGATACTTGGAACTGCACAGATTTATGTTCTAATGCCCGCTCCACACCTGACCAGCTCTGTCACTTTCGAGCAAGTTACTTAATTTCTGAGCCTCAGTTTCCTGTTAGTAACATGTGACAAGTACCTCAACTCACTGCCACATACAATAAGTATTCAGTAGATTGTAGTTCTGATTATTATATAAACATTTTGCAGAGGAAGACATTCAGAGCCAAAGATGCTAAGTGGCTTACATTCATGCTGCTGGCTTGGAATGGACTTAAGTTTTCCAAGTTATATTTAATATTCTGAGTTAATATTTACTGGCTGTCTGCTCTGTTGTCAGGCACTAGTCTGAGGGATACGCACTTAATCCTCACATCCACGCATAATCTGTGCACTATCCTCCCCATTTTAGGGATGAAAAAACTGAGGCACCAAAAGGTTACTAAATACCTTAAGTTCACACAAGTTGCAGGTAGCAAAGCCAAGATTTCAAACACAGCAGGGTACCTCCAGAGCCACAGTGCCTGTTGGTTGTTTGTCTGACTCAAAAATAAGAAAATAAATCATTTTAACAAGCTCTTACAGACTAGCAACACCTTTTCTAAGTTCACAAACTAGAATGCTCTTCCCCATAAGTATTAAACTTAGCCACCTTTCTCTGCCCACAGAGCATTTCTAACTCCTGTAATAATAGGAAAAACATTAATGATGAAATGTTAAGTAACAAAGCAGGATACAGTATTTTGCATTCACTAGACTTCCTGATAAAAAGAAACCTTGTGTGGAGAAGAAAATGCATAAAATGCTAACAGTATTGCAACAAGGCAGTGAAATAGTTATTCTCCCTATCTTCTAAACTGTTTATAATGTAGTTTTATTTAATTTTATAATGATTTTTATTTTATTTTATTTATTTATTTATTTATTTATTTTTGGTGAGGGAGGAAGGTATTTTGAGCCAGAAAAACAGGGACAAAGCTAACTTCTTGAAATGCTGGGGCCCAGATACTTTGTTTCTTTTCTCCACTGGGATGAGACTTCCCTGGTAGATTGACTAAGGTTGGTTACTGTGGAAAGTTTGCAGATGCCCCCAAAAATAGCAGTGCTACCTTACCTAGCCTTCTTTGACCCTACCTCTTTGCTAAATTCCAGAATTGTATTTGTAAATTTGTCCTCTTAGGACACATGCTTTCTCTGGAATTTTCACTTTAGTTTTATCATTGCCCTAGAGTTGTAAATATCAAAAAGTCCATGACCGGGGCACCTGGCTGGCTCAGTCAGTGGAGTGAGAGATTCTTGATCTCAGGGTGATGAGGTCGGGCCCCACATTGCGGGTAGAGTTTACTTCAAAAAAAAATTAAATTAAAAAAAAATGTCTGTGACATGTAATGAAAAGTGAAGTCTGAGGCTGTGCTTGGACTTCCAGCTCCGCATAGAACCAGCCCCATTAGGAGCCTCCATTCCTGGGCAGGAGCGAAGGTGAAGCATGGCAGTGACCAGATAGGGCCAGTTCCTGGGCAGTTAGGAGGTGAGGCTCTCAATATTTTAGAGAGATTTTTCTGGAACTACATTGTCCAGTAGAGATATGTAATGTGAGTTATATGTATGTTTAAATTTCTGGTAGCCACGTTAAAAAAGAAAAATAGGTAAAATTAATTTTATTAACATATTTTACTTATCCTAACATATTCCAAAATTACTATAGTTCAACATACAATTAATATAAAAATTTTTGAGATATTTTACAGTATTTTCAAGGAGGCACTAAGTCTTCCTTGCACATACACTCTGGTGTATATTTTTAAACATATCACGTCTTGATTCAGATGTACAATTTTCATTGGAAATAGTTAATCGGTTGTTCAGAACATACTTGGAAGTTTCCAAAAATTGGCTCAATTATCAGCTTTCAAATTTGAGTTTGAAATGGATTAAAAGTAAATAAAATTTAAAATTCAGATTTTTGGTCATACAAGTCATTTCAAGTGCTCGTTTGCCTGATGTGCCTTGTGGCCACCCACTGAACAGCTTCAGCATATTGGGGCTCTCCAGCAGCTCCTTGTTCTTTCTGACTCCTACAGAAAGCAAGGCCAAAGGAACTTTGCATAGTTAGTCTAACCCTACTTCTTCATTGTGCTAGAGGTCTATCGGGAGAGTGAAGAGGTGATCCAACACAGTCTCCCCGTTTTTCCAGTGGTGAGACTGAGGCTCAGAAGGGTTAGATCGTTTAGCTCCAGCCACTTATGTTAAGGAGAGCACCAGAACCCTCTCCTGCTTGTCCCCAGGCCAGCCCTCCTTCCACCTGTCCCCAAACTGGTCTTTTTCCTTCCCAGGGGCCTCCACAGGTGTGTCATTTAAATCTGAGTCATGACTCAGGACAGATGAAAATGAGCTCTTTTCTTGCCTGGTTGGGCTCGTGAATACTCTGGCCACCCAAGGTTGGTTGCCCTTGCAGGACATTTGGGATATCTCAAGGTAGCCTTGGACTTCAGGAGACCAAAAGAAGATTGTGCTGCCCCGTGGAAAATTCCTCCAAAGGCACCTTTCCTGTGGCAGAGTTGTATTTGTTCTAGGCATTTGCTGGCTTTTGTCTCATGGATTTGGAGCTGTAGCTGGGGCGGGGGTGGGGGGAGGCAGTTGGCAGCTGGGAACCACAGCTGTCCAACCACAATGGCACCAGCATTGTTTTCTGCCTTGTAGCTTCCACTTTATAGGCCTGGGCCCCAGTAAGTTACCCTCATGTGGCATCGCAGTTGGGGGACAAGGTGCTCATTCAGGATGAGCAGGGGTTCCCTTGTGGGGTGCTCTGCTTTACACCCAGCAACTCCAGCTTCCTAGCTGATGCAGCGCTTGAGGCCAGCCCTGTACTCTAGAGATAATTAAGATTATTCTCTCAACTAGTTCAGCAGACATAGGATTGTACTTGGGGCCAATATATGCCTTCATAATTTAAGAGAAATGGGGGGAAGATTTTTTTTTTTAAGATTTTATTTATTTATTTGACAGAGAGAGAGATCACAAGTAGGCAGAGAGGCAGTCAGAGAGAGAGAGGAAGCAGGCTCCCTGCCGAGCAGAGAGCCCGATGCAGGCCCCGATCCCAGGACCCTGGGACCATGACCTGAGCCAAAGGCAGAGGCTTTAACCCACTGAGCCACCCAGGCGCCCAAGGGGGGAAGATTCTTTAAGTGTCTTTTCCCTCATAGCTTATATGCGAAAACCTTTATTTACACCAGACCTTGTCATAGCTCATCTTTTAGGATATAGCTATGACACTACACAAGCGAACTACACAAGCTCACTTTTCATCTAACATCTCTTACATGGAACATAAAGCTGAATTTGAATTCTATACTAGAGCCCCAGCCTTCATGATTTGGCCCCGCTGCTTTCCAGAAGGGTTTCTGGCAGACTGGTTATGCAAGTAATGTTTCCTGTTTACTCTCTTTTAATAATTAATGGATGATGATGACGGATTGTGACCACAAAAGTGTTCAAATGTCATTTATTTGAACACACATTTGTAGTATTACACATTCGTAGTAGCATGCCAAACAGTTGTAGCAGTCCTGTTTGCACATAAAGACGTCAACCAAGAATCTCCTTCACTACAGACTGTAACTACGTTTCCAGCTAAAAATGATGACTGTTTTGAAAGCAAAGGTTCAAGAGTCTGAAGTTACGGATTCAAGGCCGATGCTCATGAGAAAGAGTGTCAGAGGCTTTTCACCATCCCTGGCTGGTCTCATCTATTCATGGTTTCTGTTAGCCCTGTTGTGTTGACAACTTCCCAAATCCGTGCCCCCAGCTGAGACCATGCCCTTGCGCTCCAAAGCCCTGGAAATGTTCCGCTGCCCACTAGACAACACCAAGCACGTGACTTGCAGAGTCCCAAATTCAGCATGTCCAAAATGCCCAACCAGCACCTTCTGCAGTATACGTTTTCCGCTAAATGGTCCCATCATCCCCCCCATTGGCTTCTGGTAGAGGGTCATCCTTGGCTTTTCCCTTTCTGTAACTTCTGGTTTAGAAGGTCCTAAAAGATCTGGTTCTTGCTTAGCCCCCCCAGCCTGCGCTCATGACCATCCGTCTGGATCTTGAGTCCCATAGAGGGTTGCCACATTCTCACTCATCTGTAGGCTTCCTCCATTCTTGATCTTCTTGACCTCTCAAGACCAAAGTCATTTACTACAGTAGTCCTTCCTGACCTCTGCCTGCCTGGATTGGAGGAACACCCCGTACTTTTTCCATGGCATTCATCACATTGGGTTGTTAATGGTTGCCACGGGAGGGCCCGGATTCACTGCTGCCTCCCCTGTGCTCAGCACTCTGCCTGATGCATAATAGGTACTCAGTTAATATTTGTAGAATAATAGTTGACGTTGACTGAGAACTTTGTGCCAAGTGCCTTGCTAAGTGGTTGCCTGCGTTATGCCATTTCACAAGAGTAGGATCAGGGAGACCCATCAGGGAGGTAGTGATTGGCAGAGTCCAGAGGGACACCCACTAGATTGGCTTCAACTAGGATGAAAGTGGTGGCAAGAAGTGGGCAGATGTAGGGCACATGTGCAGCTAGAGTCAACAGGACCTGGTGAAAGTTTGGTTGAGAGGTTGGGTGGGGAGCAGAAGGAGCAACTGCTAGGATTATGGCCTGAATAACTGCTGGATGCTGCTGCTGGGAAAGGGAAGGAGGACAGTGCGTGTAAGTTTGTGGGGGGTGGAAATTAAAAGTTCTCTTTGGTGTGTGTTAGGTTTGATATGACTATCTGGTAAACAGGGAGAAATGGTTATACACACACACACACACACACACATAAAAAATATACACATATATAATAAATATATAATTTATAATTATTATAAATTATATTATTTATATATTATATAAATATTATGTTTATATTATTTACAAATTCTATATATGTGTGTCTGTGTGTGTGTGTATATATACACACACATATACACACACACATAAAAAATATACACATATATAATTTATAATTATTATAAATTATATTATTTATATATTATATAAATATTATGTTTATATTATTTACAAATTCTATATATGTGTGTCTGTGTGTGTGTGTGTATATGTGCGTGTGTGTGTATATATATATATATATATATATATATTTGGAATTCTGGAAGATCAGACAAGGCCAGAGTTCCTCACTTAGAACTCACCAGAGGGGTTCCTTGGGGACTCAGCTGGTTGAGTGTTCTACTCTTTTTTTTTTTTAAGATTTTATTTATTTATTTGATAAAGAGAGAGATCACGAGTAGGCAGAGAGCCCGATGCAAGGCTCGATCACAGGACCCTGAGATCATGACCCGAGCCGAAGCCAGAGGCTTTAACCCACTGAGCTACCCAATTTCAGCTCAGGTTGTGATCTCAGGGTCGTGAGCTCAAGCCCCACACTGGGCTTACCATGGAACCTGCCTAAAGATTCTCTCTCCTCCCTCTGCCCCTCTCTGCTCCCCTGTTCCCACGTGCTCACCCTTTAAAAACAAAACAACAAAAATAAGAACTCACCAGAACTCTATGAAGTAGAATAGAACTATTGCCCACTGAAGTAGTATAACTTCCTAACTCCAAAAGCAGCAGAGCCAGCATTTGAAGCCAGGTGTGCGGGCCACATTACCTTCCTGCTCGCCTGCAGTCAACGATTTCCATGGCTCGCTGCTGTCCTCAGTTTTCTGCAGGGTAAATTTCTCTGTGCCAGCTGTAGGAATTGTTTTGAAGGTCAAATTATGCTTGCTGATTTTTAAGTGGAATTAGGTATGCTTACAGTCCTACAGAAGAACAGAACAGAAGAGAAGGCGAGCCGAGGAAAGCCGGCGGCCGTCCAGTCCTGCTGCAGGCTTCCTTCGGCAGCTTCTGGGCACTGAATGTCATACAGCAAGACTTAGTATCTGGCGTTTGCTTTTCTTACAGAAAAGCAGTACTTCAGCTTGAACTACATGAGTCAGATTTATCCCTTAGGAAAGCACAGATGGGAAAAAGAACCAGCTCCTTCCCTTTCATCTCACATTTATGTACAGGTTGCTTTTGAGTATTCGTTTCATAATGGTTTATAAATAAGAGGTGCTAGATCTCTTGTGTTTGACATTTCTTGTGTTTGACCCTATAGGAAGAGAATGGCTGTAGCTACAGGCCAAGGCATGAGCTTTCTTCTAAAGGGGTGTGTGCGTGTGTGTGGGCACACGCTTTCGAAACCACACACATATTGTATAAATATGTGCTGATTTGAAATGACCTTCTCTTCCTATTTTATTTTAGGGATAACGACTCTTCTTGCTCTCGCCTAAGTTGAATAAGCACCCTGTGCACTTTAATCTCCTGTCGTGCCATCAGGCAGACTGAAGACAGTGTTTTGAGATCTCAGCTGTAAAGACATCCCGCCAAAGTCTCAATCTTGCCTTAACCATGTTCCAGAGACTGAATAAAATGTTTGTGGGTGAAGTCAATACTTCTTCCAACCAAGAACCGGAATTTAGTGAGAAAGAAGATGAAGAATGGATTCTCGTTGACTTCATAGGTAAGGTATTCTTAGCTGTTAATCATCCCAGCAAAAGTGGAAACTCTTCCTTCTCAGTTTTTGCATAAGTAAACCAGTAACTCTGAAGGTTTGGAAGCCTTAAGAGTAAATAAGCAAGAATTGTCTAAAAAAAAATTGCGTGAAACATCCCGTGCCAGATGATCAGTCAGTGAAACTGACTGACGTCAGATCTTCCAGTTTTGCAACTCTCATAATCTGTTCAGATCTGATGCACTTTAATAGGAAATCCTGTGCTAGACGAACAGTGACCCATGCTGCTCATCACGTTTATTCAGCAGGATAGCCGCAGTCTTCAAACCCATTCCCACGAAACCACCATGACCCATCCTGTGCAGTGCTACACCACCCTACACACACACTGGGTGCTCAGAAATCATTTCCTGTCATTACGAATGAACATAAATGGTTTTGTGTCTCACCTAAATGAAGAGAGAATGTGAACATCAGCTTATAGTATCCTCTCTTCTTTTTCTGTGCCCTGAATGTGATACCATCGGGATGCTCGTGTTCCCGTGGGACTTCACCAACGAACATGGACCACGATGTAGACGCCTGCCCTGGTTTCTCAGCAGCAGAAGCCAAAGCTGAAGCCATCAGTGAAGAGTCACATACTGAGCACCCACCAGTCTTTTCCTGTTTACCTGCATCTCTTGAGTGCTTGGCTGATACCGGTGACTCCTGCTTTCTCCAGTTTGAGTCCTGTCCGATGGAGGAGAGCTGGTTTATCACCCCTCCCCCATGTTTTACTGCAGGTGAATTAACCACTCTCAAGGTGGAAACCAGTCCTTTGGAAAACCTTCTCATTGAACATCCCAGCATGTCTGTCTATGCTGTGCATAACTCCTGCCCTGGCGTCAGTGAGGCCAGTTGTGGGACCAATGAATGTCCTGACCCAAGTAGCCCCAGGTACGTTGTGAGTACAGTTGACCCTTGAGCATCCTGGGTTTGAACTGCATGGGTCTGCTTGTATAGAGAATTTTTTTTGATAAGCAGAATACAGGACTATAAATGTATTTTGTGTTCTTAGGATTTCCTTAATAACAGTTTCTTTTGTCTGGCTTATTTTATTGTGAGAATACAGTAGATAATACCTCTAACATGCAGAATATGTGTTCATTGATTGTTGATGTTATTGGTAAACTTCCCAGTCAGCAGTAGGCTATTAGCAGTTACACTTCGGGCGAGTCATAACTTACACGTGGATTTTCCACTGCACACGGGTTAGCGCCCCTAACCCCTGAGCTGTTGAGGGGTTGACTGTATTTTACTCTGTCCACAAGCAGTCTGTTTCACATGCAGTTTATTTATTTCTACTACAATTCAAAGCTGATTTTTTAGAAGATGCAAAGTAATCTCGTTAGAGATTTGTGAAAGCGTGTGCATGGTGCACAAGGTAGTGGATGGTGTGAAAAACATGTTCATTTTAGATTTTCAAAAAAAGTCCATTAGAACATGGCTCTGATTATATAAGGAAGAGCTGTTGGATTTATAGTACTCTGATGGTGACAGAGAAGAAAAAACTGGCATTTCTGCTACCTGTCTCAATGTAACTGGCACTTTATACACTGAATTATTTGGGCTATCAAATTCAACAAAAATCGTATATCTTTCTTTCTTTTTTTTTTGTTGTTTTTTTTTTTTTTTTTTTTTTTAGAGAGAGCGCGCGAGCAGGGCGGGGCAAGGGGAGAAGGAGAGAGACTCTTAAGCAGAGTCAGTCTCCCCACTCAGCGCAGAGCCCGACGTGGGGCTTGATCTCACAACCCCGAGATCATGACCTGAGCGGAAATCAGGAGTCAGACACTCAACCGACCGAGCCACCCAGGCACCCCAAGAGTAGTATATCTTAAAACTCTTATTTTCTTCCAGGTAGTCTTAGCTGGGTCACATCAAATGGCACTTAACCTCAAAAACATGACAAATCGTAAACATGAAGTAGAATGGCAATTTTACCAAAACGTGTTCCCCAGAGAGTTGTTTTCTGCCTTACAGAGGAATGATTTCATACCCAAACAATATTTTCTTGTTATATGGAAGTCCTAATAGGTCTGAAAGGCTCTGTTTGAGTGACAGATAGGCTGAGGGCCTGGTCAGTAAAGACTGATGTGTTTCAAAGCAAACTTATAGGCGTCCTATGGCCTTTATCCCGTGAGTATATTCAAGATGCTTGCACCTGCTGTAAGAAAGCCCATGGTCATGTTCATCAGCCCAAAGTCTGGCTGTTCACAGTGCATGGTAGTGGAATGTGCTGTGGTGTTAAACAGTATTTGGGGGATGCTGACCCTAATTTCTTACATACCTACACTACATACCATACACTTCAGGTGACATGGAATGTTTGGAACAGTTCAGAATGTTCCCATAGTTGGTCCTATAGCCCAAAGAGCCTCTTCTTAGATTATTGGGGCTCTAACTCCACTAACTGGATCATTGTATATATCTTCTACCATTTCCTGTTTGCCAGATACAAACAAAACCCAGGCAGCTCATTAATTTAACTTTACCAGAGTTTGCTGCACTCCCAAGTCTGAATACTCTAAGTAATCTTGTGATCTTCTATGAGGATAAACATATCCTTTACCCAGCTGAGAAACAATTTGCTTATACAGTTGCCTGGCTTTATACTGGGTAAGATCTTTGGTGGGAAATGTTACTTTAACTGGCACCTGATGCAGCGCTTTAAGTTTATCAAGAGATCAGTGTCTCGGGCATTCCAACAAAAAAAAAATCAAAATTTCTAGGACATGGTATTGATTAAATTGCCGTATGATTGATTCAAATTAATTTCTTCATTTCTCAGAAATGCTTCCCACCTGATTCTGATTTCACTTCTGTAGAATTCCACTCAAGAGTTTAGCATGATTAATAGTCACTTTAAATGTTTAAAAAATTCACTTTAAATACAAACACTGATGTTTGTATATTTACTTCTCAGTGTTTAAAGTGTGTGTGTATATGTACAACAGCTTTGTAAATAATATTATTATTCCAGAAACAGCATATATGCATTTGCATAAAATTAGAAAATGCAAATATGTAAAAATTAAAAAGTTTAAAAAGACATTTGCACGCCCTGGAGATGCACACTGTTAACACCCCAGGGCACATTCTTCCAGCTTGTTTTTCACAAACACATACACACACACACGCGCGCGCACGCACACGTTTGTAACCTAAATGGGATCAAGCTGTATATACTGTTTATAATCTGCTTCTTTAGGCAATGATCTGAACCTTTTTCTTTTCAGTAAAATTTCACTTCATGTACTATCCACATCATACTCAGCTTTCTTCATTGGAGCCCAGAATAGTTCACCTCATTTGTCCAGACCAGCATCCCATCCAAGATCATACTCTGCATCTAGTTATGTGTTTGCTGTTTTGATGCAGTCAGAATGATCTTTTTTTTTTTTTTTTTGTATTTTGTTTGTTTCTTTATCTTGTTATATATTTTTTTAAGATTTTATTTATTTATTTGACTCAGAAAGATCACAAGTAGGCAGAGAGGCAAGCAGAGAGCGGGGGAGATGCAGGCTCCCCGCCAAGCAGAGAGCCCGACGAGGAACTCGATCCCAGGACCCTGAGATCATGACCTGAGCTGAAGGCAGAGAAGCTTTAACCCACTGAGCCACCCAGGTGCCCCAATCTTGTTATATGTTTTGATGTAACATACAGGAAAGTTAAACAAATAGATACTTTTCCATATATAGAATCAAAAGAACACACTTCACTTTCTATGAATTCCTTCAAAAGTACTGCAAATTATCATAGTTTTATAATAACTAAACATTTTTAACACCTTTATTTCTGGATTTCAAATCCTTATTTAAAAAAAAAAAAAAAAACACTAAACCAAGATAGATCAGGTGTTACCAAACTTTGGATGGCTGTGTAGTAAATATCTATGTTTCCTAAACTTGGTATCTTCAAAAGTTAGATTGCCTCTATCCTTTCTATCCTTAGGGATATTATCGTAAAGTATGTAACAAGAAGGTGCTTCATAATTACAGATGGGCTTCAGAGTGTATGTTTTATTGTATTTTGGCCTTTGTAAGTATTGTTTATGAGGTCTGTGTGCTATCATAATCTTAAATAATACATGTGCCTTTAATGACCCATAGTAAACCAGTTTTAATTACAGAAAATGCACCATGTCCTAACAGTAAAATTAAATAGCATTTTAAATCTTACTAGTGATTTAATAGTTCACCATTTAACATTTATAGGGCCAGGAAAAGCTGCTTATAAGACTCACTGGCGCAGAGTAAGTACATTCCCTTTGAGACTGTGTAATATGTGTTAAAATCAGTCTGAGCAGAAAGCCCAAAGTATCAAAATGCCCACCTTTTACAAACTGCTTTCTTTATATTAACTTCTTCCTATTAGCTTCTTAATGTGACCCCCTTTAATTCTATTTTTTAAAAAATCTTTAAAAACTATAGTGTTTTCCTCTAGTGATTACAGATATAATCTATAATTGCCCTTGTTGTATAAAATAACCCTTAGAACTCTTAAAACTCTTCCTGTCATGTGTTGATATAACTTATATCTATCCTGTTAGATAGCTTTTAATGTAGAAAACATAGAATAATCATGTGGTCTGTAGCCATATTTCAAGATGTGTTCTCCACAGGTCTTTGCAACATTACTATGCAAAGGCCATTCCAAAATGTGCCCTGTTGCGATATCAATGAAAAACTTTTATAATAAGCGGGTAGCTTTTTATCCAGAAAGTGTTAAATGAGTAGAATTTTCTTATGCATATTTCTATTAAATGTGGGTTTAAAGCTTGTTTCCTGGAACATTTACTTATAGACAGAAAACGTGTATGAAGGTGCAGCCAGCCTAGGGCATCAGTACCAACCCCCTTCCTAACCACAGACTTTGGAGTAAAACCTGTATTAGAATCTTGGTTGCATGAGGTAATAATAGTGACCTTAACATTACTGAGCCTTTCTGGTCAGTAAAATTTGGCAATTAAAACATTTTCCTTTTAAGATTATGGTGAGAATTAAATATACTACATTTGCAAAACAGTTGGCCAATCCAGATAATCAATAAATGTTAGTCCCCCTCACAGAAAATCTTATCTAAATGCATTTGCTGCCTGATTGAAATTCACTCAAAATGTGAAGCACTTTTTAGAAAAATACAGTCTACCTAATTAACCATCCGTGGATTATATGACATATTTCTATGAAAAACCGTCCTCTCCTTTCTGTCATTGTCAGTTAGTGTGGTCACGAAAGATAAACTTGTCTGTCAGCTATGAGACACTAAGCTCTCATTCAACCATAAACAAATTAGTGGGGCAAATTGAATCACTAAGTACCTTTTTCAAGTTCATTAATAACATACTCTGTTACTTAATACAGTCCCGTTTTCTTCTGTTTCAGAGTGGAAAGTCGAAATGAAATGGGGCAGCACATCCATTGCTACGTTGCAGCTCTTGCTGCGCATACAGCTTTTCTGGAACAACCCAAGAGCTTTCGCCCTTCCCAGTGGATAAAAGAACATAGTGAAAGACAGTCTTTGAACAGAAATAGCCTTCGTCGCCAAAATCTTACCAGGGATTGCCACTCTAGGCAAGTCAAGCACAATGGCTGGGCTGTCCATCAGCCCTGCCCCCGTCAGTACAATTACTAAGAATTTCAAGATTGGTTGGATTCTCTTGGTTTGTTTATATGTGTGTGGACGCGTGTGGACGGACAATGAAGATGCTGTTTCTTTACAGCCAACTGATGACCAATCACATAGTTTTATCGATGTGTTTAGACACTATCTTGAAAACCAGATTTACATGCTGTATATCACATAATGCCTTGCTTTTAACACTTACTTTTTTGTAAATTTTTTCAGAATATTTTTGGAAACATATCAATACAGTTACAGTGTTTGGTGTTTGGGGATGTCTTTAAATCTACTAAGGTGTACATGAGTTAGCATTCTAAAGACATTTCTTCCCAAGTATGAGAATAGGCATCTTTCAATTTCATTTTATTTTGTATTACTTAATATTTTGAGTAAGCAAGAATTTATTCTCAGGGTCAGCCATACACTTTATTGACCAGTACTTGATAATCTTTTCTGTATATAACGAATACATTTTTACACACTAACATGAGCATTAACAGGTGATAGTTGCCATAGATATAATGGAATTATGGCTGAACTTTCTCTTGAAAGAAAACTTGATACATTTCTGTGTGTATAGGTTTGTGGTTTTTTTTTGTTTGTTTGTTTGGTTGGTTGGTTGTTTTGTTTTATTTTGTTTTGTTTTCCGGATTAGCCATGCAGTTCATTTTGGAATTCAGGTACATTAAGTATTAGTGAACAGTGCATTCAGTAATTCTGACGTGACTGTGTGACGTGGTACAGAGATCATGGGACAAAAGCACTTGTCTCCCACGCAGCGGGATTCAGTTAGACCTGTGAAATTGTTTTTGGAGAAATGTACGTCTACAACATACCCGTTAGTCCACTATTTGACTCGTCTGGAGTCTTTCCTGTCAGCTCTGCCCACTTGCCACCTCCTGTCAGCCGTCGACTCAGAAGTACTCGTCCAGGCACTTTAGTGACTTCTTATTTATGACTGTCCAAGGGAAAAGAAGTAGATTTTGTATTTCTGATGCAGTGATCCATCCTCTGCCATGGACCTGTCCTGCGAGGCCGAGGAGGGATTCCCGGTGACATCCTGTCCTCGCATCCAAATGAAGAGTGACGGGTTGGAGCCCTTGAGTTTCCATTTTTTGTTTTTGTAACTGGGGCTACAGGCAGAATCTTTAACCACTTTGGCCTCTATTTCCTCCACCAATGGGGGTAGTAGTAGTATTTACCTTCCTCACCGTTGTCGTGCGGACTGTGTACTGATGGGAACGGGGCTGTCCAGAGCTGAACCTTGTGTGAAATTCCAAGGGCCTCGCTACTGAATCTAATGATAGGGATGGGGGGAGGGGGCCTGTGGCGGTGTTCTGCCACAGCTGTTCTTCAGAGTGTTGGTGCTAACGAGGCCGGCGTTCAGGGCTCGATTCACACGAGGCCAGTTAACACACAGAAACTCTGTTGTGTACCTCCAGCCAGTCACTTTATTTCTTAGCAGTTGTGATGGGTTTTGCTGAGCCATCCACATTCACCAGTTTCCTCTGTCACTAAATTAAACATACACAATCCAAAGCATATTCTACTGTCAGATCAGTAGTATCACCTTTGCAATCAAATAGCTTATTTTTCCATCTCCTCTGCAACCTTAATAAGTACATGTCTATATAAGGCTTTCAAGGGAAAAAGCATATAGTTATGTGAATTATTATATTTTTCAATAACCCTGTAACAGTTCGGTGCAGGGAACTATGGGAGACTTTTTTTTTCTTTTTCTTTTTCTTTTTTTTTTAACGTAAGTGAAGAGCTGTGCTCTTTTCTGCCTAGACTGGGATGTTTGGGGTCAGAAGAGGTTAAATAGCTTCATGAGATGGTGGTAGTAGCTGGTCCTTCCACTGGCCGTGATGAAGTGCCAGCAATGTCTTACATCTGCCTTCTCTCCTTACTCCCGTTCCATTTCGACTACCCCTTTATTTATTTGTTTTCTAATGAGGGGCCAAGTCTGTAAAGTTTTGTCAAACTGAGCTACAAGTTACTTTGTTACTGTTTGTGTTTACGAGAGCTGAGTGGTTAAGATAAAGTTTTCATGAAGGTGTGTACGTTTTACACCGTATCTGTTATAGGGCCATACGTCGGTAACTTGAAAATAGACCAGCTAAATGTTTTCTGGATGTAAGCCTCTGAATACATGGGGGGTCTCTTTTTTCATATATTACATGCAATTTGTTAGTACCTCACAAGCTACCGAAGTTCAGCCATGAGAATATGTTTGGCAGCGTGAACAGATTTGTATATAAAATAGCAATGGTTTTTTGGGGTTTTTTTACTATTATTTTTTCAAATTTCCTGATACCTGAAAATACGTCTCTATCTGTTACTGACTTTTTGTTTGCCTTATCGAGACCTAGTTTTTTATGGTTTATACCTGGGAAGCAACACCTTCAGTCTTGGGGATGTTTTTTTAGGCTAACCAAGCCATCTGTCCTATCAGACTGTGGTTTTTATATCAATATCTAAGGTTTCTGCCTGAAATCGGCACATGTTAGAACTGAAGAAAGTGGTTACACAATTCATTTGAAGTTCTTGATCATTAGATGTTTGTTAGGCATCTACTCTGTGTGAGACACAAGACCAATAATAACAGAAGGATGTTGACCTGCTAAATATTCTTTGAAACATGGCCAAAATGCAATTTACTATAAGGTAATTATTATTTCTGTTGTTGTAAATATTAGTGGTTTACAATATGCTTTCGTGCATATTTATTAAAACTTTAAGCAATGAGAAATCAGACCCCTCTGAATTTAGTGTTCTGATGGTTTCTAGACTGATAATATGGAATGTTACTTGGAAAAAATTTGGACTGTATGGTGCACACAAGCAGTGCTTCATGAATGAGCTTCTTAGTTTTTAAAAATGCACCATGTTTCTCAAAGTTTGTGTTTTTGTTAATAAAACATTTTATAATGTATTTTCCATGTTTTATTTTTTCTTTCTCAACTAACTATGTATTGCACTGTAAGGTGAACACAAACCATCCATTATTTATCATCTGTGGCAATGCATTTATATGGTTGGGTGGATGGGGAATTTTTTGCAGAAGGTGCACAGTGATTGAATTTTTGACTTTTTACTCCGGTGAGCTTTTTCTACATTAATTTCCTGGACATTTTCCCACTTCCCAGGTAGTCTGTGTATCAGAACGTTGATTCTAGTGAGAAGACAGTTTCCTTAAAACTTGAGAGGGCCGTTCAGCATCGCCTATTGATTTTACTTCTAAAATCTGTGCAGTAAACTGGTTTGTCATCTGTACCTCTTCACTGAATCTGAGTGTCTTTGCTCTTTCTCTTCCTCCTCAAGGAAAGATACTGTCCGTCTATACTCCTCGATAAAAAGAGCAGAAGAGAGTATCTTTCTTATCCTCATTTTCTTTTAATTGGAAACAAAGCAAAAATTTAAAAATGAAGGATTCCAACTGGAAGATAGACATTTAAGTTTAAATGGATTAGTGGAGAATGTTTAAGAGTTTCCAGGTAGTTTTGTTTTTAGAATCAGTAAAAAGACTGCTCCTGATACTGGAGATACTAGCATATGTTTGTAATGTTACCTTGAAGTTATCTTTTATTTTATCAGGCCCATTCATACTGGTTAAATTCTTTTAGAAGTCCAGCTACTCTCTCGGATGGCTTCACTGCCATCAGCTGTGTTGATGCATTATAAATGGCATCCTTATCTACTTATTGTAATGCTTAAAATTTTATATGAAATGCTTTATTTAGAAAACCTGCCTAATCCAGTGGTGTCAGCCTTGCCATATACCACTTTCACTTGAAATATGACCCCAGTTACAGTGGTTTGGGGGTGGAGAAAGAGGTACTGGAAAGCATACAGATAAAGACCTCTTTTTCTGTTTGCAACAGTATCCTTTCTGTGGGAAGAGATGTTACTATTCAAACGAAGGCAGCTTAAGTGGATGTTTTGTATATCATTTAGAATTTTCCTTACAACATATTTTTTTAATTGTATGATTATTAAATGCTCCATTTAGCTCTGTATTTGCCTGAAGTTTTAATATTTGTTTTCTAGGTGGTCTTCTTAAAAACCAAATCAGGACTTGGGGAGTTCGATGTGTGTGTATCCAGGCTTGATGTGTATGAGTGGTTTTGCTTGCTTTTTGGTTGTTTTCCTCCAGAGGTTTGGAATTTTAATCAATAATTGTGTGTGTGTGTATGTGTGTGTGTGTGTGTGTGTGTGTGTGTGTGTTTAAGTGGCGTGGGGTTTCTTCTCAAGTATAATTGTGAACACACTTGCTTTACAAGGGCAGGGCATCAGTTTTAGAGACTGAAGAGTATTGTAGATTGTACTATGTGCCTTCTCGATGTATTTCTGGACATAAAATTTTTTTCAACTTGAAAACTCAAAAGGGACATTTGGTTGGATTATATACTGTACATCATCTATGCATAAATGGCAGCTTGTTTTCTTGAGCCACTATCTAAATTTTTTTCTGTTTTTATAGAATTTTTTATACTGATTGGTTCATAGATGGTCAGTTTTTTACACAGACTAAACAATACAGCACTTTGCCAAAAATAAGTGTAGCATGGCTTAAACGTTGTGTATTAACACCAGTTCTTTGTATTTGGGTTCAGTGGTGCATTTTGCACTATTTAAGTTGTGGTTTTTAATCTGTCAATAAATAAAATGTTCTTTAACTTCACACTCGTCAGATTCTCTTATTTTATCTTTATGGCCACAGTCTTAAAACTAGATACAACTTAATTAAATTACTTGCTGTTTAGTTTTACTTATCCAAAATATTTAATATGCACTTTAAATATTGTTTTTAAAGTTTACATAAAATTAGTATGTTAAAATTTTTCACCTGAAATGAATAATCATTTAAGTGAACATGAATTTGAGTATGACTCCTAGCCAGTACCTTTTCCCTGCAACCTATAATTGTTAAACAAATACAGATTTTTTTTTTAAATTCATTTGAGAGAGATACAGAGACAGGGCACAAGCAGAGGGTGTGGCAGAAGGAGAAGCAGACTCCCCGCTGAGCTGGCCCTGATGAGCTGGGAGCCTGACATGTGCTCTATCCCAGGACCTGGAGATTATGACCTGAGCCTAAGGCAGATGCTTAATCATCTGAATCACCCAGGCACCCCACAAATGCAGAATTAAATACACTGGTTCTTAGCCTTTTTGTTTGTTTTTTTAAGATTTTATTAGCGAGAGCAAGAGCAGGGGGAAGGGGCAGAGGTAGT